>NC_084641.1:21490480-22147147 GCF_019802595.1 Syngnathoides biaculeatus
CCGGAAAAGTTTTTGAATTTCTTTTGTGATTTCTTACTACAGGGTTCCCTCGGTACTCACTTTTTGTGCCTTCAGTGCTTTGCAGATTTTTATGAATAAGAAAAAGAAAAATACAACCATATTGGCACATTGCGGAAAGACATGATACAAAGCGTGTATTTTGTTCCCAGTGTGACATTGACCTATGAGAGCACGAGGGGGTTTTGCCTGGGAGCTGATTGGTTGCACATCATCGAAGCCTCACCCAGCAACTTCCCTTGCCCCACCATTTCCTTCTTTTGGCATTGCCTCGTCCACGCTTTGACCGTCTCGCATATGTACTATATCTTCATGTTGTGTTGAAGTTTTTTCTTTTAAGCGATAACATTTTTTATGTGGTTCCAGTACCACCTCAGCGTTGTGCCCCAGCGAAAGCTTCCTCCGCAGTACCCGAGAGGTCGTGACACTACGTGCACATTTATCCTTTTAGGGTACCAGCAGGAGGGATGGGCTCTTAGCTCGGTACACTTTTTTATCAATTTTGGGATTCAGCAGGAGGAATCAACAACTTTGTGGAGCAAATGGCACTGGGATTGTGGTACCTACTGGGATGTCCTCCAGGGCTCTGGACACGTTACGTTATTATCATAGGAGGGATTAAGAGGATTTGTGTGGGCTTTTCTGTTAACCTTGTAACCTTGAGCATACTGGTGTAAGACATTTTCTGCTGTCTTTATAGATTTCAAAGCTTGTAAGTATTCCATCTTAAGTGTTTTATTTAGATCTGTATATATTTCTGGCATCACGGTGGAAGACTCACTAGAGCATCTTCTTCATAGCCAAGGGTTCGTCTTCAGCAGACCAACCACAGTGGAGGGTTTACAGGAAAACATCTTTTGTCATTCCGCTTAGAATCATTGATTGGCGATCGCCGCTCAACTGTCTACAACTGATGTGATTTATTTCGTTTGGGTCATTACATGATATGCACTACATTTCATTGGAGCAACCATGTGACATGCGCACTGCGTTGTGAATGTCACGTCATTTATCACGATGGATTGATTCTATCCATTTATTTTAAAAAAACGCTCAATTATAAACAACTGATAATTAAATTATACAGATCTCAGTTGCATACGAGCTCCATTGCCAGCAGCCATATTTACGCCAGACAGAAACGAACGAACGAACGTCACCGTGCAGTCATGTCGAGATGAAGCATGCCCAGAAAGCGGTTTTACCGGCTCTATTCTGAATGAAGGTATACATGGCACAAGTTTATTTCTGATCGGTTTGGCAAAAGTATTATTCCACCCATGTGAAACAGAATGAAATTCCATACACATATACCATGTTTATTCCGATTAAGGTTTTATTTCAACATGCACTTGAGCGGTGTACTGTATTTTAAGAGCACTTAATAGTCTAAATTTTCTCCAAAATGGACGGGACGGGCGGCCCAGTGGGGCGGCTGTAGAGCATTGGCCTTACATTTCTGAGGACTGGGGTTCAAACCCCAGCTCATAAAACATGTTTTATTACATTTTGTAGTGGTCCGCTACTTCACACTGTTCATTTCCTGTCAATAATGAAGCCTGTAGTCTTTTTTTTTTTTTTTTTTTTGTGGGAGCCAGGCGGTGTCAGATGGGCACAGTTTTAAACAGAGACACACACACACCCGCACACCCAAACTTGTCTGACACTGAGGACAACCCCTGCCCCACAGACTGGCTTCTGTTAGTAGGCGGCAACAAACATTGGATCATTAGATGATGAACTGTTAGTAGTATATTTTTGCTGAATTTGGAATCAAACTTCAAATATGAATATTTATTTATGTCTGTTCTTAAAAGCTGAGATGAAAAAGTAGCAAAATTACCTTCTCCTTTCCTCAATGCAAGACGCACAAGAAGATGTGACTATCTATCACCATATTTTTTTTTTTTTTTTTTTTTTCACTAAAATCACTCACTCCTTTATGCTGCTGTAAAAGTTCACGGTCATGTTGCAAATTGCATTGCTTGTACAAAAATACTGATAGGAAAAGCCTGGATCCATCACCACAGATCTGGAAAAATTTGTCACAGCCATTGAGACTTCTTTTGAGTCTACAAGTATTTTTGTTTTTCTGGTTCCTATTGGCACACACGCACTTCCTGTTCCTGCTTCTTTCTTCATTGTACCTGTCACTTGCTGCTTCCTCTTTTTTTCTCAAGTTGTTGCCATCCCTTCCTTCCCACTCTTGCTACATCTGTCTGTCTTTTTTAACTTAACATTTTCTATTCCTTGTATCTCTCCTACTCCATCTTGCTGTGTTTACATTTCCACATATGCAGCAGCCGTGGCTACGATTTGGCAGGTAGCAGCTTTTCTGTAAATTCAAACAGGATCTCTCTCTCAAAGACCACATTCACTACCACTTGAAAAACCCTTGGTGAAATTCAGAAAAGGCAGCATCCGGGGCAGCATGTCATTAATTGACTCATCAACACGCGTCCATTGTACAATTTATGAGATAGTAAGTGTAGAATTTCTTTGTATTATTTTATTTATTTGTGGGTGGTGGTGGTGGGTTTGCTAAAGTCAAGTTGACCAATGAATTTGCTGCTGAGGACATGGAATAATAAGTGAAGAAATGTCACCAGTATGTCACCAGTATCGGGCAGCCATGACCAAGTTCATCATCTCACTCACTGACCCCATGCCTTTGTGTAAAAAAAGCAATTTGTCACTGCCCCTGGCGCTGATGTTTTTGTGTGTTTACAACAGATTTGTTGCAAAATGAATTCATGAAGCAGTAACAGCTGTGTGAACTCACACTACAGATCCACTTTTGTCCCACTATGACAAGCTCTGCCTGAAAGGCACATATAAATGCACTGGAATATGCCTTTGGTATCCTCATCAGAATCCCGCAGTCATCATGAAGATGCAGCAAAATAACGAAACTCTGGGGGCTTACTAAAGTGTATTTAATACTTGAAGTGGCTAAGATATACTGTAATTTCTCATGTATAATATGCATTTAAAAAAATCCTCAAAAGTTCAAAGAGTTTAGGTACTTCATCCATCCATTCTGTTTTATCTCAAGTAGACTTGACTACTGTAATGGTCTTCTGACTGGACTCCCCAAAAAGAGTATTAAACAGCTGCAGCTCATTCAGAATTTGCAGCTTGCGTTTTGACTAAAACAAAACGGTCAGAGGATATAACTCCAATCCTAAAGTCATTGCACTGACTTTCAGTCAGCTTTAGAATGGATTTTAAAATTCTGCTACTGGTCTATAAATCACTAAATGATTTAGGTCCTGAATACTGTGAAAGAAATGCTTACGGAATACAAGCCCAGTAGAGATCTGAGATCGACTGACTCAGGTGAAATAGTGGAGTGCAGAGTCCAAACCAAACATGGCGAAGCAGCATTTAGCTATTATGCTGCACACAAATGGAAGAAGTTGCCAACAGAGGTGAGGTCAGCCCCAAGTGGGAATGTTTTTAAATCCAAGTTGAAAACGTTTCATTTTTCTCATGCTTTTGAGAATATATCCAGTTTTTGATCATATTACTTGCACTGTATGCGGTTTTAATTGTCTTTTTTTAATATTGTGTTTGTCATTTTTATTCTTTTTATCCTGTTTTAAATGTTATATCTCTTTGTTTTCAAATGTCTTCAATCATGTAAAGCACATTGTGTTACCACGTGTATGAAATGTGCTATACAAATAAATTTGCTTTGCTTTGCTCAAAGCCACTTATCCTGTTCCGGGTCACGGGGGAGCTGGAGCCTGTCCCAGCTGACGTCAGGTGAAAGGCGGACAACACCTTGAACTGGTTGCCAGTCACTCGTTCCATCATTCATTTTCTTCCACTTTATCCAATACCGGGTACAAATGTTTTCCTCTCAAAAGAAAAATATGATAGCTTTTAGAAATAACAAATTTAATTATCAATCGTTGAGGTCAGACACACAAATTATACATCGCGACTCACGCATATTTTACAGTTCCTCTGGTCTTTGTTCTGGTGCAGCACCGCTGTCATTTTCTGCTGAAGCCCTTGCTGCAGGTCTCTTTTTCATGTGAAGCTTTGGGTCATTGTTGGTGCTCTTTTTTTTTTTTCTTCTGCATTAGAATATTCTTAGAAACAGACATGCCACTTTCGATTATGTTTGAGAATTGTAATGAACGAAACATCAAAAGATCACATTCTTGGACAGCTCGCTGAAGTTCATTGGCCGTTCTCGACATGGTTGTCAAGCATTGTCAATTGTTAGTCCATCCTCTTGGTCTTTCTCAACACATGTCCTCTTCTTCCTCTTCTCCCTGATCCTCACGTGCTGGCTTTGTCATCTTTGACAGGTCTTCAACAGTCAGCGACATTTTGAGATTGTCTGGGAGAAAACTTACACATACAGCACTAAAGAGCCATACTACAAGCATTGAATAAATATGCAAATTAAGCAGGATGAACACTTTATGTGCATTACAGGACAGATGGCATGGACAAGATTGATTGACAATGGCCTACAGTCCCTGAGTCAATCAAGATGTAGAGCACAACACAGGTTTTCCCTTAGCAAATCAGGATACAGAACACAATGGGGATTCATACGCTGTTAAAGAAAAAAAAAAGCCCGCTCCCCTTTAATATATTATACACAGAAAAAAACAGTTACAGCGAGGCTATATAAAGTGAACCCCATTGTAGCGAGGGAACACTACTTTATTGTAATGAAATTACAATACAGTGGAACCTCGGCGTTCGATCATAATTCTTGCAAAGTGTTCAAAGTCCAATTTGTTCAACCTCCGAAACAACAACTAGTTCTAGTTTTTTGATACATTGCTCAAAAACTACGATCTGCATTATCTGATATCTGTTATATCGGTGTTCTGTTGTAAAAACTGAAAAAACAAATTTATGCAATAAACTAAACAATCAGCTTGGTAACTCAATTATGTTTTTAAGTGAAGGTTCACCATATGCTCATGAAGTGCTAACATTAACAGTGTTCACTCTGTTACTGTACACCACGTTGTTGTGTGGATGTACGTTGCAAAAAAAGCTCGACATAGGCATTGATAAAGGCACATCTATTTAAAGGAGGACTTTTTAAAAAAAAATAGAAATAAGAGCACACATTAAAAGTTCGTAGATCAGGGTTCAGTGTTTGCAAAATTTATCCACAGATTTCACCTAGAAACATCTCTTAACTGGAAACTATGACCGAAATTCTCTAAAACTGACACCCAATCAGCGTTTGCCACGTCTATGGTGCTTCCTGTTCTGACCCCATTGCTTGTGGGTAAGGTTTCACCGAACAGAAAACGTCCACTATCTAGCATTTTGGTAAAAAATATAATTACAAACAAAACAAAAATAATTATATTAAATAATTAATAATTATATTGGTAATAATAATAAAATTACTCCACAGCAGGTTAAAAAAACGACAAATTTGGGTGCTTTTTCTCATTGTAGTGACAGTTTGGGGCACAACACGTCGGCATCTTGGTCAAGCTGGAAAGAATGGTCTGGAATGCTAAACCCCGGTGATGTCATGGGGAGGGGTCAATGACGTTTCTTCCGGGTCTGGTTGTGAAAGCTGGCACATATCTAGATATTGCATGGATTTCAAAAATGTTTTTTCAATTAATGTCCAAAATATAATATTTATATATATATCAGGGCTCAGCAACCTTTTTGAGGCTGAGGACTACTTTGTGAGCACCGATCGTTTGAAGGGCTACGTAACCTGTTTGTGGCAAATTTCAGACTCCGTTCATTACACGTACATAAAACATTTTTGTTTTAATTTATTGTAATAAATTACATTACAGGTATTTTAAAATTTTAATTCACATAAGCAAGTCAGATTCAGAATTTAAAGCACAAATAATAGTAACAATTTGTGACCTATGGTATTTTTAGAACATACCTCGCGAGCGCATTATATGGTCCTCGCGGGCTACCATTCGCCTGCGGGTACTGCGTTTGTGACCCCTGATATATATGTGTGTGTATATATATATATATATATATATATAATATATATATATATATATATATATTACTTCAGCTTGGAGGGTTTATTGTACATAGAAAGTTTGGACAAACTCCTTCTTTAAAATAAAGAGGTTCAATGGTAAATCTCAAATTTTAACTGTCAGAAGTCATACTTACTTGTGACTGTTGCGTCTCCATTTTTCTGGGAGAGCAATGTGAAACAGCCTGCTGATACTCTGCACAGACTGAAAGCACTTTTAAACAAAAGCACCATTCTGTGATGGTAAATAAATAGCTACAAACTTGCTTCCTTTAGCATCTGGTCCTGGACAAGTTGGCGTTTCCCTAGTAGGCTCCCATGTCGATCAATGTTCTACTTTATGTATGTATACTATGTGTAGGATGTGTGTGTTTGTGGCATTTTCTGAGCCACTTATCCTCACAAGAGTCATGGGAGTGCTGGACCCTATCCCAGCTATTGTCGGGCAGGAGGCAAGGTGCAGCGTGAACTGGCGGCCAGCATGTTGGAGGCCACACACAAGCAAATAACCTTTTGCACTCACAATCATACCTAAGGGCAATTTAGAGTCTCCGATTAATCAATGTTTTTGGGATGTGTGAGGAAACCGGAGTGCCCGGAGAAAACCCACACAGGCACAGGGAGAACATGCAAATTCCACACTCCTCAGAACTGTGATGCTTACGCTCTAACCGGTCGCTCCGCCGCATTGAAAACCATTTTGAAAACTGTAAAAAAAAATTTTAAAAAACCTTAAAGTGGGAGGTGAGTAGTCTTAATTGGATTCTAGAGGCGTGCACTACCAAACTCACACGTATATAAAAGAAAAATACACAGCAACGGTTGTCTGCAACAGTGCCACATTGTTAGTGTTCATTATTTGTACTCAGTAGATTTTTATGTTCATTCCCCTTCTTGTATTATTGTATTATCTTTGGCGGCAGGATGGCGCAGCTTTAGAGTGTTGACGTCACAGTTCTGACCACCGGGGTTTAAATCCCGGCCCCGCCTTTGTGCAAATGGCATGTTCTCTCCGTGCCTGCGTGGGTTTTCTCCAAGCACTCCGGTTTCCTCGCAATAATTGGAGACTCTAAATTGCCTCTTGGTATGATTGTGAGTGCTACTGTTGTCTGTCTCCATGTGCCCTGTGATTGGCTGGCACTCCCGCCTTCTTTGTGAGGATAAGTGGCTCATATAATGGATGGATGGATGGATGTATTATCTTGCATGCATCTCTTGTTATATACTGTATGCGTACTGTTATCTGCATCAAAATGATTTTAAGATTGCACCCATTCATATTGCAATGCAAGCTGGAAATATGTTGCTGTACACATTACATTGCTGTAAATTCTAGTTAATTACATACTATGCAGTAAAATATGTAGTGTAAAGTAGGGGTCGGTGATATGGCCCAAAAGAAATCTATTTTTAATTTATTTTACTGTTAAAAAGATTTCCACATTTAAAATAAAAATCTAAACTATAAGAAACATAAACGCACATTATTCATGTTACTTTAATCCTGACCCTTCATGAACATTAATGATGGGCCTTTATTGCAGCAAATGTTCAACATTTCATGGCACGATCAGGCAATGCATGCTGGAGCCACGCTGCTTCTGACACAAAATGCAGTAACACTGCATGATGGCAACCAAAATCCCGTGATGCAGTGGAAACTGTAGTTAATGACTGAATAATCAGTTTAACAGAGCTGTCAAATGTTGTGGAACGTCTGTATTTTACTCCGGAAGTCCCTGAATGTTGACTCGTTATGGCCACAAGACTCATTGTTCCGCATATTGGAAAAATAGATCCAGTGTCTGACATTGCCATCGCGTCCACATTGAACAGCTGCTAGGTGCAAGCTACTGTATTTTATCACGTCACTGACTGGAGCAAATAAGCTACAAGTTTTATGCTTCTTGCAAGTTTAACGAAGGGAGGATGAGGAGTCAATAAGTGAAGACAATGTCAAAACCGTACTAATTGCTAAAAGCAATCGTGTGATTCGGTGATACAGTGCACTTGTCAAATAGGTCTAGCTGGAACAGTGTTTTCGCACAGCAGCTAAATTTGAAGAAAAAAAAAAATACAGATTCGGATGAATTTGGACTAATTGATCTGGAAGTGATTTTTTTTTTTTTTTTTTTTTTTTTTTTATCATGGATTGGGAGCTCTGTATGTACTGTATGGTTTGTGGTAAATAAATGTAGAATTTACAGCAATTTCTAACAGTGTCATAACAACCCTTTGGAGTTTATACGGACATTACATGAGATGTCGGTGTACTTAATAAGACTTATTTCAAAAGTCTTTGCAAAGTTGTGAAGAGAAGAAAAATGTGACTAGAATGTACAAGTTAGTTGTGGTATAAGCATTATAGTGTACTCACATTCAAAGACCCAATTCTCATAATACATTCCCGCTCAACACTTTGTGGTCACGCGACTAACTACTATTACTGTGATTAAAGTACTTCTCTTTTTCATAGTTTTTGACTTTCTTTTAACAATGGACAATGTATTTGTATCCTTAATGAATTGAATGTAAATCTTTAGTGTAAAATATGCAGTTGTCAACGATGATTTTAGTATATCCTTTCTCAGTGTGTTTTTGTGTGTGTGCGTGTGTGTGTGTGTGTGTGTGTGTATTTTTGCTGCATTTTGTGTACCACTCTTGTGATCTAATGATCTTGTCGCATTCATTTCTGTATATTTTTACACTTCCATGACCATTTGCACTAATACATGCTTGTCCACGCATGTGATCTTGTGGGTGTGAAGGGAGGATGACATGCATGTGGCCAGCCTGCTAACAACGCTGACGACTCACACCCTTACCCAACGGCCGCCCTCCCGACATGACGGACATGCTGGTAAACATTTTCTCTCTTTCTATGCGCTTAATTTGCGTTGTTTAGCACCATGTGTATAAGCTTCCATTCATACTAAACGTTTGGACACAGTTTCAAATCTTATCACAAGCCTAATGGTTGAAAAGCAATACCAGTGGTGTTTTATAATGGCAGAACGACATAAATTCAGGCTACATCTGATTGAGTGAAACTTAATTAGTTCAACTGAACCTAAGTCCATTTTTAAAATTGCTAACCAAATTTTAATCGTTGAGAGGAAATTAGTTTCCACTCTACTGTGTGTATAGGTTGCATGCATTACATCACACAGATAACCAGAACCCACAGACACACGGATGTGGGCAGGAAAAGGAGCCTTAGTGATGGGACACACGAACATTGTTGTGCTAATGTTATCATTTTATAAACAAATCTTTATTTACAATGATGTGAAGTTATTCAATTTGTTTCAGGCGTAAACTGTCACTGTTATCAAACCTCAACTTTTTTTTTTAAGCTTTGGTGGTATGCTGAGGCCAAAACCCGGACGTGGGAGGAGTTTGTTTAGGCCATGGAGAACGACTTTAAAACGGCATTGAGGAAATTCTGGTCCACCGTCTGGTGTCTAAGGGCACCGTCAACACTCTATAGTGAGGATGGGGCACTGCTGACCTCAACTTGGGATGTTGTGAGTCGGTGGGGAGAATACTTCAAAGACCTCCTCAATTCCACCAACACAACTTCGCATGAGGAAGCAGAGCCTGGGTTCTCTGAGGCAGTTTCTTCTATATCAGAGGTTGAGGTCACCGATATGGTTAAAACGGTTCTAGGTGGCAGGGCCCCGGGGATTGATGAGATTCGCCCGGAGCTCCTCAGGGCTCTGGATGCTGTGGTGCTGTCCTGTTTGACACACGTCTGCAACATCGCGTGGACATCAGGCAGACTGGAGTGGTGGTCCCCCATTTTTAAGAAGGGGTACCATAGGGTGTGTTCCAACAACAGGGGGATCACACTCCTCAATCTCCCTGGTAAGGTCTATTCAGGGGTGCTGGAGAGGAGTGTCCAGTGGGAAATCGAATCTCACATTAAGTAGGAGCCTCGAGGGTGCATAGGAGTTGACCCAACCAGTCTACATGAGTTTTGTGGACTTGGAGAAGGCATTTGACTGTGTCCCTCGAGTTCTGTGGAGGGTTCTTCGGGAGTATGGGGTACTGAACCCCCCGATACAGGCTGTTTGGTCCCTTTTTCAACCGGTGTCAGAGTTTGTCTTTTGTGGATAGAATTTCTTGGCGCAGCCGAGACATAGACAGTGGCCTCAGCATTGCATCTCTGCTCTTTGCAAAGGATGTCGTTCTGTTGGTTTCATCAAGCCGTGATCTCCAACGCACACTCGAGCGCTTCACAGCTGAGTGTGAAGTGGCTGGTATGAGACTCAGCACCTCCAAATCTGAGACTTTGGTCCTCGTGTGGCGTGCCCTCTCGGGGTTGGGCATAAGATCATGCCTAAAGTGGAGGTGTTAATATATCTTGTTCACGAGTGAGGAAAGAATGGAACGGGAGAGTGACAGGTGGATTGGTGCAGTGTCTGTAGTGATACGGACTTTTGAATTGGTCCGTTGTGGTAAAGAGGGACTTAAAGCGCGGGTGTCATCCCTATAAACATTCTAAAATAAATATTGTAATGAAAAATACATATAACAGTATTCACTTTGTCTATAGGAAAAAAAAGTGAGTGGAGAGCGCGTCATCCATGCACAAAGTTGCGCAATTGACTGTCCCTCGACATCCAAGTGGTTGCCATATTAGTCGCGTCCTCTGTCCTTGACGTCATCGTCGCTTCTGCCGTTGAAAACGCGCAGTGCCTGCTACTACGGAAGCCGAACAACAGAGATATTCACATTTTTCCGACGCCCCTTCTGACACCGAAGCTGTTTTCAAAAAGGACAACACCACACAACCGAGTGAAGTTACCGGGGCAATATTACACTATTGTTTCCAGCCCTCAGGCCAATATTACACTATTGTTTCGAGCCATATTCAGATGATATGCCATCACGACCAAACCGCATCCCGTCCGATCCACTCGCAGACGGCCGGTGTGGCTTATGACAGAGCCGAGCGGTGCTGCTTTAGTCACAGTCGAGCCGGGGCGCTTTATGCGCGCACCTGACTGAGTAACGCATTCTCGGCTGGGTTCTTCATAGCCGCCCTCGTCCCAAAGCCCGACGCGCAGCCTTCGCAGAAGCTGTGACCGCCGAACGCGGCGCCCCAGCCGGTGTGGCTGAGTTTCGGCGCCCGTGGTGGAATATTAGGAGGAGGTTGAGCCTAGCTATGTTGCTTTTATGGGTATATTCAAAGTCGCCGCAGTACTCGATGAACACTATCGAGACATTGTTGGCTGGGCAACGCGCACATAGACACATTTTATACGCGGATCTTTTGTTACGTTGTGAGAGAGACCGATTACGTGGTCCGCCCCAAACTATTTTTTTTTTTTTTAGTAGCTGTATGCACACATACAACACATTTCATACGCGGATCTTTTACTCCGTTATGAGAGAGACCGATTACGTGGTCCGCCCCAAACTATTTTTTTTTTTTTTTTGAGCTGTATACACACCTACCTGTTATTTGGAACCCACGAAGCTCTCGTCCTCTGCACCCATCCAATCCATTTTTCACAACGAACAGGGTCTCTTTCAAACTTATGAAGGGTAATTCCATTCTCCTGAGTGTTCAAGCAATGTCCAGCAATGCAATGAGCCGGCATTTTGGCTAACACGAAGGAACAACGAGCTACCTTCCCGGAGGTAAAACTAATGGAAAAAAACGAGTCCACGAGGGGGCGCCCCTGTCCTGTACGTCATTTCCTACTTCTCGAAAACAAATCCCTCAAGAGGATTTTCATGGTGGAAGTTACAAAAAGCTGTATACATCAAAATCATGTTTTGTGGTGAAAAAACACATGGGACCATATTGGCTGTGGGTTTTTCATTAATAATATACCAAAAATCATCCGTTTGACGACATTTGACCTTTCAGATCCAAACATTAACCAGCATTGCTGACGTCATCCATATTTTTAGTTTGGCGACACAAATACAGTATGTCATTACGATGAGAGCTGCCTCTGGGTGACCATAATAATTGCTGTACACAACAAATGGAGAATGAAATCCATTGCCAACACTTTTATCGATCTTTGTTGTAGCCTTGTGTTGAAGTATTCGAAGTCAAAGCGCGTGTAATATTTCTGGTTTAAACTACTGTATAAAGGGAGTTGTAAACATTTGTAGTGAAGGTACCAATAGCTTGCTGTTTTTTTGTTTATCACGGCAATGTTCAGTCTTGGTTTTACTGTACCTGTCATTTTAAATAGACCCAGACAGTTGTAGGAAGCCACCGTTCTGTACTCAAAATCCTACACTTAAGCTTCAAGCGCCATAACACTTGTCATATAAACTTTATTTCTCTTCTCTGTTTATTGGTGCCTTACAATGTGGCGCCACATTATGAAGCCATATTATTACCTATCGGACCCAGTTCTTGTCAACCTACCTGCAAACAAAACAAAAAATACATCAGTCCTGTGGTGAGTTGGGCAATATTGGACCACTTGTCGTAGCTTTTCAAGCCCTGATTGTGACGCCTGGAGCGTGAGTGCATCTCCAGTTGGCTTGGAGAGATTTCAAAAAAGCGGGAAACAAGTTGAGACTGGAAGGTGCTCGGGTTTGTCGAAGTGCAGATGCCATGGCTGATTCATCAAGTTTCACAGTTAAACCAAGAAGTGTCACAATCAGCGCCATCCTCCATACACCTCCCACCCTAGACTCGGTTTCCTGTCTGTGATCTCTCAACGCCTTTCACGCCTCCCTTCCTCCTTTGCTCAACGAAGACATGTTGACTGTTGGAATATTTGTAGTTTGGCGACAACTGCAGAGATTTTGTGGGGAGAGCATTGGTTGCATTGTCCACGTTTCCTCATCTTCTCTTTGGTGAGTATTCCTGTTCAATGTTTGGATAACATTCAGGTTTTAGGATCTGACTTTGGTCCACAACGGATTAATTCCTGCTCTGTTTGAGGGCTTGTTCTTTGTGTTGCATCCGTGCTGAGATACAGTATGTGCAGTGCAAAGCACTGCACGGCAAAAATCGTCTCCTGTGTGATGTAGACTTTTTTCCCCTATTATTTTTAAAAGCAATTAAACATGGTATTTTTATTTTATTTAATTTTTTTTTCAACCAGAAAAGTGACTCAGCCACTGAGACTGACTAGCTGCCAAGTTTGCTTTAATTTTAAGATTTTCTTTCATCACATTTGCCCATGTATTACAATGATGTACCATTTCGACTTTAATTCCACGTGTTTTTGTATTTCCACAATAACAATAAGAAATGAAACCGAAACATTTTTTTTGGACCAGCTGACACACGGCATGCTTGGGCCTTACGCTGCTGGAGGGTCGCAGTACTTAAAGGGCTGTGTATATAAGCTGTCATGGTTGTTTAAACGTACACTGTACATTTGAAAACAGGTGTCAAGAACACCCATACTCAATATGCATGGTGTGCAGTGTTTACAAAGCAACATCGCAACTACTTACCTGGCAACAGTGGTTTCACCAATCCTGTATTTCTGTGTAAACGGGAATCATTTTGACATTTTGATGTACGTAAAACACAATGTAGAAAACATTTTTGCCTTGCTGTTATCATGTTCTCGTACTGTTGGGCTACTATAGCTGTACTGGTGGGGGTGTTTTAGTGTTTTAGATATTTTATGTAATAAATACTAGTTAATAACTATACATTTATGTTGCAGAAAGATCATTTTCAGCACGCATGTGTGCGTACATGTAAAAAGAGAACATGGGTGTGAGGTGGGGGCAAAGCAGAATTTTCAACATGTTTGGGCAGGTTTTTGCTCAAATTCCTCCACGCCAAATGGGATTTGAACCACTTGAAGGTAGCTTTGGAGGGTCAAGAAAGCCGTTGAAATGTTATCCTTGTGTGATGCATGAATCCTTTTTTACCTTCTGACAGCAGACAGATTTTTCAAATTGTAATTAAAACCTTGGTAACGTCGGTTCATGATTTTGTTTCGAAATACATCATATATTTTTGAAGATCATTTTTAAAAATAGTTAAGACTACTGAATTGTGGCGATATAGTGTGAATTTTTTTCAGACAGGATTACAACTGTAGCTTGGCTTTGGCGTTTCAAACTAACACTCGTAGCTTCAGCAAAACGTACAAATTCTAAGGTGAATGTCAAGCCATAGGTCAGCATCTCATGACCCACTCTAGGGTATTCCATTTTAATGTGACTGGACGTTATCACATCTCTAGTGACTTGTCTAATGGCCATTCAACACAACATTAATCTGTTTCCTTCCTACTTTGTCGCGGTGTTGCAACGTGATAATGACAACCCCTGTTCTTCACATTCATTGAGACACATTGGTGCACAGAAACTGGTTGCAAATCAAGTGGTTATGTCAGATTGATATTTAAAATGAAGTTTTCATTACTTAAGGCCTACCGGGTATGTGCTCGTGTGTCAGCACATGTGTGTTTGTGTCTAATGCTGTAAGGAGGAAAAAAATAATTGAAAACAATCATCAAAAATCATTAAAAAAAATGATCATCTCAAAAAACAAATAGACACACATGAGCTATGAATGACCTTCGTACAAACATCTGCACACACACACACACACACACACACACCGTTAGAGATATCCTCCAATGATGGGTCCTTCTAGAGCTGGCCACAGTCAAAAATAAGCAATTGGGGAAGAAGGTTCTTTGTCAGAGGGGTGACCAACAACCTCCTGGTCACTCTGTCAGTGTTCCGCTGTTCCTCTGTGAAAAAAGTAGACCCCTGCTAAAAGACAAACATTTCTATAGTAATCCACTAATCAGGTCTCTTGGATTAGGGTGGACAGACCAAAGCCACTTCTTATAATAAAAGGCAAAGGGCAACCTGCCTGAAGTTTGCCTGAAGGGAACTGAAGGACTCTCAGACCATTACAGAAAAAAAAAATTGGTTGGCCTGATGAAATAAAGATGGAACTATTTGGTGTGAATGTCATTTTTTTGGAGCATGTCAGGCAAACCTAATCACCATCAATCCCATCTTTACAATAAAAACATGGTTGCAGCATCGTGCGGTGGAGAACTTTTCCAGATGCAGAAACTGGAAGACTTGTCATGCATGAGGGAAAGATGAATGCAGCAATGTAAGGAGACATCCTGGATTAAAACCTGCTCCTGAGTGCTCTTGACTACACTCTTGACTGCAGCGATAATTTAGCATGCATATTGTAGTGGAACAATGAACACATAGCACACAGTCAAGTGGTCCAAGGAGTGGCTTCAGGTAAACTGAATGTCCTTGAATGTCAGAGCTCAGACTTGAATCTGATTGCTATCATAGCTGTGCATGATTGCTTCCTATCCAACCTCATATTTTTTGAGAGGTGCTCCAAGGAGGAATATTCTAAACTGCCCAAGGATGTATGTATATATGTGTCAAAGCTCAGACTTGAATCTGATTGCTATCATAGCTGTGCACTCATCCTTCCCATCCAACCTCATATTTTTCGAGAGGTGCTCCAAGGAGGAATATAGTAAACTGCCCAAGGATGTATGTATATATGTATCAGAGCTCAGACTTGAATCTGATCGCTATCATAGCTGTGCACTCATGGTTCCCATCCAACCTAGTCCGCCTTTCGCCCGAAGCTAGCTGGGATAGACTCCAGCTTTCCCGTAACCCCTTGTGAGGATAAGGGGCTTGGATAATGAAATAATAATGATTGCGGCAGCACGGTGGAGCAGCTGTAAAGCGTTGGCCTCACAGTTCTGAGGACATGGGTTAAATTCCGGCCCCGCCTGTGTGGAGTTTGCATGTTCTCCTCATGGCTGTGTGGGTTTTCTCCAGGCACTCAGGTTTCCTTCCACATCCCCAAAACATTCAACGTTAATTGGTAATTGTGAGTGTGACAGGTAATTGTATTAAATATGAAATTGGTGTAGCCCTTCACATTAATCAGTATCCAAGAATGGGTCGGTGACCCCTGCACTAAAGGGATGCCTGACTATGTCATGAGTAGCTCAGCAATTCCGTTTTGTGTTGCATCTCTGTGATGATGTCATGTCAGCAATGTGAAATGATCGCGAGGCTGTGATAGGAAGACGATCACATGGCAGCAACTCCTTGTGTCAATCAGTTTTAAAAGGAGTCCCGACAGCGCTGAAGTTGAGCTGACAATTTTTATGTGAACGAGTGTATATTTAAAGCTGTGATTACAAAGTGTAATGTAATCCCACTTAATCAGATTAATTTGCAAAACAAAATCCTGTTACACGCACACATATTTGGTCACACTGCAAGATGTGGACACAGAAAAGGAGTTTAGTTCTTTTTTTTTATGTTGTTTAAAGCTATTTATGCGTATTTAGCTTTGGATTTGGGAAATGGATCTTAAGTACACTTTCTCGTCATTATCTCCTGTAACTGACTGCAAAGCCGGAACGCACACTGAAACAAAAGAGTCAAACAAGCAGAAAAACCTTGAACATTTTTGTGTTTCTGAGTGCGCGTGTTCGCGTGTGTGATCACCACTCAATCACATGATGCATCACACTCTTTTTCTCACTTCCTCTTCTCAACATCTCCCTCTTCCTCACAATTTCTTCAAGTCTCGGACAAATAAGATTTCTGCTATTTTACCCTACACAACGTTATTCATATTGTTAGAGTTGAGGCCACGATTCCAGGTGTGTCCCCATCCCCCACCACTTTTTAATCACTAAAACAAAAAGTAAAACATTTGTAGAGACATGGTCCCATCCCATACAAGTTTAGTGGGAAAAGCCTTGTTATTTTAAACAATGTTCTACAGCCAGATTTAAAAATTAGTGACAATTAAATACCTTATTGTTGACTAACCTGTAACTTTGCAGTTGTTTATTCCTGTAAATTCATTTTGATTCCTAATTTAATCAATACTACACATTGTGATACGCTGGATATTCATGAAAAGTCCAAATGTATGACAACATGCCTGTTTCTCTAGTACACAGGTCCGATTCCGGCCGAGGGAGAGGGTGAGCTGGCCATGGGAGTGGGTCGCGGTGAAAGCTCTCCGCTGAGCGAGCCAGTGGGACAAAGCCTCAACACAACCAAAAATTCCCAGCGACCTAGCGCTTGCTGCTTCTGCTGGTGCTGCTGTTGTAGCTGCTCATGGTAGGAAACGAGAAATGTACACACATGGGCTGACTAAAATTATAATGAGCTTTATTTTTTGTTTTTATTTTTAGCTCAGTGACTCCCAAAGAGTGGCAAGGCAGGATCCCTCTAGTTGTACACAAGAATCCGTTCCCAAGTACAGTTCAGTTGTATTTAACTTGAGTTTAAACATTTGCGTTTAATATTTATGTAGGGCTCGGCGATTATTGAAAAAATAAAAATCACAATTATTTTGATCTTTGAAATCAAGATTAATAAATACGATTATTCACTGATTTTCAAAACTTAGTATTAAACATAAATCAAAAGAATGTAAAATAATGATATATTAGAGTACTGTAATTTCTGGCCTACAAAGTGCACCTGGTTATAAGCCTTACCCAGTACATTTGTAAAGGAAATACCATTTGATACAGACATATGCCGCAGCTGTGTAAAGGCCGCAAGTGCCCACATTGAAACACGAAATATTTACAATGAAAGACGAAACACAGAAAGTTTAACGCTAGCGCCGCCTTGCTAAAGCGAACGGTCGCGCCACGCTAACAGAGCCAGTTTAAAAAAAAATCATACCGGTAAAAATCACTGAGACGCGCTAACAGGGCCGAACCGGTAAAAGTCACTTCCTCGGCACATATATTCCACCGGTCTCACTCTTACCTTTTCCGCTCGAGTGCCCCCTTGCGGCCGTTAGGAAAAAATGCACAAATTAGGTACATCATCGCATAAACCGCAGGGTTGAAAGCGTGGGGAAAAAAGTCGAGGCTTATAGGCCGGAAATTGCGGTAATACCTCTTACAAGTGTTTGTGTGGTTCTACATGATTGCAGTGCATCAGTACTCATTTGGGCACAGAACAGAAGATGTAGAGGGACCAGAGCGGGCAGACAGTTGAGATCCCCGACAGCCAGATGAATAATAACATAATAACGAACAATGAAGAAAATAAATACCTAACATTTCTACTGTGTGGCCCTTGGCCTCTTAAGGGCACTGTGGTGTACACAAGGCAATACACATTAAGACAAAAAGAACAGAGGAAAAAAAGAAAGCTGTGCTTTAACATTATTAATATAACAATTTTTCACAGAATAGCAAGCATGTAAGTCTTGTGCGTTGTTCTATTACTTGTCTGTACACTATGTGGTATTAAAACGTGTGTGAATATTTGTTATTTGAAGATATATCACTCCCATGAGCTGTCCTAACTTTTGCTAGCAAAGCAATAGGATATTTCAAAGCGGGTGATTTTCAGTAGCTAAACTAGAGCTACTGTAAGTATATGTTGTTTAAATATACATTGTCTGTGATTATATTTGTTGCACGAAGAGTAAACATGTTGCATTCAGAGTGCTTTTACAGTGCAGAAACTTTAATACAGACACTGCTGTGTTTGCTATCGTTTATTGCGACAAAGCCTTAAAATACCGACTAATCGGTTTTGAGACTATTTTGTTACCCTAGCTCAAACCCTTTACAATAGTATTCAGTATAGTTTTTAATTATCAGTCTTTTTTTATTAACATAGTTCTACTACAGTATTGTTTTATTTTAGTAAATAAATACAAATAAATCAGTGGTTACAAAAGGGGAAAAAATAATAATGTAAAATTGGTCATGATGGTAGTACATGCAGAGGAAAATATTTAACGAGGTGGTACTTGATGTAAAAATAATAATTGGGAAACATTGCTTTCAACGATTCAGAATTGTGTTGCTTTCACTTAGTGTTTTTTTTTTTTTTTTTTTTTTTTTTTTTTACTGGAGATATTTCTCTCACACACACTGTTGTTGAAACAACTGTAGATGGGGATGCCGGTGCATGGTGTAGTAACAGCCGTGTGTGTGGTTGTGTGTTAAAAGTTCTGTCATCAGTGGATTTGTGTGTGTGTGTGTGAGTGAGTGTGGCTGTTTCCTGTCTGAAAGCCGTCTTATCATGTCAGTCTTAACATCAGGAATGAAGATGAGAGGAGGCGACGTACGAGGAAGAGGATATCACAGGACAACAAGATGGAAACCATTCCAAACTGTGAAGCTTGGTGAGTCCACGCTAAACATGCTAATATGGTGCACGAACACTAATGCAGACTTTTTTTTTTAGATGGGTTATGCATAGGACAAGAAATATTCCATTACATTTTTGCGCCCCTTCCTGGCATCCCATTTTAGAAAATTATGTTCATGGTAACAATTAATGGAATTTCTAATGTATACTGTAATACCCATTTGTGTGCCTACAATATCATCTAAAGGTGATAGCTTTATACATCAGTATAAGGGGGGGAAAAAAATCACGTGTATTCAGATACCTAGCGATTTTTAAAAAGTTGTGCTTTTCATTCCGATATGATATGTAATGTGTGGTACAAATTGATAGACAATAGTTATATTTTTTCCAAACAGGGCTAATATATATACTGTATACCCAGTATACACCTATCAACCGACAAAGAATCTTTATTAATTCCAGAAATAAATCCAGTTGGGAACAAAATTGCCTATCATAAAAAAATTCATTTGTTTGACATGCAAGGAAATCTGCAGTATGTCATATTTTAACCTGTCGCTCTTTGAATTTGTTTCATAATTTGGTATGCCAGATAGCTTTCTGTCAATCCTTGCAGACAGGCTTTGCGGTGCCTGTCGGCTACGGATGTATGCAAAATAATTTCAGGTTAGAGTCCATGCATCAGGATGGTACAACAATTGGTTGACACATCACTTTGTTATACTTCTGTCCTGGACACAGGCCAAAAACTACCCACTATATAGTTATTTTTATAAAGTGTTGTCATTTTATTCATTTGTCTTCTTTCTTGGCCCACACACAAGCCCTCTGTAAAGTTACTGTGAAAGTGTTTTATGGTATACTGGGACCAAAAAAGTACTGTCGTAACTCGCTAGTGCAAACAACATCATGAAATGCTTTTTTTTTTCTCCAAAAGTACTTGTCACAGCCATGGCCTGGCCACCGCCATGGGCGGCACTTCCTGTGAAGGGGCGTGGCCTGGCCACTGCCCTGGGCGGTGACACCGCTGACAGCTGTCACAGCTGTGTTGCATTTTGGACACTAATGGACCAAGCACTTGAGTGGTGAATGTGTCACTGGCATTGGCCAGTTTGTTGCATATGCTTTACCGCATCCTTTGGTACTTCGCTACTGTGCGTAAGTCACAAGTTTAGTGTAGAGGAATCCTTTGTTGCAGCGAGACTGTGGCTCGTTAGTTTGACCACGTCTTGTCTTGTCTAACCCTAACCCTATGTTTCTTAGTTTACCTCATAGTCATCGGACCTTGTGCACGTTTTTGGTTCTTGCCTGTTGCCTAGCGTTTTTGTACTTTCACTAGTTTTGGACTGCCTTTTTGTGTTAGATCTCCTTCTGGAATAAAACCCACTCTTAAGATCATACCCTTGCCTCGGAGTTCTGCATTTGGGTCCGCCCCTGTGCTGCTGGCTTATGACAGAACGAACTGGCCTGAACAGGAAGCGGCACCCACGGCAGTTACCAGGCCATGGGCGTGACAAGTACTTTTGGAAAAAACATTTGATGATGTCGTTTTCACCAACGAGTTACGACAGTACTTCTTTGGTACCAGTATACTATAAAACACTAGTTCATAGTAACTTTATAGAGGGCTTGTGTGTGGGCCAAGAAATAGGACAAATACTTTTTGGTCTCATTCTGGATCAAGTCACAGATACTGGAATTTAATTTAACCATTTGACTCCCTATTAATGGAATTATTATTATATTACTGTCTGTCTGTTCTTCATCCTCCACAAAGCAGGAAGTAGTATTCCAACCAACAAACAGGCAGATACAAATACTTCATAGTCCCCTTCACACGACAGTAGTCGGCTGACCCCAAAAATGGTTGTTAGCTATTCAAAAAGTGGGTAACCAAGTGTTTTTCCTGTCTTTTTTTTTCCTGACCAGCACCAAACCCTCAGTAGAGGAAATGCAGCTCTGGTCTCAATCTTTCGACAAGCTGATGAGGAACCCGGCAGGTCGCAATGTTTTTCGTGAGTTTTTGCGCACAGAATACAGTGAGGAGAACATGCTGTTCTGGCTGGCCTGTGAAGATCTCAAACAGGAAATGAACAAGAACATCATTGAGGAGAAAGTGCGATCCATCTACGAGGACTACATTTCCATACTGTCCCCAAAAGAGGTAGGAAAGTTGGCGAAACATACAGTAATTATTACACAAATTTCCTTGCTAAGTCCAAAAACAGTCAACTGTCTTTATGATCATATTTGTTGAGGAATTGTAGTTAACGACGGTATGATTACAATAATACATAATGTGCACAGTAGATGAATTGAAGATTCTTTTGTTTACCAAGACCTGTATGTGATGTTCATCCAAGAGTAAAATACATTTTTCAGAAGTGTAAGACAATGTAATAGTACCATGAATCCAGAAAGTATTGTTAGTGCTTTATTTTATTCATATTATATTTTTATTACCTTATTCCAAAAATGGGGTCATCATTTTTTTTTCTCCGTTTGACATATAACTATCTAAAATGACAACATGAGGGAGTTTGTTTCTAAATGTATTTCCAATAAATAAATTAACATCACACGTGCATAAGCGGCAGCAGTGTAGAAGACTGGTTAGCACATATGCTTCACAGTTCTGCATACCAGAGTTCAAATCACAGCCTCACCTCTGTGAAGTTTGAAGTTCTCCCCGTGCCTGCGTGGGTTTTCTCTCATTTTTTTCTACCACATTTGAAAAACATGCGTGGTAGGTTGATTGACGACTCTAGATTGCCCGTTGGTGTGAATGTGACTCCAAATGCTTGTTTGTGTGTACTGTATGTGCCCTTCGATTGTCTAGCGACTAGTTCAGGGTGTACCCTGCCTCTCACCCAAATAGAGCTCAGATAAGTTCCAGCTATCTTCTAGGTCCAGCACAGCCGCAATCCGAGTGGGGATAAGCGGTACGGAAAATGGATGGATGATGGATGCATGTACATAAGCACGAACAGCTTTTACACAGCACTTTGTTGATGCAGTTTTGATAACAATTACAAACTCAAGTGGTTTTAATATGATTGCACAAAACTGACATACCTACATCATGTTGCCAAAAGTATTCGCTCACCTGCTTTAACTTACTGTCTTGCTGTAAGAACTTAAGTGATATCCCATTCCAAATCCACAGGCTTCAATATGAGGTTGGCCCACGCTTTTACGCTACAGCAGCTTTAACTTATCTGAGAAGGCTTTCCACAAGCTTCAGGAGTGTGTGTAGGGAATTCTTGCCCATTCTTTCAGAAGCCCGTTTCTGCGCTCACACAATTATGTTCGATGAGAAGGCCTGCCTTTCAGTCTCCGTTCTAATGAATCCCAAAAGTCTTCCGTCAGATTGAGGTCAGGAATTCATGCAGGATAGTCAAGTTCATCCACACCAGACTGTCATCCGTCTCTCTCTGGGCCTTGTTTTGTGCATTGGTGCACAGGCATGTTGGAAGAGGATGGGGCCAGCTCCAAACTTTGAAAAGTTGAAAGCATGGAATTTTAAAAAATGTTCGTATGCTGAAGCATTCAGAGTTTCTTTCGCTGGAGCTAATGGGCTAATATTTGAGACATTTCCAACTTTGTGAGAACACTTTGGAGATTGCCGCATTCTGTGCCAACATCAGTGCACAAATCAAGGTTAGACGAGGATGAAAGAGTTTGATGTGGATGGACTTGACTGCCCTGCACTAATTGACCCCTCCGTGGATATTGCGCAATCCGCGTCACTGACCAATCAGAGGCCAGAGATCTGCATAGACCAAAGCCCGTTTTTGCTCCCGCCATTTTCTCTGACAATATTGAATGGTCCAGTATAGGTTTAGTTAGCGTTTTATCGCGTATTTGGGTTATTTAACAAAAAATATGGTTAAGAGGTGTAGTCACGGACTTTGTAATAGTGACGACAGGTATCCTGAAAGGCTAGTTGGTGGAGTTCGATTCGTACCCTTTCCAAAACCGAAGACCCAGTACGAAAAATGCCTTCGATGGATCAAACTTTGTGGAAGACCGCATCATCAACTAAATCCATCTAATATCAACCGGAACAGATATGTTTGCACGAAGGTATGCCCTATATTTGATTTTCAATACATGTCTCGTATAAATGAATTCAAAGTTCTTCGCTAGCATAAGACTGCTGCGTATGAACGATTGACACACTTCTTCTTTGTTGAGCAATATTTAGCGATGATCGGACTGCACAAACGTATTGATTTCTTGCTGGCTCGCGGCCAGAAGCTTAACCAGACGGTGTTTGCACGAAGATATGCCCTAAATTTGATTTTTAATACACGTCTCGTATAAATGAATGAGACGTTCTCTGCTAGCGTAACATTGCTACCTGTGAATGATTGAATGAAATCAGAAGCATGGCGTCTCTCTCAGTTAAGAATGTATTGTATTTAGAATCTATAATATATCGTTGATTTGAATGAAATCAGAAGCATAGAGTCTGTCTCAGTTCAGAATGTATTGTATTGTATTTGCCATTTTTACTGTTTGTCTTACGTGAGCGCACGTGGCGTGACGTCACTTCAGGAGGCGTGGTTAAGTGCCCTGTACGGAGGGGTCAATTCATCTTCAAACCGATAGAACAATTGGATGAATTCAAGCAGAGAGTCAGGCTTTCTCCCCCAACATCAGTATGTAACCTCACAAATGCACTTGTGTAAAAATGATCCTAAATTCCCTAAACTTGGTGGAATCCTTTTCCAGAAGGGTTTACGATGTTAGAAGTGTGGAGTAAACCCTATGGATTAAAGATGGGATGTCACTGAGAGGAATAGTCCGCTGAACAATGAAAAGCCTTAATCTGATAGGTTATGTCATATGTACTTTACCTTAAAAATTTGAGGTTAATCCGATATCATTTAATGGTGTTTTTATCGGCAATTACGAATTTTCTTGGGCGCCGCCATTTTGGCAACCCACATGACCTTCTTGCGCGGATGTGCGTAAACAAAGAAATCATAGCCGATTTGTAGTGTAATCACATGCAGTACCACCACCATCGGGCACGTGAAAATGCCCTACGGTATCGCAAAATTTTGCCATAATTCGGATCGAAATAATCCGAGGATGGCTTGGTGGCATGGTCTGCCCAGTAAGAAAAAGAAACATTTAAGGACCCAGTGGCTAGCACAGTGTGGTCACCCTGAGCCGTACGACATTTGTACAGGTGTATTTGCGGATGTATTCAAGACCAAGACTTTTATAGTACAATAAGTCTCTGAATTCTTTTAAATAACATTGTTATGATGTTGCTAACCAATGATGACAAAAGTACTTCTTAACATTAATGCCACTTCTTGTGCTTTCATACGTTGTGCAGGCATTGGGACTTCCATCCGTTCATCGTTACCATAATTCAATTTGATTTGCCATCATGATAGTACGATGGAGAACAGTTCTTGCCGACAAAGGCGTGTCTTTTATTCGTTTGATTATATTGTCTTTATGCGAAGTTGGCAAAATATTGATTGGCAACTTGGAGTACGAATGCTTTGGCATACTCCCCATCTGTGAATTTAAACACACAGCAGAAGCCTCCCTTAAAAACTTCGGTACTCATGTTTTTTTCTTTGAGTGACCTTTGTCAAAAGTTTCCATAATTATTGTTCCACACAATCAGTTGTCCACCATTCTGCACCTGTGGTTAGTTAGCGAGTCAGACTCTGCTTCATTTCAGTCTGAAAATACATTCAAATATTCACCATTTTTTACAGCTACAGGTTCAAATCTGTATGGACGTATTCTGCCGTCTCCCCTATCAACCGATGCCGCTATTTCTTCAGCAGATGAGAATAAATCCTAGAAATCAGCGCTATCCATGATTGTGTTTGCACTCAGGAGGGGCACAGGAGCCATCACTTCCTATTTTTTAAGTCATTTTCCAAAATGGCGGCGGCCATGAAAATTCATAATTCCTGAAAATAACGCCACAAAATGATATCGGATTAACCTAAAATTTTCCAGGTACATGACATAACCAGATTAAGGCTTTTCATTGTTCAGTGAACTATTCCTTTAAATTCATGAGTCATGGCAGGTGAGCGACTCATTTTGCCAATATACTAAGATACGTCCATTCCTCTCCACCTCTGGATGGGAACATCAGTGCACAGCAATTAAACGAAATCCTGAAAGATGATCAATTTTATTCAAGTCACTGTTCCACAAGTGTCTCCAAATGAGTAACCCGAAACAATACTGTTCCTGTAAGTGTCTCTAGTGTGCCTGCGTGTACGTGTGTGTGCCTATCCATGTGTGTACGGGCATGGAAAGCAGTACTGTAGTTGTTATCATGGCCCTCTGGCTTTTTTAGGGATGTGCTGATTCGATAAAGTGATGAAATATGAGGGTCGATCACGTGATTTTCATCTGATCGGGATCAGGTGGGAAAAAAAAAAGAATCAGTCATATTCATTTTCTCACATTTTAAATGTCACAAAGTGACAAAATAATAGAAAGGTATAAAGATATTGGCATATGGAACAACAATAGATTAGTTTATTATATTTTTAATATTATATTATAGGTGTATTTTTAACACCCTTACAATACAAGTGACTGAAACACATACACCCACAAACACAGCCTCCCTGAGCGTGCTTCAAACGATTTACTACACCCACAGTTTAGTTTACTTTAAAACTAAACACGCAACGCAGAATTTCAAAACAAAACCCACAGGACTGTTTTAGATATGGCCAGCATCACGCTAGCAGTAAATGGAAATCCCCAATGATGGGGCAGCTCAAATTAGCATTAGATCACCAGGGATCAAGTTGTCGCTACTTTTGGTTTGTCCAATTAGATGTCGCACCGGCAACTTACTTGCATGATTTGTTTAGCATTCACGATACAGTAACACAGTGAAAAGAAGGAGCTATTTTATCATTTCAATTTGTGTGGCATGTTGTGCGGCTATGCAGCTTAGAAAATGGACATGGGCATGTTCTAAATTAAAGGCAACGTTAAAAATTATCGGGATTCATTGTTGTTGTAAGCTTATGCAAATTGATTGAGGGAGGCGCCATATAAAATCTCACAGAAGGCACCACATTGATTGCCTGTAACTGTGTGTTTGTATTTGTGTGGATGTGTGTGTGAACGTGCACGCACGCATCTATAAATATCTCCTGACTGGAGGAGGTGTGTGTATCTGAATGTGTGAATGGTAAATGGATGCATTCACGCACCTACGGGAGATTATTCATGCCAAAACCACAACATGAAACCTTAAAGTACCTGTGAGTCATAGCTAGACTCACAGTTTGTGTGTGTGTGTGTGTGTGTGTGTGTGTGTGTGTGTATGAGTATGTGTGCGTGTGTAGGTGTGTGTGTCAAAAGTGACGTCCATCAGCAGTGAGCAGCCATCGCACTATTACATGCCAGGCAAAAGAGCGAGAGGAAGACCAAAGAAAAGGTTGATGGATGTGGTGAGGGAGGACATGATGACTGTGGGTGTTAGAGATCAAGATGCACGAGATAGGCTTAGATGGAAAAAGATGACACGCTTTGGCGACCCCTAATGGGACAAGCCGAAAGGAAGAGAATGGAATAGTTATGTCAAATACAGGTACGTGAAACAAACCTACCTACAATAATTGAGTTAACTTTAGTTTGGGGTCAAATCAATATAATTTACAGTAAACAAATTCTCTCTTCTCTAACTTCTGGTTTGTGATTGACTGCAGCTGGTCAATTCTCTTTCCTAGAAAAAAGGGTTTGAAAGCACTTATTTGATCGGCAAAATGTCAGAATAATGGAAAAATCCTATAAAGTCAGGGATGAGCTCCAGGTACATGACGGAACACAATTGGATGTTCCTATCGGAATATGACATCAAGACTGGTTTTGGAATGGATAAAGTAACTTCTGGAGGAGCTGTCTTATAGCACCCAACCCTTATGGCCCCTCCCACAGGTGGTGAGCCTATAGGAAGGGGGATCCACATTCCCCTTTGGGGCCTCACGGCCCGGCCACCAGGCGCTCGCCTTCGAGCCCCACCTCCAGGCCTGGCTCTAGTGGGGGGCCCCGGTGATCCGCATCTGGGCAAGGGGAAACCTGAATCCATTGTGTTCATTAATCCGCATCAGCCCGACAGCTTGTTGCAATTTCTTTCTGTCCACTGGGGTTTGAAACGTGACCCTTACGGATGAGCTACTTGCCGCCTCAATTTTGAAAAAAAAGTATTGCTGCTGTGCGAGTGTTGACTCGAGGTGACCAAGTTGAGGAAGCGTTTCTCCTGACCGAGCTTGTTGAATTTCTTTCCAGGTGAGTCTGGACGCTCGCGTACGGGAGGTGATCAACAGGAAGATGGAGGAACCGACACCTCAAACTTTCGAGGACGCCCAGTTGCAGATCTACACACTGATGCACAGGGACTCCTACCCACGATTCCTCTCCTCCAACATCTACAAATCACTCTTTCACAGCAACTCACGGAGCTCTTCGGAGTCCTAGTCCAGCACTGTGTGTCACGCTTCCCTTCCAACCATTTCATATCCCTATGGATGATGCTGCCCTTACCCCAAATCTATGCCATGACTGCCAAGACTTGACAGAGTGGCCAAGACACCTCAAGTCCACCTCTGTCCCATCCACCCTCTTTTGCATTTCCCCTTTTTCACATTCCCATCTTCCTTTTTAGTCAGTCCCTTCATGATCTTATGTGAAAGACAAATCCAAACCAGAGGAACTCTCACAAAACCTTCAACAATTGGTTGATAAGGCCAGAGAGCATTAAGTCTAACCACGTTACACAACCTCTGCCCACTCTACTTGTGGGAAGTCCTTATATGATTCTTTGATCAATTTGAGCAAGATGCTTCTTTTTCATGTTTTAGAACTGGAATTGACCACTGCTTGTAGGTGATGGCCCATTGGCATCTGACACACTTTTTATACTCTTTATAAATGGTACAGAACTTGTTTAGTCGATCCGGATGAAGTAGTCCTTCATATTTCCGTGTTTGAATCAAGAGGACAGCATGTCTCAAATGAAGAAGTTTCTTACTTCGTTGAGCTGAAACTGAAGAATTCTGCCTTACACTGCACTGACTCACTGTCTCCAACCAGTGGACTAAAGTTGTATTTACAAGAGAAGACCCACCAGCGCTACCGTAGCTTAATGAGGCTATAATGAATGTCATGACAATGCGTACTGTAGCTGAAAGTACCCCAAGACACGAAGTATTAATGTAGTACAATACTAGCATTATAGTATTTAAATTTAGAATGGGTATTATTCACTATGGGCAGCATTGTGGTTTAGCGGTTAGCACGCCTGCCTCACAGTTGTGATGTTTGCCAATGGAATCTCAGCCCTGGCCTTCCTGTGTTGCATTTGTGTGTTTTCTCCGATTACTACAGTTTTTTCCTCCCTTTCAAAAAAGATACATTAGATTCATTGGAGTTTCTGAATTAGTGGATTTTAAATGGAGCCTTCTATTCCAATTCTAATTGGTTTAGAAGCCCAAACTGAGTGAAAATGCTCCATACGAACAGTTGGAATAAACCGACCAAATCCAAGTAAACTATCATTAATTTTCAAGTGGGTGGAAGATTCCTTTCGCCAAAACCCATAAGAATTGAAGTTTCATCTGTAAAACGTGAATCGGAAAGGAGCTTGAGAGGCTTGCTCTGTCTTGACGTAAATATGCGGTGACGTCATCGTTTACACGCGTAAAAAAGGCCTTCCGACCAGAGTTCTTAGGCAGTGGAGATCTTTTTAACTCCATGGAACTGGATTTGATCAAGATGTTGTTTTAATAAAAGTCATCCCAACTGCTGTGCTTAAATAGACGACGGATGTCCCTCTCGATAAATGATACGATATTCACGACAAAGTGCGGGTCATGCAGGGCTGCTCTGATTCAAAATAGTGCACATCATCGATCGGAATAGATCACGTTGACCGAAGATCTTTAACGGGAGTGAATTCAATCGGAACGGTAAAAGATTTGTACCTAATTCTGGTTCTCGTCCGTAGATGATCAAGTCAGTGTGAATGGTTGTTTGTCTGCGTGTGCCCTGTGATTGGCTGGTGACCAGTCCCGGGTGTATCCTGCCTCTTGCCCCAAGTCAGCTGGGATAAGGTCCAGCTCAGCCGCACCTCAAATGAGGACCATCGTGATGGAAAAGAGATTAACGGGTAGATTATATTTGTTCATTTTAGCTGTTTGGCCTTCAGATTTCTGTTTCAGTTCTTTGTACTTGCGTCTTATTTGAACACAAAATGCAGAACAGGTTAGTACTTGTCAGGCTGATGTTTTTTTTTGTTTGTTTTTTTTCCCCCATTCCCTTTCCCTCATCGTGTTGTCCACCTGGTTGATTGTGTTCCCAACCTTAATTTTTTAGGCCACCCGAAGACTGTAATCGTTCAAATCCTTGAGCTTGTTGACCAGCCAATCACCTTTAAGAGCCAATGGAGGACATTCTTAACTCCGCCGACCTCCATGCCTGTTTGCCTTTTTTTTTTTTTTTTTTTTTTTTTAGGATTTTATCATCTTTTGACCCCCTTTGCAACTGGAAAGCACAGGACCATTCCTACAAACTGGATCTACTCACTGCTGTGATGGACTAATGCTGACTACTGATTTTAAACTCAAAACAAGAGGAGTCATTGGGGTTTTTGTTTTTTGTTGTTTTTCCTAGAAACTGTACGAATGACTTTTTAAACCACTGGACATTCATTTGAATTTGTTTCCTGGTGTCTCACACTTTTCACACTCTGGGATTTTTTTTTTTTTTTTTTAAGAAAAAAAAGAGGACAATCCTTTGTGGACTCAACTGAGCCAACACGGTGCAACACACACGCTGCAATAAAAACTGGAGTTCACACATGTGCCGCATGCACACAGACACACCATATTCATATCAAAGAAGATACAACATTTTGCTTTTCAGCAAGACTAATATAAAACTGAACTTGTGTTCAGTACAACTCTGCTGATGTTGAAATTATATATATATATAAATGTATAGTTTTTGCTCCAAAATCTTAAGTGGGGTGATTCAGATCCACATATAGTATTTACATCACCATACTTTAGGAGACTTGAGGATAGTTTATTTATTTATTTATAAATATATCGGAACCTCTTTGCTCAAACACAATCTGTTCTGTGATCCCGGTTAACCTCGTATTAGTTTTACAGTGGAAAATAATATTTCCATCGTAAAACCTCGATCAACTGTACGACCAAGTGTCAGTTAATAGTTGAACCGCACAACGTTAACAGATGAATTACAATTCTGAATTATAAATAAAGTGGGTCATTAGCATTAGCGACACACACAGAAAAGAAAAAAGCTAAGCATTGTAAAATGTAAAATCATCTCTGCCTTAACTTTGGTAACAAACGACTGGTTGATTATTTACAATGACGCTGGAATCTGAGGCCAACTTGACAATTGTTTATAAAATTTTCTACATTCTTTTTTCTCATGTTTCTACTTCTTTTGAGCCTCCTTGGGTAGGCTGCCCCCCCCCCTTTTTTTTTCTGAATAATTGTCCCAATGAAAGCCAAATGAACAACACGCAGTGAATCCTCTGACGCGCACTGAAACGATCTTAAGTCGGCGTCTTGCGATGAATTCTAGAATGGGGTTTGAATTTTGACGACATTCAACTTGAGCGATTCCTCTGTTTTGATTTGTGTCCGAAGCCCAGCACATATGTCAGTGTTACATGTTAAGTGTTTTCGTATGTTCCACGTGATTACTGAAATATTTCTCAGCAGCCTGAAGTCAAATTGTCTTTTAGTTTTAAGTATTTGTTAGTATAGTGATGCAAAAAAAACAAAAGTGGACAACACCAGGGTGGCCTACCTGGTTGCTGCTGCTGTCCCCCCCTCGTTACTTTTTACCAGTGACCTCGCCACTGTTTGCCGCCGGCTCCTAATTGGCTGCCTGCGGGCTCAACTGGGGTCGATCGATTCAGGTGCACAACTTCAACATTTGTTAACAGTTGGAAAATATAATCTACCGTACAAGAGCTGTATCAAATATTGTGCCTTTACAAAGATAGGAATGCTCAGTTTTGTCAATGAGGTATTGATTTAGCAATTGAAAATCTAATGGTGTGTCCATACTTCTCTTACCTCGTTAAGACGTGGCTCTCTGGGAGCATTTTTACCTTTGTAAACCAGAATTTTGAATATGGTGTATGTATATTATGCAGTATTGTGCCAATGGCCGTAATGCTCGGGCTGCTCGGTGACGCTTCGTAGAAACAGTCGAGGCAAAAATTGAAAAGGGCCATTTCTAACCAACCTGGCCGCTAAATGGATTTATCTTGCTATTGTTCATGTTATTTATTTTATATTTTATTTCAAAACTGTGATTTTATTTGTACATATATAAACTGAAAGCCTTGGAACATCCAGCTGCATTGTTTTTTGTTTGTTTTTTGGGGGTGTCAGGGTCTTGTTCGGTTTTGTGATTCTGTCTTTTGTCCATTTCTCTTTTGTGGGTTATGAAAGAAACACGATCAAAGTTAGTGTCATGACCAGAACACGAGATTGAACCCAAATGCACGACTCACGAGACTTTGGAGCAATTCGGGAAGCGTCTTTGTACAGTCCGACGTTAAAATACCAGCAAGCAGTCCACGGGGCCAACAATAGTAGAATCAGCAGGTGTAAGAGACAGGTCAGGAGTGAGGCAAGAGTCGGTGCACGGGAGAGCAGGCGCATGAACAGGAAGTTACCGGAACGTGACATAAGACAACGATCTGGCACGCGTGGCCTTATACGTATGAGCAGTAATTACTGTGATGAGGCACAGGTGTGCATCTCCGCTAATTGCGGCAGGTGTGTGCCGCATTGGGGACCGGCGCGACCATGACAGTTAGCGCAATAAACAGAAAACAGCAAGAACTGCATGTTAGGTTCATTGAAGACTGAATAGCTACTTTTCACCGACGTCACGCCAACCACGTGTTTTTGTTTACAACGCCATGTTGGACGGCAAGATCATGTCTACATATCATGGCTAGGAAGCGATAATTGTATACTGTAATGTTCTGGCTATGGTTGTCGTTTGGTCTTTTATCTTGAAAGTCCTTTGACAAACGAACACTGTATCCAAAGGCGATTGAGGCACTTGTGCTGGAGTGAGGAAGAAAGAAGCCACATCTGAAACTTGAGCGCAAGCATCGTCTGTTATTATTAGATTGCGCTTTAGTATGTCTCGTACATAGCAAGTGTAGTGTGATTGTGTCGACGTCAGCGGGGCACGACGGGACAGGACAATAAGGAAGTGAGCAAGAGAGGTTGGCGGGGGGGGCGAAATAAATATCACCCACGTTAAAAAGTACAGTTGGACTCACGTCTACGTGATTCAATAACACGACCGCAAGATCATAACATGGTATCAGAGTGACGGTAGTATAACTGCGGACTCACGAAAAAAAAAACGGGTGAAGACAACGGGGAGGCGTTCGGTGTTCCAACTCACCCAATTTACCAGATGCATGGTGGAGACTCAAGCATCACGCTGAACTCCTGGTCACTGGACCGCTTAAAAACAGAGTTGAAGTTTCCTCCTGCTGTGGATCGCAAATAAAGGATGGGATGTCGGGAATCCGTGGACACTGACCAGAGACCAAGATAAATTGCTAAAAACTTGTGAAAAATTCTCTGATTTACCTAATTCCGAAAGCAAACCCCAAATTTGCTAGATGTAAGTTTCACGAGAAGGCGTAAGGCAACTGTGAGTCACGTGAGCACTTTGTGACAGAACTCAAGCTGTTAGTTAAAGACTATAACTACAAAATACCAATGAGATTGTCAGAGACCGCATACTTTCTGCTACCAACTCACCGAGTGTGCGCGAAAAGTTACTCAGCCAGGGGCCTGAGCGGGCACGCTCAAAAAAAAAAAAAAAAAAAAAGTGATCGACGTAGCCTGGTCCCACGAGTTAGCAAAAGTGCAGCTAAAGGCTGGGGCAAGCAACAGCCACGAGGTTCACGTTATCCACCGCAAACCTAGAAAGCAAAGTTTCACTGCAGGTGCTAGTAGGCATATTGACAGCCCAAAGATGTCCGTAAAAGTATGTAACAAGTGTGGAGGATACCACAATAAATTAGCTGAATGCCCAACAAAAGGTAAACAATGCCTAAAATGTCAGACCCCTTTTCTTTCTGTTCTTACAACCATAATCCACACAATGAAATACCGTGATGATAAGGCCGTAAGACTCTTATAAGCAAGACAATATTCATAAAAAGATCACTAAAAAACGCGGGTTGTATTGTAGTTTTGCCGTCCAGTGGGCGTGGTAAACAAAAGTCATGTGACTCGTGACGTCACGTGAAAAGTATTTATTGTCCAGAGGTGTGAATGTTAATGGCTGTTTGCCTAAAGGTGCCATGTGATTGGCTCAAGGGTCTGTCTTGGAGGCGGAGGGATTAGAAAATAGTCTATTAGAAATGGGACCAAACAGCTACACAACGATACACGAAGTTGTGGACTTGTGGTTGCGTGCTGGAAAGTGTGAATTAGACTTGATTATTTGCATTCAGCATGGTGAGTTGAGAGCAAAAAGACAAGAAGCAAATATCAATTTTTCAGTGTGCATTTTTGATGTGTTCTTGCTAGGCGCATGTGGGAGTGATCCACGAAGATTGTAGGAAATCAGGGCGTCCCGTTTGTGTGATTCTCAACTGTTGGGTCGTGCAGGAAGTAAAAAAAAAAATAATTCGAGGGGCCCTCAGGTCCATGAGGGTAACAATATGGTTTATGATTGAGAACGCACATTGTGCCATACCGAGCTCCTGTATACAGTAAATTAAGTGACAATCCTAAAAGGAAGCAATCAAACAGCCAATATGTGTCAAAATTGGGGGCCATATTTTATGTAATAGTGATGTTGAATTTTCTTGACCCATTTTCAGACATGCAGTCATAACGTTCTTAATGGTTTCTTATTAAGGTGTTATAAAAGACGCTTTTGTGAAGTTAATAATGCGATATACATACATTTTTAATGGCTATTTTTCAATGTGGTTAACCTCTGTGAAAGTGGGTCACAGCTTCGCACCAAAATGAAAATGCGCTTCCTGAGGTGACGACATTTGAAGACCACAGAGCTAACCCAAAAAACCAAAGCCGGTAAAGTGATGTAAAGCGTCACCGTTCTTGCTCAAATGATACAGTGAAGGAAATTAAGTATTTGAACACCCTGCTATATTGCAAGTTCTCCCATTTAGAAATTATGGAGGGGTCTGAAATTTTCATTGTCGGTGCATGTCCACTGTGAGAGAGAGAATCTACAAAGAAAAATCCAGATATCACAATGTATGATTTTTTTAATGATTTGTATGTGTGATAAATCTGGAAATAAGTACAGTACTTGAACATCTGAGAAAAACAATGTTAATATTTGGTACGGTAGCCTTTGTTTGCAATTACACAGGTCAAACGATTTCTGTAGTTGTTCACCAGGTTTTCACACACTGCAGGAGGGATATTGGCCCACTCCTCCACACAGATCTTCTCTAGATCAGACAGGTTTCTGGGCTGTCGCTGAGAAACATGGAGTTTCAGCTCCCTCCGAAGATTTTCTATGGGGTTTAGGTCTGGAAATTGGCTCGGTCACACCAGAACCTTGAGATGCTTCTTACAGAGCCATTCCTTGTTTTTCCTGGCTGTGTGCTTCGGGTCATTGTCATGTTGAAAGACCCAGCCACGACCCATCTTCAATGTTCTGACTGAGGGAAAGAGGTTGTTCCCCAAAATAACACAATACATGCTTCGCAGTAGGGGTGGTGTTCTTGGGATGGAACTCATCACCCGTCTTCCTACAAACACGGTTAGTTATGACCAAAAAGTTCCATTTTGGTCTCATCTGACCCCAAAACCTTCTCCCATGACTCCTCTGTATCATCCAAATGGTAATTGGCAAAAGATGGGGCTTGACATGTGCTGGTTTAAGCAGAGGAACCTTCTGTGCCATGCATGATTTCAAACCACGACGTCTTACTGTATTACCAACGGCACCTTGGAAACGGTGGTCCCAGCTCTTTTCAGATCATTGACCAAGTCCTGTCATGTAGTCCTGGGCTGATTCCTCAGAATTCTAGCTGATAGACAGGTGTTCAAATACTTATTTGTAGCCGTATCACACAAATAAATAGTTGGAAAAAAAAATCATACATTGTGATTTCTGGATTTTTCTTTTTAGATGATCTCTCTCACAGTGGACATGCAACTATGATGAAAATTTCAGACCCCTCCATGATTTCGAAGTGGGAGAACTTGCAATATAGCAGGGGGTTCAAATACTTATTTTCTTCACTGTATCTGTGATGCAATTGGGCAATTACATTAGTGACAACTTGAAATATGTATGTGCAAGTACACACGTTGTGAATGGATGTTTTCTTTTGACATCCCAGATGTCAAAACTGTTATTGCACTTTGAGGCAAAAGTGAACATGACTTGAGGAAACACTCACTGTTGACACAACATTAGCAAATTACTGTGCCAAAACAGTTGAGCAGTCAATTCATAGTTCCAACACATTTTTCCCCCCACAATTCACTGTAACCTGAGCTCTGCTTGGGTTTACTCCTGTATGGATCACACATGCACACACAAGCATCCAGGGATTCAGTGACTACAAAGTCCTGTTCTAGATCCTAAAACAGCCCAATATTTTTCTTTTTTTTTTCAGTTTTTTTTTTAACTCACTTAAATCATTGAAGCAACCCCTGAGTGATTATTTTAATTTTGAAATTAAAAAAAATAACTTAAATTAACCCTAACCCTTCTCCAAAATAAATTGTAAAAAAAAAAGCACAACCATTTTGCACCCTTACTAAAATGTCCTTGGCCAAACAAATAATTTTAATTATTGAAGTACCAACATTTAAATCAATTGCAGTCAAACAAAGGTGATTTTTTTTTTCCCCCCACTGTTAAAAAAAAAAAAAAAAAAAAAAAAGTTTGTTCTAAAATCAATGACTCAAACTATCTGTGCTGCAATAGCAGCTCAACGGGTGCCAGAAATGTATCGACTCCATCTCGGAAACACCGATTATGCTGCACATTTAAATGTAGTAGTTCAGTCGTACCGTAAATGTTTATTTTAAAGAAACACGCACTTTGGTATAGAAATAAAATTTATATTCTCTATTTTTTTTAATATGTGGAATGTTCCCAATGTCGAACTAAAGTCTGTGATTTCAAGCGAGTACGCACTACTATTACTCTGAGCACAACTGAGCACTTGGTTGCCACTTTCCCGACTTGTAGTATTTTTTTTTTTTTTTTTTCCATTACTCCATTTCTCAAAACAGGCTGGCCCGGTTCTGCTACGTGACATCGGAGCGCTTCGTTCCAAAATGCCTCCCTGACATCACACAGGACCCGAGTACAGTAGCCACATCTTCCTCTTGCATGCACATGTACGGGAAGAAGCTCAGCCGTGTTTCCACAATAAACACAAAGACACAAGTGTCACCCGGTCTCGTTCACTTGGGCTTGCTGGCTGGCCCGCGTGACTCCAGATGATGCCATAAACGGGCAAAAGAACTCACACTTGAGCGTCAAGTACAAATCTTAAATCATGTGCAAGTACACGTACTTGTGTTAAAACACTGCTAAGATTGGAATTTAATCCCTTTATGGAGCACTCTAAAAGTATTCAAATGTATTAGTATTGTATGTATTTCTTTCGGCTTGTCCCGCTAGGGGTCGCAACAGCTGAGATGACACGCTCATATTTGTTTGGCACAGTTTTTACGCCGGATGCCCTTCATGACGCAACCCCTCTGCATGTATCCGGGGAGAGAGCTGGAGCTAACGAAAGGCAGACTACACCCCGAACTGGTCGCCAGCCAGTCGCAGGTCAGATCTCGACACAATCACTAAGCGGGAATCGATCCCACTCTGCCTGTGTATCACTACACCATCAGTGACTACTCAAATGTAAAAAAAGTACTTTTTTTTTTTTTTTTACCGTCAATTATATACAAGACCCAATTTGATGTTTTCAAATGTAGGGGACAAAATGCGAGACCTTGTGGATCTTTTTCGGTGGCTCAGCTGGTAAAGGGTTGGCCTCAAACTTCTGAGGTCTCAAGTTCGACCCCAGCCCCGCCTGTGTGGAGTTTGCATTTTCTCCCCGTGCGTGCGTGGGTTTTTTCCGGGCTCTCCGGTTGTCTCCCACATCCCCAAAACATGCAACATTGACTGGATGCTCTAAAATTGCCCCTAGGTGTGACTGTGAGTGGGGCCGTTTGTCTCAATGTGCCCTGTGATTGGCTGGCAACCAATTCAGGGTGTATCCCATCTCCGACCTATTGACAGCTGGGATAGGCTCTGCCACTCTCCGCAACACTAAATATTACACTTAATATTTTGTTGCACAACATTTTTTTCAGGCAATCACTGCACCACCAGTCAAAAGAAATGCCAGATTTTTCATCGGTTAATTTTCATTACATTTTTGTTTCTTATCATTTTTGCCAGCTCACCTCTGATACACGTTTTGTGTCATTAGACTTGTTTGAAGCTGAGAAAAGGAATGGGGGGAAAAAAAATGAAAAGCACCCGAATGATGCAGTAATTTAAGGGTAACTTTATTGGACCCAACATTCGTGTGGAAAAAAAAACATCCACGAAGCCCAAATAGCTCAACAACTGGCGAACATTTTATATACATCAACATATATTCTATACAAAAGAAATAGCAACAGACAAACTTGCAATACTTTTTTTCCACTAAATATCCCATCATTACTATCTTAAGATATACAGTACATATTTGTACATACATTTAGTTTTGAGAAATGTTCCAAAGCAAAGCTACCCTTCAAATCAAAATTCAGCTGCTTCTTTTACATCATGGCGGCAAAATAAAATGCACTCCTCAGCAGAACTGAAAGACAAAACAAAAAACAAAACAAAAAAAAAACAGGAGAAATATGTGAAAAAATAGAAATTGAGTTCAGGATTGGAGACAGTTTTTTTTTAATCATATTGAATTCATCTTTTATATGCTAAAATTCATGGCACTCATGTCATTGACTGCTAACATTCTATATGGGCGGATGGCAGAAGGAATGTAGAAAAACATTTCTACGTTTTCCACCAATCATGAAACATTTGGCAAGATGGGCCCCTTTTTTTTTTTTTTGATTGCGGAAAATGACTCCTTTCATTTGGTGTCATGCCCCTGGCTACCTTTGCGAATAATAATCATAACGTTTTACAATGCACAACTGCAATAGTAAATAAAAAAAAAAAAAAATCATTGCACAACACCCCCAGTCATAAGTCAAACACAGCATCAAACTGTGTGAATCTTGTTTACTCCACTTTCTGCTCACTGTTAGCTTTGTATACATTCGCTTGTTTTCCTTTTGGCGGTGGCCAAGGGGGACATTTCAATAACAAAAGGAAGGGGTGGGGAAAAAAAGAGGAACAATATGCTGCTCTCTGCTGCCGCCTACTGGAGAGGTTGAACCATGCATTCACAATACAGTGGAACTTCGGTTCTGGAACTCGTTCAATGTCATGAGACCGGGAAGGAGTAGTTTATAAACACTGTACGTGACGCACAGAGTAAACAATATTTCCTTGCTTGAATGGGAAAGTACAAGTGAGCATTTCACTTGGTTGCTGTGAGCATTTGCAGACTCAAGCAGAGCTCAGCGAGCCGAGCCATATTTGTTCCCTTGTCAGATCCGTAAACTGATTTGTTCATGTAAAGAGGAGGTTTGTCAACTGAGGTTCCACTGCACTGATCAATTGACAAACATTTGGAACTACCGTAATTTCTGGCCTACAAGCCGCGACTTTTTATTCCCCCCACACCCTTTCAACCCTGCGGTTTATGCGGTGATTTGGATCATTTGTGCATATTTTTTTTTTAGCGGCCGCAAGGGGGCACTCGAGCGGAAAAGGTAAGAGCGAGACCGGTGGAATATATGTGCTGAGGAAGTGACTTTTACCAGTATGTTTTTCTTTTTTTTTTTTTTTTAACCTGCCCTTTTCGTGCTGCACTAACGTGTTTCTGCTGTGTTACAGCCATGTCTCAGTGATTGAGATGTTTTTTTTTAACTGGAGCTATTAGCACCACGCTAGCATTAGCACTGTGCTAGCGTGTTGTTGCTGTGTTACTGCCGCGTCTCAGTGATTGAGGTATGTTTTTTTTTTCTTTTTTTTTTGATTTTTTAAATCGACCGTTAGTGCTACCGTGTTGTTGCTATGTTAAGCTAAGATAAGGTATTGAAACTCAGCGTACCGTCTTTCTTTGTAAATATCTCGTGTTTCAACATGAGCACTTGCGGCTTTTACACAGGTGCGGCTTATGTATGGACCAAATAGTATTTCCTTTACAAATGTACTGGGTGCGGCTTATAATCAGGTGCTCTCTGTAGAACGGAAATTACGGTATACTATTTTTAACATATTTGAACAAACGTACAATTTATATAGCTAGCATTTATTATCTGTCATAAAGGCTGGGTATTCTCGACCGTCAAGGGGGAAAAAAAAATGAAGCCTTCTGTAATGTGAGGCAACGTGATCACGAACATGAAGTGTTTACCTTCCATCGGTTGCCACAATCATTACACAACACGAAGGTGGTCATCGGTTCGTCCGCACTGCGAATTTGCACCTAATTAAGAAGCACACAGACATACACGGACGTACTCAGTCAGTTGTGCACATTTACAGTGTCTGTTTGTGTGTCTGTGCGCATACTTGTACCTGCGTGTAAGTGCAGTTCTTCCCCTGACACTTAGCGCACACAAACATGTCCGTCTCGCTCCCACCCACTTTAGACAGCTGATGCTCCCGAATGGACTCCTTGGTCAGATCCTCTCTGATCTTCTTCAGCTCTGCGCTCGCCATCTCCTGCGTCCGCAAACGCACACGTGTGAACACGCGGCGGTGACTTCCCAAAACGGGAGCGTGCCCGGAAGCAGACCTCCGAAGTCATGGAGGCGATGCGCCGAGCGGAGATGTTTCCACACAGGACGTTCCGCCGCAGGTCCGGGTTCTTCTGGTCCTTCAAGTTGGAGATACGACTCCGCAGACGCGCTTTGTACTTGATGTCTGTTGACTTGAAATCTTCAAAGATCTGTGAGCGCGGCCAGCTGTCAAGAACATCAAGTGCCTCTTATTGTGCGTCTATGACCGCCAAAGTTGCCATAGTGACCAGAACATATCTTGTTCCTATTCAGCTACATGGTCATTATGTTTGTTACTGTATTGTATCTTATGTTACCAATATGGCCAGTTTCTCAGCATCATGACAGAGTGAGCCAGAAGACGACAAAAGAGTTTGATTACGTGCAAATGCTGTTGTCCAGGTAAAGCCTTCAAATGTACCGTAAATTCTGGCCTATAAGCCGCAACTTTTGTCACACGCTTATGAGGTGATGCGGCAAATTTGTGCATTTTTTCTAGGAGTGAGACCAGGTGAGACACCTAGGGGCAATTTAGAGTGTCCAATTGATGTTGAATGTTTTTGGGATGTGGGAGGAAACCGAAGTGCCCGGAGAAAATCAACACAGGCACGTGGAGAACACGCAAACTCCACACAGGCAGAGCTGGGATCAAACCCGGGTCCTCAGAACTGTGAGGCCAACGCTTTACCAGCTGGTTCACCGTCCTGCCCATTACCATTTTATTTCTATAAAATAAAAATGAAATCAGTGCTGTTAAATTCTTAATTTGTGCTCATATCAGCTAAGTGAAGGACAAAAAAAAGGATATGTTCCTCAATTTGCGCCGCAAGGAGGCTGCAGTCGACGCCAAAGTTCTTGTAGTCATCTGAAACATCAACAAGGATTTTCTAGATTTAGACATTTGATTTGAAGTTAATTTATTGTAAGTGAAGTAAGTAAGTAAACAAGGCTAATTGTCCTCATTAATGTTGAGAGGTGGAAGACTGATGCCTTGCATCAGTTGCCAACAAGCTGCAGGCTTCATATACACAACCATTCACATCGCCTATGGACACTTCTGACTTTCCAATGAACTTTTACGTGACAGTGGAAAAACGATTTACTACACCCCTGATTTCAATATCTGCTGCACATATATCTCTCCAATCATCAAATCAATTTTAACATCTCAAAGAAACAAAGAACGTGAATACGAAATGTAGTTCCTAAATAAAATGATCAATTCAGGGGCACAAATATACACACACACACACCGTAATTTCTTGACTATAAGCCGCGACCTTTGTCACACACTTTCAACCTGACGGCTTATAGACCGATGCAGCTAATTTATGCTTTTTTTTTCCCTAACCCTAACAGCCGCCAGAGGTGCTCGAGCAGAAAAGGTAAGCGTGAGACAGGTGGAATATGTGTGGCGAGGAAGACGCAAGTTTCATGTAACCTCACACTTTGTACATTAATAAAATTAGCGTGAACAGAACCTCATCACGGAAAATGCAAGAAGAAATGCCTATGACGCAGCTTTCAAGTCAAAAGCAATCGAGCGAGTAGATAAAGAAGGAAAGAGCTGCTGCACGTAAACTTGGCATAAATGACTTAATGGTGAGACGCTGGAAACGGCAGCGGAAAGAATCGGAGCAATGTAAAAAGATGAAAAAATATTTCAGAGGTAATAAAAGCAGGTGGCCTGAACTTATTTCAAATTATCTCATTTCAATGTGGGCACATGCGGCTTATAGACAGGTGTGGCTTATGTATGTACAAAACGTTTTTTTTTTTTCTTTAAAAATGTACTGGCTGAGGCTTATAATCAGGTGCGGTTTATAGTCCTGAATTTACAGTATGTGTGTGTGTGTGGGGGGGTCTTTAGTCAGTCAGCAATTGTGCAAGTTCTCCCACTTAAAAAGATGAGAGGCCAGTAATCTTCTTCATATGTATAGTATAATTTGTCATGTGTAACGTGCACTCAATGTATATAGGCTTCCAAAATTTACCTCAAAATTTTAGAAATCCCTTCTACCCATGTATAGTGCATTTTTACAATGCAACATTTTGCTTCTACCTTTATTATGATAAATGAAGTATCTGTATTTGGTTTCAAATAATTATTCTGAATGAAAGCATTTTATTTTAACACATTATACATTCTACTTGCGCTTTGAAATTTACAGCCCTACTTTTATTTGGTCAATGAGAAAAAGAGTTGTGCTCAGGTTTGTGAACCGGCAGAATTCTTAAAATGGTTACATTTTTTTCAAGAAAACATGATGGATCATTTAATTTTATTTTACATGATTCACAATAAACAGCCAAGCACTTCAGAAAAGCATTATCATTAAGCAAAACATAACCATAAAGAAATGCATGGTTGTTCAGTCAGTAGTATATATAGATTTAAAAAAAAAAAAAAAAAAAAAATCACAAATTCTGCCAGGGTATGTAAACCAGTGAGCACATCAGTAAGTATATGCTGTCATATGTACCAGTCATATTAGAATGAAAAGCGCAGCTCTCAAAACTCTTAAGTGGAAGTGGCATATTGGAATGAAAGTGCACAGCTTTTTCATAACCTCTCGATGGCTACAATTATAAAATGTCAACCTTTTTTTAGCCTTTACCCATGTATGACGTGCAAAAATATGACAAATTTTAGGGGGGGGGGATGTGCATTGTACATGAAAAAGTACATTAAACATGACAATATTGGTGATAAGCGCTGTGTGTGTGGTACTCGTTTATTTCAATGGGCAGTGTGTTGAGAAATTTTCACCTCCACCTGTTCCCCTAATAAAACAAATAAGTTTTGTCAAAGAGTGCAAGTGGAAGTCTGGGCTTTGCTGCTTAAGCTGCGGAGGTGCGATGCGACCTCAGCTAGATGGAAGAAAATGGATGGCTGGATGGATATCAAAGAGTAACATATTTGCCAATAACATACAGTAGGTCCTTACCGGCAGTTTGCAGGGCCACCACCAATAGCTCTCGAGATTTATTCCGAACATTGTCTGTGGTGAGGGGAATGCTTGGGAAGGAAGTGGCCAAGGAAGGCATGCCAGCGGGGGACTTATCCCTAGTCTTGCTGCTGTCAACACATTAAACAAATAAACTTGACAAGCTAGCAGCTAACACCTTGTTTGTGTCCCTCAAGACATACTAGTAAGGCACAATCGATAGTTTTTGTTCTCATGTGGCACAATTGGGATTTGCATCATGACAGCATTAATAAATTTAAAAAAAAAAAAAAAACATCAGCTGTCTTCAAATTGGAATCAGCAGTCTTGGAAATGTATTTAATATGGTTTTAACATAAAAATTACAAAAAAAAAGCAAAATATTTGCTTCCAAAAAGTATATACCTATATGTCCAAAGTTTCCAAGTACCTATACAGTCGATAAATCCCAAAATACAAATAGGTAATATTCAACACAGATGATTCCGCAGCAACTGCCTTCCAATTACCTCTACTTTTAGTAGTAGTAGTAAAAATTGGACATGAGCAAAAAAACTTCATTTTTTTTGCTCATGTTCAATTTTTAGTAGGAAATCAAGGGAACTAATTTTTGGGAAAATCAGTTCCTTTAGGGCTCAGAAGAACAAAACATCAATTTTCCATTTCTTCAAATTCACAAATTTAAATGGATAAAGATTACTATGCCTTCAAACAATTTGGGAAAATCCGGATGTCATTTCTTTGCGAGATTTTTATACATTTGTTGACAACAGTTTAGTTAAAGAAACACACGTGAGTGTATTTGAACACAACATTACACGAAAGTGCAAGGAAATCAGCAGATTCAGAATTTCGGGGATTTAAGATCCCTGAAATTGCACATTTCGGTTCCCACCTTGGGTCCAAATTCCAGATCCCTGAAGGTGCCATCATCATCTGTTCTTGTATCTTGTAATCTAATATGTAACCAACTCCTTGGCCTGGTCACCATTGCAAAAGAGATGTGCCGCCTCAACTGGTGTTTTACATGGTTGAATAAAGCTTAAATAAAATTAAAATAAATCTGGTTGGGCCGCAGGATGGATCAGCTGGTAAAGAGTTGGCCTCACACTTCTGAGGTCCCGGGTTCAATCCCGGACCCGCCTGTGTGGCGTTTGCATGTTCTCCCCATGCCTGCCTGGGTTTTCTCCTGGCACCCCGGTTTCCTCCCACATCCCCAAAACATGCAACATTAATTGGACACTCGAAATTGCCCCCAGGTGTGATTGTGAGTGCGGCCGTTTGTCTCCCTGTGCCTTGCGATTGACTGGCAACCAGTTCAGGGTGTACCCCGCCTCCTGCCCGTTGACGGCAGGGACAGGCTCCAGCACTCCCCGCCGGTGGATGGATAAATCTGGTTGCACAAGGATGGACACCTCTTCTAACCGGCATGTGGTTGTGTTCAAAATTAAAGATCACATTCAAACTCATGTTCAACGGGAGTTAACACACACACACCTGCCAATGTTTTTGGAGCCCAAAAAACAACAACATATACAGGGCCTTACAGAATTTGCTTTAGTTACTGAAATGACGGAATAGAGAAGCCGGACCAGGTTTATTGAGATTTGTTTTAAGTTTCTGGGTGCATGAGTCTACGTATATGTGTCAGCGAGCAACTACAAAATGGAGCAGAAAAGACGCACGTTTCAGCCGAAACAACAACAAAAACATCTGCGACTTACCGCAAGATGTTTTCCACAGTTAAAAGTTTGGCCAAACAGAAGACTACACAGCAGGATATTTCAGAATTGTAAATACACTTGAAATCTAGTTGGAAACATGACTTCAACAAAAATGAATATAGGACTGGAATTGGACACTTAGACCTGCAATAGAAACCAGTCCAAGTGGGAACAGGGGAAGTTAGAACTCCCTGCAGTCAATAAAGCCAGGTAAGGATCAAAAGCAGGGTTGACTTTAGTTGTGCAAAAGTTATAACCAGCAAATTTGGCTTTGACAAACACTCACTGAGTGCCACGAGTGGCTAATGCAAAGGAAGTTAGCATTTTTATCCAACATCTTGTATTAATGATGCACAACCACGAAGACGCGACGCAACACAGTGGAGTTGACGCACCTTTTCTCATTGTCGCACGAGTCCTTGGAGCTGGATGTCGTCCGGACGGGAGAGCCATCACTCTTCTCCTTTTTCTCAGACTTATCCTTTGAACCGTCTGATACAAAAACAATTGGGACAAGTGATGCTGTTGTGAGTACAGAAGAGATGTCGTCTTCATTGGGAACCTCCAAAAATCGAATGTTATGCGGTCACACAAACCAGAAATAGAATAAAATGTTGGGGAAGAATTCCTCTCAAGCATTTTTGGCTGAAGGGCTGCATTTCATTTCGAGAACATACAGAATAGGCACTAGGCAGGTCATTTGAAGGTTAATTTTTTTTTTTTTTATTTGAAACATAGTTCAAATGTGTACGTAAAATCTTTGAAATTATTCAAGAAATTAAAATACAACTGTTCTGTGCATGAAACAAGTTTAGTGGCATTTTATTTAAATCCGTAACCCATCAATTACAGAGATGAAAAAAATAAAAAGAAAAAAAACAGTTCAACCTCGATAAAACAGATCCCAATAAAACAGTTATCAGACACAACGGAACAATAAGTAAAAAAATTGTTCCTTTTATCTTTGTTTCAATTGCAACCAGTCATCCTGTCCCTGCAACTGAAAAAACACCCCCCACAGCATGATCCTGCCAGCACTATGCTTCATTCCTGGGACTATATTGGATAGGTGATGAGCAGTGCCAGGTTTTCTCCATACATACCGCTTAGAATTAAGGCCAGGAAGTTTTTGTCTTGGGCTTTCATGTCTTGCACGGAGGAGACACTTCAGTCTGGCCACTCTGCCATAAAGCCCAGACTGGTGGAGGGCTGGCGTGATTTCTCGAACTTTTGCCAATCTCCCAACTGCATCTCTGGAACTCAGCCGCAGTGATCTTTGGGTTCTTCTTTACCTCTCTCACCAAGGCTCTTCCCTCGCATCCGCCCAATATGGTCCCATGTGTTTTTTCACCACAAAACATGATTTTGAAGTATACAGCTTTTTGTAACTGCCGCCAGGAAAATCCTCTCGAGGGATTTGTTTTCGAGAAGAAGCAGGAAATGACGTACAGGACAGGGGCGCCCCCTAGTGTACTCCTTTGTTTCCATTAGTTTTACCTACGGGGAGGGGGTGGCTCTGAAGATCCCAGCCTAGAATGCGTTACTCAGTCGCGTTCGTGCATAAAGCGCCCCGGCTCGACTGTGACTAAAGCAGCACCGCTCGGCTCTGTCATAAGCCACACCGGCCGGCTGCGATGAGCCTCGATGGCTCATCTCCGCCACGGGAATGGATCGGACGGGATACGGTTTGGCCGTGATGGCATATCATCTGAATATGACTCAAAACAATAGTGCAATATTGCCCTGAGGGCTCGAAACAGTGTAATATTGCCCTGGTAACTTCACTCGGTTGTGTGGTGTTGTCCTTTTCGAAAACAACTTCGGTGTCAGAAGGGGCGTTGGAAAAATGCAAATATCTCTGTTGTTCGGCTTTCGTAGTAGCAGGCACTGCGGGTTTTCAATGGCGGAAGTGACGATGACGTCAAGGACAGAGGACGCGACTAATATGGCGACCACTTGGATGTCGAGGGACACTCAATTGTGCAACTTTGTGCATGGATTATGCGCCATCCCCTCACTTTTTTTTTTTCCGTGTAGACATTGAAGTGAATACTGTAATATGTATTTTTCATTCCAATATTTTAGAATGTTTATAGGGATGACACCCGGGCTTTTAGTGCAGCAGACAGAATGTTTTTTTTTTTTTTTTTTTTTTTTGTAACTTTGACCAGTTCTGTCACAATTGCCACAATTCTCTTTGAGTTCTTCAGGCAGTTCCTTTGACCTTGTGATTCTCATTTGCTCTGACATGCACTGTGAGTGGAAACGTCTGTTTATATATATATATATATATATATATATATATAGTTACTATTATCAAAACATAGCTGGACTCGAACAAAGGTAATCTCAAGGATGATGATGAATATGGTGCTGTAGAACAGATTAAAGAAATTGGCTTTGCTTGCACATAATCCTTCGACATAAAATAGATTTAAAGACCAATTTTAACATTGCATGAATGACTTTTTTTTTTTAATTCTTTCACTTGCCTACTTCTGCTTGTTGGTGCTGCGATGTTGCTACTGGAGTCTTCATTTCCCTGAGGGAACCCTCCCAAAGGATTTATAAAGTCCTATCTAATCCGGAACACTGCAAAACCTATATTTTGACCTTGTGACTTTCCCATATAGTTGTCGATCAAATGTGACTAACGTGGTGCATATGCACACCACAGATTGTGCTTTGACGTGTTATTAGGATAGTCACATCGTTTCTAGGCAGAACATACCCTCCTCCAATATTACTGGCTCCAGGACAGGCGGTGCTGCACGATGATTGGGTGTTATATACCCCAGTGGAACACACCTCACTGCTTCCAGCCAGGAAAGGTAGTACATGATCTATGTGTGGCAACGTTAACATCGTCGTCTTCTTTTTCTTTCGGCTTGTCCCGTTAGGGGTCGCCACAGCGTGTCATCTTTTTCCATCTAAGCCTATCTCGTGCATCTTCCTCTCTAACACCCACTGTCCTCATGTCCTCCCTCATAACAACCATCTAACTTTTCTTTGTTCTTCTTCTCACTCTTCTGCCCGGCAGCTCCATCCTCAGCACCTTTCTACCAATATCCTCACTCTCTCGCCTCTGAACATGTCCAAACCATTGAAGTCTGCTCTCGGGAACCTTATCTCCAAAACATCCAACTTTGTCTGTCCCTCTAATGAGCTAATTTCTAATCCTATCCAACCTGTTCACACCAAGCGAGAACATCAGCATCTTAATTTCTGCTACCTCAAGTTCTGCTTCCTGGTGTTACTTTAGAGCCACCGTCTCTAATCCATACATCATAGCTGGCCTCACCACTGTTTTATAAACTTTGCACACAAACGACCATACGCACTCACAATCACACTTGTGGGCAATTTTGAGTCTCCAATTAACACACTTTTTTTGGGATGCAGGAGGAAACTGAAGTGCCCAGTTGAAGAATTTCCTGCTTCCCTAAAAAAGGTTAAAAACCTGTTTTTGGGCCTACAACATCAGCGCAAGGAGGAAATGTAATTATCCATTACCAGTTACTGTACACATTGAAAGCACAAGAAAGCCTGGGCGGCGGGGTAATTGCTGCCTAAAATCAAAGTCTTGATGTTTATTTGGACAATACAAGTGAAAATTGTGAAGTCAGATAAATTTGTGTATGCTTGTTTTGTTGATAGTAATGACTCCTTGCTGAAAGCAACCACCTGAGGTAAATGATTCATTTCCACTTAATATCCACAAGTTTAGTGAGCACCTTGTTGGAGTCCACCATTCACGTTTGAAAAACAGCTTTAGAAGCTGACATAACAGGCATTAGCTTTTACAAAGCTTTTTAAAAATTGGTGTTCTCGCGTTACCACTGACTTTGATGGGCACTGGCAGGTGTTAATACGGCAAACATTTGGCAGTACAATGTTGTGCTCCTACTATTTTATCAGGCTTGCACTCTTGAAAAAAGTGTTTTGGTTGGTGACCTTACACATCCGTTTCAGTTTATGACATATTAAAAGACTTTTTAGACGCTCAGGGGCTCACCAGAAGTGACTCTGATGTGCACATCTTACAGAATTTGTATGCAAGGATGGTCATCTCAAAAATGACATTTTAATCAATGACCATGTAATGAATTGTGAATTTTTTTAGGCACATTAGATAAGCGATTGAAAATAATTATTGGCTGCTCTAGGTGTTGTGTTCATGAGACAGAGTCTAACTGTTTAGCTTGAGCAATACAATTGGCCTCGCATGGCTTGAGGAAATGACGAGGATGTATTGTGGTTTTTCCAGTGTTCACCATTTTAAATCAATGACGGACAAATACATTTGCAATGCAACATAATTTTGGGGTCCTACAGCAGTTAACATGCCGGTGGCCCAAGTACAACGGTACAAGATATTTTGGGTTGACGAGGCTTGCATCGAGTTGGCACATGGTGCAGTGTTTTTGCCATTCTAATAGATGACAACCTAAGAAATGAAAAAAAATGTTTATAATTTTGGGGTCTTCCATAATTGAGGTTGAATGCCATTAAAAAGCAAAAGCAATCAAAAAGTTACCGTTAGATTCCAATACATCACCTCCACACAAGTAAGTTGTCTACGGTCATTGTATTGTCAAAACTAATAGCAGTTCACAATCGATATTTATCTAATAACGTGACAAAAACATCAAATCTTTAAATAAAATTCATCGGAGATGCTGATGGAGAAGCAGCAGACCTTTCATTTCTCTTGCCTGTCTATGTAAGCTACCTGAAAAGTCTGCCTTAAAACTCTTTTCCGGGATGAAAACAACCCTGACAATCATATGCTTGTTGAGCTAGCCCCACAAAGTGAAGGTGTTTTTTTGTTGTTGTTGTTGTTCTTCTTTTTTAAGTGCCATTAAATTAATTTTTAATCATGTCCAAAATTGTCCTCTTCAATAATTAACTGTCATGCACAGTCTGGTCAACCAATCAGAGAACTCTTTAGCCGAACCAATCAGAGGACGGGAAAAATACCAATATGATTCAGCCAAACCTGAATGGTTCGACCGTTTCAACGACGTGTGTGTGTGTGTGTGTGTGTTGACTTGGTTGACGCCAGCGCTTGGGCACATTACATTTACATGGCAACACACAGAACCTGAAATCTGATTGGACCAAAAGTAATTGTATATATATATATATATACACAGCATTGTACACGACTGGAAGCTGAGCAAAGCACATCCGCACATACAACAAAATGAAGACAAAAGACTCTTGGAAAGATATTGTGTAATGTATATTAAAGTTTATGCCATATCGGTATCACGGCCATCTGGAATGAGTGGGATGCGTGAATGTGGGGTTTTAACCACTCCCAATCTAGTTTTTTCCCCGACAGTATACTGTATACAGTATGTAGTAGGCTTTATATGACTTTTCAGGATTTTTGGGGCCGATCACAGAGTTTAAACAAAATTACAACCAATCACATGATAGAGCAATGTGTCTATAGAAAAGACAGGTTCATGTACTGTCTATACTCGTGTACTTAATTGCTGAAAAAATATATTTACAAGAAAAAATGCATCGCTGTTCATCTATTGATGCCAGTGAGGCATAACCACAGACAGAACAAATGAATGGTTTTCTTTTAGATGGCATACATGAAGTTTTTGTGACATTTTTGTTTGGTACTGTCCCCCGAGATTGTTCATTTGTAAAATATGTGCTTTAGCTCCACAAAGGTTAGAAATAACTGCTCTCGTCAGCTCATATCTTCTAACCAGCCAGGTCAAACCAACATTTCATGACAGAAATAATAAGTGTTAAATCATTTCACGCACACTGAAGGTTTTCAGCATGATTTGACAGAACGGCAGCATGTACTTAATTACGTACTTACTTGCATATTGGTAGCATGAGTGCTACCTTGCTAAGCTACATAATCTTTGTTGCCTGCTTGCAAGCCTCTTCTTCTTTTCCTTTCAGCTTGTCATTTTTTTCCATCTCAGCCTATCTCGTGCATCTTCCTCTCTAACACCCACTGTCCTCATGTCTTCCCTCACAACATCCATGAACCGTTTCTTTGGTCTTCCTCTCGCTCGTTTGCCTGGCAGTTCCATCCTCATCTACCAAAATACTCACTCGCTCGCCTCTGGACATGTCCACACCATCTAAGTCTGCTCTCTCTAACCTTGTGTCCAAAACATCCAACTTTGGCTGTCCCTCTAATGAGCACGTTTTTAATCCTACCCAACCTTTTCACACAATGGGAAAACCTCAGCATCTTCATTTCTGCCACCTCCAGTTCTGCTTCCTGTTGCCTCTTCAGTGCCACAGTCTCTAATCCGTACATCAGGCCGGCCTCACCACTGTTTTATAAATTTTGCCCTTCATCCTAGCAGAAACTCTTCTGTTGCATCGAACACCAGACACCTTCTGCCAGCTGTTCCAACCTGCTTGGACCCATTTCTTCACTTCCTTACCACACTCACCATTGCTCTGGATTGTTGACCCCAAGTATTTGAAGTAGTCCACCCTCGCCATCTCTTCTCCCTGTAGCCTCACCTTCCCCCTCATTCACGCATGTATATACTGTTTTACTTCGGCTAATCTTCATTCCTGTCCTTTCCAATGCGTGCCTCCATCTTTCTAATTGTTCCTCCGCCTGCTCCCTGCTTTCACTGTATATCACAATATCTTCTGCGAACATCATGCTCCAAAAGGATTCCAGTCTAACCTCATCTGTCAGCCTACCACAGCAAACAGGAAGGGGCTCAGAGCTGATCCCTGATGCAATCCCACCTTCACCTTAAATTCTTCTGTTACACCTACAGCACACCTCACCACTGATTCTGCTCCCCTCATACATGTCGTGTCTTATTCTAACATATTTCTCCACCACACCATACTTACACATGCAGTACCACAGTTTCTCTCTTGGTACTCTGTCATAGGCTTTCTCTATTAGCTTTTTCAATTAGTATCCTCAAGGCAAATAATGCATCTGTGGTACTCTTTCTAGGCATGAAACCATACTGTTGCTCGCAGATACTGACTTCTGACCTGAGTCTACCCTCCACTACTCTTTCCCGTAACTTCATTGTGTGGCTCATCAACTTTATTCCTCTATAGTTGCCACAGCTCTGCCAGTCCCTTTTGTTCTTAAAAATGGGAACTAACACACTTTTCCTCCATTCTTCAGGTATCTTCTCACCAGGTAGTATTCTGTTGTTCTGTTGTTGTATTCTGCTTGCAAGCCATATTGTATTAAAAGTACGCGAACATGCCACAAGCAACCCTTAAACGAACGTCCTCTCGTGAACACCGCTGACCACCAACACACATTTTTCCCCCCTATTTTGTTCTAAAAGACTCGGCGTGATCCATTGTCGTTGACATCGCCATGGTAACGAGTATATCCAGTCGTGTTTGAGTGGAGTTTAGATTTTATTGCCGGAGTCTGACAGTGCTATCATCAGAGAGCAATTTTTTCTTGTAGTCTGATCCATCCATTTCGAGTTGTCTGTCTCAGTCTGTCCCATGCCGCCGACATTATATAAAGTAGCTTTTTGATTTAGATATACAGTACACGACAGTGACGCGAGCTTAATGTGTTTTGTGGAGTCATTAATCGGATCGGCAAATGAAGACAGTAAAACCAATCAGCATAAAATGACAATTATTGTCAGATTCTGATCAGGATAAAAATCAGTGCTGACTCTCCACTTGACTACCTTTAGGATCTTTCACGCCGAACTCATTCCTTTTGGATCACTACTCTGTGTTGCTAATTGAGCTAGTTAGCTCCTGAAACTGCCTGGTGCAATCTCTAGACTTATCAAATATCAAAACTACATCTGCTGAAAAAAAAAAACACTACTGGTGGATTATACACACACTATGAACCAACGATTTAATTAATCCAACACAGTGGACTTTGAGGTGAGCACTCGACTACTTTGTTCATGGCAAGACACAGCCAACAAGGCATCCAGTCGTAACATACCCTGTAAGACTAATATACTATTTAAAAAAAAAAAAGAAAGAAAGAAAATCTGAATTTCATCAGTGCATGCACACTGACCAAGAACATTTCTTTGAAAAAAAAACAATGAAATATCCATAATTCATCTTCATGGATAACACCAGCAAAACGATGGTGCGCATTATACATTGATGGAAGCGTTCTAACTTTTGGTGTCGGTTTGGGGGGTGCTTATTAGACTTGAGCATGTATTATGCATGAGAAATTATTATACTAAATAATAATAAAGATAAAAGTCCAAAGTCATGGAAAGAATTGCAATTTCCTTGGATTCTAGAGTTCCCGCAGCATACACAAAAAACACACACACCTATTAATTTCTTCCAGGACTTGATGAGCACTTTGGCCAGATTCTGTACTTCCTGGTCTGAACTTTGTTTCCTCACAGCATTCACCGACATTCCGACTCTGGTGGACTGGACAAATGACAGATGAAGTTTAACATTTTTTTTACTTTTGTCCAAATCTAAAATGTGCTTTAGTTCACTAAAATCTTATTTTTTTCTGGAGAATTCCAGGAAGCCGTTGTGATGATGCAACGATCATGATGATGTCCCAAAACTCAGTTTTCATTGTTCTCATGTAACTCAAATATTAATATTCATTCAAATGAATTTCATACAAATATTACTTATTCATTTTGAACTCACATAGCATCTTTCAAAAGACCCATGGACCCTTACTGTACTACAGTCAATCAACATATTTGCTTGTTGTACTAATTCCATTGACAGTGCCATGGCTGTTTTCCAGAAATTTTAGGGGGTTACAGTGCCCCCCCTGTTAATTTGTCATGGACTTGCTTAACACAGAAAGGACGGAAATGAGATTGGCACCCGGAACCGATCAAGTGTGAGGGAGACGTGCAGACCACTCATGCACGTCCACATGCACTGCCAGTAAATCAATGGGAATTAAATTAAAATCAACCTGCAAAGTTCCCAGAGACATTGTCATGTTCTTCAACTCCTTCAGCAGGTCCAATGCTCCATCCTGCAAGACAACAACATTTTATTATTATTTTTTTTAACACTGAATTCCTTGCATACTTACCTACGCTGCATCCGAAACTGACCTTCAGGTCAGCACAAATGGGCACATTCTGGCGCTCAATAAATATTTGATATTACTTTTCTGTTAACGAGTAATACACTCACCCATCACTTGTGACACAAAAAATAAACATGCATGCACAGACAATGATAGGAATTCTCAACAGCTATGCCACGGCGGGCATTGTACTTTAATTTAACACATGGCTCCGCTTTGGAACAGTTTTTTCCTAAGTGGGAGTCATACCCATACACCAATGAACCACGAACACAATAGTTGAAGACAGCGAGTGTGGGCATGTTTCTGAATGCGATGAACAGTTTCCTTCCACTTGTGGATTTTTCCGGTTACATTGCTCTCGAACGGCAGGTGAACCAACTGGGTCTTTTATTTTATGGAGAGCTGTGTGTGTCTGCGATGAGGGGGGAAAACAATGGAGTGGAGAATTCTCACATATTGGCTTGGAGGTGTCAAATATTAGTTTTAAAGGAGACCATTACATGTGTGTTGTGCAGTACTTGGACAGGGTGGAGTGTGACTGTATAAAAGCACCAGTTTTTAAAATTGGGGTTTTATTTATGTATTTATTTACAACCGCACTGTTAGTGACTTCAATGGGTTAACACATAAACATAAACCGTTATGGACATATGCATTTTTACTGTATCTAAGCTTAAATAAGGGTAAAACTACTTCTGAATGTGACATCACCATTAAACATCATATACAAAAAAAAATATATATAAAAAAACAGGAGCACTGGATTATCAGTTACTCTTGTTTTGGCAAAACAAACATTTTAATTTCATTTTAAAACCTATTGATAACTCCCAAATTTTAAACAAACGTCATTGAAAAATGAAACATTTTTGTCTAGAAATTTCGAATTGCTCCAAATAAAATTATTGACTTCCTTGAAACGAATTGGTGCTCTCTTGTGTGTAAAGGGATGGCAGGTGCAAATGATTGGTGCTCGGCGTTTTCGACCAATCACACTTTGTGATTTAGCTCTTATTGTGACGTTTTTATGTTTTGTTTTGTTTTGTTTTTTTTAAACCTCTCTTAGCACTTGCTGATGTCAGCTTTTATGTTGAGGGATGCTGCCTACTCACCGTGTTGTTCTTGTGAACCATCTTGTCAAGTTTTCTGCCGATGCGCTCCACTTCTTGGTCGGTGGCCATGTCAAGCGCGACCTTCCAGAAGTTTCATAGAAAGACGAGTGGCCAAGCGGTGTTTCCTCTTTTTGGCTGGCCGGGTGCCTCGCGCCCAGCTGCGGCCTTGTTGTCGCAGCGCCAGCTGCATGCTGGGAATTGAAGTTTATTTCCGGCTTACAGCGGTGCCTGCTGACGTCATTATCGACGCTTGCTCTTCCTTCAGCTAAATTAATCAATTCACACCTTCAGTATTCTAACTTTGATTTGTAGTAACGCTGTAATAATTTCTGACTAGGACCGTGATTTGTGAAGCATAAAACCAGCAAGAAAATGCGTTTCAAATGTGCACATAATCACCATGTCCTCTAGATGTCAGTGTTACGTCGTTCCCAAAATGCAAAATGCAGGTTTTTTTTTTTAAATTCCATGTGTAGATTTTACATAGTGGCACAATACAGAAATGTGAATTTTCGATCAATATGGTTTTGTTTTTTCTTTTGCATCAAAGCTGCTCTTTCAAGACACGCAACACAAATGACTTGATGAATTACGAATGAGCCACATCCAGAATTTCATCCATCCATCCATCCATCCATCCATCCATCCATCCATTTTTTTTGCTGCTTATCCTTACGAGGGTCGCGGGGAGTTCTAGAGTTTATCCCAGCTGTCAATGAGCAGGAGGCGGGGTATCCCCTGAATTGGTTGCCAGCCAATCGCAGGGCACATGTAGACAAACAGCCGCAATTTTGAGTGTCCAATTAATGTTGCATGTTTTTGGGATGTGGGAGGAAACTGGAGTGGCCAGAGAAAACCCAATCAGGCAACGGGGATAACATGCAAATTCAACACAGGCAGGGCCAGGATCAAACCCGGGTCCTCAGAAGTGTGAGGCCAACGCTTTACCAGCTGATCCATTATACCGCCCTCCACAATTTCAAATGTCTTTTTTTTTTTGTACTTTTTTTTTCTCAAATTGTGTATGAATTGTCTGCTTACATGTATACGCTGTTGTTAATTTCCTGATTTTATCTCAAGGGATTCAAGTGTGGGACGGGGAGGGGCTCAGAGTTCAGCTGCTGCTCCTCCGCATTGAGAGGAGCATGATGAGATTGCTGAGGCATCAGATGCGGATGCCTCCCGGGCACCTCCCAAGTGAGGTGTTCCGGGCACATTCCATCGGGAGGAGACCGGGGTGATGGCCCAGGACACACTTTAGAGACTACAGTACATCTCTCGACCTGGGAACGCCTCGGGATCCCCCTGGAAGAACTGGAAGAAGTGGCCGGCAAGAGGGAAGTCTGGGCGTCCCCGCTAAAGTTACTGCCCCACGAACCAACCTTGGATAAGGGTTGAAAATGGATGAATGGATGGATGGATGGATGGATGGATGGATGGATTGATGGATGAATTCGCTGAAAAAAAAAGGTTTAAGGAGGAGGGTTGTGATTATAGCTATTAAAGGGGAATCATACTGGGGTACGGGTCATATCATAGACATGAAGACTCGCAACACCAGCACACTGTACCAGCCAGGCTAAGTGAAGTGCCGACATGGCGGCCATGTTGGAGATGTTGTCGTTGCCATCAAAGGTAAACGATGGGCGGTGAAATTAAGTAGTAATTTGCTTAAATCCCAACCGATTTTCATGAGCGTTACTTTTTGATCAATGTCAAGGCGAATGTTATCAATACAGACATCGTTTTTAAAGAAAAAGTACAAAAAAACATTTTTACCTGTTAAAAGTTATATCCAGTTCCCTTCTTGTGGTTCTTTTGTTCCTTTGTGTTTGTTTTTGCCATCCACACGCACTGATTGCACTGACAACTTTTACCTACCTCCTTATTGTAGCTTTGGAGTTAGCACACAGCTGTCTTATCTACTTATTGATATCTATGGGTCACATTCTTCACTGTTTGACCTTGGCCGCCCTCCCAGTAATCCAGTTTGATGAAGATAATGTATTTAATTTTGTATTGGTCTTATTTTCTCTGTGCTGATGTGCAAGCACTTTTTTTAATCCAACGACACATTTTTGGAAATCATTTTGATTTGTATTGGATCACAAGAGAACAATGTGATAGCACATTGGACCCACCTGGGGCAGGAAGTGTTTGTTCCAGTTATCAGTGGCACAATTCAGGAAGTGGACTTTCCCTGTGATCTATGGAGTCATTCAAAGTCACCTCTGACGCCAGGAAGTGCTTCTCTACTTCAACTAGATCTATGGAGTCTCCGCCATTGACCCTCCCAAGCAGGAAGTGTCTGCTGTCCTTCATGTGCCGCCACCGGACCAGAACCTGGGCACCAGGAATTGTCCTCCACCCAAACCCCACTACAACCCCCCCCCCCCCCCCCCAGTCTATTCAGCGGATTGCGCAGATGATGTCAGACAGGAAGTGTCCTCTCTGGAGGATGGATGGAGCCATTCTAGCCATTGTGGGCCGCATTCTTCCTCTCTGATGGTAAACGATTCCAGCAATCCCAGTCTGACCGGTATGCTGGCGGGACCTCGCCACACATCACTGCAGCCAGAACAAAATGTGGACTCCTCAAGATCACCTGACTGGGCTCAGATGTCCTATAAGAAGAGCTAAAACATGCACCTGCTACAACATTTACACAATTCGCCTGCAGATGCACACCAAGGGTACAGATACTTGGATCAAAATACAGCATTTTGCATCTCCCTTCTGATCAGATTGAGGAAAGGCCTGATTCTTTGATCTCTGGAAGATTATTAAAAACACTCATCCTGTGGTAGGACTGGATTAAAATGTGTTTTTTTTTTTTCCCCTCCCGCAGTCTGCTTGAAAAAAGCTTAGGAAGACAATCATAAATATTAAACCTGTTTACTATTTCTGGTCAATACCAAGTTCGTCTGGGCCAAAGACTGGCAGATAGCGATGTGAAATGGAATGATAGCCAATTGGGAAGAGACCTGACACTTGCACTGTTTACAGGCATAAATAGATGCTTAACTGGTTGTGTTGTTTTTAAAACATCTCTTTGCCAATCACAGCCGTAAAAATGACACTAAAAGGTTTAAAACCAGACAGGTTTATCGGGCCAGCTTCTTTTATTGCTACCCTTTCTTCGCTGTAATTTCTGTACTGAGGCATTTTCACTTTGCTGCCTCTTTCAGGTCAGTCTTGAGACTACAACAGACATAGTTTGGGGAGGAAGACTTGCAACGGACCTTTCCGACCTGTCAATCACTCGTACAGTAATAGCCAATCCGACAGCTGCATTGTCTTAACCCCTGGCTTGACACGCCCCTCTCGCCCTCTTTCTCTTGCCCCACAAGCAATATGCTGGTTGTCAGTAGCGTGCGCTTGGAAAAGTTCATGTTACGAAGAAAATGGTCCTCAGATGTGCTTGGGGAACGTGCAATTCTGATGAAAGACACCCTGCTAGGTTGCAAGGGGCCCGCTTGATTCATTTTCCAAAGCCCAATACACAGTTGACGAAATGACACGACGATGGATTAAGGCTCACGGAAGAGCCCACGTACAACTAAATGTGGACAATATCAACAAACACAAGGCTGTATGTTCGAAGGTAACTGAGGGAGAAGTACCTTCTCTGTGTTTGATTGAATTATTATCAGTGCTTTACACATTGCAGGAGAATAACTTTGTTAGCGTATCACTGACCTGCTGAATGAAGTCTTTCATGTTTTATGCCGCAGAGTCGGGTTCATGATACGTAAATGCGCGATGCGAGAGAAATGTCTATTTGCCCATTTGTATCACATCCGACTTTTAGGGGTTAGGGTTAGGGTTAGGGTTAGAGCACTGAGTTCCAATACAAGAAAAGTCAAACTTTTCATCTGGTGACTATGGTACTGACTGAGTTAATCATCATTCTTTTAACTGCACTTGGAGAAAGTCGAACCGAACTCACTTATAAGTAAAAAATTTCTTTTGGCTTGTCCCGTTAAGACTACAATGATATTACTTATGATCTTTCCAAGTAAAAAGTACTCGCCCTGCTTTACATGCGCAGTACGATTCCACTATTTTGGATTTCAATATGAAGTTTGTGAGGCATCTAGCTTTTTTGCATCGATCGCCAACGTTTCGCTGTAACTCTGACATTGCATTCTGCTCTTTCCAAAATATTAATTCCGTGTACATATCCTTGTGTGATATAGTCTCTGTAGAACTCTCTTGGACAAGTCGTCTGACGTATGCCCTTACACATTTTGGCCAAGATACTTACTGTATAAAGTCAGAACAGATGGCACCAAAACTACTTTTAAGAGTTACGCTACTCACAAGTCTAGGGGTCTTGAAAAGGCTATTTTTGGTACAGTGAGAATTTTTTTTCATCAGGCCACTCATCTAATTCAAGGATTCACACCAATTCCTTTGATTCCACTCACCTCACTTCTCAACGTAGCACTTCTCACTACACCAACAAACACACAAGTGTTATTTACAATAACATTAGACTACGCTGTGTTTTAGGCCCCAAAAAAGAACAAAACAATAGTTTTGTACTGTATAGTAATGTAATGGCATGGTGGCGCAGCTGTAGAGCGTTGGCCTCACAGTTCTGAGGACCATTCCAAAGATAGGTGAGATAGTCTCCAGCACTCCCAGGACCCTTGTGAGGATAAGCGTCTCACAAAGATGTATGTTGTGTGTATATATATATATATATATATATATATATATATATATATATATATATATATATATATATATATATAGACATAGATATATTTAATGACAGGTTATCTCTTCTTTATTATTTAGGCTCAATTTATTAATCTAATTAATTTAATCTTATTGAGTTATGTTCATTAAATTGTTATAATTGTTTTTGTAAACGACCCCAGTTCCAAAACGTTATGCATCTTGGGTGGAAGATGTGTGGTGGAAACTGATCCTTCATTGTTTGTGCGTACACATGGTCTGAGGGGGTTCTAAATATGTTGGCAAAGTACGGACAAAAACAAGTATGAACATATTAATGAATCACAGATTTGTGCGTCAAACATGCATATGCACGATTCAAGCACAAATCGTTGTGAATGTGTAAAAATTTACTTCATCATTTTCCTTGTATCTTTCAATTTTATTACTCATTTTAGGGTTATTTTGAATATGAATTTAATCTAAATGACTTAGTTTTTTTCACGATACTTGATTATTTCCTGTATTATCTGACTCCGGTGTACCTCCCTTCTTCTCTCCGATTGTGATGCTGCTTGATGAGTGAACCAGAAGCGCAAAAAAGGACCAGAAGACAACCAATGTCGTTATAAAGTTTTCTGCGGGAGAAAATAAATGCTGGCAACACGTCGGAGGGTACATCTTCATTGAACCCTACCCACACACCCGCTACATACTGTACACGTAGATAGTGAATGAGGCCCAGTAAGAGCAGTCGGCGCACATTTCCCCATTTTTATTTTTGTCTCGTCATGCATGGGATCGCTCACATTTGGAGAAATGGTTGAAATGTTAAATCAGAAGCAGTATCATCTTTATTTGCTAAGTATGTCAAAAAAAACACACACACACACAAAGAATATGTCTCTGGTAGTTTCAGACACTCTAGTATGAGAACAGACAGCCATTTTGACAAAAATACTTTTGTGACATAAAAACACACTACGGAGTGTCAAGGAGCAAGGAAAGGTCACTGGTAATGTGGTAATGCTGATTCAATGACAATTGTATAAATGATGTTCGTCCTCGAGCAATTTTAGATAATGTCTCTTGTTCTTGTTGTTTTTTGTCTTGAATGTCGGACCAGGGCAGCGCCGACTGCCGGAGAAAAATTCCTTGTGTGTTTTGACACTCTTGGCCAATAAAGATGATTCAGATTCTGGTAATCTGAAACTGTGACAGTTGTGCAAATGGTGCACATAGTTCTCAAGTACATCAGCTGGCAGTATTGGTCAACAACAGATGTGCAGACAGATTACTGAGGAGACTATGACAGTGAGTGCATGAATAATCTGGAAGAGTCCCCACAGAGATGGGACAACAATTTCAAGACAAAATTGGCTGCATGTTACAATGGAATTCTAAATTAACTTTTTAAGGCGTTAATAACAAGGGGGAAGAAGCTGCTGGATTGGCTCCTGGTTTTAGTTTGCATGGATTGATCACGCCTACCTGAGGGAAGGAGCTGGGAGATGTGATAACCAGGATATGGACGGTCCAACGGATTATCAACAATTTTTTTTTTCAACTGTCCAGATTGTCCGTTGCAATTGAAATGAATATTTTTTTGTGGCAGCACCTAACCAGACTGTGATGAGTGAAGACTCATTCAACGACTGGTGTGTAGAACTGACTTAACAGCTTCTGTGAGAGGCCTTGCTTCCTCTGAAGCCACAGGAAGTATATCTCTTGCTGGGCCTTTTTTGAGGATGGAGTTGATGTTGAGCTCCCACTTCAGGTGGGTTCAGGCAGTAATTCCCAGGAACTTGGTCACGATCGTAGACACAGGGCAGCGTGAGCGGCAGCGGTGGCCAAGGATGCTTCCTGGTGTCCACGATCATCTCTAAAGTCTTTAATCTACAGGTTTGTATGTTGTGTTGGCCACTCTAAGCTACTGCTGCTTCACTTACGGTAACTATTCAGACTCATCACCATCTTTGATGAGGCCTATGTCTGGTGTGTCGTCTACAAACTTCAAGAGTTTGAAAGCTGGCTGTATTAAGGTTCGGTCATTTGTGTACAGAGAGAAGAGCAACGGGGAGCGGACGCATCCTTGAGGCACCATAGTGCTGATGGTGTGTGTGGATGGGGTGGTGTCCCCCGGCCTCACCTCCTGTGTCTTGGCTTTCAGGAAGCTGACAATCCAGTGGGAGATGGCAGGTGAGACAATGAGCTGGAGAACGTTGAAGGCGAGGAGTTTGAGGATCACTGAATGTAGAAGTGATATCCAAAAACACAATCTTTGGATAGCTTCCAGCCCTATCAAGGTGTTCTACAAAGCCAATTCCAATTAAATTGGGAAGTTGTGTTAAACAAATAAAAACAGAATACAATGATTTGCAAATCGTTGTGTATTTAATTGAATCCACTACAAAGACAATGTTCAAACTGGTAACCTTTTTTCTTATCAAATAATCATTAACTTTTAATTTTATGGCTGCAACATGTTCCAAAAAAGCTGAGACAGGGTCATGTTTACCACTGTGTTGCATCACCTTTTCTTTTAACACTCAATAAACTTTTGGGAGCTGAGGACACTAACTGTTGAAGCTTTGTCATTGGAATTATTTGTTATTCTTGTTTGATTTACAGCTTCAGCTGTTCAACAGTCTGAGGTCTTCATTGTCGTGTTTTATGCTTCGTAACGCAAAACACATTCTCAATGGGAGAGAGGTCTGGACTGCACGCAGGCCAGTCTAGTACCCGCAGTCCTTTACGATGAAGCCATGGTGTCGTAACATGTCCAGCATGTGGTTTGGCATTGTCCTCCTGAAATAAGCAGGGGCGTCTATGATAAAGCTGTTGCTTGGATGGCAGCATATGTTTCTCCAAAACCTGTATGTACTTCTCAGCATTAATTGGTTCCTTCATAGATGTGTAAGATGGCCAGGCCATTGGTAGTAACACAGCCCCATACCATCACAGATGCTGGCTTTTGAACTTTCTGTCCAAAAAAATCCAACTGGTTCTTTTCCTCTTTGGCCTAGAGGACATGATGTCTACAATTTCCCAAAACAATTTGAAATGTGGACTCGTTGGACCACAGAAGACTTTTCTAATTTGCACCAGCGCATCTTAGATGAGCTCGGCCCGAGAGAAGCTGGCGCGGTTTCTGTGTGCAGTTGATAAATGGCTTTTGCTTTGTTAGAGTTTTAAGTTGTTCTTACAGATGTGGGGCCAAATTTTATTTACTGACATTGATTTTCTGAAGTGTTCCTGAGCTCATGTGGCGATATCCACACACATTGATGTCGTTTTTTTTTTATGCAGTGTCGCTTGAGGGATCGAAAGTCACTGGCATTAAATGTTGGTTTTCGGCCTTGCCACTTACATGCGGTGATTTCTCCAAATTTTGTGAACCTTTTAATGACTTTTTGGATCGTAGATGCTGAAACCCCTAAATTCCTTGTAATTGTCAATTTTTTCCATCTGTCCCAGCTTTTTTGGGAACATGTTGCAGCTATAAAATTAGAAGTTAACAATTATTTGTGAAAAGCAGTAAAGTTGATCAACTTGAACGTTAATTATCTTTGTAGTGTATTGAATGAAATATTTGTTCCGTTTTTATTCATCTTTAACACAATGTCCCAACTTCACTGGAATTGTATTTGTAACAGTACTTTTTTGAGCACTTTATTTGGCTACCTTAACCACTTCTATGTTAAACAGTAGATTTAAGGTAACTGCGTTGGAAGGTCGAGCATTCAATTGTCACTCTCCCAATCACAATTTCCATCTGATGTTTCGCGTATTGTTGTTGTATAATAAAACAAGAACCCTTCTGAAAAACACGAAAAGAATGAGGTTAAAAAGATATTATACATCTTCCTTGTTTCCCTCTTTGTCTGGACAAGCACATGCACCATGCGTGTGACCCTACAGGGTTTAATGCAAAACAATAGCTGCTGTAGCATGAAATAGACAACGTTTTTTCTCTGAGTCGTCTTCCAACCACCGTTGTATAATCCATGCACAATGACACATATATGCATAAAGTTGACAGACCTCCTGTCAATGGGACATGTGGAAGTTTGTAATTAGTTGAACGGATTCCCTAACTAATAGCTGTTGATTTTTCAATCGTCAACGTGACTGTAGCGCTCATTTTAGCTGCCTTATTGTTTTCTAGAGAAGACATTTTGTCATGGAACCAACAGTCGTGGATCCTTGAATTTGTAGAATTTGGAATGTGTCCAACATACACCTCACATGCTACATTTACACTATGTTCCTGGCACCCACGGTGGGTTGGAATATGGCCATTTTTTTTTCTCCTTATTTCAAGTTTTATTATGTTTTCTCACAATCTATCATGTACCATGATGGGCCTTAGTTGGGGCCACAAAGCCACGCAACAGTTCTGACCGTGGTTGACTACAATGCCAGTGCGTTGGTCACATTCAGGGGAAGTCCTTTGTTTCTGGTAAAGGCTTTCTATGGATGAAACATGGATGCTACACAGCTTTGCAGGATGTTGTTTGTGGCCACAGCAGTCTGAATTTCTCTGACCTCTATCCTCCCTCCTAGAGCACAAAGAGCCATTTCCCATCAGGCCTGTAAACCACGACAAAATGGCTGCCGTATATGTGAGAACCATCACAAAACATGGGAAAAACATGCACCATATAAAGGATTTATAGCATTAAGTCGCACACGAATTTAGAGTTTAAATCTCTGTTGTGCCTGACATCACCAGAATTGTTTGAGTGTAGAAGGTGAAATGATAGTTGTAATGTCCAGTTTAAAGTTTTATGTTTGGATTGCATTGTATGTATTTGTATTATTTCCAAACCAAAAATTACTTTGCAGTGACATGGTGGTGCAACTTGTTAGAGCGTTCGCCTCAGTTCTGAGGACCGAGGTTCAAATCTCGGCCCTGCCTGTGTACTTTTGTGCCCTGCAATTGGCAGGCAACCATTTCAGGGTGTACCCCGCCGCCTGCCCGATGATAGCCGGGACAGTCTCCACCACTCCCACGACCCTTGTGAGGATAAGCGCCTCAGAAAATGGATGGATGGAAATTACTTTGCATTTTGAACAAAATGGGGGAGGGGGGGGGGTGACCACTATCCCGGAACTGATTGAGTTTGACCTTGGACGTTCCAGCGCACATAGGACGCGCAGCAGCTCTGGCGAGTCTTTGTCACTCTCAATCAGCTTCATCTTGAAGTAAAAGGCTTTGTCCCATTTCAGCATGCCTGCCCTCATTATTGTGTGTGAGTGTGTGTTGGCAAGCAAAGTTGCATTTAGGTCAAATGAGGGTGTGTGCTCGGTAGGACTTTTGATTGTTGAAAAGATTGTCGAAACGCTGCTGTAATCGCTCTCCGTTGTAAAAATAAATAAATAAATAAATGGAATACACACAAAAACACACAGACGCACACGGTCCACCCACCTCCTGCACTCTACAGCTCCTTACTGTGGTGGCAGCACAATTCCCAGAAACTGCCTTTCATCCACAAAACGTGCACACCCTATCGATTTGTATTAACTGTGACCACGTGAGCGCTGCACGTTTTACATGCGTGTCGACTTGCAAGTGTACAACGGTCCAAGCGAAAGAAAATGTCTGCCATTATGCATTGAGTGCACATCATTCATTATTATGCGTGTGCTTTGCAGACATCTTTTAAAATAGATCATCCACGTTTTTTAAAAAAAAAAAAAAAAGTGAACTTTTTTTTGTAACTCTTATTTTGAATTATTGATTGTTATGGGAGTTACAGTTTGTTTACACAACACAATTACCATGTATAGTGAGGACGGGACACTGCTTACCTCAACTCGGGACATTGTGAGTCAGTGGAGAGAATACCTTCAATTTCAAGTTCCTCAATTCCACCGACACGCCTTCCCATGAGGAAGCAGAGTCTGGGTTCTCTGAGGCGGGCTCTTCTATCTCTGGGGTTGAGGTCACTGACGTGGTTAAAAAACTCCTCAGTGGTAGGCAGATTGACACAAATCTGCAACATCATTTGAACACCGGGGACAGTGCCTCTGGATTTTAAGAAGTGGGACCAGAGGGTGTGTTCCAACACACTCCTCACCCTTCCTAGTAAGGTCCATTCAGGGGTGCTAGAGAGGAGGTTCCGTCGGGAAGTAAAATCTCAGATTCAGGAGAAGCAATGTGGTTTTCGTCCTGGTCAAGGAAGAGTGAACCAGCTCTCCACCGTCAACGGGATCCTTGAGGGTGCATGGGAGTTCTTGTGTTTTGTGGATTTGGAGGTGTTTGACCGTGTCCTTTGGGGAGTCCTGTGGGGGTTTCTTTGGGAGTATGGGGTAACTAAGCCCCTTATACGGGCTGATCAGTCCCCATACAAGTGGTGTCAGAGTTTGGCCCCCATTGGCGGCGATGAGTCAGGCTCGTTTCCAGTCACCAAAGCTGCCCTTTGTCACCAATTTTGTTCATAATTTTTATAGACAGAATCTCTAGGTGCAGTCGAGGCATTAGAGGGTGTTCGGTTTGGTGGCCTCAGCATCGCATCTCTGCTCTTTGCAGATGATGTAGTTCTGTTGGCTTCATCAAGCCGTGATCTCCAATGCCCACTGGAGTAGTTTGCAGCCAAGTGAAAAGCGGCTGGGATGAGATTCAGCACCTCCATATCTGAGATCATGGTCCTCAGTCAGAAAAGGGCGTTGTGCCCTTTGGGAAGAGACCCTGCCCCAAGCGGTTAACAAGTGTGGGAAGAATTAAGCGGAAGATCGACAGGTTGATCGGTGCAGCGTTTGCAGTAATGTGGACTTTGTATCGGTCCATTGTGGTAAAAAGGGAGCTCGGTCCAAAGGCGAAGCTTTCAATTTACCAGTCGATCTATGTTCCTACCCTCACCTATGATCACTAGCTGTGGGTTCATGACCGAAAGAACAAAATCCTGGATACAAGCGGCCGAAATGAGTTTCCACCGCAGGGGTGTCCTGGTTCTCCCCTAGAGATAGGGTGAGAAGCTCAGTCATCCAGGAGGGGCCCAGTGACCCACTGGTCCTCCGCATTGAGAGGAGTCAGATGAGGTGGCAGGGGCATCTTATTTAGTCTGCATATCCCTGCTAAAGCTATTTCCCCCGCGACCCGACCCGGAAAAGCAGTAGAAGATGGATGGATGCATGGAACACAATCACAGTGATTGTATTTTCGCTGTACAGTACTAATGTATGGCGACAGGGTGGCGCGATTTGTTCGAGCGTGTCGCATTTGCATTCTCTTCTCGCCCCTGTTTGGGTTTTCTCCTGGCACTCCGGTTTCATCCTACATCCCCAAAAACGTGCATTAATTGACCCCTCCGTGGAAATTACGCAATCCGCGTCACTGACCAATCAGAGGCCAGAGATCTGCATAAACCAAAGCCCGTTTTTGCTCCCGCTATTTTCTCAGACAACATTGCATGGTCCAGTATTGGTTCTGTTAGCGTTTTATCGCGTATTTGGGTTATTTAACAAAAAATATGGTTAAGAGGTGTAGTCACGGACTTTATAATAGTGACGACAGGTATCCTGAAAGGCTAGTTGGTGGAGTTCGATTCGTACCCTTTCCAAAACCGAAGACCCAGTACGAAAAATGCCTTCGTTGGATCAAACTTTGTCTAATATCAACCGGAACAGATATGCTTGCACGAAGGTATGCCCTATATTTGATTTTCAATACATGTCTTGTATAAATGAATGAGAGGTTCTCCGCTAGCATAACACCGGGACATGTGAACGATTGACACACTTATTCTTTGTTGAGCGATATTTAGCGATGATCGGACTGCACAAACGTGCCGGTTTCTTGCTGGCTCGCGGCCGAAGCTTAACCAGACTGTGTTTGCACGAAGATATGCCCTAAATTTTATTTTTAATACACGTCTCGTATAAATGAATGAGACGTTCTTCGCTAGCATAACATTGCTACGTGTGAATGATTGAATGAAATCAGAAGCATAGCGTCTCTCTCAGTTCAGAATGTAATGTATTTAGAATCTATAATATATCGTTGATTTGAATGAAATCAGAAGCATGGCGTCTGCACGTCTAACAATGTATTGTATTGTATTTGCCATTTTTTACGAATTGTTTGTCTTGTACGGAGGGGTCAATTGGACAGTCTAAATTGCTCTTAGGTGTGATTTCTTTCTATGTCCTCTGTGATTGGATGGCAACCTGATCAGGGTGTACCCCGCCTCCTGCCCAAAGACAGCCGGGATAGACTCCGTTGCTCCTGCCGACTCTTCTGAGGATAAGCGTCTCTGATAATGAATGAATGTATGATATTTCTAATAACATTCTGATATTGTACCACTTACATGTGGTGCACTGGTACTTTTTCCTGGGCAAATCCACATTTTGGGATCCACAAAAACTTTCCAGAAGGGTTTGAAAATCGTTCAGCATTTCATTACCTATAATGTACCAGTACATACTATTTATGTATTCTTCTGCATTTATTTAGGATGTTGTTTGTGTTTCAGACCCACTTTCCTGCATGGTCTGACTGTATCACCATTGGCAGGCTTTTACACGACTTTTCCTCTGGCACACTCCGTGTGAATCACTACACACACAGCGCCACTTGGTTGTGCTGACCATGTGTGTAAAACGCTGTTTCAATAAAATATTGCCAAATCTGGTTATGATTTTTGTGTTGCAGTGGTGTCAGCATCTGCTGAATGTAACAAGAAAAACGTTTCTTGTAATCCAAGTTACTTTTAAAATCAAATGATCAGTAGAGCTGAGCTGGGCTATTTCTTTATGGTAACTGTTACAACGATGCTTTTAGTATGCGGTTACTGTATATTAATGTACGGTATGTCTATGATGAAACAGATGTTTTTTTTTTTTTTTCTGTATGATTTCCACTTACAGAAAAGCAGGCAGCGTGATACAAAACCGCCGACATCAACATGAACATTATACGCTCAGTGTGGGGTCACATACATGGGCACTTGCACGCAAGCTTTCGCCGACCTCACATACACACGCCCGTACACGCACACACACACAATCTTTGACATTGTCTGCATAGTTGCAGAAACCACAAGAAAACATGTGTGCCAAGTGTGTGGTGACTGAAGTGGAGCCTCCGAGTTCGCTGTCACTTGTTGTCCTCGCTCAACTCTGCTCTCAACAAAAGCTGAAGGCTGATCGGAAAGGGTGCTGTCGAGAAGATGTGTCGCTTCGCAATCGTGTTAGTACAGGTGTGGACTCGACTCACATGACTTGGACTCGAGTCAGATGATGACTTTCGACTCAACATGAAGTTAAAAGACTTGCAAGTGTACTTGAACGGCAATGACTCGTGACTTCACTTGGGCTTGAACCTACTGACTTGAAAAGAGTTTCTATTCTGACCGCAGCACAGAGAAAACAACACTTTGTGGATTTCTTTTGCTCTAGCCACACTATACTGTAGATGCAACTTACTGTTTTACAACAGGACAATTATTACATAATAAGCGATAACACAATGATTAAGGTCTTTCCAAATATTACCAAGTTGTAGTGTCCCACACAATCATTGCTAATGTGAAGTAAGTTCTTGCTATCTGTTAACAGGTAACAATTTGTCGTGTATTCTCTGGTAGAGGATTTGAGCAAGAGGTTATATTCTTTCATACACTACCTGAAGTGGTTTTATTCAAATAAAAAATATACAACATACAGGTCCATAAAAAAATAATGTAACTGTAAATGTAAATAAGGTACATTCCAACAAACACTGTTAACATATACAGAAATGACAATGATATTTAATGTAACGATAAAGATGTTAATTCTTGAAACATAAAAAAAACAAACACGTTGCATTGTGGGAATTGCTTGGCTGATGTTACGTATGCTTGTTTTTGTTAGCATCAGCGGCTAACTTTGCGAGCGATGACGCATATAGTTACACACCACGGCGGTCGTGCGCTCTCTGAAGTTCCTGTACCGTGTGGTCTGATTTTAGTCAGTGTAGTAGTAGTCTGCTGTATTTCTTTTTCTTAGTGACTTTATATACCTTTATGGCTGAGTGGCACGTGACGTCACACTTGTTCTTCCGGGTACTTGACCACCATTTTGCAGACAAGCAGTCAGCTGTCCATCGTCATCATGCCAGATTTTTGTTGCGTCTACAGATGTGGAAATCGTGGAAACGGAGACATTAGGAAGTGATTTTTCCATGTTCCAAAGATTTGATTGCATGAAGGAGAAGATACATTGGAGTTATTTAAAAAACGGCGAAATATACTCGCAAATGTATGACGTGCAGATCTGAACGAAGCTCAAGTACACAAGGTTATTTGAAAGTCTGTTCTGATCATTTTGTAAGTCGTAAGCATGTGCATTTCTAGTGCCGGATATTCAACTTCAGGGAACTCTTTCAGATCCTTTGAAAGTATGTCTTTGTGGAGAGTATACGCATCGATATCTTCACAGAGTTTGATCTTCTGTACAAATCTAGCTTTGGCAACATCATCGCGTGATTTTAAGTAGGCAGAAAACCTCCGCCGCTCGCCGCTTACACGTGCATCTGTCGACGTTGCCATGGTGATGTCGTCTGCAATGCCTAGCTTGTCTGTGGAAATGGCGGCGATTATCACGTGATTGCAACCCAAGGATTGTATATCACAGAGCAAGCATCTATTCAATATGTAACTATGTTCTTCATGTCCTTATCTATGCCTCTTTTTCATGTAAAATTTTGCATTGTACCCCATAGTGTTCTGACTGAAATACCACAGTTGGATAAAATGGCATCTTGAGACAAGATAATAATGATTTAGATCCATCCATCCATCCATCCATCCATCCATCCATCTATTTTCTGAGTTGCTTATCTTCCCCAGGGTCACAGGATTGCTGAAGCCTATCCCAGCTATCTTCGGGCAGGAGGCGGGGTACACCCTGAACTGGTTGCCAACCAATCGCAGGGCACATTGAGACAAACAGCCATTTGCAATCGCAGTCATACCTACAGGCAATTTGATGTCTTCAATTAACCTACCTTGCAAGTTCTGGGGATGTGGGAGGAAATTGAAGTAACCCACGCAAACATGGTGAGAACATCCATCCATCCATTTTCTTTTGCTGCTTATCCTCACAATAGTCGCAGGGTGTGCTGGAGCTTATCCCAGCTGTGAACGGGTAGGAGGCGGGGTACACCCTAAACTGGTTGTTAGCCAATCGCAGGGCACATAGAGACAAACAGCCGCACTCACAATCACACCGAGGGGCATTTTAGAATGTCCAATTAATGTTGCATGTTTTTGGGATGTGAGAGGAAACTGGAGTGGCCAGAGAAAACCCAATCAGGCACGGGGAGAACATGCAAACTCCACACAGGCGGAGCCGGGATTGAACCCGGGTCCTAAGAACTGTGATGCCAATGCTTTACCAGCTGCCTGAGGAGAATGTGCAAACTCCAAACGGGTGGGGCCAAATTGGAATAACAATAATAATAATATTACATTTGTAATTTTCTCGTGTAATTATAATTGTTCTTTAATCAAGCAAAATATATTTTAGCCTTATACAGAGTTATTCCAATAGAACTGTCAGTAGAAGTACTCGGTAACTAAGTGCAACACTACTGGATTGCAAATTCTCATTTGTGACAGCTCCGTTTAATGTCACATCAGAAATAAAGTAAGAAATAGTAAGTCATAGCATCGCGTTTTCATATAATAAGTGAAAACCTACAATCAATCATTTTTCAAGGGACAATAAACTCCCCAACGATTGGCTTTGAAGGTGGAAACAGTTTGGTCTGTCCCCTAGTTTTCTATAAAGGTCCCATGCACTTGTTTATCCAATTCGTTTTGATAGATGAATATGTATTTTTAAATGCATCAATGAATATTTTTGATAAAGCGTGAACATTTGCTCCAGCATCTCAGTTATAGAGATTTTTTTGGAGGAGAGTTCAAACAGTAATTTTCATAAATTGTGAGCCTTATTTTATATTCTATATAATATATATATATATAATGCAGCCCTATGGGGGCACAAACCAGTGCAATCTGTAGGCCGGTCCCAAGCCCGGATAAATGCAGAGGGTTGCGTCAGGAAGGGCATCCGGCGTAAAAACTGTGCCAAACAAATATGAGCGTTCATCTAAAGAATCCCATACCGGATCGGCCGTGGCCCGGGTTAACAACGCCCGCCCCCGGCACTGCTAACCTGCAGGGCGTCGGTGGAAATTCAGCTACTGTGTCTCGAAGACAAAGAAGAGGAGGAAACCGGATCCAGCGTCAGAAGAAAAAGAGGAATGCACAGAGCCTACAACTGAGTGTAGGGACTTTGAATGTTGGGACTATGACAGGAAAAGCACAGGAGTTGGTTGACATGATGATTAGGAGAAAGGTTGATATTCTGTGCATCCAAGAGAGCAGGTGGAAAGGTAGTAAGGCTAGAAGTTTGGCAGCAGGGTTTAAATTATTCTACCACGGAGTAGATGGGAAGAGAAATGGAGTAGGGTTATTTTAAAGGAAGAGCTGGCTAAGAATGTCTTGGAGGTGAAAAGAGTATCAGATCGAGTGATGAGACTAAAATTTGAAATTGAGGGTTTTATGTATAATGTGGTTAGCGGCTATGCACCACAGGTAGGATGTGACCTAGAGTTGAAAGAGAAATTCTGGAAGGAACTAGATGAAGTAGTTCTGAGCATCCAGACAGCGAGAGAGTTGTGATTGGTGCAGATTGTAATGGACATATTGGTAAAGGAAACAAGGGCGATGAAGAAGTGATGGGTAAGTACGGCATCCATGAAAGGAACTTTGAAGGGCAGATGGTGGTGGACTTTGCAAAAAGGATGGAGATGGCTGTAGTGAACACTTATTTCCAGAAGAGGGAGGAACATATAGTGACCTACAAGAGCGGAGGTAGAACCACGCAGGTAGATTATATTTTGTGCAGACGATGTAATCTGAAGGAGGTTACTGACTGTAAAGTAGTGGTAGGGGAGAGTGTAGCTCGACAGCATAGGATGGTAGTATGTAGGATGATTCTGGTGGTGGGTAGGAAGATTAAGAAGACAAAGGTAGAGCAGAGACCATGTGGTGGAAGCTGAGAAAGGAAGAATGTTGTGCGGCCTTCCGGAAAGAGGTGAGACAGGCTCTCGATGGACAACCGAAGCTCCTGGAAGACTGGACGACGACAGCCAAGATGATCAGAGAGACAGGCAGGAGAGTACTTGGTGTGTCATCTGGTAGGAAAGGGGAGAAGGAGACTTGGTGGTGGAACCCCAAAATACAGGGAGTCATACAAGGAAAGAGATTAGCGAAGAAGAAGTGGGATACTGAGAGGACTGAGGAGAGGCGAAAGGAGTACATCGGGATGCGACGTAGGGCAAAGGTAGAGGTGGCAAAGGCTAAACAAGAGGCATATGAAGACATGTACACCAGGTTGGACACGAAAGAAGGAGAAAAGGATCTCTACAGGTTGGCCAGACAGAGGGATAGAGATGGGAAGGATGTGCAGCAGGTAAGGGTGATTAAGGATAGAGATGGAAATGTGTTGACTGGTGCCGGTAGTGTGCTAAATAGATGGAAAGAATACTTTGAGAAGTTGATGAATGAAGAAAATGAGAGAGAAGGAAGAGTTGAAGAGGCAAGTGTGAAGGACCAGGAAGTGGCAATGATTACCAAGGGGGAAGTCAGAAAGGCACTACAAAGGATGAAAAATGGAAAGGCAGTTGGTCCTGATGACATACCGGTAGAGGTATGGAAGCAATTTGGAGAGATGGCTGTGGAGTTTTTGACCAACTTATTCAACAGAATACTAGCGGGCGAAAAGATGCCTGAAGAATGGAGGAAAAGTGTTCTAGTTCCCATTTTTAAGAACAAAGGGGATGTTCAGAGCTGTGGGAACTATAGAGGAATAAAGTTGATGAGCCACACAATGAAGTTATGGGAAAGAGTAGTGGAGGCTAGACTCAGGACAGAAGTAAGTATCTGCGAGCAACAGTATGGTTTCATGCCTAGAAAGAGTACCACAGATGCAATATTTGCCTTGAGGATGCTCGTGGAAAAGTACAGAGAAGGTCAGAAGGAGCTACATTGTGTCTTTGTGGATCTAGAGAAAGCCTATGACAGAGTACCAAGAGAGGAACTGTGGTACTGCATGCGTAAGTCTGGTGTGGCAGAGAAGTATGTTAAAATAGTACAGGACATGTATGATGGCAGCAGAACAATGGTGAGGTGCGCCTTAGGTGTGACAGAGGAATTTAAGGTGGAGGTGGGACTGCATCAGGGATCAGCTCTGAGCCCCTTCCTGTTTGCAGTGGTAATGGATAGGCTGACAGATGAGGTTAGACTGGAATCCCCTTGGACCATGATGTTCGCAGATGATATTGTCATATGCAGTGAAAGCAGGGAGCATGCAGAGGAACAATTGGAAAGATGGAGACATGCACTGGAAAGGAGAGGAATGAAGATTAGCCGAAGTAAAACAGAATATATGTGCGTGAATGAGAGGGGTGGAGGGGAGAGTGTGAGGCTCCAGGGAGAAGAGATAACGAGGGTGGACGACTTCAAATACTTGGGGTCAACAATCCAGAGCAATGGTGAGTGTGGTAAGGAAGTTAAGAAACGGTCCCAAGCAGGTTGGAACAGCTGGCGAAAGGTGTCTGGTGTGTTTATGTGACAGAAGAGTGTCTGCTAGGCTGAAGGGCAAAGTTTACAAAACAGTGGTGAGGCCGGCCATGATGTACGGATTAGAGACGATGGCACTGAAGAAACAACAGGAAGCTGAACTGGAGGTGGCAGAAATGAAGATGTTGAGGTTCTCGCTCGGAGTGACCAGGTTGGATAGGATTAGAAATGAGCTCATTAGAGGGACAGCCAAAGCTGGATGTTTTGGAGACAAGATTCGAGAGAGCAGACTTCGATGGTTTGGACATGTTCAGAGGCGAGAGAGTGAGTATATTGGTAGAAGGATGCTGAGGATGGCGCTCCCAGGCAAAAGAGCGAGAGGAAGACCAAAGAGAAGGTTTATGGATGTGGTGAGGGAAGACATGAGGGCAGTTGGGGTTAGAGAGGAAGATGCAGGAGATAGGCTAAGATGGCAAAAGATGACACGCTGTGGCGACCCCTAACGGGACAAGCCGAAAGGAAAAGAAGAAGAAGAAGATAATATATATATATATATATAATTTTATATTATTTACATTTATTTTCTTTGTGTGTCTATTATTTTTAATCATTCAGATTTGCCAGACTTGCTAACAGCACTCTTCTTTGGTACTTTTCCAAGCTCTTTAAGTTTCACTCGGTTGACTGATTTAATGTTTTGGACGTTCCAATGCTACTGTGGTTCTGTTGTCAATACGTTGACACCACCGGCAGTGTTTGTGGAGCTGAAACATTTGGTCTTTTTGTCCAAATGTCACAAGCAATTTGAGTTTCGAGACGTTCTTTTATGTGTTTTGATGAACATTCCTCCATTTGGCACGTGAGATGGTGTCATTATTTACCGCTGTAGCATAAATTATACTGTAAGTCTGACCAAATGTCATGGATTATTGTAAGTGAATGGAACCGCAAGATGCCTTTAAAGGAGGAAACAGGACTAAAACCAAAAGTGCATGCTCTAGGAAGTGCTCGGTCATAAGTCATAATGCATTTCATTTGCACCTAATTAGGCACAACATGTAAAGAGCCCACAGAAACGTATTGCGAGACCACCTAGCTAGCTGCAGCACGATGGAACAATTAAAGAAAGATTCCCGACATTTTTCCCGTCTCGCCTTCATCCAATAAAAGGCTCTATCAAAGCCACTGAACAAAATCTTGAAGCTCGTACTCGGTCATCCGGTAAACAAGTTTCCAGTGCTGTGAAAAAGTTTTTCTGTTTCTGGTTTTTGTTTGTTTGTCCATATCACACACACAAAGGGTTCAAGTCATCAAGCCAGCTTTAATATCACTGTGAGACAACCCAAGGAAATAAAAACAATATTTGATGGGTTTTATACAATTTACAATACATTACACATGGGAAGCAAGTCATCCTTACATTACACCATCATAAAAGTTTTCATTTTAGTATGAGCAGTTAAATTTTTTTTTTCCTTTTTAAAATAATTGTTTTTGTCATAATTTTGCTGATTAATTTCTTTTTACACTTTTGTAACAGGAAGGAGTTGCTGTGTTGAGTTGATGTGATGTGGATGGTCCATCTGTGACCTGACTCACCTTCATTAAGGTTAAGAGTTTCATTCTCATCATATTGGTGGAACAGTGGCGCAGCTGTAGGGTGTTGGCCTGACAGTTCTGAGGACCGGGGTTCAAATCCCGGCCCCGCCTCTGTGGAGTTTACACGTTCTCCCCGTGCCTGTGTGGGGTTTCTCCGAGCATCCCAAAAACATGCAACATTAATTCGACACCCTAAATTGCCCCGAGGTGTGATTGTGGGTGTGACCAATTGTCACTGTGTGTCCTGCGATTGGCTAGCAACCAGTTCAGGGTGTACCCCGCCTCCTGTTGGTTGAAAGCTGGGATAGGCTCCAGCACTCCCCACGGCCCTCGTGAGGATAAGCAGCTCAGAAAATGGATGAATGGATGAAATTTGAATGTCCAAATGTAAAACTCAGTTCATGAATGTCTTAAGATGGCTCTGGAAAATATCATTTACAGTACATTATTTCCTATGGTAAACACAAAATTGTGTTCATATTTGAGTTTGACTGGGTCAGAGAACTATTCCTTAAATTATAAAACTATAACGGTTTCTCCTGTAAAATGTAACAAACAAACAAAAAATGTATGACACATCAGTGAGGGGTGTAAATCCAGTTTGGGTCCCTCATCTGTTTTGCCTGATTGATGTTTTCGGTAAAGAACAAGAAGATGTTCCTCGTGGCTTCCCTATCCCAGAGTGACCCCCATATTGTTCCCTGGTATCCTCTGCACCCCCCCCACCACCACCACCACCACCACTGTTTGAGTGTGTCTCAGCCTGATAGCATTGACTTGAGGAATCACGCCGTCTCATTGAACAGTTCCCACAGGCTGGCCACAAAAGAAAAAAGTTGACTTGACTGGCACACCACAAAGAGAGAGAAAAAAAATAAAATAAAACAACAACACTTCACCTCCCAGCCTGCTGCTGTTGTCGCAGCGAACAATCCACCATCTCCCACCTCCTCCTTCCTCCTCGCTCCAATCCCACTTTCTCTTCTTGTTCGGAAACGCTCGCTTGATGGGCCGCAGATATTCACGTGGCGACGGAAACCAAACAGGAGTGACAAATGTAGGGAGTTTACGGAAAGTCGGGTCGAGAGCAGAAAGTCGGTGAAATGAACGATAAGTGGACATGTGCAGACTAAACAGACTGCAGTTTGTCCGAGAAACAAAGAGCAAATACGTGAAATTTTACACACCCGCCGCCGCCATTTCGACGCGTACGTGAGCTGCTCGATCCACACGATGTTTAACTGTGTTCAGTACAAAAGAATCACAACGCATTTCCTCACAGAAGTTTAACAACGATAAGACATTTTTACAATGTGACAAGCCAAAACATCAGCTGTGATGTATGTAAGGAGTAGTAGAATATTGTCTCAAGCAGTCATTCCAAACCATTAGTGCATACCACGGCCAGAAATAATTCAATTTCATGCACTATAATTGGTTAAATGATTAAAAAAAATGTATTTACTACAAATGATATATCGTTTATCTCTTCCCCGTCAATAAATGGTGGAAAGTACAATAAATAATATTATATAAGAGAATACGCAGTAGCTTTGTGTTCCACAACCCACCAAGATCTCACAGAGTACATTTTGCAGTAAATTGCAATATCATCTTTTTAGTAGCATTTACTTTGACAAACACTGATGGAGAGAAAGGTTCCTCCTAAACACAAACACGCTGACAAACGTTTTTGACCGCTCAAATCTGCTTCCAAAATTACACTGGCCTGGAAGTGCAAAACAATATCACAAATTGTGCAACACTTTTGCAGTTCGGAAAATAAATGCACAAAAGCCCAAACCCTTTTACATTTCGGAAAACGCATTAAGAAACGCAGAAACAGTTTTACAGAAGACGAAACAAATTTTGCCTTTCTCGGCCTTTCTCGGCATGACCCGTCTCGTTTTCCTCGTGGTTGCGTGGGTTTTCACCGGGGACTCCGGTTTCCTCCCACATCCCAAAAAATATGCAACATTAATTGGACACACTCTAAATTGCCCTTGGGTATGATTGTGAGTGCGGCTGTTTGTCTCTATGTGCCCAGCAATTGGCGTGAGGATAAGCGGCAAACAAAATGGATCTATGGACTAATAGGTTTATTATGGTTAGGTTTAGTACTAGGTTGGGGGCAGTATTGGATGAGTTAAGGGTAGGATTATGCTGGTTAAGGCTGGCGCACGGCGAGCACCGCTGCCGAACCCAACTGAAGTACAAGCGTGTACGTGGTTTGGCAACTGTTTCCGTGAGCAGCTGATCAGTCGGCCACTGGTTATGACGCAATTTAAAATTATCATCTCCGTTGCACGGCCTTTTAACGTCCCGTTTTAGATTAATTCAAAATGCACCGGGGTGTTCCGCGACTGTGAAAATACATTTATTGACTTGGCTCAATCTATATAAACAGCATGTAAAGCATCAAATGTTGTTTTAACTCAATACTAGCCTATGTTCATAATATTAAATGTGCCTGGGCATGAAAAAGTGAACTTCGTCACCAAGATGTACATTCAAATTAATTGAACCGGCATTTTCCTTTCCAATATCCACACTTTCTCTTGAATTCTGAACTGGATTGTCTCTTTTTTTACAACCTGCTTCTTCCTTAACTCTTAATCTATTTTTTTATGGATGAAGAAATGTGATCAAGTACAATTTATTGTATATACAGTCCAGCATCAAACACCAAGGGGAGATGCAGAGTGCTTGCTGCCTTGTGGTGTCGCACAAACCATTTTCCACCACTGCCAAGAATATGAGGTATGAACATACCAGGTGTCTTTTTACAATATAAGCAATAATCAAGATTAAATTACATACACTACCATTACCAACTATATGCTTCCATAAATCGCATAAAATCGAAATCAGAATGATTTATGAGGAGTATTTGCCTTGGGGATGCTTGTGGAAAAGTACAGAGAAGGTCAAAAGGGGCTACATTGTGTCTTTGTAGAAAGAGAGAGAAAGCCTATGACAGAGTACCAAGAGAGGAACTGTGGTACTGCATGCGCAAGTCCGGTGTGGCGGAGAAATATGTTAGGCTAGTACATGACATGTATGAGGGCATCAGAAAAGCGGGGAGGTGTGGCATTGGTGTGTCAGTAAAATTTAAGGTGGAGGTGGGACTGTATCAGGGATCTGCGCAAAGCCCCTTGCTGTTTGTGATCATAATGGATAAGCTGACAAATGAGGTTAGACAAGAATCCCCTTTGGACTACGATGTTTGCAGATGATATTGTTATCTGCAGTGACAGGAGGGAGCAGGCGGAGGAGAAATTAGAAAGATGGAGGCACGCACTGGAAAGGAGAGGAAAGAAGATTAGCCGAAGTAAAACAGAATATATGTGCGTGAATGAGAAAAGTAGAGGGGGAAGAGTGAGGCTACAGGGAGAAGAGATACCGAGGGTGGACGATTTCAAATACTTGGGGTCAACAATACAGAGCAATGGAGAGTGTGGTCAGGAAGTGAAGAAACGGGTCCAAGCAGGTTGGAACAGCTGGCGAAAGGTGTCTGGTGTGTTATGTGACAGAAGAGTGTCTGCTAGGATGAAGGGCAAAGTTTACAAAACAGTGGTGAGGCCGGCCATGATTAACGGATTAGAGACGGTGGCACTGAAGAGACAACAGGAAGCAGAACTGGAGGTAGCAGAAATGAAGATGGTGAGGTTGTTGCTCGGAGTGAGCAGGTTGGATAGGATTAGAAATTTAGGATTAGAAAAAAATATTAGAAAGCATATTTTTTGGGATGTGGGAGGAAACTGGAGTCCCAGGAGAAAACCCACGCAAGCACGGGGGAAACATGCAAACTCCACAAAGGTAGGGGTCAGGATCGAACCCGGGTCCTCAGAACTGTGAGGCCAACGCTTTAGCAGCTGTTCATCCATGCCGCCATTAACTTATTAGTGTTTTGTTTTTTTTTATATATTATACTTCGGATGGACGTCTCATTACATCTGCGTAGCCTCCCAATGCAGGAACAAATCGCCGCAAAGCGAGACGGGTCATGCGAGAAAGGCCGTGGGATCTCCAAAACGGGACCTTTCTAGGTTGTCTCAATTAATTTTTTTTTTCTTTTGTACAACTGTTTCTACGTTTGTTAATGCGTTTTCCGAACTGTAAAAGGGTTTGGGCTTTTGTGCACTTGTTTTCTGAACTGCGAGAGTGTTGCACAATTTGTGATATTGTTTTGCACTTCTAGGCCAGTGTAATTTTGGAAGCGGATTTGAGCGGTCAAAAACCTTTGTCAGCGTGTTTGTGTTTAGGAGGAACCTTTCCCTCCTTCAGTGTTTGTAAAAGTAAATGCTACTAAAAAGATGATATTTACAATTTACTGCAAAATGTACTCAGTGTGAGATCTTGGTGGGTTGTGGAACACAAAGCTACAGAGTATTCTCTTGTATAATATTATTTATTGTACTTTCCACCATTTATTGAAGGGGAAGAGAATGAACTCATGAGAGGGACAGCCAAAGTTGGATGTTTTGGAGACAAGGTTAGAGAGCGCAGACTTCGATGGTTTGGACATGTTCAGAGGCGAGAGAGTGAGTATATTGGTAGAAGGATGCTGAGGATGGAGGTGCCAGGCTAAAGAGCGAGAGGAAGACCAAAGAAAAGGTTGTTGATGGATGTTGTGAGGGAGGACATGAGGACAGTGACTGTTAGAGAGGAGGATGCACAGGATAGGCTTAGATGGAAAAAGATGACACGCTGTGGTGAGCCCTAACGGGACAAGCCGAAAGGAAAAGAAGAAGAAGATTGAAAGTGGCAAGCTTGCTAACAAGCCGCACATTTCAATCAAGCAATTGAAAGGGTACATATTGACGACACATCATAGGCAAGAGTATTGTGATGCAAATATCTGTACTCCATAGTGGGAGTAATGGTTTTTACTTAGTTCAGTTTTATTATACACTGGACCTCTTATTTGTACCCTTGTTTGTGATTGTAGGCAGTTCCAGTGTAGAACAATGCGCATGTGTCTGTGTGTGATAGTGTTTGGGGATTCCCGTGGTGACCTGTGTTGGAAGTGTGTGTGTGTGTGTGTGTGTGTATGTCCATCCATCACACACACACTTCCCTCTCTTAGTGCGTTCAAAAATAGATGTGTGTGAACATGACCTCTCCCACACATAAACACGTTCACACTCACACAAGTAAACACGCCTGCTTGCCGATGCCATTGTGTCCCCACGTCCGTGTGTGTGCGCGGTGTTGAGGTGGTGGTGGTGGGGGGTAGAATGTTGTATCAGCACTTGTCGGCTTTTTGCCTCGTCCTCCCTCCTTGATTCTGTCTCCTCTCTCGCCACCAAGTCTACAGTCCCTGCCAAATTTCCTTGATACAAAGGTGTGGTTCCATCTCATGCAAGCACACACACGCATACATACAAGTACAAACACGCACATGCCGGGAAGTTATAAAATCTGTCTTATCCTGATATAAGAAACAGACCATGTTTGTTTGCATCGGGACACCTAATAAAGCAGGCGTGTCAACATTTGTCGTGGGTATTATTATTCTTTCCCTCGGAGGTCCGTCATTGACTGGAAATACCGGTACATAAATAATGTCTGATAATCAGTAACATGAAGCAATCCGACCCCAATTGCCTCATTATATTATTACTTATACGTCATTAATGGGTATCAACTTTCTGAAATCAAAAGTCAAGCAAAATAGTTTATTGAATTAGTGTTCATTTTAAAGGGTTTCATAACCATGCCCGCAATTCCCTATTTTGGTTCGAAATCTAGCAAGAAACATGAAGTAGAGACACATGATTTTGTTTAAGCGGGCCAAGATAAAATGATGAAGCATGCCGGATCAGGCCCATAGGCCTTGAGTTTGACACCTGTGGAATCATGCTATTCTAGTTGGAAAGTTCTAGTATTTTTCTTGAGGGATGACCGTGCAGATTTTATTTAAAGAAACAGCTCGAAAATTGCCTTGTGTGCATGTAAAATGGTGAGACACTCATTTCTGGAAGGCGTCTAACAGGACAGTGAGGCGTCGAAAAGAACCCTCACACAAATGCGGACAATGGTTTGCAAAGCAGCATGGCGTTGACATGGTTGTGCATGCTGATGTAGACCTAGAGTCCAGTATGTCTGTGCAGGCAGACAAACTTCCAATTATACACGACTCACTGGAAAGTCGACAAGCCTGGAATTATTCTCTGTCTTCACGCTGATCCGCACAGTGTAGAACAGTGGCCAGTTACGTAGCAGGAGCGCTTCATGGTGGTCAAGCAGGAGGCTGCGAGACGCCACTGCAGCACCCCCCTGGAGCCGTCTGTGCATGCGTGTGCGTGTGCACGTGTCATCTCATTGTGGTGAAGGGTGGGGGACTGCCCACGACAGACACACAAACATATCCCGTCATATTCAACTTCAGTAGTCTTGCCATTCCTTAGAAGCTGTGCTATTTCATTTTTCATCCATTCATCCATCAATTTTCTTCTGCTCATCCGAGGTCAGGTCACCGGGGAAGCAGTTTAAGCAGGGAAGCCTATTTTATCCTCTCCCTTGCCGCTTGATCCACATCTTCCAGGGGGATACAGAGGATTTCCTAGGCCTGGCAGGTATTGTAATTTCTCCAGCGTGTCATGGGGGGCATACTAACCAAATGCTTGAGCCACCTCTCCTGGCTCCTCTCAATGCAGAGGAGCAGCAACTTGACGAGCCGCAGCTCGTGACCATAGGTGAGGGAAGAAATATAGATGGACAGGTAAATTGAGAACATTATTTTTCAAATCATCTTCTTCTGCACCACAACAGATTGAGGGAGTCACTGCTGACATTGCACCGATCCGCCTAGCGCTCCGTTCTTCGCTCACTCGTGAAGAAGACCCCTTTATTCTTGAACTCCTCCACTTGGGTAGCATCTCCCCCTCGACCCTGAGATGACACTCCTTTTCCCACCGTGATCTCTGATTTGGAGGTGTTGATTTTCATCCAAGCCGTTTTGCACACAGCTGCAAATTAATCCAGCAATAGTTGAAGAACACGCCTTCATGACGGAATCAGAATCTTTTTAGCTCAATGTATAGATGTGATAAAGATGTCAAAAAACTGGATCTGCTGGAGACTGGCTAGGCAACTCCAGAACCTTGATATGCTTCTTACGAAGCCACTCCTTGGTTATCCCTCTCCTCTCCTTAATACAGTGCAGTCGTCCTGTCCCATGTACAGAAAAACATTCCCAAAGCATGAGGCTTCCACCCCCATTCTTCACAGTTGGGATGGTGTTTTGGCGATATATTCGTCATTCTTGCTCCTCCAAACACAGCGAATAGAATTAAGACCAAAAAGTTCTATTTCGATCTCATCTGACCACAGAACTTTCTACCGTGGCTCCTCCAGATCATCCAAATGGTCATGGGCAAACTTAAGACGGGCCTGGATGTCTGCTGATTTAAGCAGGGGAACCTTCCGCACCATACATTATTTTAAACCATGATGTCTTACTGCGTTACCCACAGTAACCTTGGAAACAATGGTGCTAGCGCTCTTCAGGTTCAAATTCCTCCTCTTTCATGGGACCACTGATACGCCACGAGGTGAGATCTTGCTTGGAGCCCTGTTCAAAGAAGATTGACAGTCATGTTTAGCTTTTTCCATTTTCTAAAAATGGCTCCAACAGTTGATCTTTCTGTCACCAAGCAGCTTGGCAATTGCCCCGTAGCCCTTTCCAGCCTTGTGGAGGTCTACAATTTTGTCCCAGTTGTCTTTGGACAGCTCTTTCATCCAAGCAATGTTAGTAGTTGGAGTCTTACTCATTGTGTAGGATGGACAGGATTCTTTATGCGGCTAATAATCTGAAACACGTGCTTCTAATTTAGTATACTAAGTGGAGTTCAGCTGACTTTTTAGAGCTGGACTAACAGGTCTTTGATGGCCAAAATTTTCGATGATTGGCAGGTGTTCAAATACTTATTAGTAGCAATAACATACAAATATGTTATTTCAAAAAAATTGCAGTTTCTGGATTTTTTTTTTTTTTTTGGATTATGTCTCTTAGTGGACATGCACCTCAGAAGAAAATTTCAGACCGCTCCATGATTTCATTGTGGGAGAACTTAGAAAATTGCAAGGTGATCAATACTTATTTTCCTCACTGTAATTTTTTGTAAATAATTTGTAGAGTGTTAATTTCAAAAGGAAAACAAATCCCATAGAATCTGAACAAATTGGATGTTGACCAGCAACCTGGATTGGGTTGTGTTCGGCCTTAGAAGTTCAACTCTTTGCACTGATCTTTTGCCGTGGATCTACATCGTACCTACAGTACAGTGAGGGGGCAGGACAATGAATTTCAGCTCTACACCTAAATAAAAACTGAGTGGTGGGAAAAAACAGAAAAGAGGGCCCGTTTTACATCTTTGTGTTCCTGAATGTAATATTAAGATTTCTCTCATATGGAAGGTATAAACCCATGTCCTCTGCCTAGATCCGGTTTAGAGATCGCATCATGGCATCGTACTTTCTGTGTGTCCAAACATTTGACACGTCGGACGATTCGTGTCTAGGCGAGGCTGAGCTGCATCCAGGCGGCTTTTATTTAATCTGACTGGCTGCAGAAGACGCACGTCTAAAATAACATGTTTACGCTCGCAGGACAGGTGGTTTGATACTTTCATCTCAGTGGATTTATTGGAGCCAAGCTTTTCTTGGTCTCCACCAGTGTTTCGTCGTCCACTTGACCTCCACCGCCTTTTCGGAACCCTTGACCAGTGGGAGCGTCAGCAGTTACACTGTAGCAGAGACATTATATGTTTTTACGTCCCCTATACGCAACATTATCAGTAGACTTACTCAAATGCAATCATTCTCATTATATAATTTTGCTTGATTGCGAACCAATGACAGAGACACCGGAAGAAACAATGTGAGTGAAAATGCCATCTCCGAATTGCCACCATTATAACCCCAGTTGTTATTTTACTGAAGTGTCTAAAACTAATCATTGCGGTTGGGGCACACACAATTGATTCATGCTAGCATACAGAATTCATGAATGATTCAGTCCCATAGACCTCCTAAGGTCAAACATCTGGATGACATCTGATTTGTTTGGGTTTCAAAAAAAAAAAAGAAAAAAATTCCCATGGGATTCATTGGTAATAGAACAAATGTGCTTCAGGTTTGAGTGACCGCAGTGGACTAATGGTTAGCACCTCTGCCTCATGGACATTGTACTGGGTTTTAGCCTTCCTTTGGAGTTTGTTTGTTGTCCACGTGCTTGCGCAGACTTTCTGTGGCTACTCCAGCGTCCTCTCCGACTGACACAATTCAAACTGGGAAATGGAATTCAAGATGGAAGCACCTGTTGCCAACTCTGTTGCCGCAACAGCACTCAGCAAGAGATGAGCACCAAGACGGCTACAGTGGTGAACTCTGTGGTGGTGATAGTGAGAATAATGTGGCACACCCGTGGGCGTATTTTGAATTTCTTTGTATTTCTTTTCTCCAAACATTGGTCGTTTAAAAAAAACGTTCAAATGCCTTGTATGACTGCTTACAGTAACAGAAATATTGGCACTTGAAATTTCCCCTCCGACCTGGTACGTTACCTTAATTTCTTTGAATACAGGGCTGTCATGACGTTCTTGCAGTTATGATTGTGTATAGTAACGAAACTCACTTTTTAAGCATACCGCTGAAGTAAAACAAATATTACAATAAACAAAAAATAATAAAAATTCGAAATACTTGAAAAAAAAATTTATATTTAACATTTACTCCTAATACTTAAGTATATTCAATTGCAGAAAATAACTTTTGATTCTTAAGTACAGCAGACATCAGCTTCTTTTGGACTTTTACTAAAGTAGAGTTCTATGAATGACTCACGTTTGGCAGTACTGGTACTTTTTCCCAAGTTTCAATTTCAGGTATGCTAATTTTTACAAGACTGACCATAGCGGCTATGAGTGTCCCAGGGTCGAACTGTCGTCATCTCCCAACTGTACAGGAAGTCCATCCATCCATTATCCAAGCTGCTTATCCTCATGAGAGTCGCCGTGGTGCTCGAGCCTTTCCCAGCTATCATCAGGAAGGAGGTAGGGTACACCCTTGAACTGGTTGCCAGCCAATCGCAGGGCACGTCGAGACAGACAGTGCTCCTCACAATAACACCTACGGGCAATTTACAGTGTCCAATTAATGTTGCATGTTTTGGGGATGTGGGAGGAAACCCGAGTGGCCAGAGAAAACCCACGTGGGCACGAGAGGAACATACAAATTCCACATAGGCAGAGCCGAGATTTGAACCCCGGTCCTTGAAACAGTGAGGCCAACGCTCTTGCCAGTTGCATCACTGTGCCGCCTGTACAAGAAATCTTTTAATTAATCGTCCAAATTTCTTAAACTGCCCCTTGGAAGACACTTGATGTCTTTCCCGTCACTTGCACCCGTCTGTGGTGATATAAGCACACACGCAAAGTTCAGGCAAAAAGCACTCGTGGAAGTTTCTCATGACAGAATGTATGAAGTTCTGGCTTTTTTACATACATATTTCTGTGGCATAAATGCTGGCCGAATTCCAAATCGTACGACTTCAAAGGCATTTGACAGTTTGGCCTGCAAAGCACATACATCTGTGGGTGCATGTGCGTGTGTGATCGCGTTAGCACTTACATTAGTCCTGGATGTGTGTATTGAAGTGTGTGAGAGACGCTCAATTCTCGCTTGGGCAGAAACAATGGAACCTCTCTGATTACATCTCCCCTGTACAGCGGGTACTGTGTGTGTGTGTGTGTGTGAGGGATGGAGAAAAGAAGGGTGTGGGGGGGTGGGTCAGAGACCATGGGTACTGGTGGTCCTAAAAAAGTTGCCTCCCCCTCCTTCCTCCTCGATGACCGCCATCATTTCCTCTCTCTCTCGCTCGCTCTCTTGCGTGCTCTCTCGCTCTCTCTCTCTCTCTCTCTCTCTCTCTCACACACACACAAACACTCTTCCAACCCTCGGTTGCCTGGCATCTCATTGGTTAAATTTACATCTATGAGTGTTTGTCATTGGCCTTGGGTGTTTGTGTGTGTGTGGGCGTGCGTGTACGTGTGGTGTGTGTGTGTGTGTGTGTGAGCGCGTGTGCATTTATATATGCTCAGCGTGGGTCGGCGAACTCCGGCCACAAGTTCTCAAAGTTCCTAGCAGGAACAACAGATGCGAGCCAGTGAGTCAGACTGAGCAGAAACCAGCAAACCAGTCTCTCCAAAACAAGGGCAGTGGGAAAAGCAGAGACTTTGTGGAATATCTTCTGAGGAATATTTTGGTTTCTGTCCCATTGTCCCGCCCCTATTGGATCTCTATGTTTGTACTCAGGATTTGTGGTCCAAATCCTTCACACTCTCCCGAACCGTCTTCCCTTCATTTGAAAGAGTGGGTGCGTATCCCTGAGACTTTGCAACCCAACAAACTGAGACAGACGTCTTCAGAATTCAACTTGGACTAAATTCAAAGCAAAGAGTTCTGGAAGCCCACTTCTGGAATGAATTTAATCCAGCCCAGCTTGTCTCGGGGGGCTCTGATGCATACCGGCCAGGTGTCACTCGTGAGCCCTCCGTGGGCCTCAAGGACCCCAAGTCCTGCTTCTGATCTTGAAATGGGTTTTGAGCACAGCATCTCTGGAGACTGCAGCTCTCCCAGTGACCACGGAGGCACCAGGAGAACAGAGCCCAGAGGCCTTCCCACGGAAGGGGGCCAGAGTCCGGATCTGGGGGGAAGCTCGGGCAATGGGAAGGGTGCGGGGAGCGAGCAGAGGATTCGTAGGCCCATGAATGCCTTCATGGTGTGGGCCAAAGATGAGAGGAAACGACTGGCCTTGCAGAACCCAGACCTGCACAACGCCGTGCTCAGCAAGATGCTCGGTAAGACAAATATACAACTGCGCCGAATCCTTTGAAACGATTTGCCGCTCAATTTGACAATCATTTTAAATTCGACTAGCGGCTGCAATTTGCCAGGGGAGCGTAAACTACATATTTTGCAGTCGTTTCAGCACCAGTTTGGGTGTCAGAAAACAATAAATCGTAGGACACATACAAGTGTCGTTATCAAGAACATTGATCAGAGTTCTCGTGTTCTCGTGTGGGCTTGGGAGAGGCACGTTCGTGCCACTGTAAATTACCAAGGCATATGCATGTATTTTTTTTTTATGTCGACATGCATTTTGCCGCTATCATCATTGTGTAATTTTGCTCCAGCTCAATGGATTTAGCATTTAACAAATACCCGTACTGTGATAAATCCAATTCACTTGTTTTTTTTTTTTTTAAGATGTTGTAAATCTGCATCGTAGTAAACTGGAAAAATTTGTGCCGTGCATGAAAACGGAATGAAAAACCACACGCAGACTGTGTGGACCCCACGCATATATTATATATAAAGGAAAGAGAGTAGATATTTACATAATCGGCTATCGTTCTAAAGATTATTTGGCAGGTTTCGAGTCTTGCAAAAGAGTCCGAGGCCTCGCAGCAGAGCGTCAATTAGGTTTGTGCTGCGTCCATGTGCTCATTATGTCATAAATGTCAAGGGCTTGATCCAAAGTGACCACAGAACTGCTGCAAACTGGAACTCGGTGAGTGTCGGGACGCCGCGTGAAATATGCCCCAAACTTGGGTGTCAACTTTGCGAGAGGGTGTCATTCGCGATAGCTTTCAATCATTCGTCATCTTCCTTCATTTTAAATCTAACTTATCCATGAAGGAAACGCTATTGCCGCCAAACCGGACGTAAAATGACACTACTGGATGTATACTGTATCTTGAAGATGAGAAACAAAGTAACTTTAAAAGAACTCAACCACAAAATGTGTCAGGATTGTCTCGCTTTACTGATTGCTTCAACTTCAACTCGGAAAGATTGTTTTCCTTTACACACAGCTGTACATTTTCCCCTTTTTTTCCTGATTAAAATGATACTTAAATAGTAATTGAAAGGTTTCCTAACAGCAGACAAATAGCGCTGACATTGCGCAGTAAATATATCGCATCTGTTGTGATAGCAATTGGGCAATACAATATAATATAATATAATATACAAAAAAAATTCTGAGTGCACCATATTGAGCTAAAGTACATTTAAAGTGTTGCACTGATATGTTCTATGGATCTCAATAATAATAAAAAAAACCATGAGAAATATAAAAGGACAAGCCACTTCATTAGGTACATGCATCATAGAAATGAAATCCAGTGCAAGAGTGAATTGATGTATTTTACATTCAGAAAAGTAATAAAACTGAATAGGTTTGAGTTATTATTTTCATAATAAACGCATTATTAATGGCAGCCTTTTACCATGTTTTGGTTACCTGATGTCACTGATACAGCGTCAAACTATTATAACACTTTTGTAGCGGAGGCTGGACCAGGTCATTGCTTTGCAAGTCTCAGGTCGGAGCCAAAGTCAAGTCCCAAGTTGAGACCGCCAAGATCCAAGTCAAGTCCCAAGTCCTTCACTTTGAGTTTCAAGTCCTTGGGAGTCATTTTATCAATAAAGTAATAATATATATAATATTAACATATTAACATTTGTCATCAATATTATATTCTTATATAATTGATATCTTTGAAAATTTACATTTATTTTGCAAAACTAATTTGGAAAAACAAATACATTGAAAACTAGGGCTTGATGAAATGTTCACACCTTCAACGTTGATAGTCGGGGGAGCACTTAGTTTTTATCCCTTCAAAATCAGTCGATAGTATGTTTTCAATTATTTTATGATAATTCTTTGCTATGACATATTTTTTATCATTGCCATTAGTAATCAAGTATCCTACTGACAATGCTATGGAATAATCAAGTATTTGGATAAAATATATTTTTTGTATGGCTTAGTAATGGATAATCAATTGCTGGCCTCTTGTCGATAATCAGCATTATGTTTCTTACATTTCTTAAATTCACACCGTGCGTCTCCCAGGAAAAATTTCTAGTGAGGTCATTTTGAGCACAAATATGTCTAAAAAACGCGCACACACGCACACAAAGATGAATAGATTTCATTTCGAACTTGGTAGTTCTTGTGAATATCCAAAACATGAGACATATTTCAGCGAACCAGCTTTTCTAGTATGTGGATGTAATATTGTCCCTGTAGTGCTTGAGTAAATGTGAAATATGTGTTAAAATTGTCCACCCATTGCTGAGTTTCAGACATTTTTTTCTGCAGAGAGGCCTGAAGTCATTCGAATTTCTCGAGTTTATCCCGTCACATAACAAACAAACCTTATTGTTATGTTAACTGTCGCTGTCATTTTATTACCATTACTGCGTGGAATATGCACCTTATGCAGCTGCCACATTTGATAGCTGGTTTGTTTTGTTTTTTTTTTTTTTTTTTTTTCATAAAAAAATTTTAGGTCGTGTATGAAAGAGTGACGTTCTGGTGAATTCCTCACCGCGTCTGTGCCTAGCAGGGTGTTAACTGTTGAAAGAAAAATGCTCCCATCAAGTTTTGTTATTGTGGCACGCTTCTACCAGAATGTTAATTGTCGAAAGCATCACCTTACAGGTTACATAATTTCTGTAATTAAGTAAACGTTAACATATTGAACTACAGAGCGGGATCTGCAAGGTGTTCCTTCACGAGTCGTTGCTGTTCGAGTCCAAGTGGAGTTGCAAGTTGTGTGACATTTTGTAGCCATGACTCAACTCCACACCTCTGGTTCATGGTAGGATGTCGTGTCTTTTTACACCACTTAAATAGTACCACAATCGAACAAAAAAGAAAAAAATGGTTTTGTTTTTAATTACAGCTCTTGCCACGTGACACAGGCTTCTTTGTTGACATTGTGGGTACTTTCTAAAAGTTAAAGCGGGCCTGAGTATTTTTGTGAGTGTGCCAAAGAGGAAATCAGATGATAAATAGCCTAATGGCAAGACAGCGGATGAGAGGGTCAACCAAAACAGCTGATTTTGCCAAAGAGATAACAGTTTTCTTCCCCCTGAGATCCGCAGTTGTTTTTTTTTTTTGTTTTTGTTTTTTTGCTTCACGTCTCTTTGACAGAGTGTCTTCTTACAAAAGCCAAAACCACCATCTTTTGCAAAACCTTCACTAGTGTTCTGGTCTCTCAACCAAAGCAAATACTTATGATTCTCCGTATCAATAATGCAACCAATTTGAACCTTGTACTCTCCATGTCCGCCAGGCCAATCATGGAAGGCGTTGAATTCTACGGAGAAGCGTCCGTTCGTGGAGGAAGCCGAACGTCTGCGCTTGCAGCATCTACAAGACCACCCAAACTACAAGTACCGCCCTCGCCGCAAAAAGACCACAAAGAAACTCAAGCGTGTCGAACCGGGACTCTTGCTTCACAGTTTAGCCCAGAGCCACGGCATGGGTCCTGGCATGGTCCCCCTGGGTGGTGAAAGTGGCCAAGGAAGCTCTCCTTACGGAAATGTGCCACACCACCATCACACCCATCATCTGCTCCCCTCTCTGGGCCACTTTAGGGACCTCCAGGCACCGGGCCACCAGGATCTGGAGAGCTATGGCCTGCCCACCCCAGAGATGTCCCCTCTGGATGTTCTGGAAAACGGAGCTGGTGAATCAGTCTTCTTCCCCCAGCATCCACAGGAGGACACAGGGATGGGAGGCTGGAACAGCTACCACCACCCACACCACCATAATTCGCATTACGGCCATCACTATGGCAACCACCACAATGCCATGCAGAACCCGAATCCAGGAATGAATTTGGCAATGAACACTTTGAGTGCAGGTCGGAATCCCAGAATGACCTCAGTAGAATCAAATATGGCTTCGAGTATGAGCCCAGTTCCTTCCAACGGTTCTCGACTGAACCTCGCACAAACATCAGGCCGCCATATTGCTTTGAGGAGTCCCATAAAATGCCCGCCGCCTCCCCATGACTCAGTGTCTTATCCCCAGTCCTCAGTCAGCCTCCATGAGACAGTTAAACATCACCAAGGTTCAGTTCCCCTCAGCTACTACGGCCAAATGTATGGGAGCGCAACCTCCAATTTCACCCCGACTCACTTGGGCCAACTTTCGCCTCCTCCTGAGACCTCCCCCCCTTCCTGCTCATCCTTCCTCCACCCTGTGCATATAGCAGACCAATCCAACACAGACTCAGCGGGTCATTTGGGACCTTCCTCATCTGCTGAATTCTGGTCTGAGGTGGACAGGCATGAATTGGACCAGTACGTGAATACTGCGGCGAGAAATCGAGATGAGGTCTATGGACAAGGCGGGGTCGGGTCCAAAGTCCTGGTCTGGTGCGGTAGCGGGGGTGTTAGCAACTCCGACCGGGATGGCGGCAGTGAAGAAGGAGTCAGCCCCCTTATATCTGTTCTTTCTGATGCTAGCAGTGCTGTCTACTACAGCGCCTGTATCACGGGCTAACATCTTCATTTGGGGACGGACATGACTGATTCCAATTCATCTTAACTGTCGAGGTGCTCTTATACCCCTGTGATCCCTATTATTATAGGAACATGTAAAAAAATGTGCCGGTGGTAACTGGTAAAAAAAAAGAAAAGGTCACTCAATGTTTCAAATTGGAGCTCATTCCTTTGCTAAAATATGCTAGCTATGTAGCTAGTTAACAGCAAGGTGGTGGTCCAGTAAGTTCCAATATCTGAGTCGAGAAATATAAACTGATGGCGTGACTTTTCTTAGTATAGATCATGTATTAGTTTGTTTCATTATATATTTACAGTGAAAAAGGCAGATTTTGTTTTGTTGTCACTCAATTTCTACCACAAAATGCGGACTTACTCACTGATGTGTTTGCATAAATTTACCATTTCGGTGCTGTGACATCAGAAGTGACAATTCCGCGATGAAGTGTACTACCTAATTAACTGGAAGACTTCGTCGTTAAGATAGAGGAGTTTTTGCAAGGTCAAGTTAAACGCCTTTGTGGCGATGAGGTTTAGATGAATGGAAGGCGCTTCTTTAACGGCCGCTTGAAGGCCAAACTCAGGAGAAAAGAGGGGATAATGGGAGAACTCGATCCAACCTCCGTGTGCGTGTTTCCGGGAAAGCCTGAGCCACAAAAGCCGGGGCGGACCACTGAGGTCTCCCACAAACTATTCGGATGTTTTATAGGATGGCTTTAAGTTTGTTCCTGAGCGGGATCATGATATATTCCCTATTTCCTCACTTCATGCCAACATTTCGCTTGGCAAACATGACCCGTGCGCAGATTAGGAAGTCTTTCCTTTTAATCAGTCGACATTGCAAACATGTCTCTTGTTTAGTTCTATGGAACAAAAAAAGATGGGGCTTTAGGCCTCACTCGGTAGATCATGGAAACTTTTGAATTCCAAGATCACAATCAGCTCTGGGATTATTATTATTTTTTTTTTTTTTTACTTTTTTTTTTTTTCTTTTTGAGCACAGGCCAGAATTGACCACAATGTGAAAGTAGTGCAACAAAAACATGGAAGCACAGCTAATACAAGGCCAGTGATTACTGCCATGTTTTTGTTCATGGTCTGTAAACCGCAATGTTCACATTGGCCCCCGATGCTCGTACGGATTCTTCATGTAAGATCAGTATGCGATGAATGCGTCATTATATCCCAGCATGAGCTTCATTTATTTTGCTGTCTGGCTTCCCATCCCAAAATGCAAAGAAGAAAATGTGACATCTCCAGCTCTCTCTTCGAAATTGCTTGCTCACGAGCACGTGGGAGTTTTGGAACGCCCGATTCCACGGGGACTTTAACTGTGTAAAATACTGTACATAGAGCTCATGCGTGATTCTGTGAAGGGGAAATTGAAGTATGAAATGTTCTCTTTGCACTGGGTTTGTCTTTGCTGTATAGAATTTCCAACTCTAAATGTCCTTGCTTTTCAATGTTTTGTACAAAAAAGGACTGTGATATTATTCATTTGTATTTGAAATAAAGACTCGTATTTGCCTTTAAACTGTGATGCTATCATCTAAGTCGCGTGTCAAACAGTCACTAAAAGATAACACTTCCGCACAACAATTCAAAATATTTAACAGGGTTTTACCAAAAATAAGACAAATGTGACGATATGTTCTCGGCAAACAAAATGAAACGGGCTAAAATGTGGAAAAATGACACATTTATTGAGTTAGAAGTAATAAGCGAATTCTAATTTGCTCATTTGTATAATCCATCCATCCATTTTCTTTGCCGCTTATCCCCACGAGGGTCGGAGCCTATTCCAGATGACAACGGGCAGGTTAATTGGACACTCTAAATTGCCGCTAGGTGAGATTGTGAGTGCGGCTCTTTGTCTTGATGTGCCATGCGATTGGCTGGCGAGATTTGCTGGCGACCAGTTCAGGGTGGCCTCCTACCCGTTATTACTTCTAACGCAATAAATGTATCATTTTTCAACAAGTAGCCCATTTAATTTTGTTTGCTGAGAACATATCGTCCCATTTGTGACTGGAGCCTTTGCTGTAGCCTATCACGTCTGTCAACGGGCAGGAGGCGGGGTACACCCTGAACTGGTTTCCAGCCAATCGCAAGGCACATGGAGAGAAACAGCCGCACTCACAATCACACCTACAGGCAATTTAGAGTGTCCAATTAATGTTGCGTGTTTTTTGGGATGCGGGGGAAAAACGGAATACCCGGAGAAAAACCAGAACATGCAAACGCCACACAGAAGTGTGAGGCCAACTCTTTACCAGCTGATCCATCCTGCGGGAATCGATCCCACGCTCCCCGCACAAAAGGCAGGCATGTGTACCACTACACCAGTGACTAATCTAAACGTAAAATGAATAATTTGCTCTGTAAGGGGTGTGGATTCTGAACCGGTGTGTTGCGGGATTCTGTTCATTTAGAGCAATATGATCCTCATGAAAATGTCATGCACTTCCTCTGAGATGGGAAATGCATCGATGTGTCCTGTTTTTCGATTTAATCTAATCGAGAATGAGCCGGCAAATCTGTTACAAGAACTTCTACTTTGCTCAACACTAGAAAAGGTTCTCCTCTAGCCAGATAAGTGTTTACTGGAGAGTGTAATGCGAATATGTGGTTTTGTCTGTCCTGGGAAAAATGACAAATCAAGCCGTTTTTTTTTTTGTTTTGTTTTGTGTTTTTTTTTTGTTTCCCGAGATGTTTATACAACATGTAGTTTTGTTGCGAGCAAGATGTTGATTTTGATCTTCCCCTCCATCTGTTGTGCATTACAGCCACACACAATACATTTTTCTACATGACACAGTAGAAGTATATCGAGTATGTTGTACGATATTTACCGCACTGTTCCTTGTGGCCGAATTCATCTTTCCAAGCGTGTCCTCGGAGGGTTGAAGTTCACTTGGAGAAACAACATTATGAAAAAGTCCTTCTTCATCTCCTTCATCTTCTTCTTCGTCTTGGCTAGGATTTTGTTCCCACTTTAATTAGCTGTGACACACAAAGCACATCAGAGGGGTATTTCTTTGGAGTCATGCAATAACTCTGAGGCTTTTGGTTATAATTATGTGCAGTGGGGTTGGGGTGGCGGGACAAAAAGGACATAACATTTGTGGATTGATACAAAGGACATTTTTTTCAAGCAGCATAAATAAATTATGAGCAGGATTTTTCCCACTCGTTCCCAATCTGTTTGGCAGGGACATTTTGGAGACGTAGTTTCTTTTATTTGTCTATTGTGTTTTCTTTTTGGAATATTTGGGTGGTCTGTCGGTGCTTCTGTACTATTTTATGATGGAATTTTACAAAGTAAACGCGTAAAACACAACAGCCGCGTTTGGTGCTCTATAGAAATTAAAATCGACACTGTTAGTTGCTGTCCACTAATTATCGAAATGAACATTATCAGGAACCAGACACGATCAAATCAATGCCATTTGCGCTTTTTTAATTAGGTGTGTAATTCAATCACAACATAATTTGTTCTGTAAAATGATTTTATAATAACAATCAGTCAAACTGTCACCATCAGAAAACTTTTATTAACTCTATAGGCAATAGACTTTAAGACTTTTTTCAAGACACTTCAACTTAAAGCGTAGGTGTCATCCCTATGAACATTCTAAAATAGATATTGTAATGAAAAATGCATATAACATTATTCACTTCAATGTCTATACGAAAAAATAAATGTGAGCGGAGAGCGCACCATCCATGCGCAAAGTTGCAGAAGTGTCATTCTACGATATCCATGTGGTCGCCATATTGGCTGCATCCTCCGTCCGTGACGTCACCCGGACATTCGCCAATGAAAACACGCGGTGCACCCTAACTATGTTAGACAAACGCGCCCCGTCTGACACGGAAGCTCTTTTCGAAAAGGACAACGCCACACAACCGAGTGAAGTTACCGGGGCAATATTACACTATTCTTTCGAGCCCTTGGGGCAATATTACACTTTTGTTTTGAGCCATATTCAGATGATATGCGATCACGGCCAAACCGCTTCCCCGTCCGATCCGCTTCCTCGGCGGAGATGAGCCATCGCGGCTCATCGCAGCCGGCCGGCCGGTGTGGCTTATGACGGAGCCGAGCCGGCCTGCTTTAGGGGGGTGTTGACAGACGACGCAGTACTGAGCAACACAGTCGAGCTGGGGCGCTTCATGCGCGCATGCGGCTGAGTGACGCTTTCTCGGCTGGGTTCTTCAGAGCCGGCCCCCGTCCCCAAAGCCCGACGCACCGCAATCATCCATTTCATGACAGTCGCACTTTAAGCACACATCCATCAATCCATTTTTTTTATAACGCTCGTCCTCGTCCTGAAGCCTCCCCGGTGCAGCCATCTTTGGGCGAAAGGCGGGTTACACCCTGAACTGGTCACCAGCCAATCACACGGCTGATAGAAACAACCAACCATTCATGCTCACATTCACAAACAGTAATTAACAAAACACACATTTTTAGCTACAATTTCATCCAGTTATCATACTTATAAAATTTTAATATGAAAAATAAGATGAATATTTAAAGATGGACAATTCATCTTTTTTTTTCATTGGAAATTTGCCTTCATAATTCCCCCCCCCAAAATTACAAATCAGGTAATTCTCAGATTCTGCCACAGTAAAGAAAAAAAAAGACACCAAGGAATATTTCACATGCGTCTTAAAGATGATCCGCAGGTGCTGATAAACAGATTGTAGCGTCTCCGGCATACAAACTCGTCAAATGAGTTTAGGGGCCGCTTAGCAGAGGTTTCACGTTTAATCCTGCAGTGTTGGATCACGGACAACGTAGAAGAAGCTGAGTTGCAAAACCGCAAGTTCTAACAGGAAACCACATCACTACGGCAAGTGTCAGGGGAACTGTGGTTCTGGCACCAGAGGATCCAAATCCTGAATTTGAATGATTTGAGGTTTGCTATGAAGAACAGAAATTTCATAATTCCCTTGATGTTTCAATGAAATTCATCCACTAAACCGTACAGAATGCTGAACGTACAAGGTCACACCTTCATCAGCTCGGATGAGGAACGCAACCAAACACATGGTTGACTTTGATTGGACTCGTGTTCGACAATGATTAGAGAATATCAAGTGGATAAAAAAAACGTCTAAACAGTCCTGTCCAATTGTCGTGTTTTACTAATATCACAACATGATAAATCATTTCAGAACATTTTCCACCATTTATGGGACCGGGAACCTGTACAACTCAAGTAAAAAAAAATATCTTTATCTTTCCAGGGAAACTAAAAAAAAAAAAAAAAAAAGGAAGTAATGTGATTGCTCAAGTGGGGATGCGGCTGTGTTGAGAGTTAACCAATCACATTCAAACTCATCTTAAAGGGGACTCAGTACAGTCCTGCCACCATTTTAAGTGTCTTGAATGAAGTTCATCTGTTGAACTCGACTTTCTACCTCCGCTCTTGTAGGTCATTCTATGTTCCTGCCTCTTCTGGAAAAAAAAAAAAGTGTTCACTATAGCCATTTCCATTATTTTTGCAAAGTCCACCACCATCTGTCCCTCAAATTTCCTTTCCTGGATCACTTCTTCATCACCCATGTTTCCTTCACCAATATGTCTATTACAGTCTCCACCAATCACGACTCTCTCTTTCTCTCTCTCTTTCTTTCTCTTTCTCTTTCTCACTCTCTGTCTAGGATGCGCCGAAATCCTTTCTTCAGTTCCTTCCAGAATGTCACGACAACAATGTGGCCTGCTACAAAAAATATTTTGACAGCCGTGATCTGTTAGCATGATTGATGTGAAGGAGGTTTATGTGCTCAAGATGTCCCTTTCCCTCATTTAACATACCACATCAGCCATACCATGATCAATATTATCATCTGGACAGGCTTACTCAATATTGTTTATTAGTGCCTTTTCACTCACTAGTCCATCAGTGTCACCTTGTTTTTTATTGCAAGTTACTGTTAAGATTATGGTTAGATCAAAGTTATGGTTGTTATATCTGTGAAAACAAAAACATAAATGGATCGTAACTTGGGCTGTAATGGTAGGCAAATAATGACTGTCCGGTATGTATCTTGAATTTGGGTTTATGGTTTGGTTCATATTTGGGACAGTAAGGGGAAAAAAATGAAAAAAAGATGCAAACAGGAACAGGTTCACTTACATTTAAAGCAAAACGCCTGAAATCGTTTCTCATTTGGAAAAATTGAGATCCATCTTTTGTCCACTTAGAACTCAAAGAGTGCTGACAAGTGTGACAGTAACCGTTTGAACAGTGTAAATTGTTACGATATAAATACAATAACAATGGCATAATTTATTGCTTTGAATCCATTTGAAGAAACTGTTCAAATGCCTCTGGAGGTTACAATTTGCATGTGCTTTTTTCAGTTTTTCGGTTTTAAAATGTTTGTCATTAGTTGCTGATGGTAGTGGTGCATTTGTCCAAGTTCAGCGCTGGCAGCGCGGGTCGAGTTCTACTCAGAATCTGTCTCTTTATGCCCCATCCAGTCCAGGGTGCAGAACGCCTTTCAATCGAAATCAGCTGGGAGAAGTTCCTCCAGGGAACCTGTAGAGCATCAGCAGTGTAGAAAATAAATAGATAGACGGACGTTATTCATTTAGGCTGTCGCCCGTTTTAAGTTGTGCGCACATGTTGCACAATGCCGCGTGTTGACGCACATAAAAAGCAGTGCGGTGTCGTAAAAGATGTTCAAAGAGTGCAACATCCACTCGATGAATTCGTCACGGATTTGCGTGTCGTGGGGCTGCTTTGTAACCCGTACGGTGGGAACAAAATGTCCCAGAAGATTGGCGAGAAGTTCCACAGGGGTGTAGCTTGGACAGCCATCTGTCCGAGAGAGAGAGAGAGGGGGGGGGGGGCGGGGGGGGGGAAGAGTGTGGTAATGTAAGAGTTGGAGGGATTTTCCCATGTTTTTTATTTGGATGTGTGCGTGTCCTGGCCTACGGTGCTAATAGGAGGGCATCTCATTGATTAATTTTGGACAGTTGCAATAAGTTACAAATTTCATCAATTACGGAATTTGAATCAATGGTATTATGGATTTCATTGACCAGTCCGGCAGCACGGTGGAGCAGCTGGAAAGCGCTGGCCTCACAGTTCTGAGGTCCTGGGTTCAATCCCGGACCCGCTTGTGTGGAGTTTGCATGTTCTCCCCGTGCCTGCGTGGGTTTTCTCCAGGCACTCCGGTTTCCTCCCACATTCCAAAAACATGTAACATTAATTGGACGCTCTAAATTGCTTGTAGGTGTTATTGTGAGTCCATCTGTTGGTCTGTATGTGCCCTGCGATTGGCTGGCAACCAGTTCCGGGTACACCCCGCCTCCTGCCCGTTGACAGCTGGGATAGGCTCCAGTCTTCCCCACGACCCTCGTGAGGATAAGCGGCAAAGAAAATGAATGGATGGATAGATTTTAGTCCTTAAAAGATGGCTGCAGTAGGAAATGGAAAAAAACAGCAAAACAAAATAAAATGTCCAGTTAGAAATTAAAAAATAAAAAAAATACATCTGCCCCATAGTTCTAAGGTTCCGGGTTCAAATCTTTGTTCAGGCCTGTGTGGATTCTGCTTAGTTTTATCAAATAAACACTCGAAATTGTCCATCGCTGTGAATGTGCGTTTGTCTCTATCCAACCCTCCATTTTCTTTGCCGTTTATCCTCACGAAGGTCGCGGGGAGTGCTAGAGCCTATCGCTGCTGTCAACAGACAGGAGGCAGTGTAGACCCTGAACTGATTGCCAGCCAATGGCAGGGCACATGGAGAGAGCCAACAATTGCACTCACAATCACACCTTGGGGCAATTTAGAGTGTCCAATTAATGTTGCAATTTTGGGACGTGGGAGGAAATTGGAGTGCCCGGTGAAAACTCACACAGGCACGGGGAGAACACGCAAACTCCACATAGGCGGGGCCGTGATCAAACACGGGTCCTCAGAACTGTCAGCCCAACACTTTACCAGCTACGCCACCGTGCCTCTATCTTCGGTACTTAGTGTTCATTTGATTTTGCCAGTTTTTGAAGGTGTGCCCCACCTCTCGGATAAAGTCAGATGGGATAGGATGGGATAGGATCCAAGTCAACTGTGGCCCTAAAGTGAAAATGGATGGTTGTGAGGTAAAGTGACAGTGAGCAGGCCCAAAAAAATTGAATGTAAATTCAACACACCACAGAGATGAGTAATGTTACCAAACCTGCCAAATTTCAATGAATTAAAAAAAAATATGGTACAGTAAATTTAATCTGATTTCAAAACTTGAAGAATAAGGGTCACCTCACAGGTCTCGGACTCTGTAACCGTTTCGAATGAATGGACTAAAGGGGACTCAAACATGCCGAGGGGGTGAAATTCGCGTTGGTGGGCTCAACTTCAAAAGTGAATGGTTGTTGGGAACTTTAATTGGAAAAATTAGCTTAGCAATCAACAATTAGAAACATAGCCTCAATGTTGGTGGCATTATTGTCACAGCCGAAGACGGCATCTGATGAGAGCGAGACGGTTGGAGGAAGACCAGATAGTCGGTACTGCCCCATCCACGAGTATCAAGTTGCCTACGAAGCACTCCTGACTCTGGTGAAAGCTTACAAAACTGTCCGTTGTAAAATGCTCGCTACGGAGTCGGCTGGTGGTGCTGATGTTCAGCTCGCCATCTGCAGGGGTCCTCAAAAACTCAATCGGTATTTCCTCCAATGAAATCCTATCACGCCAGAGGAGCAGGCTTGGTGCAAAAGTTCATCTGTCCATCCATTTTCACTGGCACGTGACCTCGTTGAGTCACGCTGGACGTGGAGCCTCTCCCTGTTGACTTTGGGCAGGAGGCGGGGTACGCCCTCGACCAATCGCCAGCCAATTAGAGGGCACATAACGTTCTAAACTGCGAACAAATGATTCCTCACCGGTTCTGTCTACTAGTTGTTTTGTGTCACATTTGCTCAGGAGAACCACAGTAGAATACAATCCCAACCTTTTTCGTGTTTGTTTTTCCTGCCTTGAAGTTTTCTTCATTCCACTTTCATCGTTTGTCACTAACGTGAAATATTTGTTACATAAATCCACGCAGTGTCAACTCAGCATCACACGTCTGAACTCTGCCTGGACTCCATGTTGTCACGAGGGCGTTCCGCTTGCCTTTTCGCTTCTTCCAACCCCCACCACTTCCTGTTTCCTGTCCGTGCAGGAAGTCGCTCTGCACTCACTTCCTTTGAGCGGAGGGAGTTTACAGAACTATGTGAGTAAATTTGGCAAGAGGCACGAGCTCATGGAAAAAAAGAAAAGGTGCGGATATTCATTCCAAACATGAAAGGATGACTGGGGGAGCTCAGGGGTGGGTGAACTGATTGAAATATTCCAAAGTGGGAGGAATTGAGTAGTCTAACCTGTTAACTGTCAGACAGTCTAAGGCAGTGGCGAGCAAATATCTTTATTCGGGTTTACTCACCATTTACATTAGCAAGAGTCTTGGAATATTTGTCAATCAATCTAGCTAATTTCACTAAAATTGGCGAATGAGCATTGTATTTACTCGTTTCTATTCATTTTCATAAAGCCCTATAGGTCAGCTGTTCACCAATGTATTTTAAAAGTCTAATTAAAGTCATGAAAATAATACAGTAAAAATAAGAATGAATTACCGTAAATCCCGGCATGCAGACCGCAGCTGTTCATAAGCCTCGATACACAGAAAGAGTTTAATGCTAGCACGAAGCTAACTCCAGCTCCAGCACTCCCCATAACCCTCGTGAGGATAAATTGCAAAGAAAATGGATGGATGGATGGATGGATGGATGGATGGATGGATGGATGGATGGATGGATGGATGGATGGATGTAAATGGAAATTGCTCATTTTGATAATAGAATTATACCGTAATTTCCGGCCTACAAGCCACGACTTTTTTCACACGCTTTCAACCCTGCGCTTTATGATGTGATGCGGCGCTAGTGTTAGCGTGGCACTAGCCTTAGCGTGGCGCTAGCATTAAACTCTTTCTGTGTACATGACTTATAACCAGGTGTGCTAACGCTAGCGCCGCGCTAACACTACCGCCGCATCACTGCATAAACCGCAGGGTTGAAAGCGTGTGAAAAAGGTCTCGACATGTAGGCCAGAAATTACCATTTTTAATTCTATAATCAAAATGAGAAATTTCCATTTACATCCATCCATCCATCCATATATTTTCTTTGCCACTTATCCTCACGAGGATCAATGGGAGTGCTGGAGACTATCCCAATTGTCAACGGGCAGGAGGCCGGTTGCACCCTGAACTGGTTACCATCCAATCGCAGGGCACATGGAGACAAACAGCCGCACTCGCAATCACACCAAGGAGCAATTTAGAGTGTCCAATTAATGTTGCATGTTTTTGGACCGGAGTGCCCGGAGGAAACCCACGCAGGCACGGGGAGAACATGCTAAGTCTACACAGGCTGGTCCGGGATTGAACCCGAGACCTCAGAACTGTGAGGCCAACGCTTTACCAGCTGACCCACCGTGCCGCCTCATTTGCATACATATCAAAGTAAAAGTAACATTTTCATCTATAAAAGACTTAGCCTGTCTGCCCAATTAATAAATCAAAGGAAAATGTAAAAAGGTCACTTCCTCATTGGCTGATTTTTCTTTTAACTTTGCGTTCTAGTATTATGCTGTATTTGGTCCACATCTAGCAAATCCGCTCCACTGATCCTGAATCCCAAATCTTGGCTCGCTCACCTCCTCCCGTCATCGCTCGCTCCCTTTTTTGCACTTTGCGAGCCAAGGTGTGGGTGTCAAACCTCTGAGCTCGCCCGGTTTGGTGGCCTTGGCTCCCAAGGTCTCGCGGGTTGCGGGCTCGCTAGAAGCCACTAACTGGTGGAGGCCATCTATCACCGTGGTAACAGCCAGCCGAGCTGCCAGTCAGAATCTGAGTCAGCATAAAGTTTATTTCTGGTCTTGTTGAACAAGTGGCGAGGCAAGCCTGCATTTTATCTCTCTGTTGGACTCTTGGTGAAATATATTAGCTCGCGTATGATAAAACTTAAACATACAGTAAATCAAATCGATTCAATCTGTTTTTTGTTTTTTTTTTGCTTGTATTTGTTACTCCATCGTCATTATTCCAAATTCCTTTACCATTGGATTTAACAAATGACGATGGCAAAAAAGTAACACGGTGAATGACTAGTGAGAACATTTGCCTCACAGTTATGAGTACTGGGGTTCGAATCCCGGCCCCGCTTGTGTGGAGTTTGTGCCTGCGTGGGTTTTCTCCCGGCACTGTGATTTCCTCCCACATCCCAAAAACATGCATCAATTGGACACTCTAAATTGCTTGTAGGTGTGACTTTGAGTGCGACTGTTGTCTGTCTCCATGTGCCCTGCGATTGGTTGGTGACCAATTCAGGGTGTGCCCCGCCTCCTGCCCGATGACAGCTGGGATAGGCTCCAGCTCTACCGTGAGCCTTGTGAGGATAAGCGACCAAGAAAATGGATGGATGGATGGACCAAACCTGTGGGGATGGGCAAGAGGGATTCTTCCTGAAAACAATTTTCAGTATCCATTGTTTTCATATTCAATGAGTCATGGATGGTTTGATGGATATATTTACATAGTCTGAGGCTTTGTTCCCATTAGAATAGAGAAGTGTAAGAAAAATGATGCCTTGGTTCTCGACCACAGTCTGTTCCAAAAAACGGTTCAAGAAGTGATTTGTTCAAAAACCGAATCAATGTTTCCCATTACAATGAATGGAAAAAGAAATAATGTGTTCCAAACCTAAAAAAATGTGGCTTTTTAAAGCAATTTTTTTTAGCTTTTTCTGATAATAAACTGCATAGTAAAAATACATATATAGTTAAAATACTTTATATAATAAAATAATTTAAGAAATATATTAAATTTTTCCTTAAAATGTATGCTTTAGTCTTGAAGTACGCGAGGCTGGTAGTGCATTGCCGTATCTGTAGCGACTCCGCCCCCAGCCTTGTATTTTTTTTTTTTTATTAACAAAAGTGCAGAATAATTTTAAACAAGGAACTTACCTTCTTTGGAGCCATGATTGGTTGGTTAATACGGTCGTCCTCGATAAGAAGAAAAACAACACTAAACTGTCACTACCGGGACACGTCTGTGTACAGAGGCTGCGTTATACAGAATAACAAAAGTGCACTGGTTGTGCCATGCGCGTTATGTCATTTCCGTTTTTTTTTTCCGGGGGGCGTTCAAATTGACAATAACGAAATCCGTCGTGGGTGGGTCAGCTGGTTGCGCTGTGCACATTATGTTATTTCCGGATTTTTTCGGCGGCGTAGGGATTCACAACAAAGGACAGCGTGGGTCAGTTGGTCTGGCCGTGCGCAGTATGTTATTTCCGGGTTTTGTCTGGGGCGTTCGAGTACCGATTTTTGTTCGAAAACAGAAGCAAAAAAATCTCAAAATTTTTGTTCGAAAACCGATTTGTTGAAAAACGGGGACGTTCGGGAACCGAGGCTTTACTGTATAATGCTCCGTATCGTATCTAAAGTATGACATTGACCGATTCAGTTTTTTATGCCATTCCGGACAGATTGAGTTAACATAAAGAATGAATGTGCTTTATACTAATACTCCATACTTTACACATAATCACAACATTGTCTTCTGTGAACCTCATGAGACCTCCAAAGGACGACCTCCTTGGGAAGTTGTGATGCTGCCACAGAACAGTACCGTTGTGATGACATAACAGCAAAAGGGACAAAGTGCAACACTGCAAATCTGACTGCTTAATGGCGAATGTCCCAGTGTAACATCTACTGATGATGTTGCAGGCAATATGGCTACCATTTGGATGTCGAATGAGACTTCCGCAACTTTGCGCATGGAAGATTCGTATTTGTTTTTTCGTATAGACATTTAAGTGAATAATGTTATATTTATTTTTCATTACAATATCTATTTTAGAATGTTTATAGGCATGACACTTGAGCTTTAAGTAACTCGCCATATATGAGGTGTACACCAAGTACAATTGTCTTCTTGTCTTGATGGAGTAGTTTGGATTGATTCCTTCCCCCACTTTTTCACTGCTAGTTTTCCTCATTAAAAGTTTTATCAAATGTTTCTTAACTTTTTGTGCTGCGTTTTCCCAGCTCTAAACGTTTAGTTTGAAGTGTGTCAAGCGGGGAGAGTGAGATAAAAGTCAGTCAGAGATGGCTGACTGCGGGGCATTTTTAGGAATCGAGGCTCTCTGTGCTCCACAGCGTCTATTTGTAAACCCTCAACTTAAGCGATCTTGCTATTTGCGTGTCCAAACTTTCTGTTATAGTTCGGAATATTTATCTTTCTGGCTGGCTCGGTTTCCGTGAATCGACATGCGTGGGTCTAAACACTGGCTTTGCGAGCGCACCAGCGATGTGGAAATCTGGCTAAAATTAAATGGAATTTCAACCCATCTTTCTATATTTGCGCTCCGCTGGTTTTGTCACTATATGAGGCCCTGACGCCACGTGGGAGGGTGTGCAGCGTGGCGACCCAGCGTGACGCCGCGGTGAGCGTGCACGACTGCCAGCAGACGCAAAGAGAACGTGTGGGAAACTGAAAAAAGAACACGAGGAGGAAAAATATCTCCGAGAGGAGTCATACTAAAAATAAGCACTTTCTTACAGGGATAAGTATGTATTGATATAGTTAATGTCTAGATGAGGAATTGTTGTTCAAATGAACCAAGGATGAAGGCGCACCAGTTTCAAGGTCGATGCCTTGCAGTCCGAAATAGAAGTGTAAGTCACTTTCCATGTGCCCCCCCCCCCCCATGCCGAAGAGAGAAGTTAATAAGTTCACCGTGATCATGAATATTTTAAATGCCAAGAAAAGACATTAATTGAGGATTACAATGCATATTAATGGTCTCTGTCGTGATTATGAGCGATAAAAGGACATTCGTCGCTCCATTGTTGGGACCCCCTGCACAGCACGTTGGGCCAAAATGTTGCTCGTCCAAGAAATTGGGCGCCATTGTTTTTGTTTGTCTCCTGTCTTCGCTTTTCCCATCTTAGGTTTCCCCCTACGAGTTCTTCCCAACATATCATCGGCGGCGTCTGTGTGTGCGTGTGTGTACGTGCACACACACGCGTGTGCGTGCGTGTGTCTGGAGCCATGAGATGGAGTGTGCGGTTAGCCGCTGGTGCGTTCAGGGACTGAGGGGCACCTCGCGCTCTCTCTCTTAGTCGGCTGCTGGCTCTCTCACTCTGTCATTTGGCCGAGTGTCGAGGTCACGTGACCACCATGTGTAAAGGATTTTGTCCACCACAATTCATACATTGGTGCTTCATATCCAACCTGATTATTCCCATCACGTTCTAATGGACCCTCCAAAGTCTAACGGCCTAAGGTTGTATTACTTGGAGTTTGACCAACACCTTTGGAAGAAATTCAAGCAAAACCTCCTCGTTTTGGGGGGAAGGCTTTCACACTCGACTGACACACAGGAGCTCGGGGAAGGAACATCACAAGTTCAGTTCAGCGAGCATCCAAAGACTGACTCCAGATGTGATTTGCTTTGGGCAGTTGTCTTTTTTGTGATACAAACAGGATGAAGACAACAGAACCACTACATACAGTAAAACGTGTCGAGCTGTGGAAAAAAATAAGACTCCTTTCCAAAATGATCAGTTTCTCTGATTTTGCTATCCCTAGGTATATATCTATCCATATATTTTCTTAACCGCTTATCCTCAAGAGGGTCGCGGGGAGTGCTGGAGTTTATCCCAGCTGTCAACGGGCAGAAGACAGGCGGGGTACATGCTGAACTGGTTGCCAGCCAATCGCAGGGCACATGAAGACAAACAGCCGCACTCACAATCACACCTAGGGGCAATTTAGAGTGTCCAATTAACGTTGCATGTTTTTGGAATGTGGGAGGAAACCGGAGTCCCCGGAGGAAACCCACGCAGGCACGGGGAGAACATGCAACCTCCACACAGTTAGGTCTGGGATTGAACCTGGGACCTCAAAACTGTGAGGCCAACGCTTTACCAGCTGATCCACCATTCCACAGTGCTGCCCCTCTATTTATATATGTTTCAGTAAAATGAACATTTTGATTTTATTCTTCACACCCCACTTGTGAGGATAAGCATCGAACAAAATGGAAGGATTGATGGATTTAATTCTATAAACGACTGACAACGTAGCACAAATATTGCACTGTAATTTAGAGAATTGTTTGCAGAAAATGAAAAATGGTCACAATGCCCAAAAATTATTCTCGCGTTAATTATTCAGACATGAGTGCCCCAATTTATGTTTTTGGTTTGAAATACAAGCCATCGTTTTGTTCAACAAAACAAATTTTCGATCCGAATGCTGTATAGTCGCAGTGAATCCAAAAAAAACATCCCAAAAATTTGGCTTCAGCGTTATTTATGGCACTTCCAGTAGAAGTTCATTCTCAAACAAAACAAGAAACAAAGATGTTGTAAACTTCATGTGTGTACAATCACATATTGTAACTTTGAGTTCAAGTCTTCTAGCTTAATGCTAACACATAATGGGAAACACCATAGACAGGCTAATTTATAGCATGGATGTGGTGATGTAATAACCCCTTAAAGCACAGGTGTCAAACTCAAGGCCCTGGGGCCAGATTTGGCCCGCCACATGATTTTATGTTGCCCACGGAGCCAAATCTAGAGTGGCAATTTTCATGACCCTTTTAAAATCTGTACCAAAATTTCAAATTGTCATTATCATAAAAGATGAAGTTGAGATATTAAACGCATTTTTGTGTTACCAGTTCAAAATCACATTGCCCTTGATTTCTGATTGCAAAACTAGTTGATAAATTGATGATGTAAATATGAGGAGACGATTCAATATTTTTATTGTTTCACAGTCACAACGGCCCTGTGAGGGAAACCGGAACTACAATGTGGCCCTCGAGAAAAAAGAGTTTGACACCTCTGCCTTAAGCAATGGACATTTAAACACAAATGGAGTTGCAACTTATGAAGACAGACAAAAATAGAATACAGGTATATGTATTTTTTTAGCCTCTGTGAAAAATTATTAACATTACTGCTGTATGATGGATGGGTCACTTGTTGTAGTTGTCAAACTCTTCTTAATTTGAATGAATGAATGCGATTTATTGTTATCATACGACTGTACAATATGTAGTTTGCATGGGTTTAAACTGCTCCCTGGTGGCAAAGTCATGTACTCATGAAGGATCAGCACAGCCCATAAAGTTATTAAAGCCCTGAATGGATGATGTAATCACCTTCGGCCAATTGTTATGGGCTGATTATGACATTATTGGTCTGGTGAGAACTAAAGAAATGTGAAAAAGTCAATCAAATACAATGATAGACATAATGACTAATGACTTCACAACACACACACGCATACACACATACACACGCACATGCATATGAACATATTCATTTTCTCCAACTAATTAACATTTGACAGTTTTTAATGTGCTTTGACTGCAGTCACCATGTATTTATGTGGATGTCATTATTACAATATGGCTACAGATGTCTATTTATGTAATTACTATGTACTTCCTGTGAAATACACTCATCCATTTTATGAGACGCTTATCCTCACAAGGGTCGCAGGAGTGCAGGAACCAGTCTCAGCTATCAATTGGGTAGGAGGCAGGGTATACCCTCAACCGGTTGCCAGCCAATCGCAGGGCACATGGAGACGGACAACAGCCTCACTCACAATCACACCTTGGGGCAATTTTGAGTGTCCAATTAATGTTGCGTGTTTATGGGATGTGGGAGGAAACCGGAGTGCCCGGAGAATATCCACGCATGCAAATAAATACATTAATTGATCAAAAGGTTATTTTCATTGTGCTTCTGTGCGTAGTCTTCAGTGTGAAAACAATGCTGGGATTTTTTCAGATATGGTTAACAGGGGATTGTGGGGGTGGGGGTGGGAGTTTGGGGGGGGGGGTACAGGGTCGATTTGCGAATGAGAGAAGGAAGAGTCACAGTAAATGGAGGAAATCCCGACAGTAAACATCCTGTTGGAGGAAACCCGTCCGGCACGGCAACAGGTTTTTCACTTTGTCTCACACGTTAAAGATAATTAAAGGGGAAGACATAAACGTCTCAGCGGAGTCGCAAATGAGTCACACCCCAGCTGAGAAGCAACAATGGCTGTTTGCAAATTGGACACACATCAGGTAGGAAATGAGAAGCGATTAGCAAGTAATTCCATCAAATGGTTCTGCAGGTGATGGACAATTTCTACATTACACTAAAAGAACATTCAAATTCACTTTGACTGAGCACCAACTTCACTCCCCTCAAATTGAAAAAAAAAAAAAGCCACTTTATACTTAAATAGCTTTAGAAGCAATGCCAGAAGAAAGAAAGGACTACAAATGAAGGAAAAACAGGGACAAGAAGGTAGGAGAGGAAAGGAAAAAGAAGATTGGAAAAGAATCAATGACGAAAAGCTCGTCGAAACAGAGAACAGCATGGCAGTCGAGCGGCGAGCACATCTGTCCCGCAGTTCTTGGTTCTGATAAATATCCAATCCTGAAATGTAAGAAAGAACGTGATGCGAAAGAAAATAAGCAAAAAGGACTACAAAGTAGACAGAAGACAAGAAATGGTGGGGGGGGGGGGAAATTACAAGTGAAAAAACCTGAAAGAAGCAACAGTCAAAATAGTGTAGGGTGTAATTGTAATACATTTTCATTTGACTTTGTGTTCATTCAAACACCAACAAAGCCAAAAGTAGCACTTTTGATCCAAATTCAAATTTAAGAAATTTTTCTAATCCACGTCAACATTGCTTCTTCCATCCAAATCCATACTGCATGCACAAATCACATTAAAATATAGAAAATCATTTGGTCAAATTGAAACATTTCACTTTGGGCATCAAATTTTAAATTACACAAAGCTAAGGAAAATACATTCACGACACTTGAAAGAAACAAACTATCCATCCATCCATTCATCCATTTTCTTAGCCGCTTATGCTCACAAGGGTCACGGGGAGTGCTGTAGCCAATCCCAGCTGTCATCAGGCCCTGAACTGGCTGCCAGCCAATCGCAGGGCACATATTAACACACATGACCATGCGAGCTGAAATTCACACCTACGGACAATTTAGTCTTCAATCAATCTATCATTGGAATGTGGGAGAAAACCCACGGAGGCACGGCGACAACATGCAAACTCCACACGGGGTGGCCGGATTTGAACCCCAGCCCCCAGGACTGTGTGGCAGATGTGCTCACCAGTCATTTTTTGTCATCTTTTATGAAATATTGGTTGAATCGACAGATGTTTTGTCACAAACTAAAATCTGAGGAGAACCACAATATCTGCAAAAACAAGTACCCGCAAAACGTAATCATTTACATATAAATCACCATGACATAAATCAGATTTTATTGCAGCCATAAAACTTAAAATCACTCTCCCGTAAAATGATGAAAAAATTAATTAGCTCTCCTCGTTGTCAGTGGCTCAAAGATGCATTAGCTGATAAAAGAAATAATCCAAATGATAAACCGTAATTTGAAAATCCGCTCTTGTGGGTCAACCTATGGTCCTGTCTCTTGTGGAAACAAGTGTCCACCACTCGACACCGTCACTGAGTGGGAATCGATCCCACGCTGCCCGCACCAAAGGCAGGCGTGTGTACCATCAGTGACTCTGGTCTGGTTGTTTTATGGATCCAATCCATTTGTCTCTTGCTGTGACTTATTTCAGCTCAGTCAGAAATTATGGTTTAGTCACATACTTTCAAAAAGTGTTATGCTTCTCTTTCATAGACGTGGGAAATAAATCCCATTAAAATGTACAAAACCGTGAAATTTATCTTAGCCTGCCAGTAGCTCAACCAAACCTTGACACCACTATTCACTCCTAAGGACAATTTAGTTTCCAATAAACGTAGCATGCACGTTTTTGTAAAGTGGCAGATGGCCAAAATACCTGAAGAACCCCGAGACAAATGTGTAAAAAAAAAAAAAAAAATCCGAACGCCAGACAGGAAAGCCAGAGCCCGGATTTGAACCCCAAACCTCAGAACTAGGATGCAGATGAGCTCAACACACACGAATTGGCTTTTTTTTTTTTTTTTTTTTTATTTCGTCCCGGAATTCCACTCGTATAGTTTTGCCTGTAGACAAACGACAAATCCTGGTTGAAAAGTTTCTGGTCAACATCATTTTTGCATGAAATTTAAACCTTTTGCGCAGGAAGGTTGTGTGTTACACACTTTCACCAACAGGTGGCGGCAGATGACAGTCGCCAGTGCCTTGGGGGTGTCTTTAGTTTCTGTTTACTTTTTTTAATAGATATTTTTTTTCTCTCTTACCTGAACATTGCTTTTTTTTTAAAGTGAGAACTCAAAATAGCCCGCCAGAAATTATTCTCATTGTGCTCTGTCAGAATACCTCCCACAACGGGGAGAGATTTCTCAAAAACAAATATATCCACGATTTGCGTGTTGTTTTTTTTTTATGTTGTACGTGCATTTATCGTGATTTGCTCATTTGTAAATATTCAGCTGTGCTTGGGAATTGTTCAAGGTGTCTTTGTGGATCAGCAGCCCCTCACATTTATTTTCTGAGACAAACATAAAGCAGTTTTCAAGATATTCACACAAACACACGCGTTGAGAATATTCACGCGCGTGGGAAGGCCCTCCGTCCATCCGCCAGGCGGCAGTGTTGCTTTCCACGGTAAACCGACGATGGCTGAACATCCATCCGTTATCTGAGCCTCTTATCCTCACAAGGCTCGCCAGAACGTTAGAGATGGGTATGAACTATTTTAAAAAATGCCTTTCTCCTTTGTCAGAAAAAAACAACAACTTATTATTACACTGTTTAAACAATCAGCTATAGCTCTCCATCCTTCCATCCATCCATCCATCCATCCATTTTCTTCACCGCTTATCCACACGGGGGTCGCGGGGAGCGTTGGACCCTATCCCAGCTGTCAAGGGGCAGGAGGCGGGGTACACCCTGAACTGGTTGCCAGCCAATCGCTGGGTACATGGAGACAGACAACAATTGCACTCACAATCACACCTTGGGGCAATTTAGAGTGTCCAATTAATGTTGCATGTTTTTTGGGATGTGGGAGGAAAGCGGAGTGCCCAGAGGAAACCCACGCACGCACGGGGAGAACATGCAAACTCTACACAGGCGTGTCCGGGATTGAACCCGGGATCTGAGAACTGTGAGGCCAATGCTTTACCAGCTGAGCTACCGTGGTCCCAGCTATAGCTCTCTTCCGTCGATTTTCAACGGAGACAGCAGCACTGCTGCTGAGTGACACTCTAAATTGCCTGTAGGTGTGATTGTGAGTGCGGCTGTTTGTCTCGAAGTGCCCTGCGATTGGCTGGCAACCAGTTCAGGGTATACCCCTCCTCCTGCCCCTTGACAGCTGGGATAGGCTCCAACGCTCCCCGCTACCCTCGTGAGGATAAGCGGTGAAGAAAACAGATGGATGACTGTGAACAAGAGCCTGAAAAGTTCTCTATATGTGCGATTGACCGGCAACCAGTCCTGAGTGTGTCCCTCATCCGAGGTTAATTGGGAAAGATTGCGGGTCACCAAGGACTCTAATTAGTACAAAAGGCATCCGGTAGAAATGGATGGATATGCCCAACTCTGAAGCATCATACTGAATTTGTAATATTTTGGTCACCTCAATTTTCACACGGGTGTCTAAATATGAACACAAATGTTTTTATCATAATTTTCTATCACAGTCCTGCTGGGTTTTATGTAAAAATACATGATATCATGATAATAAGGTTACCAAATGTTTTAAAAATCAATTCAATCATTTATGATCAAATCTAATCATTCATAATACATAAAATGAAACATATGAGATTCTCCAGCTGTGGGAAAAAAAAGAGTAATTAAAACTGAATATTTAAGTGTGCATGAGGGGAGAAATCGTTTTTCTTAGTCATCCATCTTCTCCTTCTCTTGTCGGGGGCCCATTAATTTCATAATGAGACGGGTACCATTTCTGGACACCAGAAATTCATCCTGACTGAATAATTGAAACCATGGTGACGTTTCAGGGTGAGGGCTCGGGGGCCATGGAATTTGGACTTCAGACGCTGAAACGTATGTATAAAAAATGCCGTTCAATGTCAATAAGACCAACGTACGGTACATACAGATATTGCGAGCATTATTGTTTACCCAAGCATCGGCAATACGTTAAAAACACATTAACCTTGATCTGTAATTCCAAAACTAGCTCACAAATTTCATGTGCAAATATGATGAGGCAAAAGATTTCCATGGTCTTGGCAATATGGATGGGGCGGACAGGTGTCTTTATCCAGGTAATGACTTCACACGGATCTCACGTCTGATTCCGGATAATACATGGAGTGGAGGTGGACTTTTAAAGGGGGACTAACGGGTCTTTGAGGGTCAGAATTCTAGCTGATAGACAGGTGTTCAAATACTTATTTGCAGCTGTATCACACAAATAAATTGTTAAAAAAATCATACATTGTGGTTTCTGGATTTTTCTCTTTAGATTATCTCTCTCACAGTGAACATGCACCTACGATGAAAATTTCAGACCCCTCCGTGATTTCTGAGTGGGAGAACTTGCAATATAGCAGGGTGTTCAAATACTTATTTTCTTCATTGTAGGTTTAACAGGTCACCATTTTCGTGTATTTCCACAGGTGCTATTGACGTGAAATTTTCAACAAATCTAGTGACTTTTTGTGGCGTTATCGTAGACCTCTGGTGACTCTGAGACTCTCTCCAGGGTGGGGGATGCTCACCCCTGTGAGTTCGGCTTGCATATCACGTTTGCAGTTTCAGACTTGAACAATGAGCAGTGGGCAGCCACGCCAAAAACCCAACTATTGCATGAGAACAATTAAAATGGTTTGTGTATGGGTCTATGAAAAGTAGGATACATGGTAGTCACATAGTATTTTCGTCCACAAATACAAGCCCGCTGAGTACACCCTGAACTGGTCGCCAGCCGATCGCAGGTGGATTAATCAGATATTTCAGATCGCGTGTACTTGCAAGTATCGGATTCGGTGAGCGCTCCAACTTAGTTTAGAAGCAATAACATCAACTGAATTGAACTCATGTACTTAAAATAGAAGTACCACGCACTTAAAAAAAAAAAAAAAGAAAAACAAGCAAATTCAAACATGCTGACGACAGATGTTCCTTAGTCACTGATCCCTTAGCGAAAACAACACACACGTTTAATGAGTTCAAGTTTTTATATTAGCCCAAAATGGAAAAGAAACAAGTCGGTTTTTCTTTATGTCAGTTGACCTTTTTACGTTACATGTGACCTTCATTTATATATGAGGAGGAAACTCTGGTTAAAGCAATGTCAAGAAATGAAAAAGGTGACATCAGAGCTATTGTACGTACAAATATCGAGCAGAATTAATCTTCCAATGGGTGAGGTGAAATATTTCACTCGAGGAGAATGAGAAACATTTTCCAGCCGACGAATGCTTGCTTTCGTACTGTACATGAACACCTAAGCCACATGTTGGCGTGGCTAATAATGTCACCGATCTGATCTATCGTGCTCACTCACACCTGGATGATAGCGGAGGCACTGTGAGAGTCATAACTTTTCATTTCTCCGGTTCAATCAATAGCATCCAACCTTTTCTGATGGGTGAGAAGCTGCTTTGGATGTGTGTCCCATCACCCAGCACCTCATGGATTTTTCGACCTTTCTTCCTGCTTCATATTAGATGTTCATTTTCCTCATGTCCCGTTCAAACAATGTTTCGGTATTTATTTTTGCTTTTCACATTGTTGGTCGTGGTTATATTTCGTGTACCAATTGTGAATATTGCAGCTACCGGCTAGCTACAGGATGAATAAAGTGCAGACGGTTTGTCTGTCTGTCTGTACATTGTGCTCTTTGAAGTGTGTGTCCGGGTGTGTGTCTTTACTAGAGTTGTAGGTTGCAGTTGTGACATGTGCACACACAACACGAACATGCAGACCAGCATACAAGATAAATAAATCAATGGAAATATTGTGTGATGTGCTCCAGTGTTCTGTGTCCTCTGTGAAACAGCCCACTGGAGCAAACGTAGAGGTGAAGAGAGACTCCATGTTTTTAAGAACAGGCTCAAGACCCTCATTTTTAATTCATTCATTCATCTTCTGTACCACTTCTCATCATTTGGCTCGCGGGTGTGCTGGAGACGATCCCCGCTGATGTTGGATGAGAGGCACAGTGCGCCCTGAATAGGTCGCCAACAAATCGCAGGGCACACGTGAACAAACAAATCATCTTGCGCTCATGTACACGCCGAAGGGCAATTTAAAGTCTGTAACCAGGCAAGCCTGGTTTTGAGATGTGGGAGGAAACCAGAGTGCCCGTAGAAAACCCACGCACACATGGGGACAGCATGCAGTCTCCACGGAAGCGAAGCTGGATTTGAACTCGGGCACCCAGAACTGTGTGGGCGAAGTGGTAAACAGTCACCACGGTGCCTCTTTGTAATTTTGCTTTTATCCATCCGTCCATCCATTTTCTTTGCCGCTTATCCTCACAAGGGTCCCGGGAGTGTTGGAGCCTATCCCAGCTGTCAATGGGCAGGAGGCGGGGTACACCCTGAACTGGTTGCCAGCCAATCGCAGGGCACGTAGAGACAAACACCCACACTGACAATCACACCTCGGGGCAATTTAGTGTTCAATTAATGTTTTTGGGATGTGGGAGGAAACCGGAGTGCCTGGAGAAAACCCACGCAGGCACAGGAAGAACATGCAAACTCCACACAGGCGGGAGAGGTGGTAACCAGTCACCACGGTGCCCCTTTGTAATTTACCTTTTCAATTAATAACTAATTTTCTAACATTTAAATGGCTTTATTTACTTTTTAACTTCCTTAATCTTTTCAGTATTTTATTATTAGGTCCTAGACTCAGGGTGAATTTCCACACTCGCTATCCGTGATGACATAAGTGAATGATTATCCAATTAATTCAGTGTCTTACTCCTTGTAATATTCCAAAATAATAGTCCAGCAAATGATCCTTTAATTAAACAGTTTCCAGTGGCTCACTGATATTTGGTTGACATCACACACTATAGATAGATTTATATATACTCTATATGAGTTTCTTTCGGCTTGTCCCGGTTCATATTTGTTGGCCACAGTTTTTACGTTGGATACCCTTCCTGACGCAACCTCTCTCGGGGAACAGAGGCCCCAGTGGGATACCAACTCAAATTTGGTCAAAACACAGAACTTCACTTTTCAAATTCACAAGAGAACTCTCAGCTGGAGCGATAGTCCAGAGCAATGGCCATTGTGCAAAGGCTGTCAAGACTTCAAGGAATGTATGCCGTTTAGAATGTCTAGTCGTGCGATAGTCTATCATATATAATACTAATTGGCACAGCAGGATGTGACAACAAACCTGAGGCAAAAAACTGGCAGTGTGTTGCAGTGGAATTGTAAGTTAGCTGCTCAACAATTTAACTGGAAGAGGGAAGAAGCTGTTGGAATGACTCCTAGTTTTGGTTTGCATTGGCAGATAGTGCCTGCCCGCTGGAAGAGCTCTTGTCCTAGTTCAGGTGGCGTGCAAGTCCTCAAGGGTGGGAAAGGTGGTGCAAACAATTTGTTCAGCAGTTTGTATTGTCCGCTGCAATCAGTGTTTGTCATTTTTTGTGGCAGCCCCAAACCAGACTGGAGCTAGACAGTACTGATTCGATGACTGCTATGTAGAACTGTCTCACCAGCTCTCGTGGAAGGTTGTGCTTCCTCACAAGCCGAAAGAAGTCAATCCTTTCCTGGGCTTGTTTTGAGGATGGAATTGATGTTTGTCTCCCACTTCAGGTCCTGTGAGACTGTAATTCCCAAGAAGTTGAAGGTCTCAACAGTTGACACGAGACAGTTGGACAGCTGAGTGGCAGCTGTAGTGAAGGATAACAACCATCTATAGTCTTGAGTGCATTCAGCTCCAGGTTGCGTCAGTCACACCAAAGCTCCAGCCTCTATATTTCCTGTCGATACGCAGACTCGTCTTTAATGAGCCCGATGACTGTGGTGTCATCTGAAAACTTTAGGAGTCCGACAGCTGAATGCCTTGAGGTCATTCATGTAGAGCGAGAAAGCAGCTTGGAGAGGACACACCATAGGGGTGCCTTGGTGCTGATAGTGTGTGTGGATGAGGTGGAGTCCCCCACCCTCACCCGCTGTGTCCTGCCTGTTAGGAAGTTGTAGATCCACTGGCAGATGGCAGGTGAAACGTTGAGCTGGAAAAGCTTGGAGGAGAGGAGTTCGGGGATGATCGTGTTGAACTCAGAGCTGAAGTCCACGAACAGGATACGCGGATAGGTTCCCATGCTGTCTAGGTGTTCAAGGATGAACTGCGGACCCATGTTGACTGCATCATCTGCAGATCTGTTAGCTCGATAGGCAAACTGCAGTGGCTCCAGCTCAGGATCTGCAATGCTCTTGAGGTGGTCCACCACAAGGCGTTCAAGGGACTTCATGACCTCAGATGTCAAGGCAACAGGCCTGTAGTCATTTAGACTTGAGATTGCTCACTATTTGGGGGAGCGGGAAGATGGTGGTGTGTGTGAAGCAGGTTGGTACTTCATACGTTTCTCGAGACTTGCAAAAGATCTTTGTGAAGACTAGAGCAAGTTGGTCTGTGCAGACTTTGAGACAGAATGGGAGAACACGGTCTGGGCCTGCCCCTTTTTAATCTTTTCTTGTTTGAAGATGCGTCAAGGGTGTTTCCTCACTTGGATTCTCTATGCTCAGCCATAGAACATTACATTATTAATATTGTTTTGACCTGTGTGTATGTATGAGTGTGTCTGTGTGGATGAGGGCCAGGAAGGGATTGCGTTTTACTGTATGAAAAGCTCCAGGCAAATAAAATTTGATTGATTGAGTGAGTGTTGTTTTCTGTTGAAAAATAAGTCTTGAGTTTCTTATATTTAGTGCACTGACACAACTGCATATCTAAACAACCAAAAGTAATGCCATTTTATTCAGATTAATATTCATATCATCAACTGTGGTTGGATGAAGATCATATAAGAACATGTATTGAAGAATCCTTCAGCTTTGGAGCAAACTGGAACTAAAATAAATTGCCACACATACTAACTGACCACAGTGCTGAGTTGCTGAAGGCAGGCCTTCAACTCAGCTGCATCAGCGTGGGGGACTTTTCAAGATCGTAAATCCATGTTCTTAATGGTCTTGGTTTTTCTGCAGCTTTTACGAGATTAACTTGGCTGAAACCAATTTAGCAAATCATCAGGAATACGCAGATACAACCCAACACAGGGAATGACTGAAAATGCAAAACAACATTTGGCAGTCAAAACATTTACGTAGGCCTTCAAAAATTACCGTAGTGGTTTTGAGGGTTTTCTTTAAGAAAGAGATATTGAAAGAATTGTTCACCCAATTTCCGGAGAAAGTGCTCTCCTTTTAGGTAAAGTACCGCATTTGACTCAACATATTTTGAAATTCTGACACTACCACAATTGCTTTGGCTAACTGTCTGGCAGGACTCGATACAATAGACACTGGAAAAAATTAAATCCAGGTTGCACCCTGTTACAGGTGGCGTTCCGCAGGGGACAATACTCATCTCACTTCTCTTCATCTTATACATGCTTTTGTTTGGTTTTGTCATCGATAGAATGTCCTTCCATATTGATACTGATGACACAACTTTACAAGAGAACCTTCACAAACCTGACTGCAGCTCTGCACGTCTCAGCACCTGCCTGGAAATCAATCATTAAATCGTACCAATACTGATACAACAGATTTAGTCCTCAACCTATTGTCAGCTCGCTTTAAATGGTCACTATTGGCTCCTGTGCAACCAGACTTCATTCTACCATCTGAAAAACATCTCCAACTCAGTTCCACTCTCTGCCAGATACACGCAGAGAAGTACTGTATGTCAGTTCCATAATCTTCTCATGGCTGGACTACTTCAATGGGCTCCTCATCAGGGTTAGTTGCAAGAGAATCCAGAAGCTGTAACACTGCCACAATTGCACTGACAAGATTTTCCAGAGACTTCGGAAATACTGTAGCTTAACTTGCATCTAGCCCCCTATCCTCTACTTACTCCGCTGGCTTCCAACCTCATCCTGGATCCAATTCAAAATCTGGCTGCTAATCTACAGGTATATCTACGGACACACGCTATGCAACCTCCAAGATCTCATCACTAGTCTAAAGTCTTCCAACCGTACATTCAGATCCACAGGCAGCAGGCTACTTGATGTCCACACACCTACTGTGCGGTGGCTCATCACCGTGGGAGACCACGCATTCTGCTCAGCTGCACAAACCTGTGGAGGAGCCTCTTCAAGGTCAATTCTACATTATATGTGTACGTTCTGTTTAAAGGCCTATTTTTCCAAAATATTACATTTATTTACATTATTCACATATGATCAACTGAAATTCTGACCAATACCACTTTGTGAGGTTATATTATTTGCATTATATACAGTACATGAATGCAGGGCTGTTACCAATGATTTGTGGACCAATAGAAAAAGTAGTACTTTGGGCCGATACTGCAAAGTGAAAATATTGTATTATTTTCTCAGGCCTCTGTCTGTCATGGAGTCTTAGAATTGCCATTCCCTTTCTCTCCTGATACCAACCCTGACTGATAAAGAAAAATTCCTGAACTGCTGTTTCAACTCACATTTTTACCACTTCTTAGTCTGTTTTGTGTTTCTTTTTTGCATCAACAAATTTCAGACTACAGTAGTATGTCATCCATCCATCCATCCATCCATTATCTACCACTTTTCCGGGTCGGGTCACAGAGGAATTAGCTTCAGCAGGGATACCCAGACTTCCCTTTCCCCAGCCACTTCTTCCAGCTCTTCCGGAGGGATCCCGAGGAGTTCCCAAGCCAGGCGAGAGGCGTAGTCTCTCCAGCGTGTCCTGGGCCATCCTCGGGGTCTCTTCCCGGTGGGACATGCCCGGAACACCACACCAGGGAGGCATCCAGGAGGCATCTGAATCAGATGCCCCAGCCACCTCATTAGCTTCTCTCAATGCGGAGGAGCAGCGGCTCGACACTGATTCCCTCCCGGATGACCGAGCTTCTCACCCTATCACTAAGCGAGAGCCCGGTCACCCTGCGGAGGAAACTCATTTTGGCCGCTTGTATCCGGGATCTTGTTCTTTCGGTCACAACCCACAGCTCATGCCCATAGGTGAGCATTCACTGAAATAAAATCAATATTTAAAGCAGGGGTGGAGCAGTGCAGATATACAGTATTTAAATCCCTAGAAACCACGATGCTGCTTGTATAATGTGTATGATTGTGCACTGATCTGAGACCTTTTAATGAGCTTCCTGTGCTCCAACACTCATCAAGACTCTCATTTATTGGGTGGCGTGCAACTTGGAGGATAAATAACTGCGACTCTAGAGAAAAACAAACGGGAAATAGTAGGATGTGCAATTAGCAGGATTACACAGAAAAATACTAAACCTTGCAGAAGGTTACATTGGGGTGAGTGAGTGATTATCTGGATAAAATAATTACTTTTTTAGTCACTTTGGTGACCAGTTCCAACAACGTGGAATGCAGTTACGTTAAAACATCACTCATTTTAGGGCTAAAATTATATTCAAACATTTTGAGGTGGAACTTTCACAGTCGCTGCTTTGGAATCTCCCCAAACAGCTCCTATTGCCTGCAACCCATAAAGGGCCTCCATCAAGTCCAATATGGGCCTTTTAAAATATACTGTATATACAAACAGAAGCAAATACTGCTAGTCTCTAATGGGCCATTGGGTGCCGTGGCTCACTGTCAGAAATAACAGACAATTGTGAAAGAGTAGTTGTCTTGGAATTGGGGCTATCATATTAAGGTTAGAAAGTATGTTACCGACGTGTAATATAATCCAGTCAAAGGCTGGTTTATGTCCATCCCGTCATATCTTACAACCCTTCGCAATGTTGTATAATGAAAAAACAAACATTGTGGACGAAACCAGTCCAAGTTGCATTTCCCAACCTTAAAAAAACCCAAACTTTGATAGCACTGAGATCAACATAGCGCCGGGCCCAGAACTTGTGTCTGCGTAGACCAACTTGCTCCTGTCTTCACAAAGATCTTCAACAGGTCTCTATAACGCTGTGAAATACCAACCTGTTACAAACGCTCCACCGTTATACCGGTCCCCAATCAAGCAGCAGTCTCAGGTCTTAATGACTACAGGCCTGTTGCCTTGACATCTGTGGTCATAAAGTCCTTTGAATGCTTTGTGCCGGCCCACCTCAAGAGCGTCACAGGTCCCCAACTGGACTCACTGCAATTTGCCTATCGAGCTAACAGGTCTGCAGATAATGCCATCAACATGGGTCTGCACTTCCTCCTTGAACATCTTGACAGCGAGGGTACCTATGTGAGGATCCTGTTCATGGACTTCAACTCTGCGTTTAACACAATCATCCCTGAACTCCTCTTCTCCAGCTCAGCGTCTCGCCTGCCATGTTCCGGAGGATCTACAACTTCCTGACGGGCAGGACACAGCTGGTGATGCAGGGGTACACCACCTCCGCACTATTAGCACCGGGGCACCCCAAGGTTGTGTCCTCTCCACTCTGCTTTTCTTGTTCTACACGAATGACTGCGCCTTTTGGAATACCACTGTCAAACTCCTGAAGTTGGTAGATGACACCACGGTCATTGGCCTCATCAAAGTCGGTGACAACTCTGCCTATTGACAGGAAGTGGCGAGACTGGAGGTTTGGTGTGGTCAACACAACCTGGGACTGAACACTCTAAAGACTGTGGATATGATTGTGGACTTCAGGAGGCATCCTTCACCACAGCTGCCCCTGACGCTGTCCAACTGTCTTGTGTCAACTGGCGAGACCTTCAAGTTCTTGGGAATTACAGTCTCAGAGGACCTGAAGTGGGGGACGAATTTCAACTCCATCCTCAAAAAAATCCCAGCAAAGGATGTACTTTTTCCGGCTTCTGTGGAAGCACAGCCTTTCACAAGAGCTGCTGAGACAGTAGCGGAGAAACATTCCTTGTGTGTTTTTACACACTTGGTCAATAAAGCTGATTCTGATTTTTTATTCTTTTTGGGACATTGCATTGCATCTGTTTCAGTGCTGCAGACATCCTCGATTCAGTATGACCCTGATGAGTCCTGCTAGGTCAAAGTGTGGATAACAGAGTTTTTTTTTTGTTTTCATGTAGTACACTAAGTTTATGAATTGCTCTTGTTTTATGTTAGTGTTCCAAAAAGATGTGAGAATGAAGGGAGCTGACCAATTAGAGGAAATATGTAGCCTTCCTCATTAGCCTCTTCATATTTGTGTTATTTCACACAGCTACCAGAGCTTGTCCAATTAAAAACATCATGACAAGCACCACAATATTGCACACAGACACTCACCAATGCAAATTATAGACCTCATTGCGGGGCTAGATGTTTGAACAGCCATCATCAGCTGTGGTTTGAAGGAATTTCCAGTTTCCCTTTAAGAGTTCAGATCGGTTTATTGAGCTCAGTTAGCATTTTTGTTACAGCACATTCATGAATTCTCACTTACACAGTTAAGATGTGATCTCACACTCACTAAGGTCATTGTCTAACTCAATGTTTGTAAACCGCTGTGCAGCAGTGTACTAGTGTACTGTATTAGGTGTGGAGTAGGAAGTCATCCAATTTGACTAAATAGTTTAAAAAAAAAAAAGACTCTAATAGTGCTACTTGTGCTTGCAGTGCAGGCAGTCCAGGTTCAGTTCCCACTTTGTGATGGTGTGAATGTGAGTGTAAATGGTTCTCTGTTTCTACTTATGTCTGATGATTGATTGGTGATCGTGGGTTTAGTCTTAGTTTTGCCCTGCAGAGATAGCTGGATGGGCTCCAGCACCCCATGATCCTGAACAGAATGAACAGTATGGATAGATGGTCTAAAAGTGTGTTACGTCAATGAATGTGCCTTTATTATTTTGTCTATATACAGTGGATATGGAAAGTTTTCAGAGCCCCCTGAAATTTTTGCTCATGATATTGTAGCCATTTGTTCAAATCATTTAAGTTAATTTTTTCCCTCTATGTACACACATGAGCTCATTCTGACAGAAAAAAATTGAATCATTGAGATTTTTACAAATGTATTAAAAAATTAAAACTGAAATAACGCCCAGCCATAAGTATTCAGAGCCCTTGCTCTGACATTCATATTTGATATTTTCATCCTTGAGATGGTTCTACACCTCCACTGAAGTCCGGTTGTGTTTGATTATACTGATTGCACTTGTTTGGAAAAGCCACACACCTGTCTGCATAAATCCTTTCAGCTCACAGTGCATGTCAGAGAAAATGAAACTCATATGGTCAAAGAAACTGCCTGAAGAGCTCGGAGACAGAATTGTGGCAAGGCACAGATCGGCCCAAGGTTACAAAAAATGTCTGCTGCACTTAAGGTTCCTAAGAGCACAATGACCTCCATAATCCTTAAATGGAAGAAGTTTAGGATGACCAAAACCCTTCCTCGAGCTGGCCGTCAGGGCAAACTGACCAATCGAGGGAGACGAGTCTGTTGAGGAGAGGAAAAGAGGAGCACAAAGATGTGCTGTGGCTGAGCTCCAGAGATGCAGTCGGTTTGTTTAAAAACACCTGAAGGGTTCCAAGACGGTGGGTAATGAAATTTTCTGGTCAGATGCAACCAACATAGGAATTGTTGGCCTTAATTGTGTGGTGTTTGGAGAAAAACAGTCAATTCTCATCACCTGTCCAATACAGTCCCAACAGTGAAGCATGGCGGTGGAAGCATCATGTTGTGTGAGTGTTTTTCATTTGCAGGGACAGGACGACACGTTGCAATTGAGAAAAAGATGAATGTGCCCAAGTACAGCCAAGCAAAACCTTCTCCAGAGTGCTCAGACCCTGAGACTGGGACGAAGAAAATGACCCAATGTACACAGATGAAATTGGGAGTTACATCTGAACAACTCAGTGACTGTTCTTGGATGGCCCAGGTAGACCCCTGACTTAAACCCAATTAAGCATCTCTGGAGAGACCTGAAAATGACTGTCCACCAACATTTATCATCCAACCTGACAGAACAGGAGAGGATCTGAAAAAAGAATCACTAGAAGATGCCCAAATCCAGGTATGAAAAACTTGGCTGACTCATAGCTGTATTAGCTCAAAAGTGTCCGAATGAATACTGAACGAATATATATGCAAATCTAAATCTAAATACAGAAATCAGAATAAATCTGGAAAAATGTCAACAACTGCATTTTTCTGTCAACATGGGGTGACGTGAGTTCGTTAATGTGGAAAATAATAAATTGAAATGATTTTGGCAAATAGCTCCAATATAACAATGAGTTATAACCTATCCCTGCAGATGATAAAGAATTACATTGAAGAAATTATTTTTTTAACTTTACCTTCTTTACCTGTCTGCACACCAATCTGGGGTTCCTGTAGAAGCATGCAGCTGTTGGTCTTTGAAGGTTATGGGGGAGACCCATAAACAAGAAAAATGTCAAGTTATGCGCACATGAAAATTTTACATGACAGTGTTGATTGTGTTCACAGAGGACTTTTCACAAGTTCCTGAAAAAAAACAAACATACAAACAAACAAAAGAAACAAAAAAACTTTTCTCTTTTATTATCTGGTTAAAAAAGTGAAAAAATAAAACAGCATAGTAATAATTAGACATACAGAACAGAAATCATACATATGTTTCAGCATTAAAAAAAAAAACAAGTGGCGTAAAACATTTTAAACCCCCTTATGTACTGACTTTAATCACACCCATGTATTTATGTAAGGCAGTCTATAAATGGATTTTTCAAAGATCTGTTTTTTGCGACATTTTTGTTTGATGGTGTTGCTTTGGGATTTTTTTTTTCAACATAAAATATCTGCCCTGGCTTAATTACACAAGGTTGGAAAGCACTGGGAATGAAACATGATATTTTCCAGCAGGCGGCGTTTAACCTTTGAAACATCTCATTATGTCTAATTAAAGTGAAGATGTTTGTGCCGTGAAATTTCTTGCATTTATTATTATTATTATTATTTTTTTTATGTAGATACATGCAGAGCACTTGACATTCCCAGAATTCTGCAGACTGCGGACAACGGACAACGAATATGTAGCTGTATGCATGTGATTTGAAATGATTTGGGGAGGCAAATATCAAGACCCCGCGCAGGCCAAATGCTCCACGGCGCTTAATTGGCTGATGATGAGGCTATTTATGACGTCACCTCTTCCCTCTCTCCTCCTCCTCCTCCTCCTGGTCCCCACCTCCATCACCTCCTCCGTCTTTCTCTGCTACCCCAGCCAACATGGCCGCTAAGTCTGATGGAGCAGCGGTGGCCGTGGAAGATGACAAGCCGCCCAGGAGCCTCTCGGAGCCCAGCCAAGCCGCCACCAACGCCGCCGCCGCCACCTCTCCCACTGCCGCCGCTGTTTGCGCCGTGTCCCGGCGCGGCCCCCCGGGCGGACAGGCGTACACGCTGCTGGACTGCTGCTGGGTACTGTGCGCCCTTCTCGTCTTCTTCTCCGACGGCGCCACCGACCTGTGGCTGGCCGCCGACTACTACCTGCGAGACGACTACTGGTGGTTCGGCCTGACTCTCGTCTTCGTCGTGGTGCCGTCCGCCGTCGTGCAGGTCCTCAGTTTCTGGTGGTTCGCGTACGACTACTCGGAGCTGAGCGGCGCTCACGGCTCGGCTGCAGCGGCGGGCGAAGGGACCGGCGACTCGGCTTTCGGAACCAAGGAGAGCGACCAGCACGGGGCGGGCGCGGCAGCGGAAGTGGCGGGGAACGCGGCGAACGCCACCGCCATCCCCGCGTCCTCGTCTGCGGCGACCGAGAGAGGCGGGCGACCTCGGCGGCGTTGCGCGGTGTGCGTGTGGGTCTTTCAAACGGTGCTCCATGCCTTACAACTGGGACAAGTGTGGAGGTAGGACCTGCGTGCGCCTATTTGTGTGCGCCGCGTGCACAAGGATGATTGTTGTTCATTGCGCGCACACGTGTTCAGTGTGTTACCGTGTGTGCGTGCGTGTGCGTGTGCGTGTGTCTGTCGTATGCAGGGGCGTAGGACGAGCGAAGTGCACAAGCATTTGGGGGGGGGCAGGTGCTCAAAGCTACAAAAGGACAGCCATCGCCAAAATTATTCATACTTTTTTTTTTTTAATCTTAAATTCAGTAAGACTCCAAAGTTTTAAAGGGAAGTGACACGAAAAACAAAAGTTGAGACACTGCCCCAATAATTAAATAAGGTAAGAGAAGACAATTAAATGAAAGAAAGATGAGGAAAGTAAATCATGATCTGCCTGGTACGTCATTATGTGACGACTGCACTTGACTGATTAGAGATGTCCCGATCGACCCCGATTTTGGATCACATGATTTTCAGATGATCAAGATCAGGTGGAAAAAGATTGATTTTATTCATTCTCTCACACTGCCACAAAGTGTTAAAATAATACAACGGTACAAAGGTCTTGCCAAATTGAACAGGAATAACTTAGTTTGATAAGAGACTATGTAACATTTTGTTGTATTTTTACTACCAGAATGATATAAGTCACTGAAAGTGGCATGCACTTGTGTGTGTGTGTGTGTGTGTGTGTGTGTGTGTGTGTGTGAGAGAGAGAGAGAGAGAGAGAGGGAGAGAGAGAGAGAGAGAGAGAGAGTTATCTGTTTTCCCTAAGCATGCTTTGAACTGTTTAATACCACTGTTAACCAAACATGGAACAAATAGAATTGCACACATTGTAGATTGAAATACAAGACATGATCGTTTGAGAAATCACCAGCTTAATGCTAACAGTCAATGGAAACCCCCATTGACAGGCTAACTACAATTAGCATTACATCGTGGGTGGGCTTTACCTTCAAATGACAAATCTTTATGCCCAAAGTCTGACGTAACACACACAGATAATATAACAATACTAAGAGACATACACAGTGGGTACAGAAAGTATTCCGACCCCCTTAAAAATGTCCACTATTGCAGCTACTTGCTAAAATCATTTAAGTTCATTTTACTCCTCATTAATGTACACATAGAACATTGACAGGAAAAGAACGAATTGTTGAAATTTTTACAGATTGAAAAAATTACCTGAAATATCACGGGATGGTGGTGACGTATTAACATGTGTGCTTCAGTTCTAAGGACTGGGGTTCAAATCCCAGTGCAACCTGTCTGGAGTTTGGATGTTCTCCCCATGCCTGCCTGGGTTTTCTCTGGGTACTCTGGTTGCCTCCCATATCCCAAAAACATGCAGGGTAGGTTAACTGAAGACTCTCGATTGCCCGTATGTGTAAATATGAATGCGAATGGTTGTTTATTTGCATGTGACATGTGATTGGTTGCTGACCAGTAGAGAGTGTACCTCGCCTCTTGCCCAAAGATAGCTGGGACACGCTCCAGTATGCCCGTCACACCAAATCATAATAAATAAATAAACGAATGAATGAAATATCACATTCATAAGTATTCACACCCTTTGCTCAGTATTTTGTAGACACACCCTTTTGAGCTAATACAGCCACAAGTCTTTTCGAGAAAGATGCAACATTTTTTTCACACCTGGATTTGGGCATCCTCTGCGTTTCCTCCTTGCAGATCCTCTCCGGTTCTGTCAGGTCAGATGGTGAACTTTGGTGGGCAGCCTTTTGCAGGTCTCTCCAGAGATGCTCAAGTGGATATAAGTCAGAACTTAGGGACATTCAAGAACAGTCACAGAGTTGTTTGGAAGCCACTCCTTTGTTATTTTTTGTGTTTAGGGTCAATGTCTTGTTGGAAGGTCAATCTTCAGCTCAGTCTGAGGTCCTGAGCAATCTGGAGGAGGTTTTCATTCAGAGCATCCCCGTACTTGACTGCATTCATGTTTCCTTTGACTTCAACCTGTCCTGCCCCCCCCTTGTGTCCTCCTGAAAACATGATGTTCTCAGCTCCATGCTTCGCTGTTGGGATTGTATCGGACAGGTGATAAGCAGTGCCTGGTTTTCTCCCTTAGAAATAACAGCAAAATGTTTCATTTTGGTCTCGTCAGACCAGAGAATCTTACTTCTCACCATCTTGGAGTCCTTCAAGTGTTTGTTTTTCCATCCATCCATTCATTTTCTTAGCTGCTTATCCTCACAAGGGTCGCGGGAAGTGCTGGAGCATATCCCAGCTGTCATCGGGCAGGAGGCGGGGTACACCCTGAACTGGTTGCCAGCCAATCGCAGGCCACATGGAGACAGACAGCCGCACTCACAATCACACCTAGGGGCAATTTAGTCCAATTAATGTTGCATGTTTTTGGGATGTGGGAGGAAAACCGGAGTGCCCAAAGAAAACCTACGCAGGCATGGAAAGAACGTCCAAACTCCACACAGGCGGATCTGGGATTTAACCCCGGACTGTAAGGCCAATGCTTTCTTTCTTTCTTTCTTTCTTTCTTTCTTTCTTTCTTTCTTTCTTTCTTTCTCTCTTTCTTTAAGCAAACTCCATGTGGGGTTTCTTGTGTCTTTCACTGAGAAGAGGCTTTTGTCAGGCCTCTCTGCCATTGGGGCCTGAGTAGTGGAGGCCTGCAATGATGAGCGAGATTCTAGAACCTTCTCCCGATCTTTGGTTTCTTCTTGTCTCATCAAGGCTCTTTTCTCCTGATTGCTCAGTTTTAGAGATGCGTCAATTATCACCCGGCTCGTTTATTGGCACCGACATATCAGCATCAGTGTTTTTTTTTTCCCCCCAATCTGACGTCTCTATCAAGAAAATAATTTTAAAACCGGGTTATTCAGATGCAACCATGCCTCTCCCTCCTCTTATTTCTGTCCCCAACATTGTTCCACCCACGGCGCCTTCTGATTGGTTAAACAGCCACAGCACGAGTAAGGGGCCGAGCCTCTCTAGCTGTCTGCACAAATGTATACCGGAGAGAAAATGTTTTCTCGTCTTGAGAAGCTCCAGAGAGCAAAGGTAAACTCAGAAAACTCTAGGAAAACTAAACTTCCCAGTGCTTTACAACTAGTGATAATCTTACATTACAGTGAGCAGCAGAGTAGTGTAAAAGCGGAGTAAACATTATCTGCTATTCTGTTCGCTCGAAGTACCTCCAATATGTTCGTGATTCACCTGAAATATTTCTGGTGCTGACATCGATAGGGGAAACAGTCAGCAATTGTACAACCGTGTGTGTGTGTGTGTGTGTGTGTGTGTGTGTGTGTGTGTGATTGTCAGAGATGAAGACATTCAATTCAGTCTTATTCCGGTGCAGGGAAGTACGCTGAGATGAAGGGGTGACTAGTTTTAGCGTCACATTAGCACGCTGGTTTGGACCTGACTAGTGAGAATAATATGAGTTTGGGTGAAATATGAAAAAAAAAAAACTTTACAACTCATGACTACTAACATTGCTTTGAGTTTTCTGAGCCACTGAACTGAAATTTAAAGTGGGCTATTTAGTGTTTAATCTTTTGCAGCAAGGCTGCTGATAATGTTGACAGAGAAACAGTGACAGCAGTAAAAATTATCTGCGCCAGAGAGTAAAATTCAAACAAAATGGTGGAACACTAAATACCGTGTGAGCCTCAGAAAGGTTAAGAGCTAAAGGCTGTTTGTGTTCCGTCAGGAGTTTCATTTCACTGCTATCGACTACTATGTTTTGTATGTAGCCTTTGGCATAATAATCATTAATAATGTAGCAGCAGCGTTTTAAATGACAGGGTCCCTGCCATTGTATAGTAAAATATTAATCATGAAATCAACTTTAGGTGACCCAAATGCTGTAGTAATTTAAGCATGGTGGGTTGTGGATATATCAGCATGTGGCCCACCTTAAGATCTTTTTTGAAACCCTTGTTGCAGATGAATGGGCCTGAAGCTAAAAGTGCAGCCTCGCAGTATTTCAATCAGCCAAACGTGCAAAACATGCAATCATCAAGTCGGCATGGGAGCAAATGTTTGGTTAAATAAACATGCGTAAAGCATTTAAATAGAGTGTTTGGATTCATTTTTATGCCAATTTTCACAATTTCACTGCAAAGGAATATCTGCTCCAAATATATCAGCTATCGGCCTTCCGAGCGACTAACAATCGGTATTGGTATTGGTATTGGTATTGGTGTCAGCCGATCTCTAATGAGCTTCGCTAAACGGCCAGCTCTAGGAAGGTTTCTCATCGTCCCAAACGTCTTTGATTTAAGGATTGTGGAGGCCACTGTGCTCTTTGTGCAGCAGAATTTTCATTTTTTTGCAACCTTAGCCAGATCTGTGCATCGCCACAGTTCTGTCTCTGAGGTCTTCAGGCAGGTTCCTTTGACTTCATGAATCTCATTTGCTCTGACTATGAGCTCTAAGATCTTGGATGTGGCTTTCCTAATCTACTCCAATCAGTGTAATCAAACACAGATAAACTCCCAGGAGGGTCTAGAACCACCTCAAGAATGATCAGAAGAACTGGACACATGAGTGTCACAGCAACGTGTCTGAATACCGCTGGCTCTGTCATATTTCAGTTTTTCTTTTTTTTTCAATAAATCAGGGAAATTTTCAACAACTCTGTTTTTTTTTTTCTGACAATACTGCATGCCATGTGTACATCAGCAAGGACTTAAATTATTTTGGCAAATAGCTGCAGTATAACAAATTTAATGGGGTCTGAATACTTTAGTTTTATTACTTTTCATACATGTATTCAAAGTTTTGACAAAGATGAAAATGTTCTTCCAATTTCTTGTCGAAAATTACATGTTCGCAGGAGGATTCCAACACAATAACCGTCTAGTAACATCCATCCATCCATTTTCTTTGCCCGCTTATCCTCATGAGGGTCGCGGGGAGTGTTGGAGCCCATCCCAGCTGTCAACGGGCAGGAGGCGGGGTACACCCTGAACTGGTTGCCAGCTAATCGCAGGGCACATCGAGGCAAACAGCCGCAGTCAAAATGAAACCTCGGGGCAATTTTAGAGTGTCCAATTAATGTCGCATGTTTTTGGGATGTGGGAGGAAACCGGAGTGCCCGGAGAAAACCTGCGCAGGCACGGGGAGAACATGCAAACTCCACACAGGCGGGGCCAGGATCGGACCCGGGTCCTCAGAACTGTGACGCTTTACCAGCTGATCCACCGTGCCACCTTGTCTAGTAAAAATTACTGCTAAATTTAGAAGCTGTTTGTTGTCAATTGAATGTAGCTGGACAAGGAAAAATACATTGCATTGTTGTTATAGAGCAGAACTCCATGTTTATAGCATTCAGACCACAGAAAACTATATGGACGTCATCAAGTGTTATTATTCTCATTTTCGGTGCAGTTTGAAGTCAATCTGACGATAGAACCTGCTCTCAATTTGACTTGGAAAAAGAGATGGCTCAAGCAAATGCTGCCTAGAGTAGTATAAATTTGACTTGCTTGGTAAGCTACTGTAACTTTGAGTACATGGGTTATTGAGCGTGAGGGGTACAGAGACCAGTAGGGGGTTGGACAAGTGTAAATGTCATGCAAATAAGCACCTGGCACCACATGTTTGTGAAAAACCTTGAGGTGGGATTTCTCAATTAGTTGAAGAAAGGCTCACATTTAACCTGCCATATGTTCAGATATTTTGAAATTGCCGCGTGTTGGACATCATCGGAAATCTTAGATACTCCACTTTCAGAATCTATCCAAAATGTCGCTTGTTGCTCATTTTCTCATGACTGGCCACAAAAGTCATTATTGTTAACTGATTGTTGTTTCAACGTTTAAAACGGGGCATACGTAATATGCATAGACTGCGCAAAAGCAAACCCGAGTATATTCATCAAGAGGGTTCTTGAGAAATAATACCCTGCAGAAATAACACTTTAAAATTTGAAGTGGGACAGAGCAATAGAAAACGTGGTCAGTGTGTCTCTTTTTGATTCTGCAGACAGTCAGGCGCACTATGGTTCTGAAGAGGTGGGGGGGGGGATGGGGCGGCTGAGCAGACGTAGTCTTGAAGCAATAAAAAAAAAAAAGAAAACGAGTTTTAAAGTCAGCAGTGCTGTCAAAAAATATCCCAGTTGCACCGTTGTAAAATAAAAATGTTTTATTACAGACGAGATGTTCCACTGCCGGGGGATCCCTACAAAGTCCTCCCCTTGAAATGTATATGCAATCTTCACATGAACTATCGCACATAAAATAAATGAATAACCGCATGGTTTTATATTGTGCCAAATACCAATTATTTTCAGCAGACACTTCTGTGCTGAATAAAATTAGTTAACCTGTAAGAGATGCGTGGCCACGCCACAGTATTAAACATTGCTTTTCACTTTACCCCAGCTAATTTTGAAAGCGAGCATGTGGGATTTGACATAATTACATGCAGAGATGGTAATAAAGTCCATCAATAATCAACAATAACATGCTGAGAGATGCACATTCACAACAATGTGGCTGATGAGAAGCTTGTCCTTAAAAAGAAAATGTTATGCTGGTCAAAATATGAGAAAGCGCTCTTGTGTGATTCTGCACAGTTGTGCACCACTGCAGGTTTGGCACTGGGTCATGAAACCTCTTGGCCAATGTGGCCAAACAGATTGTGAAAATCTCCAAGGCAGACTCGTGTGCCGTTACTGTAAACATGGCTGTTTATTTTCTTAAATCTTTAGGCACACTTGGGCAGTCCTCGTCACTGGGAAGACGTTAAGCTTGAACTGTGGGCTCAATTAAAACGACCTTGTCATCAATGAGGAATCGGGCTCGAAGTTTTGGAAAGATACTCTTAATTGCAAGGTTTTCTTTCTTTGTTTCTTTTAAAAAAGAAATTGCGATTCGGAATTGCATTCTTTAGGAATAATTTTTTGTCTTTAGGATTATCCACTCAACACAAGAAACACATTCATTATTCTTTGGTATGACCAGCACAACATTGGCAACAAACTACTGTATTTTCCGCACTATAAGGCACACCTAAAACACTTTAATTTTTCTCAAAAGATAGTTATAATCTGGTGCGCCTTATATATGGATCACTATTGAGCAGTGCAGCTCCATCTAATGGATCCATAATGTAACCCCAATTTTTACTGTAGCGTCGACTCTATGCGCCTTATAATGCGGTGCGGCTTATATAAGAAAAAGAAAAAAGTTTTAAGATAGGCCATTCATTGAAGGTACGCCTTATATTGTGGAAAATACGGTACTCTTTCCTGTCGGCCAGGCCCAACGGTTCTGATGAATGGATTTGAAGAACAAATCTTTATTTCACTATTGAACTGCAGAACGAAAAACCTTCAGACTACATTATTGATTTATTGATTTAACTTCATGCTTGGGGTCAAAAATGTAACATTGTATAACGATGCTCTTGTCAGTACCGCCGCTGTCTGTGTCAGCAGAATATAGCGATAAAGTTGCGATACGTGGGACACTTTTCATTCCTGAGATGTGGGTATAAAGTTAGTTGAAAGGATAAACTAGATTCAATTTGGATTAATGTTAGCAAAAAAATTTTTCAATTGTTTCGCTTCTTCTTTGATAGTCCTCGAGAGCTGGAGGACTTGAAGGACTTTAAATTTTCTATTGTAAATATAATTCTAGCTTGATAGTTGAAGATCATTTTCTAAATCTGTGTTGATAAATATTAGAAGGCCAACTTTAGCTGTCAGCTAATTGTAACGACAAACCTTGACTATTTGCCGCGGGCCCCCAATGAGTGCCTCACTATGGATGGCCCTGCTTTAGGCCTCCTTTGGCCCTGCAGCCACTCGGCATGACAACCGAAGTGGGATTAGTGCCTAATGCATTGAGAGGGAAGGCTAACTGTGAGAACTCATGTAAATCGCTGGAGATATTGACCGTCGATACTTCAAACGTAAGTTGCTGTAATAAATATACATGCTCCATTTTGGCCCCAAGCAGCTCCCCGCAGCTGGGAAAGCCCATGAGCCTGACTGCTTAGCCAGCAGCGGCTGGACGGCGGTTTGAAACAGTTTACCAAGCAGGGGGAAACACTAAACCGTTAACACCGCTCACACACGGAAGAATAAGCGCACTCACTTTTACTTTTATCAGGAACGGCTTTTGAGTTATGAACAGAAACTTTGATTCTCCAGCGTGGCGACCCTGTGCAATATTCCCTTTTCCCTGCCACTGCAAACTACAACCCAAAACGCAAATATAATTTTAAATAAAATCAGTGATCCCCTTTTCCATGAATAAAAGGTTGCTTGATGCGAGCATGCCCAAGATGGCTGCCGAACACCAGTTTGAACTCCTCTATTGTACGTCGGAGTGCAGACGAAAACGCGGATAATGGTTTAGGAGATCTGTTTTGTGGTCACCATCATACGGAAGGAAGAAAAAAATTAATGAGACATTAGTGATCATTTACCATGTCAAATTTTAGGCAAAATTGTGTGAACTTTGCATGTTCTCCCCGTGCCTGTGTGAGTTTTCTCCAGGCACTCTGGTTTCCTCCCACATCCCAAAAACGTTCAACATTGATTGGACACACTAAATTGTCTATAGGTGTGATTGTGAGTGCGGCTGTTTGTTTCCATGTGCCCTGCGATTGGTTGACAACCAGTTCAGGATATACCCCGCCTCCTGCCCAATGACAGGCTGGATTGGCTCCGGCACTCCCTGCAACCCTTGTGAGGATAAGCGGCTAAGAATATGGATGGATGGATGGATGGATGGATGGATGGATGGTACCAGTTCCCCTCTGTGCCAGAATAGATCCATATAGTATATATATATTAGTACCATATTTTGGCTATTTAGACCTCCATCAAGGAACTCGCTAACATGGATTGAGTGTTTTTTTTTTTTCCCCCAAAAAGCACCTTGGATTTGTCGCTCGAAAAATTCAAATGACCTCATTTCAGGGCTTTTCAGCAGAAAAACATCTGGAACTCAGGGATGTGTGGATATTTTTAATTCTTATTTCATGTTTGCTCACTGTAGAGCCAATCATAGAGTATACCTCAAATATTAGATAAAGTTAGGATGGTAAGTATGATTCCATAACCCCTGTGATGAATACAAAGATTGGATCTCGATTTCCCTTGCCCAGACGCGGGTCACCGGGGCCCCCCTTCTGGAGCCAGGCCTGGAGGTGGGGTTCTCAGCCGAGCAGCTGGTGGCTTGGCCTGCACCCATGGGGCTTGGCCGGGCACAACCTGAAAGGGTAACACGGGTCCCCCTTCCCATGAGCCCACCACCTGCGTGAGTGGCCATAGGGGCCGGGTGCAATGTGACCTTGGCGATCTGATCCCCGGCTACAGGAACTAGCTCTGGGGACATGGAATGTCACCTCTCTGGCAGGGAAGGAGCCCAAGATGGTGCGTGAGGGTTAGAAGTTCTGACTAGATATAGTCGGACACGCCGCTACACATCGCTTGGGCTGTGGTACCACTCCTCTTGAGATGGGTTGGACTCTGTCGCATCCTGGAGTTGCCCACAATGAGAGGCACCGACCAGGTGTGGGTATACTTTATTGCACCCCGGCTCTGATGGTGGGGGAAGATGCCGGTCCAGCGTGGCAGGCCCAAACGTATTGTGAAGGTCTGCTGGGAACGGCAGGCAGATTCCCCTGTCAGAAGGAATTTCGACTCATACCTCCGAAAGAACTTTGCTCATGTTCCAGGGGAGGCAGGGGTTAGCCTTAATTTCAACATTCATCCTGTCTGTTGGGAGCCACGTGAAGTACGTGTACTCGCATTGCGACTCTACTCTCCATATTCGTCTTCACTTATCAAAATTAAAGTAGAGTGTTTTATTTTGTTCTTTTACCTTTCTAAACAATAATGACCTTTTTCGAACTATTATGACAGTTAATGTAAGAAAAAAAGAGATCTGTAAGGTACACATCACTGGGATGCCAATCATCTTCTCGTTACACTATATCATTATTAACGTGAAAAGATTTTAACCTATTTTATTGTCTTGGTCTTCTGAGATTCTTTTTGAACCCTTGATAGAACCATGCCAATGATGCTAAGGAGCATCGTTAGCCGTAAGAGGATCGGCTTGCCCCTCGCCAGGATGTCGGCGTTGCAATGCATCTCCCCGGCAATGGCCAGCGGCGTGTGAAGCAACAGTGTGTCTTTAAAAGGCGTTTCTCTTTTAGCATATAACGGCGGCAATGGATGAATGCACCGAGGCTCATGTAAAATTCAATAGTTATTGATTATGAATAAAAATATGCCTGCGGGTAAAGTGTTGATGATCCGCAGCCACCTGCCTGTCTGATGCTCCCGACTGATGTTTGTCTGTCAGCCTCCGCTGAATTATTCACCGCAGCCCTCTGGGGAGCTGTCAATCAACTGTCTCGTGTGAATTTGTTTGTATGCCTGATTTGAACATTGTCGGTCTCACTGCTTTCAGTTTTCCACGTCTAAATGTATGCCTAGGTCAGCATGGCTCGTCTTTAAAGAAGATATGATGCATTTTTTTTCACATTTTAAGACAGTTCGCAGGTGCTTTCATATTATAAAATCGCATCATTTAAATGCCCTTTTTTGGATTTGCTGGCGATTCATGTGTCCACATGTTTAGCTAGTGGGGAAATACACCGAGTATGAGCACAAATATACAGTGCCATGATAAATCCTTGGATGCCCAGTAGGAAAATTTGTGTTTTCCTAGTAGTCATACCTCATAATCCTGATCCCTCGGTTTTCTTTTTTTCTCAGTGTCATTTGCAAATTTCCACTTGTTTTTTCATGGCGACAAGCAGCGGGGATTCCTTTTTATTGGCTTTTACAGTCGGAATCATCGTGTCAGAGTGTTTTGCATGTTCACCCCGTGCTTGTGTGGGTTTTCGCCAAGTACTCCCAGGTTCTTCCAACATTCCTAAAACAAAATTGTCAAAGTCTGAATGTGTCCCGAGGTTGTCTAATAAAATAAAATAAAAAGTAGAAGTCACAGTTGAATATTGTCGTTTTTCACAGTGTCAAGAATATATGGCAGAGTATTGCTATATTCCCTCTTTGTATGATTATTCAGTATTTGTGTACCGGTATTCATTAATTTGAGCGCTATACGTTCAAAGCTAATTTTGTTAGCTTCTCAATACTGTTTTTCCATTCAATGTGTGTTAGCTTGGAGATAATGATTTTTGTGGAGAAAAACAAAGAACCAACATCTGTGAAGTAGTTAGAAGATTCATTAGAATTCATTCTTTTTATTATATGAGTTTAAACTCACAGAGGACCTCAACTGCAGTGTCACTAAACGGCTAAACTTGCTACTATATTAGCATTTTAGCAAGCTGTTGTCATGATCACATGGAAGTGCTGGAGTGGAACTTGGAATGGACCGCTTGTATCGGATTGGTAAAATATGAGATTCTAGGTCCAGTATGAAATTATACTTTTTTTTTTTCCTGGGATTGGACTGATTTGTGATCTCAAAGATCAGATCGGGACACCCCTAATATTTATTGCCCAAAAGAGTTTTCATACCAAGATGTACTGTATTTATTACATCACTGCTGTTTTAGTGAGGGTTAGTGATACCCTAGGGAGGCCCTGTTGCTCAGTGGTTAGAGCACTGGTTTGGTAAACCAGGGGTTGTGGGTTTGTATCCCACTGGGGCCTCCACTCCCTGAGAAGGGTTGCGTCAGGAAGGGCATCCGGCGTAAAAATTGTGCCAAACATGTATATGCGTTCATCTGAGATGACACGCTGTGGCGACCCCGAAAGGGACAAGCCGAAAGAAACACACACAGTGATACCCTAGGTACAAATTTTGGTTACAGAACTCTTCATCAACAGAGGACACTCTGTGCTGTAGTTTTCCTGGTAGGTAGACTTCCTGCGTGCTAAATTGCTCTCCAGTAACATATGCATGCACATCTTCGTGAATGGCTGGAAAGAGTTGGCAGCCACTCCTCAGGGAAAAGCAAAGTTGCTCGTTTTATGGCCTTTTGCTCCAAATGAAGCACTCTGTCAGAATTGCTCCATGTTAGTGTTTGAATTAAATCTGAAGCAGCTGATGCAGTCTGAAAGGCAAACTGTGCTTAAACCATTTTGCTGTTGAATGGGCGCTAATGGTTTTGGAGCCTATTAAACGCAGACTGAAGGAAATCAGCTGTAATTCTCTGCAGCTTTTATGAGATGAAACGCTCGTGTGCCACATGGGCCTAAAAGCTACTTGATGCCTCATACGCTACACTTCATTCCTTAATGCTATATTGAGATTTACCAAAAAAAAAAAAAGGGGGCAAAGGCATAAAGTCTCGACCCTCTATCGTGGTTTTGCGTGTCAAATATTGATCTCCAGCAACACCCTGTGCGACATGGCCAAAACAAAGTAGTGCCACACAGTGTACGGGGTTGTGCCACAGGTTTTCATTTGTGGCAGAACTTTGGCCACTGGTTTTACACTTTACTGCAATTCAAAACTTTGGACCCAAAATAAAAAAAATAAAAATATAGTTTTGGGTACAGTGCCAAGAAAACCTATTGACCTACTTCTCATTTTAAAAATATTTTTACACAGTTCCCCCACTTCAGTTTTTAAAATCATCAAAAAATGTGAAGAGACAAGTATAGCCAAGGTATAACCATTTATTAAGGAAATAAAACTTTTCTGTTACCTGTCCATGTATGAAAAGGTAATGGCCCCCTAAACCTAATGAGTGGATTGGACCATTCTCAGAAGCAACAACTGTAATCGAGCATTTTCTATAAATGGCAATTGAGTCTTTCACATCTCAGTGGAGATATTTTGACTGTTCCTTGCAGAATTGTTTGAATTCATCAAAAAATTGAAAGCTTTTGCGTATTGACGGGCTTTTTAAGGTCATGCCACTGCATTTCAATTAGATTGAACTCTGTACTTTGACAGGGCCACCCCCAAAAAATTTGATTTTTTTGGAAGCCATTCAAAAGTTGACTTATTGCTCCGTTTTGGATCAATAATCTGCAGAACCCAATTGCATTTCAGCAGGAGGTCAAAGAAAGAGGTCTGAACATTCGTCTTCAGGATTTTCTGTTAAGGAATCGAATTAATGGTTTCACTCACAACAAGTTGTCCGGGTCTTTTAAAAGCAGACAGGTTGTCCAGGTCCTGAAGGAGCAGGGCAGCCCAAGTCCATCACAATACCACCACCATGTTGGGCTGGTAGTATCATGTTCTTTTTCTGAAATGCTGTGCTACATTTATGCCAGATCCAATGAGACACACACCTTGCAAAAAGCCCAACTTTCATATCATCAGTGCATATAATATTCTACCAAAAGTCTTGGCAATCATTCAGAATTTTTTGTTTATTCATTTATTTATTGCAAGAGTAAGAAGAGTTTGCTTGTTTTGGGGGTCTGCAGTGGTTTTGGGCTTGGAACTCTGCCATGAATAGCGTTTTTGTCCAGTCTCTCTTCTTTATTCTTGTCATGAACCGCTGGCCCGAACTGAAACAAGGGAGGTCAGAAGCTTTTCAGAAGTTGTCCACAGTTCCTTTGTGGCCTCATGGTTAAGTCATTGTTGTTTTGTTGGGCTAATCTTTGTAGGCCAGCCACTTCTGCGAAGGTTCTCCACTGTTCTATGTTTGCTCCACGTGAGGATAATGTCATTCCTCAAGGTTTTCTGAAATTGTAAATCTTTAGAAATGGCTTTTTTAACCCTTTTATTTTGAGTGCGTTTGATCCACATGATTAATTGTTGTGGCACAATTTTGCCCTTGTGTGGCATCGATGTGTGATGTGCCATGGAAATTGGTAGAGAAGGAATAAAAATCATACATGATTAAGGAAGAGACTCGGCAAAAATTCTTCCACTCCTGCGGAAATGGACAGGAGTAGGTATTGAATATACTTGGATGAATTCATACTTGGTAGTACAGACTGAATTTGGTCATGCCAAAAAAAGTACAGATTTCTGTGAATGTAATTGCCGGCCTACTGAGGACATTTGGTTACAAGCCTCACCAGGTACATTTGTATAGGAAATACCATTTGGTGTATATATATATATATATATACACGCAGTGCAAAAGCCACAAGTGCCAACATTGAAACCCACAATGAAACACGAGATATTTACAAAGACGGTAAAACAGAAGGAGTTTAACCCTAGCGCTAACAGGGCTGGTTAAAATAAAACTCATCGGTAAATATCACTGAGACACACTAGTAACATCGCAGCAACATGCTAGCACAGCGCTAACGGTAGCGCAGCGCTAGCAGGGCCTGTAAAAGTCACTTCCTCGGCACATATATTCCACCGGTCTCATTCTTACCTTTTCCACTCGGGTGCCCCCTTGCGACAGTTAGAAAAAAAAAAATACACAAATTAGTTGCATCACCACATAAGCTTCCATCCATCCATTTTCTTCACCGCTTATCCTCACGAGGGTCACAGGGAATGCTGGAGCCTATCCCAGCTGTCAACGGGAAGGATGCGGGGTACACCCTGAACTGGTTGCCAGCCAATCGCAGGGCACTTGCAATCACACCTTGGACAATTTAGAGTGTCAAATTAACGTATGTTTTTGGGATGTGGGAGGAAACCGGAGTGCCCGGAGAAAACCCACTCAGGCACGGGGAGAACATGCAAACTCCACACAGGCGGGTCTGGGATTGAACCCAGGACCTCAGAACTGTGAGGCCAACACTTTACCAGCTGATTCACCGTGCCGCCCCCAATAAACTTGTAGGCCGGAAATTACGGGAGTCACACAACACAGAAATAAGTCATTGGGTTATACACTCTACTTGTCACATACTGTTGGTCCTACTCGAAAAGTAATATAGGGACGAAGAATCAACTTTGAAAAGCAAAATATCAGGCAAATTAATAAGTGTCCAAAATGAAAATAAAACACAGCCACACACGACACCATATGAAACCAGAAATTATTTCTACATCACTGCATAGGTCACCTGAGAACAGGGGCCTATAAGATATTAAAAGCACATTAATTAATATTCACGAACTTTTATTTGTCTCAAAATGGGGAACAATGCAATGTTTCAGCACCAATAGCGGATACTGAAATACAAAAGTAGCAAGAGAAGACATTTCTATTAGTAGACTGCAGGAAAATTGGGAGCAAAATTGTTTGTTGTGAGTGGGCTTTAATTTTGACCTTTTAGATCCAATTAATCTGATTTAATTGACTTTTTTTAAAATTAAATTTCATAACATAATGGCTAAATTAATTAATTGATAGACATATGTGGCGATGACATTTAAAATCTCATACTTGGATACAGGCTGTAATTGCATCTGCCATCACGTGGTGGGGGGAGTTTAGTGCATGGTTAAGCAGTCAGAAAAGATAATGGTATTTAAAAAGTAAATAAATAAGGCAAAGTGTCAGGGTCAATGGGGGAAAAAAAAAAAAAAAAAAAAAAAAAAAAAGAGTCCACATGATTTCAGTGGCGAGAAAATAAAAAAATACTTGAACATGAAGAGAAGGTACAACAAACTGGTGACTAGACAAGAGGTTAAATACATGAGGTAATTGGTGATAAGAGGCGCAGCTAAGAGGCACAATCAGCAGCTGGTGAGCACAAGTAAGGGTGGGGAGGGGGGACACACAGACAAGACACTCACGTGAACGGCGTCGCTAAAATTGAATGCTACCATTCAGGAGGACGGCATTTGTCTCCTTGGTCTCTCTCCGCTTTTCTCTTCCTCCTTGTTAAATACTTTTCCATTGTGTCTCTTGAGGCTTCATTTGCTGCACTTAATCGCTCCTGCCCGGTGCTGTGCTGTGCTGTGCGCATGCTCAGTGGAAAAACCCGACGGCTAATACTCCTTTTGCGCGTACACTGACAATGAGAGTGCCACTGCCACCTCCTGTTATGGGTGTGGAATTACATGTTTTTGTCGTACAGTGTAGCTCAGTGCTTAGAGCACTGGTTTGGTAAACCAGGGGATGTGGGTTCGCATCCCACTGGGGCCTCCACTCCCTGAGAAGGGTTGCGTCAGGAAGGGCATCCGGTGTAAAACTTGTGCCAAACATATATGTGTCTTCATCTGAGATGACACGCTGTGGCGACCCCGAAAGGGACAAGCCGAAAGAAACTTTATATATATAAAAAAAAGCACCTTCTTTGGGGTCAGACGCCCCCGCTGGCATTGCACCAGGGTGTGCCCTCCTATTTTACAAGGACTCATTTAAATATACCGTTGCGAATGTTTGGGGTTTTTTTTCCCATCACGCAGGACGTGGGTACACCATGAACTGGTTGCCAGCACTGATCTAAAAAAAAAAAAAAAACAAAAACAAAATACAAAAGACTGGAAAGCGTATACAATTGAGCGGTATGTCGATTGGTTGAAGCCAGTTGGCCGCCATCTTGGTACCCCCAAAACGTGTGGAGAACATGGTTTACAGGTTGGATTATGGCGAGGGTTTTCCTCAAAGTTTGGCATGTAGAATTAAAACTGGTCGTGTGTGAACTTGACATTTTTTCAGTTCTGGTAACATGAAGGATTTTTAATTCGACTTGGTGTTAAGTGCAAAGGAAAGACATATAACACTGTGACTACCAAAAAACCTTGCATATTACCTGGGCCCGATTTCCGTGACATGTTAACTTTTCCCAAGATACGCTGTGAAGCACTATCATCATAACATAGCAAAAACCTAAGCATTTTTTTTGTCATAAAAACGTTACATTTTAAGTCAATCCATTCGATATATTTTTGGAAATAAGGAAAATATATGCTAAACGCATTGTTCATTTGTTGTCTCACCGACATCCTATTTCAGAAGGAAAATTTAAACTTGTTTCCTTGCATTTGAAAATCAAATTCAATTTGCAGAGTTCAGTATTATGAAATTCATCAAAATTTCACAGAAAGTGTTTTATGATGAAGTTTGGAAAAATATTTACATCGGTTTTTTTGCGAAAAACTGTCGGCTTACAAAACCGAAACAGAGTGAACAATGAACAACAACAACCGTAAACAAAACTTTGTTCAAGTGAATTAAGCTCATCAGAAAATTAAAAAAAAAAAACCTTTACAAAACTTTAACAGTGTCAAAATAAATTTTTCTAACTTACCTGTGGAATCTTTTTCTCACAGCTCCGAAATTGGTGATTAATTGCTGTCACTGCACAGATCGACATAATTGTTTTGGGAGTATTAAGATGGCGGATGGCGACTTCAGTTTTGGTGGCCAATAAGCCGTAAAGTGTTTTTTTTTTAAAGATCAGTGGTTGCCAGCCAATCGCAGGGCACATACAAACAAACAACTATTGGCACTCACATTCACACCTACTGCTGCAAGTTAGAGTCTTCAATAACCTAGCATGCATGCCTTTGGGATGCGGGAGGAACCAGAGTGCTGGGAGAAAACCCACAGAGCCATGGGGAGAACAAACACTTTGTTTGGTTGTACAATTTTGATGTACTTAACTGATGTGCGAGAGTAAAAATAACCACTTTATTAACGTTTACAAACTAAGACATTCCATTTGAATCATTATGGTGTCATGGCATCACAAATGAAATTTGTATTCTTTGTCGCAAAAGTGTAGAACAAAGTTAATGTTTATAATATAAACAGTGGTTAGGTCAGGAACCTTTAAAGGGGAAATCCAGTGCTTTGCATGAATAATGTATCCAATAGTTCATGTAATATGAACCCTATTGTGACTATTTGATGTTAAATCCTCTCTCTCTAGTGTTTTGAGAAGATTTTTTAATCGACAATTACGAATTTTCAGGGGCGCTGCCATTTTCGTGAGTCACACGATCTAAGTGGGCGTATGTGACGTGTTACGTGCCGTTCTAAACGCTCGATTACATGGGACACCATTTATGCTCAGCGCTGATTTCTCGGGTTTATCTTTATCTGATGAAGAAATAGCAGTATCGGTTGATCGGGAAGACGGAGGAATACTTCCATACAGATTTGAACCTGTGGCTGTAATTAATGTTGAATATTTGGATGGTTCTTCGGGCGGAATGACGCGGAATCTGACTACTCGGAGCCCTACGCGCGGGACATAAGTGCGTAAACAAAGGCCCCCGGAGATCCGGGCCAGCAGCCACAGATGGTTCTTTGAACGGGAATGACGCGGAGTCTGATGAGCGAGCTCCGGCGACGGGCCACGAGCCGAGCTTCCAGGCGGCGGAGGCCTTTAGCCGAGGTCCGGCGTCCGGGGCTAAAATGGCAGCGCCCCTGAAAATTGATAATTGTCGATAAAAATCTTCTCAAAACACTATTAAATGAGAGATGATTTAACAGCACATTGTCAAATAGGGTACATATAACATGACCTATTGGATACACTGTTCATTCAAAGCACTGGATTATTCCTTCAAAGGCTGAGAGAGCCATAAATGGCAAATATTTCAAAATGTAATTCCAAAAGAGACATCCAATATTTTTAAAACTAAATACAAGTTTATTGATGCATTTTATGTAAGACCAACAGTTTAAGGGTACAATAAGTTTCTAAATTCATTTAAATAACATTATGCTGTTGCTAACCAATGATGACAAAAGTACTTTTTAACCATTAATGCGACCTATTTGCTGCTGGCTATTAGTCATCCGTTTCATACGTCATTAAATTAAACTTCATGCAGCCTTTGAGACTTCCATCCGTTATTCATGAAAGTAGGTTGGTCTTAATGTTTTTGTTTTTTTTTAAATGCGAGAAAGACTTTTCATACACATAGGTAGAACCAAACATTGTCAGTCCAGCAATATTCACATGACGCGGTATGTGACGGCAAGTGCGTTCCAAGTATTCACAATCAGCTGCAGGTCTGCAGGTTGATTTTTTTAATTCATTTGTCCCCACTTATGTGACTTCACCAACAATGCTTGCAATGCTTGTTCTCAAATGAGTCCAATGCGAATTTAAAAAAAGAAAATAAACCGTCGGTCACACAGAGTTTGACCGAAGTTCGTGTGGGCTCAACGCGCTTCCGTGTCGGGGGCAGAAGCCTATCCCACCGGTTTATTTTCTTTTTTTTTTTTAAATACACATTGGACTCATTTGAGAACAAAGCATATTTAAAAAAAAAAAACATCTGTACCAGAAAAATTTACTTTAACGTTTGGCCGTAACACGCTTCTGTGTACGGAGGAGCCGACTCGCTGTCCTTTTTTTCCCCCCTAATGATAGTTAATGCATGCGAGTTTGTGTAAAACCAGGGGTCATTTTTTTAAATATTGGAATTTGTATTGAAAAAAGATGAGTGGCTCCATCACTATGTGGGATTTATTCTTGATTGAGAACAGATCCAGCAACGAAGTATTTGCATGCGTCCAGAATTTTATACGCTTTCAAACTTTTCTGTGTAAATCTCGATGACTCACTCACTAGATATGTGTATATCCAGTTGTCCAAGACAAGCGCAAGCTGGTTAATAGTGAAATTTCTTGTCAGTGAAAACATTGACTTTGGCATTAAATATGGGCCTTCTATGCCAAGTGTCTCTCATTTTTCCACATACCTTTGTTTATTATCACCTTCTAAAAAAGGGATGTCATGCATGATGCTGGAATCTTACCGCTTCGTTAAACTTACATTGTAATTTATTCTTCTCCTCTCACATTTTTCTCTTGAAACCCTTTCTTGAGACTGCACTGTTTGGCACGTGTCATGAAAAAAAAAAAAAAAAGATACAAAAATCCCAAGAAGAAGGAAAATGGTTAATTCTGTCATGTTCATTGAGCTGAGGTCCCATTAAGTACACGGAGGTGACATTCTAAATGACGGCGGTTCTAACTCTAAAACCTGCAACTCCAGCGTACCTTTCCAACAAATTCTCAACTTCATGACCTCAGTTCTGTCCAGTGTTGGAAATTTCACAGCATATTGAGAATTGCACAAACTGCAGGACGTGTGAACATACACGGCTGTAAACGTGCACTAAATTCCAGACCACCAGTATAAATGTATGCATTAATATTCTAGCGGTTTTATTGGACTATTCACCGATATTCCAGTGAAGTAAATGCATGCATTTACAGCAGTAGCAGGTGGTGCGTCTCGGACCTGGGCTTTACTGACCTTATCCACCTCTTAATAATGCCATCCTGTTGCAAATAATTTGCAAAACACGATAGAATTATGTGTAGCATTAAAGAAGAGACACAGGCATTTCATGTATTTGAGTATAAATACCATTAGTACTCAAGCAAGAAACAGTTACCTTTATCTTCAAATACATCACCTCCAAACACTTCCAACCCTTAAGAGGTTGGAGTGTATACACTACAATATAGCAGCTCACGATTAATATTTAATAACAAATGACAAAACCATTCAAACCGCAATTCCAATGTTTTGTATAAAATGTACCATATTTTCCGCACTAGAGGCCGTACATAAAAGCCTTTAATTTTCTCAAAAGCCGACGGTGCGCCTTATAATGCAGCGCGCCTTATATATGAAAAAAAGTTTTGGAATAGCCCATTCATTGAAGGTGTGCCTTATAGAGCAGAAAATACAATAAGTAAAAAGAGAATAGCACAATTTACAAATCCTTTTCAACCAATATTAACTGAATATAGAGTGTAGTCCAAAAATAAGTTCATGTTCAAACTAAGGTGTTGTCATGGTTGTTCAAATATTCCTTCGTTTTGAATTTGATGCAAAAGATTCCAATAAAGCTCGGACAGGATCAACATACGACTGAGAATCGGAGATTTCTCAAAAAAAAATATTGTGGAACATTCCACAGTTTAAGTGGAAATTGGTGAGTGTCATGGTTGTAATAAAAGGAGCATGCCCAAAAGGTTCAGTTGTTCACAAGCGAGAATGGGGCGAGGTTCACCACTTTTTCAACAACTGTGTGAGCAGATAGTCCAAGAGCTTAAGAACAATATTTCTCAATGTAAAATTGCAAGGCATTGAGAGATTTTATCATCTACGGTCTATAATGTTCAGAGAATCTAGAAAAATCCCTGCATGTATGCGGAGAGGCCGAAAACCAACATTTAGCGCCTGTGATCTGCAAGCCTTCAGGTGGCACTGCATTAAACTCTAAACTCTCAAATGCTACTTCAAACTCTACCATGCAAAAGTAAAAGCCATGTTTCAATAACAGCCAGGAACGCTGCCGACCTCTCCAGTCCAGGGCCCATCTGAGGTGGACTGACCCAAAATGGGCAAGTGCACTTTGGTCTGACGAGGCCATATTTCAAATTGTTTTGTTTTGAGTTGTGTAAACGCAAAGTTAGAAAAAAGATGTGATTGTTTGTATTGGCTACTTCAATTCAAAGAATTGGGCAGTCGACAGAGTGAGCAACTGTGAACGTATTACAGATTGTGCGGTGCCAAACGTTGCTCCTTGGAATACTTAGAAAACTCTTTGCCGACCGCCGAATCAGCTGCCCAGGCTGTAAGCTCAGTGGTTGCGTGAGTTTGAACTTCTGGAAAGACCGTTCGAAATATATGACTAGCGTTTTGAAAGTGTTCCTGTTTATTCATCAAGAACTGTATTTTCCACCATTTATCATTTTATTTATTCAAAGGTTACGTGTTTATTGTGTTCCAACCAAAGAAGTGGACTATAATAATTTACTAGGAGAGGAAACATTATTGCACTCCAAATTATATAATCTTGCTTTTGGATGAATCACTTTATATATATATATTTCTGAAATAAATTAAAAAAAAAAAATACATTTGGTCTGTGTCTAGAGATTCAACCCTAACTACTAAGTATTTTTTTTAATCATTTCAATTCAGGTCCCTGATTGTCACTACGTTCTGGCTCCCAGAAGTGTTCTGTTGTTTAAAAATATGAATTATTCTGGTTGATTTAAAAGTGTGCGTCTTAACTGTATTGGAAGGATTATCAATGCTAACAAGGCCAGTCAACCTAACTGCACAACGCAAGGAAAAGACGATTTGGTCTCGTTCGGGTGCATTCGTTTCAGCCATTTTGTCGGTTCTGTTTGATGGATGTTGCACTTGGACCGGGCCCACCACGATCCTCTTGACTGATGGAAGACAGCACCAGGTCTGAACAATCAATCATTAGCCTAGTTGATCTCACCAGGGCGCCTTGCCTGGAGCTGAACTTTAAACAAAATACATCACACTTCATTGAATTCTTCCTGTATGTTTTCACATGATATCGATCGTGCCTTCCCATACACATTTGACATCAATATGGCCTTTTCTTCACTGCATAGTCAAACATGCAGTATAGTTACATTCTCCGCCTATCTTAGCTTTATTTTAAACACACGGGTTCAAATTTTAAACTGTCACAGGTTGTGTGAATTTAAGAAAAGTGATTACATTTGTTGCTCTTGTTCATTCTGAGCAGTTCAACAAGACGATTTCTTGATCTCTTCTGAATCGCCACAATAAAAGCAAATAAATTGGGCCTTTGTGTTTCTTTTAAACTTGTAGGTTTGTTGAGCCTGTGATCTGGATTAAATTTTTCCCAGTTTAATTTGATTTACTGCAATCTATATTCAGCAGTCGATATTAATAACAATGCATCACTGTTCACATCCTGTAAATGAAAAGAAATATAATGTAATGAATTAAAGATGAACAGAGGGGGGAGGGACGGCAGTGGAGACATGAAGGGAGGGTTAGACTTGAGGCGAACACGCCGCAGAAGGAATCGAGTGACTGCATCAGGAAAATGAGAAGTAGTTATTTGGAACTGTTCCATCACACCAAATGGTTTCTATGTACAAGTTTTACCTTGATTTCCCCTTTTAAACTTGCAGTCCTTCATTTTGAAGAGTACGCACTGCATAAAAAGTAACTTCACACAGCAACGGTGACTTTTTGGGGGTTTTGTTTTGTTTTGTCACAATGGATGGAACCGAATGCTGTAAAATGCTAATTCCTTTGCTGACCCACTGATGAGATTTATTGTTTGTGTTCCTGCAAGACCTCTATGTGAATTTTGTGTCAATTCATTGCGACATAAGTTATTACGGTGACGTTTTAGCCCAATATTGAGCTTTTTTTTTCCCTGTCATCTGCACTTAGGTATGTTAGAAAACTGGAAAAAAGCCAAAAGTGCTCTTGTTAGCTGTCTCAGCGTTGGCACAGATTTATTTTATTGTTTCTCTCATTCAGTGGACTGAGAGTGGACTTCACTGAAGGTCGTCGTCAGACGCGACACATTTTGAAAGCTTCCTTTGCACAATCTGTTTTTCAAGTTGTTGGATTGAAGTGACTTGTTATTCATTTTAACAAAGTTCGGAGACACTTTTATCCACCGCCGCTAGGCATAAGTGCGTCTTCATGAGGAGCGTTATTTGTTGGTTTCTACTGCTTTTCCATCTGTTTTCATCTCTTTTTCGAGGTGGGAAGATTGAAACAATCAAAACTAGGTACCAAAATTTTGTAGTTTGAAAGATTCTGTGAGAATCTCCCCCAAAAAATGTCAGTCCTGGTTGCCCAACCCTTTCTGTCACTACTTTTGAGTCACATCTCACCGCGTTTGGTGCAGGAGCAAGCACTTGTGTTTCAAAGTGGCCTGGTTCTGTGAATTATGACATGAAACAGACTTTTATTTGATGGGCTTTGTTGGGAATAATTATTATTATATTATAATCAATTGAATGTGGAACAATGTGTCACCGCACAAATGAAAGTAGTGGGAGTTACGAAGCAATGTCCCTTTTATTTTTTTTCTGCCAGTCCCATTGTTCGAGCACCAATCAAAGGCAAACAAAAGACGTTCTTGTTCTTTTCTGCTCGTCACGAGAAGAAAAAGCACCGACGAGACAGGCAGCAGGCAGTCCAGCCACGCCATCTTCTCCAGCACTCAGCGCAATTAAGATAGCGAAGCGAGGATGGGCTGAGCGAGGGGGAGGAGGAGAAGGTGTGAGGGAACACAGAAACGAGAAACAATTAAAAGGAGTCATTTTAGATTGCACGTCGAGGAAAAGACGAACAACGGCAAAACAAGGGCGGAAAAGTTGCACCGAAATAATGAATTTCCGTAAGCCCCAAAGCGGCGAGACTGAGTCGTACAGCGTTTGCGGTGTACCCAGAACAATGAGTGGCGTGGAGTCTGGTACTGGGGCAAAAGCAGTCGATAGGTCAAGGTCACAAGATGATTGCCTCATGTGAGGTGAATGAGAAGGAGTCAGTACCTGTGACAATTCTTCTTCTTTTCCTTTTGGCTTGTCCCGTTATGGGTCTCCACAGCATGTCATCTTTTTACATCTAAGCCCATCTCGTGCATCCTCTTCTCGAACACTCACTGATGTCCTCCCTCATAAGCTCCCATCAACCTTTTCTTTGGTCTTCCTCTCACTCTTTTGCCAGGCAGCTCCATTCTCAGCATCCTTCTACCAACATAGTCACTCTCTCGCCTCTGGACATTTTCAAACGATCGAAGTCTGCTCTCGCTAACCTTGTCTCCAAAACACCCAACTTTGGCCTGCCAACCTGCTCACTACGAGCGAGAACCTCAACATCTTCATTTCTGCCACCTCCAGTTCTGCTTCCTGTTGCCTCTTCAGTGCCACCGTCTCTAATCCATACATCATGGCCGGCCTCGCCGCTGTTTTATAAACTTTACCCTTCATCCTAGCGGAGACCATTCTGTCGCATAGAACACCAGACAGATGTAGCTGTGACAAATAAGTCCCGTTTTCAGCCCTATGGTTTGACTTGATTTGAATTTCCCTCCTTTTTTTTAAACATCTATGAAGGTCCTTGTATCAAGACAGTGCCCTGAATTTCTTAAAACAAAAATGTCACATTTTTCCTTGGAATGGCATCGCTTTCGTCAGTCAGGAGTTATTGAGCACGGCTTTGGTCGTCTAGGCCAGTAACTTAAAACATATACTATTTTGTCATCAATTTGACATTAAATAAAAATACATAGAGTACTAAGATATCAAAAACAGAGCTTTTCAAATGAAAAGTCGGTGCTTGGAGCCAGTTATTACCTTCTATGCATTAACTGTACTTGCGTCCAATAAGTTGCACGTCAGGAGTGCATTTTGTAAAACTGCATTTATTCAATTTCCTAGATTTCTGTATCTCTCCAGGCATTTAAACTAGTGTTCGACTTTTGTCTCCAGAATAAATAGAACATGGGAACTTTACGACAGGTAAGACAGAGTACATTGTACAGGACAATCGCAGGGCACACAGTGACAATTAGTCACACTCACAATCACACTTAGGGACAATTTAGAGTGTCCAATTATTGTTGCATGTTTTTGGGATGTGCGAGGAAACCAGTGTGCCCGGAGAAAACCCACACAGGCACGGGGAGAACATGCAAACTCTGCACAACAGGGCCGGGATTGAATCCGTGTCCTCAGAACTGTGAGGCCAACGCTTTACCATCTGATCCACTGTGCTGCCCTATCGGATATTTCGTTAATCCAAACGACCGGACTTCCCCTTTAACATAAGTCGCTGACGGTGTATTGGTACACACGCCTGACTTTCGTCTGGCCAGTGTAGGATCGATTGCCGCTGTGTGAAGGTGTCAATGTACCCTGCAACTGACCGGCGACGAGTTCAGGGTGTAGCCTGCCTTAGGCCTGATGTTAGTCGGTATCGGCTCCAGCTCCCCCGTAACTTTTGTGAGGATAAGCGGCTTGGAAAACAGATGGATATTACTTTTAGAATTTTTCTTGGCAATATTTAAATAGTGAAATTTTTACACAAACGACTTCATGCGGACATCAGTTAAAATCCACGCTATTTTAACATTGCTTAGCCCACCCTGCAATTACACAACAAATGGTAATTTCACAATGTCTCGAGAGATCAATTTAAAACCCCACATATTTGCAAGGTAATAATTTCACTATAATTTAATAAACGAGGGACTTTAACACACAATTAGCACCGAGGGGAACTAAATGGTACACAACATATAGAATGTAAATAGGCAGCCAGCTCTGCGGTAGCGCTCACGCAAACAACAATTTAACTGCGAGAGTCTCCGATCAGTCTCTTACCAGCCATCTTGCAGTCGTTTGTTCATGTTTTTTTTTTTTTTTTTTTGCACCGGTTTTAGTACTCAGACAATAACGGAATCCTCTTTGTGCTCATCAATGTTGGATGCTGGATTTTAATTATTCCACCTGTGACACGCACCCTCTTTTAGAGTTCACGCAGCAGCTGTGTCATGATTCGTCTTTCCGGTTTATTGTAGTCAATCTGCCATTTTTGTAGTCCTTGACGACGCCTGATCCGATTGTTTGCCTGCAGGAAATTGATACTGGCTGTCATCTACAGCAAACCGCCCGAATGTGTATTTGTTGAGTGTTCTCGACTCCTGACCAGAGAGTTTGTATCCAAGAGTCACATGTACTGGAGAATCCATTCATTTTCTTCATCGCTTATCCTCACTAGGGTCACAGGCGTGCTGGAGCCTATCCCAGCTGACTCTGGGCGAGAGGCAGGGTATACACGGGACTGGTTGCCAGCCAATCACAGGGTACATATAAAAGTCAATCAATCACACCTCGGGGCAATTTAGACCTTTCAATTCATGTTAATTAATTCATTTTTTGAGGATATGGTAGGAAACCAGAGTATCCGTAGAAATCCCACGCGTGCACTGGGAGACCACGTGAAGTCCACACAGGCGTGTCCGGATTTGAACTCCGGTCCTCAGAAATATGAGGCAGATGTGTTAACCTCTTCTCCACCAGACCGCACTAACTGCAAAACGTCACTGGAACACCATGTGATGGGTGCCCTCCTCAAAAAACTTTTTCTTAGCAATTAAATTAGGTTGACCAAACAAAGAAAAGCCCAATAAACCGCCTTCAGGTTCACACTCAGACTTCAGTTTTCTTGTCAACTCACACAAGCTCATTCTGCTCTGGTGGGTCCGGTCGTCAAATGTGTCCTGCCTGGCCGTTTAAGCGCATGTATTTGTGGAGCGTTGGAATCCATTTTTTTCTGACTGGATTCCCTGACCTCAAAATTGAACACTGAAATGTCCCTTACTTCCTCCTGGGATGTTGCTTCTACCTGCCTTGCTTGACAAAAAAAAAAAAAAAAAAAAAACCTCCTCTCTCTACATCAGCTCGCTGCTCTTTCCTGTCTTTGCATCATGTTCTTATGTCAGCGTTCCTCCTCCTCCTCCTCCTCCTCCTCCTGCTCAAGTCTTTGTGCAATTTGGTTATGCAGGTGCAAGTTTTTCCTGACGTGTACAACTCCAGAACCGTCTGGTTGTTGAAGATGCTGAGGCAGATATGATTAATGCAGTGTGCAAAGCCACCATGAGATTTAAATTGTTTCCTGCATGCTGGGAGCTAATTATCAGATGTCTCAGAATGATTGTGCAGGGCAGATATTGGGATGAGTTAGGGCAGAATGACTGTCCCAAGAGTGAAACCTGTTGAATGTTTAAGAGTGAAAATCACAATGATTGTGACGTGAAACTAAACGATAGCCAAATAGGATGTGACTTGAAGTTTGTTGTTGTCTGGCACAAACAACTGCTTGTGCTGAGTATTTGTATAATGGGTCTCCAAAGTCATTGACTACGTTAAAATGTCAAACGCAAAGCAAGTAATCCTACATCGTGCCTGTCTTTTTTTCTTCTGCTGCTATTTTTTGATGCTACCTCGGACCAGTAAGTTCTTGGTTATATGTCAGACATCCGGTTTGGAGGTGGAAACTCACTTTTGTGGGGGTTACATGCTGATGTGTGAGATATGTTGTGTAGTATTGATCATCTTGAGTACACCAGAGAATACCCGGCAATTTTTTTTCATCATGAGTAAGATATGTTAAAAAAAAAAAAAAAAAAACAGTATGTGTGCACCCCTCACTAGAGGTTTATTTGTTTGTTGCAATAGATTATCAAACTCAACCAAACTGAAGTGGTCAAGTCCTTTTGTTATCAAATAGTTGCTCAGTCGCTAAGGATGGGCATAACAATATTTTAAATTGTGTGCAATTGATTGTGTGGAAACCGGTTAACACACCTGCCTCACAGTTCTGAGGGCTCGGGTTCAAATCTGGCCTCGCCATTGTGGACTTTGCACTTTCACCCTGTGCCTGCGTGGGTTTTTTCCAGGTACTTTGGTTTGCTCTCACATCTCAAAAATGTGCTTGAAGACTCTAAATTGTCCGTTTGTGTGAATGTGAACGTGAATGGTTGTTTGTTTCTATGTGTCCTGCGAGTGGCAAGGAAACAAACCAGTACACCTAAGACAGCTGGGATGGCCCTCGTGAGGATAAGCGGCTAAGAAAATGGATGGATGGATACATCTGATTGCGGATTCATCATATCTTAAAGTAACTAAGGCAAAATGGAAAGCTCTAGTAGAGGAAATTTTGGTTCAACTATCCATCCATCCATCAATTTTCTTTGCCGCTTATCCTCATGAGGGTCGCGGGGAGTGCTGGAGCCTATCCCAGCCTGTCAACAGGCAGGAGGCCGGGTACACCCTGAACTGGTTGCCAACCAGTCGCAGGGAACATCGAGAGAAACAGCCGCACTCGCAATCACAGCTTGGGGCAATTTAGAGTGTCCAATTAATGTTGCATGTTTTTGGGATGTGGGAGGAAACCGGAGTGCCCGGAGGAAACCCACGCAGGCACGCTAGAACATGTAAAATCCACACCGGCGGGCATTGAACCATGGACCTCAGAACTATGAGGCTGAGCCACCGTGCTGCCTCGGTTCAACTAGTTTGCTGTATAAAGATGAATAATAGACGGGAAATATGGTTGTATGCCTAGTGATAGAAGCATTGTCTTGAAGCAAGGGAGGCATTTATGTATTTTAATGCTTGAATGAGACAAGCAGTTTAGAGAGCGATGCACGTCTAGAAAGATTGTTTAGTTCTGAAGCTGAGACTCAGCTGGCATTTTGTTCAGATTTTGTACAAGCTAGATGATGCAATAGGTAACGGGGCACATTGCAGCACTTTATTGAAACGATGTTTAATGGGACAGCTTCAAATAAAAAAATGATTGGGACCTTTAAGTCAGGACGTACTTGAACTTTTAGTTTCAAAACGTAAAATGGGATTATTAATTGCAGCACGGTCTGGTCTCCTCATTTTCATCTACTTGTCTCTTATGTGCCTCAAAGTACTGATGTGGTAATACAGTAATGTTATCACCCACGGTGGTATGTTCATACCGTGAATTCCTCATTAGTTTCATTCACAGTTGCCATAAGACATGAATGGAGCAACAGCTGCAGTCGTGCACGCTCCCTGTCATGAAGTGAAAACCAATGAAGAAAATTTGAGCGCACATTCCAACCCTTCACGCAATCATCATCAGCCATTTTTTTCTTCACATCCCTTTTTTTTTGGTCTGGTCAGGTTTTTTTTTCCATCTTCACCTAATTTATTCACATGATGGTCTGATTCTCATTTCATCTCCTAAATTAGAAAAAAAATAATAAAACACCTCCTCCACTCCCTCCTCCCTGTCCCATCTCCATCCTTTCTTTTATCTGTGGGTGAAAATCTCATTCTGTACTACACGAGGGAGACTGTTTTGTTCCCGCTGTGATTTGGCCACTTTTCAGCAGCAGCACAGACGACAGTAGTGTGAACGATGGAAAATTGCATTTTAAGGAAAGAAGAAGATGATTGTTTTGTTTTATTATTAAAATCCTTGCTGATGAGAAAGAGACACATGGGCCATTCCACTGAAATAAAAAATATAACTGCATGATAAAGTTCATTGTAAAAAAAAATATATATATATATATATATATGGCACCCCCAAAGTTGACCTAAAAAAATCAGGAAAACGGTTCTTCCAATGTACAATGCGCACCACCAATTCTCTGCTACCCATATGCTCAAAATATTAGGAATTATCTGTATTTATATTTTGTTAGGTTTGGACTTGTATTGTTTTTCAAAAAACTGTCTGTGCAACAATCATTAATAATAATCATTGTGCGTGTGCTAATGTAGCGATAATGTAATCTCAGGACAGGCCACAGGACACGCTTGTACCTGTAATTGTCAGAACAGAACAAAAAAAAAAAAAAATATATATATATATATATATATATATATATATAATATATATATATATATATATATATATTATATGCAACATTTTAGCAGTCTCCTGCATTTTGACAAATAAATACAATTTAAAATACTAATTTTAATTCCCTTGTACATTAAAAAAAATACCATTTAATGCTTATTCCCATTTCCCAAAATTAGACTTTACGAGTGTTATGAAATTTAATACCAATTTAAAGCCTGTAGGATGTATTTTTTTCCACACTTGTACAATAATTTTATTTCCTTTAAGAAACAAAAACAAATTTTTGAGATTAAATTCACACTTTACATGTGACCCTGGGTTTTCTGCTAAGTGCTGTTCCCCTTATCACATGACTCAGCTGTCCTTCCATCCATTATGTGAGCCGCTTATCCTCACAAGGGTGGCAAAAGTGTTCTAACCTATCCCAGTTATCTTCGGTTAGCAGGCGGGTCCACCCTGAACTGGTTGCCAGCCAATCGCAGGGCACACATAAACAACCACTCACACTCATGTTCAGATCTTCACTCAACCTACCACGCATGTTTTTGGGGACGTGGGCTGTCCTTCACAACTTGAGTTTTTTTTTACAGCTCGCGTCTGTGCACGACTGACCAATGGTCAAGCAGAACAATGGAGATGTGACATTATTCATAATTGACTATATTGACTACAGGGTTTTCAAATAAAAAGGCGTGGCTTACACGCTTCAGCCTTGTACTTTGCAACGGTATATTTATTCAGGTTGCACTTCTTAATGGATAATTTTGGGGGTACATTTATTTTTTATTATTATTTATAATTTATTCTTATTTAAAGATTCATTTTGCACTGAAAACTATTAGCATACCTTTTTCTTAAAAAATACTTCAATTTTTTTTTTCCTGGTCATGAGGAATAAGTGTGATTAATGATCATGACTGCAAAATTGGTCAAAATAGTTTTTTTTTTTTTTACCATAACTGCACAGCCCTACTTTAGTTGCCTATTTTTCTTTTATTTATTTATTTCCCCCCCTGCACCAATTGGCCTGAGGGATGCCTGCATCACGAGCAGGGGAGGCCGTGTTTATTCTGCAAAAACAACAACACACACAGCAGCATAACACACACTGCACTTCCTTCTCCCTGGATTTCAAACACATGGCTCAAAATAGCACTCACTTGCAAACACACGCACGCATGCTCGCACACACACACACAAACACACTATAAATATACATGCACCGCTCAAAGTGAATCAGTTGTCTATCCCCAAGCTGCTGTCCCACATTGCTGCTCAAGTGAGTTGTGTGTCTGCGTTTGTGCGCGTCTATGCGCGTGTGCGCACGCATATGCAGTGTGGATGCTCATGCGACTGTTGTGGTGGAGATTCTTGTCGCTGCGTAACCATGGTAGCGACGTGGTGGGAAAAGCTCCACTGTGCTGGACATACACACGTGCGTGCCCAATTGAGTAATTTCTTTTTTTGTCTGGGTTTGTCAGTTTTAGGAAGCGAAAATACTCAGTCTATGTACACTTTGATATATTTGGCCATCATGATGATGCAAAGTGTGTCCACGTTAATTGTAATATGTTCTATTAACTAGCACAAAAAGCACGGGACATGCTTTTTGGCAATGTTATGCAGTTGAAAAGGCTGCCTATTTGCATTTTATGAAAATGGCGCTAACATTTGGAAGCAACGTGAATGTGCGGGTTAAGCAGGAAAGCTAAAAATCTTCTCCCCAATCCCAAACGGCCTATTTTGCTGCTGTCAATGACTCTTGTTTAGAGTTTGTTGAGTTTTAAGATCGATGTTTGAAGAAACTTTTATTGGGAACGTATTGTATGTACAGTAATGCAATAAGGTGTATGAAATGTATCTGTTCACCAATCACAAGCCTCACTCGTGTGTTGAAGAAAAGGAGTGTCCCGATCTGATCTTTGAGATCGAAAATCAGTTGGATGTCAGCAACAACAACAACTAAAAAATTGGATCGGCTTGGATGTCAAATCTCTGATTTTATAACTCTTATACAAGCAGCTCATTCCGCGCTGTGCTTCGGCACTTTTATCAAGCAGCGCCTGGACGGCATGAGGAGCCCATGGGATCATAATTACAGGTTGCTCAGGTGCTAACATTGGAGCACAAAGAAAGAGTAAATGTTGCTTGGTCATAGCAAAAGAATTAAACCTATTTCATGTTCAAATACCATAATTTCTCGAGTATAATGCATCCTGAAGTATAATGCGCACCCCCAAAGTTGACCTAAAAACATCAGGAAAACGCTTCTACCAAAGTACAATGCGCACCATCAATTCTCTGCTACCCATATGCTCAAAATATTAAGAATTATCTATATTTTTTTTGTTGGGTTTGGACTTGTATTGTTTATCAAAAAACTGTCTGTAGAACAATCATTAATAATAATCATTGTGCATGTGCTAATGTAGCGGTAATGTAATCTCAGGACAGGCCACAGGACACGCTTGTCCTGGTCCCCGTAATTGTCAGAACAGAATCCCTCAACCGGCAAAAATAAATGCTCAATGATAACACAACATTTTATTAATACTATTGATAACACATTTTACAGTCTTAAATAAATAAACTATTTAACACTGTTTGACTTTAAAAAATTTCCATTAAATATTTGTGCATAAAACGTTTGTGCATAGTGCACTTTATCCTCTAAATTACACATCTTTGGCCAAGACTTCAAAAGAAGCATCTGACTCATCTCCAATCTGAAATATATCCATCGTAGCTACCTTTGGTGCATCACTGCCGATTTCATCTTTGATGCTCTGGTCCAGTCCCGGTGCCTCCTGCATTGCATCAAGAACATCCGATCTTGCTCCCACAGCATGTCGTCCTCTGTGCCATCCATGGCGTTTGTGAGGAAAGAGTTTTTGTTCTGCAGCCCACCATCTCGCCCGAGTCAACATTTTTTGTCCAAGTTTAAGTTAAAGCAACATGCAGTGGTTTCTGATCTTTGGTGCAGTAGCAACAAACATGCTACGCTAATGATCGTAAAATGAGCTCACGTTGGCGGCGCACATTACCGTAATGTATCGATGTACCTGTATACGACTATACAATGTGATTGTATTTTTTTTATTTTTCATCCATACGTAAATATAATGAACTTTTTGAAAATATTTTTGGGAAAAATTTGCGCATTATTTTTGAGAAATTATGGTACATCACAGACTTCATTTTTGTCTTCGTTTTTGTTCACAGCAACATCAAGCTCAAAGCTAACACACAATGAATGAAAAATACGGTTGACGAGCCAATGATAATTAGCATATCTCTCAAAATAATGACCAGTGGAATACAAGCGGGCAATATAATCGCACTCTCTGGAATATATATATATATATATATATATATATATATATTATCGTAACAATATTCGTTATTAACTTCAACTTTCTTTATAACTGCAAGAGTGCATCTCATACACACACACATTTTATTGTATTTTTATTTTATTGATGTTCAGGTGGAACGGTGGGCTGGTTAGCACATCTGCCTCACAGTTCTGAGGACCCAGGTTCGATCCCGGCCCCACGTGTGTGGAGTTTGCATGTTCTCCCCATGCCTGTGTGGGTTTTCTCCGGGCACTCCGGTTTCCTCCCACATCCCAAAAACATGCATTCCTTGGAGACTCTAAAGTACCCCTCGGTGTAACTGGTTGTTTGGTTCTACGTGACCTGCAATTGGCTGGCGAGCATTTGAGGCTGTACCCCGCCCCTTGCCCGAAGATAGCTGGGATAGGCTCCAGCACTCCCCGCGACCTTTGTGAAGATAAGCGGCTAAGAAAATGGATGATTGGATTATTGATGTGCATGCTCTGGTTAAAAAAAAAAAAAAAAATCATAAATTACTATTTACTCGGCACTTGAGGAATTTTATCACTGTATACTTCTTATTCTTAAGCACTGTTTTGGAGAACTAATTTTTACTTTTACCTGAGTTCTTCTTTTTCTTTCAGCTTGTCCTGTTAGGGGTCGCCACAGCGTGTCATCTTTTTTCATCTAAGCCTATCTCGTGCATCTTCCTCTCTAACCCCAACTGCCCTCATGTCTTCCCTCACCACATCCATAAACCTTCTCTTTGGTCTTCCTCTCGCTCTTTTGCCTGGCAGCTCCATCCTCGGCACCCTTCTACCAATATACTCACTCTCTCGCCTCTGAACATGTCCAAACCATCGAAGTCTGCTCTCTCGAATCTTGTCTCCAAAACATCCAGCTTTGGCTGTCCCTCGAATGAGCTCATTTCTAATCCTATCCAACCTGGTCACTCCGAGCGAGAACCTCAACATCTTCATTTCTGCCACCTCCAGTTCAGCTTCCTGTTGTTCCTTCAGTGCCACCGTCTCTAATCCGTACATCATGGCCGGCCTCACACCTGGTTCATAAACTTTGCCCTTCATCCTAGCGGAGACTCTTCTGTCACATAACACAGCAGACACCTTTCGCCGGCTGTTCCAACCTGCTTGGACCCGTTTCTTCACTTCCTGACCACACTCTCCATTGCTCTGTATTGTTGACCCCAAGTATTTGAAGTCGTCCACCCTCGCTATCTCTTCTCCCTGTAGCCTCACTCTTCCCCCTCCACTTTTCTCATTCACGCACATATATTCTGTTTTACTTCGGCTAATCTTCAATCCTCTCCTTTCCAGTGCATGTCTCCATCTTTCCAATTGTTCCTCTGCCTGCTCCCTGCTTTCACTGCACATGACAATATCATCTGCGAACATCATGGTCCAAGGGGATTCCAGTCTAACCTCATCTGTCAGCCTATCCATTACCACTACAAACTCTTACTTTAATACAGTATTTGGCTACTCTACCCACATCTGGATAGGACACCCACGATTGAAGCAGCATTTTTCTCCTCAGATTATGTTATATTTGTTGCACTGTTGTTGTTTTTTTGTGACTGTGAAGCTGTGGATTGTGGGCCTGGTTCTGGTCCCAGTGGAGCCACGACGCTCACGTAACATCGGCGACAAGAGTACAGCTTATATTTATTAGGAAACGTGCTTACAATTACCTAATTAGTTTGGATGTTAATGTTAAATGTATTAAGCAATGGGGCAATGATGGGGATTATGTCACAGCACAGAAGGAACTGAGTTCAAATTTAGAAATGAAGAAAAAAGAAAACTAATCAATTTAATATTTTCCTGGAGGACGCTTCTATGATCAGCCTTTGAAGTTGGCAATAGTGAAAAATGAAGTGCAACGGCCAATTATTGTAATGAATTCTTTTCGAGAATGAGAACTCTTAAAGAGGAGGATGCTCTTCAGAGGGAAACAAAGTGAAGCGGGCCATGGGGTGCAGGTGGAGATGGGCCTGACGCAAAACAAAAAAGCAATGAGGAAAATCTCATTTTAATAATGCATGTATGGATCCATGTGTAATTGTGTGGTCTCAAAAAAACTTTTTCTGCTTGAGCAAAATTGTGTATTTTGCCTTATGGTACTCTTCAGAGTCTTTCAGATCGCTCAATTTATGTTAAAATAAACAAATTTTCTGAGGGCACAGCTGCTTTTTTTTTTTGGTTGGTTTTTTTCGGTCACCTTTTAATGCTATTGGTGTTTGCGTGTCTGCAGCACCCTGAACAAGATAAGGGGAAGAGAATTATCGAATAGTGCTTGCATGAGGACATATGGCTCAATCCACACCAACGCGGACTGAGAGGTGGTTCCGTCCGTCTGATAGCTTCGCTCACCGTGTGGACGCAAGTGGCATTACAAGACAGCGGCTCCTTTCGAAGGGAGACGGAATTGTTTCCTCAGATCTGAAATGTTCCTGGCACATTGATGAATGGAGGCAAGGAAACTGCTGAAGATTGGAAAGAGAAAAAGGATCAGACACTTCCCATTTATCACTTTTATGAGCCCATTATCATTCATTTCTCTTTCTTTCATCTGTCCATCCATGCTCTCCTCCTTTCTCTGGGAATATTCCATAAATTGTGATGGATAAGCACATGAGCCAGATCAGCTTTCTTCTCCATCCTACTCTCATTCCCCCATATCTATTTCTTCCCCACCTCTTCTCTCCCAAGTTATCTTTCTCATTTCCCTGTTTTCTTGTACAGTGAAGAAAATAAGTATTTGAACACCCTGCTGTATTGCAAGTTCTCCCAGAAATCATGGAGGTGTCTGAAATTTTCATGGTAGGTGCATGTCCACTGTGAGAGAGACCATCTAAAAAGAAAAATCCAGAAATCACAATGTATGATTTTTTTAACGATTTATTTGTGTGATATCGCTGCAAATAAGTATTTGAACACCTTGGAAAACCAATGTCAATATTTGGTACAGTAGCCTTTGTTTGCAATTACAGAGGTCAAATGTTTCCTGAAGTTGTTCACCAGGTTTGCACACACTGCAGGAGGGATTATGGCCCACTCCTCCACACAGATCTTCTCTAGATAAGACAGGTGTCTGGGCTGTCGCTGAAAAACACAGGGTTTCAGCTCCCTCCAAAGATTTTCTATTGGGTTTAAGTCTGGAGACTGGCTAGGCCACACCAGAACATTGATATGCTTCTTACAGAGCCACTCTTTGGTTTTCCTGGCTGTGTGCTTCGGGTCATTGTCATGTTCAAAGACCCAGTCACGACCCATCTTCAATGCTCTGACTGAGGGAAAGAGGTTGTTCCCCAAAATCTCACACTACATGGCCGTAGTCACCCTCTCCTTAATACAGTGCAGTCGTCCTGTCCCGTGTGCAGAAAAACATCCCCAAAGCATGATGCTACCACCCCCATGCTTCACAGTAGGGATGGTGTTCTTGGGATGTAACTCATCATTCGTCTTCCCCCAAACACGGTTAGTGGAATTATGACCAAAATGTTCCATTTTGGTCTCATCTGACCACAAAGCTTTGGTCATTGGCAAACTTAAGACGGGCCTTGACATGTGCTGGTTTAAGCAGATTAGCCTTCCGTGCCATGCATGATTTCAAACCATGACGTCTTAGTGTATTACCAACAGTCACCTTGGAAATGGTGGTCCCAGCTCTTTTCAGGTCATTGACCAAGTCATGTCGTGTAGTCCTATGCTGATTCCTCACCTTTCTAAGGATCATTGAAAACCCACTAGGGAATATCTCGGATGGGTTTCCACTCCGATTGAGATTGACCGTCATGTTTAGCTTCTTCCATTTTCTACTGATTGCTCCAACAGTGGACCTTTTTTCACCAAGCTGCTTGGCAATTCCTCTGTAGCCCTTTTCAGCTTTGTGGAGTTGTACAATTTTGTCTCTGGTGTCTTTGGACAGCTCTTTGGTCTGGGCCATGTTACAAGTTTGAGTCATACTAAATGTATGGGGTGGACAGGTTTCTTCATGCAGCTATCGATCTCACACAGGTGCATCTGATTCAGGATAATACATGGAGTGGCGGTGGACTTTTAAAGGCAGACTAACAGATCTTTGAGGGTCAGAATTCTAGCTGATGGACAGGTGTTGAAATACTTATTTGCAGCTGTATCACACAAATAAATTGTTTTAAAAAAACATAACATAATATGCATGTTCTGATCTTTGAAGACAAAATTGTTCTCAAGCGTGAACGTGAACTGTGACTGGTTATTTGTCCACATGTGTCCTGTGATTGGCTGGCAACCAGCCCAAGAGGTGCATCACTCAAAGTCATCTTAAATTGGTTCTATCTCAAATGAGATCAATGATATGGATGCTTTTCTCCTTCAAAGTTACAGGTTTTAAAACGATAAAGAGCTCTTTCACTGAAAATGAAAGAAAAAGAGATGGCCAGTCAGGCACAAATGTTGTCATGGTAGCAAATCCATGCAATGCTGAGCGTGTGAGAGTGGTGTGTGATGCTTCTAGTCTACCTTCTTGGATTTATGACGTATTTGCCCCATTTCCTCTTGTTCTAGCTCACTCATTTTCTCATCTTCTTATCTTTCTTCTCCTCTACCACGTGCTTTGCTGTACTTCATTATTTTATTTATCTCATTTTTTGTGGGGGGTGGGAGTCCTTCCTCTTCTGCCCCTTCCATCTCATTTTACACTGGTTTCTCTCATCTTCTGTTCCTCCTTCCTGACATCCTGTCTGGTTTTGCCATTAATTTTCTCATCTTCTCTTGACTTCTTCTCCCATTTGCTCGCTCTTTATCATCCTCTTTCTCTAAACAATTCCACAATCCTCTCCCAATGTTTCCGCTCTTCCTCATCTACATCTGAGTTCCTTCTCTCCAAGTCTCAGGTCTTCCCCCTGTCCATATCAATATCCTTAAATTTTTTTTTCTTCCTCCATCTCTAATCTTATGTGCCTGAGACTGTAACCAACCAATGATTCTCGCCTGCCTCTCTCTCTCTCTCTCTCTGTTTCTATCTATTTCATGCTCGCTCTCTCTCTTTCCCCTCTGTCAGCATTCTGGCAGTCTGAGTATACGAGTGTGAGTTACAGAGGAGTACGACCATGAGTTTAAACCAAAACCACTGGTTTGCATCACCTTTTTCATTGTTCTTGTTAAATGGTAAGTGTGTTTTTATTCATTGTCTTGAGGTCGGTCGAAGTTTAACAGTGGTCGGAGGTAGGCGTGAGCAGGAGGGCACATGTGGTGTTTCTCCTTGGAGAGGATTCGCCTCCCTTGACCAGTAGACATGGTGTGAGAGTGGGGTGTGATGCTCGGTAGTCTGTACACCAGGTTCTTCTGTCAAAAGAAAAACAAATGGGAAATGGGAATACTGTGTAGCATACAGCATTTTGAAAAACAAAGCCATCGTAGCGTTTGTCAGGGAGGAACGTTTTGTCCACCTGTTGATTGAGAAAGGGGAGGTGATGGACGATTAATATACTGTACAGCTGTTTCACCTTTATGCGTCATCAATACCTATTCAATCCATTTTTATTTATAGAGCAATTTTTATACCGTACATGCAATGCGGCCCAAACTGCTTTAAATAAATTAAAATCAAGCCTTTGTCAACAGGGACACAGACGTACACACACACACACAATACAAATGAACTCCATACCTAAGTGAGCTCAGAAACATGCCTGTGAATGTTGTCATTCAACCTGGTCATTTCATTCTCAAGGGATTGAATCGTAGGTGGCATGGTGGATCCGCTGGAAAGCTTTGGCCTCACAGTTCGGAGGTCCCGGGTTCAATCCTGGATCCGCTTTTATTGAATTTGCATGTTCTCCCAGTGCCTGTGTGGGTTTTCTCGGGGCACTCCGGTTTCCTTCCACATCCCAAAAACATGCGACATTAATTGGACACTCTAAATTGCCCGTAGGTGAGATTGTGAGTGCGGCTGTTTGTCTTGATGTGCCCTGCGATTGGCTGGCAACCAGTTCAGGGTGTACCCCGCCTCCTGCCCATTGACAGCTGGGATAGGCTCCAGCAGTCCCGCGACCCTCGTGAGGATGAGCGCCAAATAAAATGGATGGATGGATGGATGGGATTGAATCGATGGCAAATGGACTACTCTGTTTGGCTTTGCAGGCTTGATCAGTTCATGTAACAAGGTTTAATTAGGTCAGTCAACAGGTCACCACTGGCGGAGCATCTGGAACAGATGGGTTTTTCTCTGCTGGGTTTTACAAATCATTTTGGTCTTTCATCGAAAATTATTTTTGGGAAGTTTTTACAAGCTGTTCGGACTCTGGAACTCAATCACTGAGTTGAATATGAGCTGATTTGAGATTGATGCCAAAAATGGGAGATCTTGATTTGTTAAAAAACTGAGGAACCATCTCTATGTTATTGAACCATTACAAACTAATTGCAAAGTCTCTGAAGGAATTTTTAGAGTCAGTAATAAAATAGTCAGAGATTTTGTGTCCCTCAAGAGAAAGCTAGTGAATGTGTTCATCATTTTTGTCCGTTTTAAACATTTGAAAGAGTTTGTTGGGGTGAATGATTTATGTCATGGATGATGCTGTTCTGTTTAAGGTGAAGGTGGACTTAGACGTCCAGTTCTTGTTAAAAAAAAAAGAAAAAAAAGAATTAGGCAAGGCTCTCCTTTTTCTGGTATGCTATACATACTCTCTGCCCAAAGAGCCACTTTTATATGAGCTCAGGCAATGTTTTTCAGGATTTTCCTTTATCAAAATCCTTCTAACTCTGTTAAACTCGCAGCCTACACTGGCGATATCGCAGTTCTCATAACAGAGTAAAAAAGGTGTGCGTATATATGAAAAAGCTTCATCAGCAAGAGTAAATCGGTTCGTATCTGAAGGTTTACTTTTGGGAGACTGGTGAAATTAAGTTAGGCCAACATTACCATCTTAGCTCCAATGGAACACTGAAGGCAAGAAGTTCCTCAGTCTTTTCGAGCAATAAAAATTATTCCAGTAAAAACTGGGAAGGTACTTGAGAAAGTGAGTTTGCAATTTTCTTGGTGGTTATAGATCCTGCCCCAGTCATAAAGGCCTCAGTGGTCTGGAATTGTGTCACTGTTGTAGTGCCTCCAGACAGAATCCTTGTCACGAGCAAGGAACAAGGGTTAAGACTAAATTGCAGGACGCCTAGGCAGGGACATGATGTTGAGGGCGGTTTTATTCCAGGCAGAGATCATACACAGATAAGTACTCCAAAAAGACAGAGATACAAAAACCCGTGACAACAGAGAAGGTCCAAAAACATGAAAACTAAGTCAGATTACTACTTAGCTGTGGTGGCACAGGAACGCTGGTCGTGACAACGAGGTGAAAACACAACGAGATTCTTGTGTACTCACGCAGAATACTGCAGTCTCAAGCACAACAAACTGGCAAATGAGAAAGAAAAACTCAAAGCTTATATGTCTGGCCTAGTTAGTGTCTATACGTTGCAGGTGTGGGCTGCTGCCCGAGGCAGCTCCGCCCAGAGCAGTGGTCTGGCCGCGCCCCTGACAATCCTTCTGCTGACCACCTAACTAGGGATGAAAGAAGGTCAGAGTTGATCTTGACAATCGAGTTCCAGCTTTTCGGCTTCAAACCATCCAGTAATTATTGTACCACAGACAATACCTTTCAAAAGAGTATCTGTGTTGCTTCACCAAGGTACGACCTTATTATATACTGTATACCTTCATCACCTGAAACTAGATGGGATGGACTTTACTATCACTTCTTTTTATGAGACAGTCCTCGGAGGGCGGTAAACAATCTTATAAACCCAGAGATATTTCTCCAAATGGTATGGCCACGTTGGGGAGGAATCCTTGTTTCATAGCCGCTTAATATGCTACAGGATGCTGAGCTCAGACACTATGAGAAAATAAAATGATTAAAGCCAGACTCACCCAGTCAAGAAATGAGAAGAGAATGATGACTTTCCTTTCTTCAGCTCCACCCTTTAGGTACCCTACAAATAGGTCACAGGGTTGCGTGCAAAAAAAGAAGCGCTTCATAGTTTACCAGTAACCTTTCGAACTTTTACAATGGAATTATTACCCGCGTTTCCTTCCTCTTCTTCAGGTACATCCACGCCCTCTACCTGGGTGCCCAGAGCCGTTGGCACGGTGACGGTTCCCACCACCGCTTCCACTGGCGACTGATGTTCGAGAGCGCTGACATTACTATGCTCCGCCTCCTGGAGGCCTTCCTCAAGTCAGCACCGCAGCTTGTTTTGCAGCTGAGCATCATGATCCATGGAAACACTGTCCATCCACTGCAAGGTGAGACACTCGCAGGTGATCTTTGCCCCACGAGATTCATGAGCCAGTGATTTTTTTTTAATTATCCATGATGGGAAAGGGCAATTGTGGATTTGGCCAACGCCATGCTCAGAGTGGCCCCTAAAACAGTCTAGGAATCCTTGCTGCACCACAAATGATGAGTTTTCAAGTTATATTTGACATCATTTGCCATAAGAAGACAGACATCGCTGAATAGCTCTTCCACAGGTTCTTCTCCATTAGAGAAGAAGAATATAAAGACATCCGTGTTTAATTATGAGGTGTTTGTGAGTCGCTAAAGGAAGCACCAACTCCTTAAAGACGAAGAAGAAAAGACCAGTCATTACCAGGGAGAGCTTGCTCTAGCCAGGTGAGACACTAGCTAATGCTAACCTTTGCTTCTTATTTGAAGGAACTGACCACCATGTTACTGTATCGCAAGAAATCTTGCCCAAGATAGCTGGGATAGACTTTAGCACGCCCGCGACCCTTGTGAGGATAAAGCGGAACAGAAAATGGATGGACGGAAATTAACGGGATGAATTTAACTCCAAGCCTTGTAAACGTACGACACCCTTACCAATACCCGTAGCACTGCTGTCAGTCTCAGGCGAAGAGGATGGAGTATTGATATGAAGTGGAAAGTGAAATGAGTGATGCGTTTCATCACCAAGATGTGAGTTTTAAAGGAGTCCAAATGGTAAACTATATTAAACATTGATTAATGTTCTCATCAGTTAGAGTAAAAGCATTGAGATGATTTGCTTGTCTGTAAGGTTCTGACTCACTCTCTAAATCCCGACTCACTATTTGTATTGACAGGAACAATTGACTTCTGAAAATCAGAATTAAATCATTCCCCTTGTACTTTTCTTGAATAAAGAAAATCCGATTTGATTATTTGAAAACTATATGTTGAACCAGAGAGTACCTTGGTTTGTTTTGTCTGTCATTTCTCCCACCAATTTTTCTGGCTTACTTTAACCACATTACCTGGAGGTGCAACGGCCAAAGGTAGAACCTTGGTTGGTTTCTGCGCCTGTTTGGTGCTGCCACAGATCAGCCTCCATTTTGGCTAGCAGGCTACCTTGCCAGAGCTTCATAGCTGACCGGCTGTTTGGTGTTTGCTGTTGGCTCAACGTTCTCCCATTCTTTGTGCTGTGGTCGCCAGCCACCTCGGCAACGGCTCCCTTTTTGGCTCGGTTGTGTCATTGGCATGAACATCTTTGGAGCTTCTTGGGCAAGACTAATGGATGCCACATTTCATGGAGATCATGGTGGACTGCTATAGTGCAGCTACAACAGAAGTGTACATGGCAGCAGTTGGAGTGCTTGTTGGAATAAAATCGGATGTTATTCCTCATGATTCGAATCTGAAAATTCTGATTTGACCTTTTTTTGTGTGTGTTTTCCTTTTTGGGGTGGGCTCGAATGGCATTTGAAATCACTACGATTCGTGAACAGCTCTTCTTGTTAGATCATCCTCAATAAGGATTTTAATATTCTCGTATATGTATATTTTTAATCCACACTTTTTAGTTGATAACATTACCACCAAAGATTTTGGATGTTAAATATTATTCACTGGACAGGAATCATATAAAACGGTTGTGTAAGGTAACTAGTATCTTAAGATGTCAGATAATTGTAGGAGATTTCAGAAGAAGGCATACTGAGCTTTTAATGTGGATGTGGAAGGTCTCGTGACTGTGCTTGGCTTAGCGCCCCAAATGATTAGCGACATCACTGTGCCAAGCCACCGAGGGCCAGCCCACGTTAGCAAATTGTGATATTGCCCCAACGGTGGATCACTCAAATTTTGCTTTGTTGAAGAACCCAGGTAGCAAGCCACGAGCAGGACACTGATCATCGACACTTCAAACATACCTCACGGTTATATGCTTCAATTAGTTGCTAAGCAGGGGCGTTGCCGCTGGTGGCTGCGCAGAGAGGCTCAACCCCGGTCTGCAGGTTTCTCCTCCAAAATCGATTGCGAATTCGGGGCCGCTGCGCACCCCGCAGCTGCGTGTCAAAGCCTTTGAGCTCGTGTCTGCTCAGTGAGAGGTAGGTACTCCCCATTCAGTGGAAAAACTAAACTCCCACTCAGTCATGGTGAGAGGGAAATCTAAGAGAACAGTACAATTCAACATTTTTACATCACACATTTGTCTTGCTCGCTCACATGTCACGTGACCATCAGAGGCCGTGCGACTGAAGATTAAACTATGCATCACTGATGCCGGTTTGAATTTGGTCAATCGTTCAGCCCTAATTCAAAGTGGCTTTGTCCAGCCATCCGTTTCCCAGGCCACTTATCCTCAGAAGTGTCGCAGGAGTGATGGAACCTGCCTCTAATTAACCCCAAATAAAGTTCAACTGGTGTGGTGGGATTTTTTTCTGACATTGTTTTGCTTTCCAACAGGCGCCCAAAAATGTTCTGCTAACACTGACTGCCATTTGAAACTGTTCAAAATTCCCTTGATCTTGACTAAGGCCCCAGTTTAAGATGAAGAAGAACAGCATGACGTAATATTAGGGCTTCAACTAGTACTCCTACGATTGGCTGGCAGCCAGTTCAGGGTGTATCCTGCCTCTCACCTGAAGATAACCTGGATATAAAAAAATGCTTGATTATTTATATTATTTTTTAAATGTATGAATTTAATATTTGTGTGTCTTATTGATGCCTTCATTTTCATTTTATTTTAGTACGTCTGGTTTAACCGCTTAAACACACAGGCACAAACTTACCTTTTATGCCGGATCCTAAAACTCTAGGTGTTAAGGTGGAGGTGAAAAATGGGCTGTTTATGCTTTTTTTAATGACTTTTTTATAGTTACAAGAAACGCTAAAAAGAAAAAATGCTAAGCTTAAACTGAAATTTATTTGTATTTGTTTGGAATTGCTTCACTGACAATATTTGTAGACGAGAAAATAGTTTGGTGCTCAATGTGATTTAAGTGACTTGTTTTTTCTTTTACATTGGTTTTTAACAAGGCAAAAATACAAATCTTCCGACGACATGTTATTCAATTAAAAACAATCACCTCTACTTCTTCTTTTCCTTTCGGCTTGTCCCGTTAGGGGTCGCCACAGCGTGTCATCATTTTCCGTCTAAGTCTATCTTGTGCATCTTCCTCTCTAGCACCCACTGTCCTCATGTCCTCCCCCACAACATCCATCAACCTTCTCTTTGGTCTCCTCTCGCTCTTTTGCCTGGCAGCTCCATCCTCAGCACCCTTCTACCAACATACCTCCAGTTCTGCTTCCTGTTGTCTCTTCAGTGCCACCATCTCTAATCCATACATCATGGCCGGCATCACCACTGTTTTGTAAACTTTGCCCTTCATCCTAGCAGAGAGTCTTCTGTCACATAACACACCAGACACCTTCCGCCAGCTGTTCCAACCTGCTCGGACCTGTTTCTTCACTTCCTTAGCACACTCACCATTGTTCTCTTTTGTTGACCCCAAGTATTTGAAGTTGTCCACCCTTGCTATCTCTTCTCCCTGGAGTTTCACTCTTCCTCCTCTGCACCTCTCATTCACGCACATATATTCTGTTTTACTTTGGCTAATCTTCATTCCTCTCCTTTCCCGTGCGTACCTCCGTCTTTCTAACTATTTCTCCGCCTGTTCCCTGCTTTCACTGCAGATCACAATATCATCTGCGAACATCATAGTCCAAGGGGATTCCAGTCTAACCTCATCTGTCAGCCTATCCATTACTACCGCAAACAGGAAGGGGCTCAGTGCGGATTCCTGATGCAGTCCCAACTCCACCTTAAATTCTTCTGACACACCTACGGCACACCTCACTGCTGTTCTGCTGCCCTCACACCTTGTCCTGTACTATTCTAACATATTTCTCCGCCACACCAGACTTGCGCATGCAGTATCACAGTTCCTCTCTTGGTACTCTGTCATAAGCTTTCTCTCGGTGTGCAAAGATACGATGTAGGTCCTTCTGACCTTCTCTGTATTTTTCCACTAGCATCCTCAAGGCAAATAATGCATCTGTGGTACTCTTTCTAGGCATGAAACCATACTGTTGCTCGCAGATACTGACTTCTGACCTGAGTCTACCCTCCACTACTCTTTCCCGTAACTTCATTGTGTGGCTCATCAACTTTATTCCTCTATAGTTGCCACAGCTCTGCAAGTCCCCTTTTTCTTAAAAATGAGAACTAGCACACTTTTCCTCCATTCTTCAGGCATCTTCTCGCCCGCTAGTATTCTGTTGAATAAGTTGCTCAAAAAATGCACAACAAAAAAAAGCACAAAATCCCCCCAAAAAATCGCAATACAATTATTTGTAAATCCTTTTTAACCTATAGTCAATTGAGTACACTACAAAGACAAGATACTTAATGCATGATGTCATTCCAGGGGTGAATAGAATAATTTGAAACAGGTGAGTAGCTCTAAAACGAGCATTCCCAAAAGGCTCAGCTGTTCACGAGGAAAGATGGGTGAGGTTCAGCACTTTGTGAAAAACAGCATGAGCAAATAGTCCAACACTTGAAGAATGTTTTTCACTGTACAGTTGCAAGGAATTCTGGGATTTCATCATCTACAGTCTATAATGTCATCAAAGGATGTAGAGAATCTAAAGAAATATCTGCACATAAGCAGCAAGGCCGAAAACCACAATTGAATGCCAATGACCTTTGATCCCTCATGGGGACACTGCATTAAAAGCTGGCCTCGTTTTAAAACAATATTGCAAAGTGGGGTCAAGAATACTTAAGAAAACCAGTCTGTTAACACAGTTCATCACTCAATCAACAAATACAAAGGCAACCATAAAAGTATACATTTTATTTTTTATTTTGTGCATTTGGTTTTTTTTTTTACATCTGCTTTTACTCTGTACCTTTAAGCATCTTAGAGTGTCTAGAAAAGCGCTATATAAATAAAAACGTATTACAGTGTGTTAAAACTCTACTGTGCAAGCAGAAATCATGTATTGACAACACCCAGAAATACCACCATCATATTTGAGCTGGAGCTCATCTGAGACCAACTGACGCAAGGTTGAAGCGTGCTCTGGTCTGATGAGTCCTTGTTTCAGATTTCACATTTTTCAGGATAAAGAGGAAAAGGACCACCAGGATTGTTTTCAGCGCAAAGTTCAAAAGCCAGGATCTATGATTGTATGGTGGTGTGATAGTACCAATGGAATGGGTAACTTGCACATCTGTGAAGGCACCATTCACGCTAGTAGGTACATATAGGTTTTAGAGCTGGATATGCTGCCATCCAAGCAATGTCTTTTATTTATGGACGCGGCTGCTTATTTCAGGAAGATATTCTCCAGCCACATTCTGCACGTGTAACGATAGCGGGGCTTCATAGTAAAAGAATGCAAGGAGGAGACCGACCGGCCTGCAAGCGGTTCAGACCTGTCTACCTTTGAAATGTGTGGCGCATTCTGAAGCACAAACTACATCACCAAAGACCCCAGACTGTTGACCAAGTGTTGTACACTAAGCAAGAATGGGAAAGAATTAATTCTACTAAGCTACAGCAATTTGTTTCCTGAGTGCCCAAACATTTATTGGGTGTCGTTAAAAGGACACTTCAAGTAACACAGTGGTAAACATCAACGTTTATTAGTTTGAACATTACATTTTGTCTTTGTAGCACATTCAATTCAATGTAGGTTGTATAGTAATTAGAAATCATTGTTCTGTTTTTTATTCATCTTGCACAACATTTCAACTTCATTGTTTTTGGGTTTGTTTGTACGGTGGGTTTTGTCATGTCAAGCCCATTGACTTTTGTTCAAGCAGGGCCAATGAATTCATTTTGCGACATTAAATGAAAGTTTGTAAAAATTTCCAGTTCTACTTATGTAAATGAATCAAAATAGATTCATAGAATTTTGGAAACCAGGTCTTTATATGCAAATGGTAACTTAAAGATTACCGGCATTCTATACGAATAGTTGGAAGAATTTTTCTTTTGCTTTATCGATCAAAAACCGCAGGCAGGAAGTTACCAAATCTTATCATCTTAACCATCAACTGCAGGACCAAGCTAGTGTTTTCAGGTGCTTTAGTTGTGAATCTGATGTCTCTGTGCAGGTCTGTCAGCCTCAGCATCCCTGGTGTCGTTGGCCTGGATGATTGCGTCCTACCAAAAGGTTCTGAGGGACTCCCGTGATGACAAGCTCCCTATGTCCTACAAGGCTGTCATCGCCCAGATCCTCTGGCACCTTTTCACCATCGGGGCCAGGACTGTGGCCTTTGCCCTCTTTGCCTCCGTCTTCCAGCTCTATTTCGGAATATTCATCGTCACTCACTGGTGTGCCACAACACCACACGCCAACAGCAAATTCCTAAAATGTCAAAACATTATTTATATCAGGTCTCCTCTCTGATACCGGTAATAGTCAATACTTTCAGCCAGCTTCTTTGTGGTGTGTTCGAGTACAACACTTTGATTCAGACGAACTCAGCCAATTAAGTTTGGTGGTCTTTTATGTGTTTGATCATAACTGTGCGTATCATGTTTGGTCTTTCAGGTGTATAATGACATTCTGGATCATCCAGGGTGAGACCGACTTCTGCATGTCCAAGTGGGAGGAAATCATCTACAACATGGTGGTGGGTATCATCTACATCTTCTGCTGGTTCAACGTCAAGGAGGGGCCGAGCCGCGTCCGCATGACCGTGTACTACACTGTGACGTTGGCTGAGAACGTGGCGCTGACCGCCGCCTGGTACACGTACCGTGGCCCTCACACCTCTGACTCCTACGCCCTGGTGGTGGTGTGCCTGGTGGCCTGCAGCTTCGCTTTGGGGACTTTCTTCATGTTAGTCTACTATTGCTGGCTTCATCCTGATGGGCCGGTCCTGGGCACAAATTGGGGGGGCTGTGTGGATGAGGGGATAGTGAGTGCAAGTGGTGTAGTGGGTGTGATCGATGCCTGTCTCACCCCATCCCAAGGCTCACAAACGGACATGGTCATCACCAGTCCTCCCAGGACTCTCCCCAGGACTAAAGACATGGGGGACATGGTTCCTGGGGATCAGGATAGAGACAGGGAAAGGGATCGGGACAGTTGCCTGCCGGTTTTTCAGGTGCGTCCGTCCCCTTCATACTCCCCAGCACTCCTCCACAGGACCTCCTCCTCCCAAGAGGGCCCTGTGATCAGGATCGACCTCCCAAGGAAGCGGTATCCAGCCTGGGATACCCACTTCATTGACCGCCGCCTCCGCAAGGCCATCTTACTTCTGGAGACTACATCAGCAGTCAGCCCCCGGATACAGTACAGAAGTAGCATGATGGGCAGCAAAGAGGTGCTCGAGTACGAGACTACCGTGTAAGGTGAGGGGCATTCTTCAAATGAGAAATGTAGTCTGGCAAAAAGACTCTGCCAGAGACCAGTTTTCATCTTAGGACTCCCTCTGCCAGGAGACAATTGGACAGGGAACATGGATAGTCAACTGTTTTTCATGAAAGATGGGTGGGAAAACTTGATTGTAAAATGTGAAGCGCAATCTCTGGCCGAGGCACTCTTTCCGGTTGACCAGGTCCAAGTTCGAGCTCCATCCTAGAGCCAATGAGAGACTAGGAATCGGATAATCTTCATTTAATTGGAATGCTTGTAGGTGAGAAACATAATCTCTTGTTGTCGGACAGAGGATTACAGTATTTGGGTCCATCCCACATGGTCAGAGTGACATGAAGGAGCTGATCCATCAACATACAGTAAGCCTGAGACTGGAGACCCCCACTGCCTACTACTAAAAAGAGAGCGAGAGAGAATATGACAACTGTTTTGTCAGGGGACAGTATATGGCACATGGAATTATTGGGAAGCAAAATCATGCTGATAAAAACATTGCAACTGCAATTGAAATATTTATTTGAACCAAATTCAAATGAACAAAGACCAAAACTGGGCTGTAGAATAAAAAGATATGGATAGTTTAAAAAAAAAAATGTCACCTTATCAGTAGATTGAGCCTAGTTTTAACTTAACATTGCGGGTAAAATTCTCGACTATTGTCTCACCGAGTCAAGACCTAGTTCCAACTTTCCTCCATTTGATTGCATGTTCTTCTTCTGACCTCTAAGCGCACCACGCACGTCTATTTAGGTCCAGATGATGTGATGAAGTGTAAACGTCAAATGACCAAGGACTAATGTGACTCGAGGGCCACCTCACACTGTTGTACAGTCAAGTAAATACTCATGTCCAATATAAGCTAGTAAAACACATAGTTACTGTAGGTAACGAGTGACTCCACAGAGTCTAAATGTTTATTCAAGTTGACTTTCAGTGAGGGGGTTATAGTGGGAAAGATAGTCCTTTGTGTTCTGACATTGTTCACGTTTTATTGGGAGGGTATTGTTGAATTATCTGCAAATGGTGGGAGAGGCTCTATCTTGCCTGTGACCCTAATGAGGACAATCGTCATAGAAAATGGACTAATGACAATAAACGCGTCAAATGGTGATGCCCTGAAAACAAAATGTTGTCATTGAGGCAAACAAGATGGACGGTGGATGAGTTTTTGAATGGCAGTGTTGTTTACAATGGGAAACCACACACCGGCCTTGCATTCGCAGATAAAAGTACACAGAGAAGTGCAAGAAAGGAGATATAGAACATCACTAATTGAGGCCAACAAGAGTAAACACTGACTTTAGCACAAGCACTCGTGTCAAAGCTAAGTTCAGGCACCTAGCGTACGCGAGGGAATAGCCTCCAATTCTTGATGTCTTCTTTCCCTTCACAAGAGAAGAGAAAGACACTTTAGAGACTTTGACAGAAACCCTCAAATTTTCTTAGAGAATTTTCTTTAGTGATCAAACCATACATTATCGTGAAAGTCTTAGCCACTCAGTCAAGTGCAGACCTTCGTCATGGCAGGACGAGAAAAATGGAAGAAAAACCGATTGCGTCATGTAATGTTCATCCGTCTCTTGGGTTCGTTAGCAGACTAGACTTTCTGGGTCATGAGGAACGATGGACTCACGGACTGCCGTTGTGATTTTGAGGTGGATGGAACCAGATGACACCGCAGAGTACGGGTCACCAACCTTTTTGAAACAGTTATTTCTTGAGTACTGATAAATGTGCACAGTTGTCCAAAGTACTTGAATTCACTACTTAAATACAAGTACAGACGCTTGTGGAAAAAAACAACTCCGGTATAAACCTTAGAATGTTTTAAAAGTAGCAAGCTCATTTTTAAAAATGTAAAGAGTAAATAGTACAGATATTTGTCTTTAAAAAAGTAAGGAATAAAAGTCGTCAGAAAAATAAGCACTCGAGTAAAGTACAGATAACAGGAAAAAAAGTATTTGTTGATGGAGAAGTGCTAAAACGATATAGATAGAGGGCTGCTCTGCTACCCCCCCCCCCCCCCAGTGTAATGTTTTTCTGGTATCAGTGCATTCAGGGCTTAGTCAGACCCCCCCCCCACACACACACACACACACACACCCACACACTTCTCTTTTTCACACTTACTATGGAGGAGACTCAGTAAAATAATTGCAGTAACTTCATACTAATGATAAACTAGAACAGTTTGGTATGCGTGATAATCAAGCTCCCTTTAGTGCTACGCAGAGTACAGTTCAGTTGTATTTAACATTTCATTTCAATACATTTGCATTGCATTTTTAAGAACGGCTCCTTAATCATCATTTAATCAAGTATGGTTTTTATTTTGGGCGGCTCGGTGGAGCAGCTGGTATAGCGTTGCCCTCGCAGTTCTGAGGACCCGCCTGTGTGGAGTTTGCATGTTCTCCTCGTGCCTGCGTGGGTTTCCTCCAGGCACTTTGGTTTCCTCCCGCATCCCAAAAACATGCAACATTAATTGGACACTCTAAATTGCCCATAGGTGTGATTGTGAGAGCGGCTGTTTGTCTCTATGTGCCCTCCGATTGGCTGGAAACCAGTTCAGGGTGTACCCCGCCTCCTGCCCGTTGACAGCTGGGATAGGCTCAAGCACTCCCCGCAACCGTTGTGAGGATAAGCGGCAAAGAAAATGAATGGATTGTTTTTATCTCACTTTTATGTGAAATACGTTTAAATTCAATCATTAAAGTACTATTTTAAAATGTTCCGATAGAAATATTTTTTTCAATAATAGTGTAATTGTGCTTTTTGTAAGTCCAGTCAACTCGTTGAGTGGGGAAATTAAAAAAAAAACTAAATCCGGACATTCATATTTGGATCATAACGATATAAAGACTAAAGTACTACAAGCTGTTGCCCCGTCGTAATTACTGTACTTCCTTAGATTTGCAGCAGCCTTGCATGCGTCGTTGTTAGTGTCCTCAGACATCCATCCACCCATCCATTTTCTTAGCCGCTTATCCTCACCAGGGCCGCGGCGTGTACTTAGGCATACTATGACAATGTCATTTAACGACGGTATTATTTGTAGAGCTACGGTAAATATTTAGTTCACCACTGATGTAGGGATAATATTATAGAATATTAAAGGACAAAAGCAATCCATTTAGCAACGTATTATTAAAATTTCAATTGGCAAATTCATTGGCATTGATTTTAGCATTCCTTTTCCACAGATGGCGGAAATTTAATAGCGCGATGTATCGACACCAACAGAACTGTCGGCGGAACGTGTTTTACACGCATAATTGAGAAACATGCAGCGTGTCAGCAGCACAGGTCTGAGGAGCTTTGAGAGGCCAGCTCCTGGCGCCATATGTGGAGTTTCTATGGTCTCCTCAGTCTTGCGTCACCTTCCTCACACATTGCAAAATTCCATCCATCCATTTTCTTCACCGCTTATCCTCACGAGGGTCGCAGTGAGTGCTGGACCCTATCCCAGCTGTCAACGGGAAGGAGGCGGGGTACACCCTGAACTGGTTGCCAGGCAATCGCAGGGCACATAGGGACAAACAGCCGCACTCACAATCACACCGAGTGTCCAATTAATGTTTCATGTTTTTGGAATGTGGGAGGAAACCGGAGTGCCCGGAGGAAACCCACATAGGCACGGTCAGAACATGCAAACACCACACAGGCGGGTCCGGGATTGAACCGGGGATCTCAGAACTGTTAGGCCAACATTTTACCAGCTGAGCCACCGTGCCGCCCCATTGCAGAAATATCCATAACAATTTAACTGAGGCAGCACGGCGACCCTTGTGAGGATAAGTGGCAAAGAAAATGGATTGATGGATGAAGTCAATTAAAAACGCTAAGCTGTGTGTGTGATTGGCTGGCAAGCAGCCCTACTGAGGACAAAAATGACGGAAAATTAATCAAATACATAGCTTGTTGTGTCAAGTATGCCACTAAAATGTGATTAAGTGCAAGTTATTAATTTGAAAGCCTCGATATCGTTTTTAATAAAGTCTCATCAGTAATTGTTACGTATGAAAAAATGAAGGGGTGTGTTTATCCTGAATGTATCGTACCCTGGTATTGAGAAATTTGTTTTCTCAACAATAATCTAAAAGATGAATAGCGGTCATCCTCGGTGAATGAACATGCAATTTTACACTTAAGAGTTCAGCTGGGGGAGTGGTGGTGGGGGGTGGGGGGGGGACACAGGAAAACACATTCTCAGATTTTATTTTGAGTGTGACTGTCCCTCACAGACGGGAAAGTTTCCACATCGAGTATTTTCTTTTCCGCTCCTGCTGTGTCAAGTCGTGTCTTCGAATGTACATAATGGCAGCACAACGAGGACACGTGACACGATGACGAGCTCGTCTCCCAGAAGAGATCGAATCGGTGTTGTCGTCGTCGTGGTAACACAACTCGTGGATGTTGATGACAACGTTATTGGTGCTGCAGACGACAACTTGCTGTTACGCCCCATCATGTCAAACATGATAAGCTAATGTACAGAAGTTGTCAGCGGTTTGAGGGCGGGCCTTCGCTCTCCAATGAACCAATTATTTTGTTTTTTGCTGTGGTGATTAATATAAACTTGAGATTAAAAAAATATATATCAATCATGTTCTGTTTATCGATGCAAGTATTTATGTTTATTTTTGTATTTGTTTTATATCTGCTTACTATTGTTTAATCACTCAGTGGCCATATCGTTGGTATGACTTTAATATGTAAAAAGTAGAATTTTTTTACTCATTCCATCTATATGTACATAGACTGGGATGTGGGTGTGCGGGCGTGTTGTGTGTAAAGTGTGTTTGGAAGCCGGTTGATCATGCTGCATCATAATCTTCAGAGTGAAACTTTCTTGGAGGTGTTATAATTAAATTTAAAAAAAGGGAAGACAAAAAAAAAAAACCTCGACAAGCTGTGCTGATAAATGTAGATGGGAACAATTACTGTAGTAAATATGGCTGAACAGCTGAGAGTGTCTGTGTCTTCTTCAAACGGCATGCATTTATGTGTTGTTTATTGTAAAAAATGATGTGCATCCAGTATCGGCGACGATCGGCGTCTCCACTCAGCGTTGCCCGACTGCTCGGGTGCGTTCACTTTTATGTCCTTGTCCCTGTTCGGTATTCTCATATCTTGAGTTTTTCATTCGAGCCTATTTTCTCACATTTAAACGTTCCTTTATCAGCTTCCTCTCGCGTCTCTCAGCCGTTTCAGATCTAAAAATAGCACCTGAGCAGGATTTTATAAATAATCTGCTATTTCGTTATCGCAATCTGAAAGCAGTCAATGTGCAGGATGACAAACAAACACGTCGCTTGGAGCGCATGGCTCTTCTCCTCGGCCCTGATTGATGGCTACCTGCCTGCCTCCAGCATATATGACCATCATTTCAAGCACTGCTCACGTAATCATTGGCTAACCCCCACCCCACCCCCTTTTTCTCCTCATCCGTAAAAACATTCATAACCATATCTGGAGCTCTGCGCCATCTCAACTCACTCGCAATGTGTGTTCAACAAAATGCAACTATGAGGAACAGTTTCACTTTCAACAAACTTTAACCATCAATCAACTATCATAAAAATGTTTCATTATTAAGTTTACACACAGTTGGGAGGGTTCAGCCCAAGAGGGTACACAAAAAAAAAGTTTGGGAACCACTCCACCTTTAAAAGTCTAAGAGCTCTATTCTAAAATAGATATTGTCATGAAAAATACATAGAACATTATTCACGTCAATGTCTATAGGAAAAAATGAATATGAGCGGAAAGCGCGTCATCCGTGCGCAAAGTTGCGGATGTCTCATTCGACATTCAAGTGGTCGCCATATTGGCTGCATCGTCTGTTCATTACGTCACACCGTGACATTCGCCATTGAATAAACGCTGTGATACCAACTATGGGACACGGAAGCTCTTTTCAAAGAAGAGAACATCTCACAATCGAGTGAAGTCACCGGGGCAATATTACCGTATCGTTTTGTTTTGTTTTGAGCCATATTTAGATGATATGCGGATCACTTCTAACAACACACTCCCAGACAGTATGTATGAGCCAGTCCGGCCGTAGCCATCGGCCGTGGACGAGGTGTCGCTGAAGCCGTCGGCCACGGACACAATTGAGTGAAGTGACAGGGGCAATATTGCCCTATCGTTTCGTTGCGAGCCATATTTAGATGATATGGGGATCACTTCTAACTCACAACAGACTCCCAGACAGTATGTATGAGCCAGGACGGCCAAACCGTCGGCTTCGGACAAGGCGCCGCCGAAGCTGTCCGCCACGAATAAAATCGAGGGAAGTGACCGGGGCAATATTACTCTATCGTTTCATTTAGTTTCGAGCCATATTTAGATGATATGAGGATCACTTCTAACTTACAACAGAATCCCTTTGCGACACATTTAGCACCCCTGACTTACATATGTTGATCTTTTGTTATATTCTGAGAGGATTATGCCCCCCCCAACTATTGTTTTTTTTCAGTTGCTGTATACACATCTACCTGTTATTTGGAACCCACGAAGCTCTCGTCCTTTGCACCCGTGCAGTCCATTTTTCACGACGAACCAGATCTTTTTGAAAAGTATGAAGAATGAATCCATCCTCCCGAGTGTTCGAACAATATCCAGCAATACAACGAGCCGGCATTTTGGCTAACACGAAGGAACAACGAGCTTCCTTCCAGCAGGTAAAACTAGTAGAAACACACGAGACCGCTTGAGTGCGCTACTGCCCTCTACGTCACTTCCTGCTTTTTCTTCAAAACAAATCCCTCGAGAGGATTTTCATGGCGAGAGTGACAAAAAGTCATATATGTCAAAATCATGTTGTGGGTCCATTCCGGCTGCCTTTTTTTCATTAATAAAATACTAAAAATCATGCATTTCATGAACGTGGACCATTAACATACATTAAAATATTTAAAGTAGAACGGTGTGTAAAATAATTGGGTTGCTGCAGGGTCTCTCAACCCGTAAAGCGAGGAAATGCATAAATAAATCAGCTGTCAAATTCTCGAGAGACAGGACTGCCCCTCCAAACAGGCTGATTTCATTTCCTTTTTTTAAATACAGGATGAAAGGTACGCTATCCTGGTTTTGTTTAGCTTTGATGTTATGAAGACAAATGGGAAATATCTCTTATAGGTCCCATGCCTCGGGTTACGCGGAGGTTTTTCCACAGTTTTGTGCGTAATATATGGATCGAAATGAGTCTGTGACGTGATGCGCTTTGTCCTTTAATTGCAGAAGACAATGAAGGCCTTGCAAAATGCGGCGGATTCATTCATTGTGACGTCAATTCATTTCAGTGCCAACCTTTTTCACACTGCCAAACTCGTCAATGGCGAGCCCTTTTGGAGAATTTTGACTCATCTTCATTGTGTTCTGGGGCTATGCAAACATAGAACCTGCCAAAAAAAAAAAGACGAGAGAGCTTTGATCTGGAAAATTTTTTTTATTTCTATCCATTTTTGTTATTTAGTAATCAGACATACAACCTACTGTGTATAAATACCTGTTTCCAGATTTAAAACAACAACAACAATAATCATATAACTATGGATATTTCAGGTTGAATTTTCACTTTGACAGTATTTTTTTGCTGACACCTTAAACATCTAAACTGTGCTTTCCTTCTACAAAACAACATATAAAAACACTGAAATGGGAAAAATATGGATAAAGTGATTGGCTGGGGGGGGGCACGGTGAATCAGCTGGTAAAGCATTGGCCTCACAGTTCTGACGTCCCGGGTTCGATCCCAGACTTGCCTGTGTGGAGTTTGCAAGTTCTCCCCGTGCCTGCGTGGGTTTCCTCTGGGTATTCTGGTTTCCACTCACGTCCCAAAACATGCAACATGAATTGGACACTCTAAATTGACCCTAGGTGTGATTGTGAGTGCGGCTGTTTGTCTCGATGTGCCCTGCGATTATTTGGCAACCAGTTCAGGGTGTACCCCGCCTCCTGCCCGTTGACAGCTGGGATACGCTCCAGCACTCCGTGTGACCCTCGTGAGGATAAGCAGCTCAGAAAATGGATGGATGGATGGATGGATGATTGGCTGGGAAATAGTTCAAGATGTACCTCAGCTGCTCCGACACTCCCATGACCCTTGAGGATTAGCGGCTCAGAAAATGAATGAATGGATCTATTTTCACTTTTCACATGACAACAATATGTGACCTTTGAACTCTGTCTATATCACCATAGTCACCTTTAAACCTTTCACCTTTCTATCTTTGTCTCTTTCTCTCTCTCTCTCTCTCTCTTTTTCTAGACGTGTCGCTTTGTTTTTACACGTTTTTTCTGTCGTCCTCTCTCCCCACTTCTTTGACTGACCTCTTATCCAAGCCAATGCTGCCTCCTGCTGGCGTTTTTTTTTGGGGGGGGTGGAGTGGGAAGAGGGGGGGTAGAAAACAAATGCATTCCAGTTCGACCATAGCAGTGAGGCTACACCAGACCGCTCCGCCCAATCTCATCAGCGTCAACCGTCGCGCATGTGTTGATTCTATTTGACAAGTACTGGAGCAAGCACTGAATGAGTTTATATTCAAATACCTGCTCAATTTGGCGTTGGTACTCACCTATTCAGCCGCTGCCAAACCTCAGATTGCAGAATACAGTCTGTGAACCACACATAAGTTGTGTTTTACAACAATATTTAAATACATCCATCCATTTTATCAGCTGCTTATCCTCACAATGGTCTTGTGGAGTGCTGGAGCCTATCCCAGCTGTCAACGGGCATGAGGCGGGGTACACCCTGAACTGGTTGCCTGCCAATCGCAGGGCACATAGAGACAAACAGATGAACTCACAATCACACCTAGGGGCAATTTAGAGTGTCCAATTCATGTTGCATGTTTTTGGAATGTGGGAGGAAACCGGAGTCCACGGAGAAACCCCACGGAGGCACGGGGAGAACATGCAAACTCCACACAAGCGGGGCTGGGATTTGAACCCCTGTCTTCAGAAATGTGAGGCCAATGCTTTACCAGGTGAGCCACCGTGCTGCCCTTTTTTTAATTTATATATATTTATAATTTAGAATGGCGTGTGTGGCACCAACTATCATGGAAACTTTTCATTATTATGTTACATTAAGGAGGTGGGAGTGCACTGAAAATTTCATCTCCAAAAGGGGGGCACACCAAAAAATAAAAAAGGTTTGGGAACCACTGCATTAAGCACTTGGGAAAATACTTTTCAGAGGCCAAATTGCTGCCTAAATTTCTAAATTTCAAATCATTTTCATTGTTATTTGATTGATTGTTATAATGCAGGCATGGTGAATTTGAGGGTTTTGTTTTCTGTACGTTATAACCATCTATATTGTACTTTATATTTTAACATGACATTTAAAGGTCAAGTGTCATGAAATGGATGATTTTTGGTATGTTATTCATGAAAAAAACGGCACCCGGTATGGACCATCCGTTTTTTTCACCACAAAACATTATTTTGACGTATATGGCTTTTTGTAACTCCCACCATGAAAATCCTCTCGAGGGATTTGTTTTCAAGAAGAAGCAGGAAGTGACGTTTTAGGCAGTAGCGCACTCAAGCGGACTCGTTTCTTTCTATTAGTTTTACCTGCGGGAAGATAGCTCGTTGTTCCTTCGTGTTAGCCAAAATGCCGGCTTGAACCTGCGGGAGGACGGATTTACCCTTCATAAGGTTGCAAGAGACCCGGTTTGTCGTGAAAAATGGATTGCACGGGTGCAGAGGACGAGAGCTTCGTGGGTTCCAAATGACAGGTAGGTGTGTATACGGCTACTCAAAAAAATTGTAGTTTGGGGGGTACCACGTAATCTGTCTCTCATGATAAAAGATCCGCATACGTATGACAGGGGTGCTAAATGTGTCGATGTGCGCGTCGGACAGCTTCCGTGTCATACTCGCCGTTGAAGGCTGCCGCGTCGTGCCTCGCGGACAAGCACGGCTTCGGCCGGGCTGGCTCATACATAATGTCTGGGAGTCTTTTGTTAGAAGTAATCCACATATCATCTAAATATGGCTCGAAATAATAGGGTAACATTGGCCCGGACACTTCACTCGGTTGTGAGATGTTCTGTAGTTCTTCTCCTATAGTAGGGGCCACAGCACGTTTTCAGCGGCGAATGTCTGGGTAGACGTCACGGACAGTAGATACAGCGAATATGGTGACCACTTGGATGTCAAATGACACGCCGCTCATATTTATTTTTTCATCTGGACATTGGAGTGAATAACGTTACATGTATTTTTCATTTCAATATCTATTTTAGAATGTTTATAGGATGACAGTTGACCTTTAACAAGCTCTTTAAATACTTCTAGAGACATGGAGATATGTCTGTGTTTTCTAAGTCCCTAAAATTGCCATTGCAATGGCAGGACAGTTTACATTATTTTTGTTTTGAGAGTGGGCAAAGTAAATGTGAGTATCATCGAGTGAGTATCCACACAACAAGGCCAATAATTACCAGTACGTGCAGTTGCTAGGTACAAATATTTATTTGTCAATGACTTCATTACATGCATCTGTGGTCAGTCTGAGCATCGGTACAACCGTCAACATTCCTTTTTAAAGGCACACGGAGCAAGTTCACTTCAAATTATACCTTGGCACTATCACAGCGGCATACGTTACTGCAGCTACAACACAAAGGAAATAGTACTACATGACACAGTAGTAACACTTGTCGCAAAACACTTAACATCGTTGAGGCGACACGAAATGGTCGCTCATGCAAGGAAAGTGATGCAATCAGCCACAGACACGGTGAATAAATACCTGAGGAAAGCAACACTGGCGAGAAGGGAACAAAATTCATAGTGGGAGGGCACAAAAGAGTAAGCCAAAGGAATAAAAGATAAAAATAAAAATAAAAAGGCAAACAAAATAAACCCAAAAAGGACTTCATCATACTGTATTTGTAATATAGGCACTTGTGGTAAAATGGCATATTGATAAATAACTGCTGCAAATACCTTTAACTCTGTTTCGTTTCCAAACAACATACAGCATTTAATTCAAAGTCATTTGGGGGCCACTTGTGACAATCAATCAATTCTAATCAATTCAAAACTTGTCGATGCTTTTAGATGGCAGAAGACATTTTAGATTCCCAATGTATATATATATAACTATAAATGATAATTCATTTGTACCCACAAAGAACATCAAGCTTTAGGGCTTGCTTGTTTATAGTTAGTTAGTCAGTTAGTTAGTTAGCAGGCTAGCTCATTCTTGTATTCGTCGATTATAAAAAAATACAGAAGATAATTTTATTGTTCCGAGTCAGGCTAACACCAGGATTTTACAGTGCCATTTGAGTTAAAAAAAAAAAAATTATACTAGAATATCAATTAAAATACTGTTGCAGAGTTAGAAAAAAAAGCAGCAGAAATACCTTTTTTTTTAAACACTGTTGATGCCATTTGTTTTACTTGTGAGTAAATAGCTGCTAACGATGAAGTTTGTTGTTCAACTCGGCTCGTTCTGCTACATGAGTAACTGTGAACATTTAGCTCATAATTGTTCGTAAAGTTGTAACGTGTAAATGCCTTTTATGGAACTGTGAAGACATACACAACGAAATAACTTAGCAACAATGTTCTTAAGTACGTGAATGTGTAACTGCATGCTACAAAAGTGAAACCATGTGAGCAAAATAGTTTTTCAGTATCCAAAGATAATACTGAACAGGGGTTTTTATACCATGTAAGAATGACAGAAATTTTAGAAAATGCAGTTTCAAACTGACTTCCTAACATAGTTTTTAACTGGAGACCATTTTTGAGTTGCAATGTTGCTTTGCCCGATTGTTCACGTGACAGCAGCACTTTAGATCCTGAAAACTTGAACTTTTCAAATATGAGATGGGACTATGCAAATGGAAAGTGTTAACGCTCAGGTTGTTTACAAGTACAACAACAACAACAACAGCGCTATTGCATTTACACGTCTTCATCCAAGTGCACGTTTACCACACCACAAATGTGTACAAGTGTCTCACAAGACCTCCAGACAACAATTTGGGGAAAACAATCAGTCGGTTCTCATGCGTGTTGCCTCTTCCCAATGAGACATCGCCAACTACAGGTCTGGCATGCATATTACAGTGTGTTTTGTCATTTTGCCGGTTTGTGTGAATGTATATCCTGTGGAAACCATCTATTCATTTTCTAGATCGCTTAACCACTTCAGGATCACAGGGAGCCAGTACCTGGCCCAGCTGACTTCAAGCGAAAAGTGGACAAAGTCCTGGACTGGTCGCCAGTCAGTTGCACAGCACATATGGAGACAGATAACCACTCACTCACTCACTCACTCACTCACTCACTCACTCACTCACCTACAGTGAAGAAAATGAGTATTTGAACACCCTGCTATATTGCAAGTTCTCCCACTTAGAAATCAAGGAGGGATCTGAAGTTTTCATCGTAGGTGCATGTCCACTGTGAGAGAGATAATCTAAATTGAACAATCCAGATATCACAATGTATGATTTATTTAATGATTTATTTGTGTGATACAGCTGCAAATAAGTATTTCAACACCTGTCTATCAGCTACAATTCTGACCCTCAAAGACCTGTTAGTCTGCCTTTAAAAGTCCACCACCACTCCATGTATTATCCTGAATCAGATGTACCTGTGTGAGGTCGCTAGCTGCATGAAGACACCTGTCCACCCCATACAATCAGTAAGACTCAAACTTGTGACATGGCCAGACCAAGGAGCTGTCCAAAGACACCAGAGACAAAATTGTACAACTCCACACTGAAATTACCAAGCAGCTTGGTGAAAAATGGTCCACTGTTGGAGCAATCATAAGAAAATGGAAGAAGCTAAACATGTCAGTAAATCTCACTCGGAGTGGAGCCCCATCCAAAATATCACCTCGTGGGGTCCCAATGATCCTTGGAAATGTGAGGAATGAGCCCAGGACTACACGACAGGACTTGGTCAATGACCTGAAAAGAGCTGGAACCACCTTTTCCAAGTGTTTGTAATACACTAAGACGTCATGGTTTGAAATCATGCATGGCACGGAAGGTTCCTCTGCTGAAACCAGCACATGTCAAGGCCCGTCTTAAGTTTGCCAATGGCTATTTGGATCATACAGAGGAGTCTTGGGAGATATTTTGTGGTCAGATGAGACCAAAATGTAACTTTTTGTTCATAATTCCACTAACCCTATTTGGAGGAAGACGAATGATGAGTTCCATCCCTACTGTGAAGCATAGGGATAGTTGCATCATGCTTTGGCGGTGTTTTGCACATGGGACAGGACGACTGCACTGGGATAGGATGACCGTGGCCATGTATTGTGAGATTTTGGGAAAAAACTCTTTCCCTCAGTCAGAGCATTGAAGATGGGTCGTGGCTGGGTCTTTCAACACGACAATGACCCGAATCACACAGCCAGGAAACCCCAGGAGTGGCTTCGTAAGAAGCATATCAAGGTTCAGGCGTGGCCCAGCCAGTCTCTAGACCTAAACCCAACAGAAAATCTTTGGAGGGAGCTGAAACTCCGTGTTTCTCAGCGACAGCCCAGAAACCTGTCTGATCTAGAGAAGATCTGTATGGAGGAGTGGGCCAAAATCCCTCCTGGAGTGTGTGCAAACCTTGTGAACGACTACAGGAACCGTTTGACCTCTGTATTTGCAAACAAAGGGTACTGTACCAAATATTAACATTGGTTTTCTCAAGTGTTCAAATACTTATTTTGAGCTGTATCACACAAATGAATCACACATTGTGATTTCTGCATTTTTCTTTTTCGATTATCTCTCTCACAGTGGACATGCACCTACGATGAAAATTTCAGACCCCTCCATGATTTCTAAGTGGGAGAACTTGCAATATAGCAGGGTGTTCAAATACTTATTTTCTTCACTGTACACTGCCTGTACTAAAGTCAGACAATCACACTTCTACACCATTAGTGACTCTCTTGATGAAAGGGCTTGTGTAAATGTACCCAAGTATGCAGGTCATCTGTAGTATGAGTGTAGAACACACTAATGGAATGCACTGGGATACATTTTTTAGGGTGGTCTGTGGCTACATCATAGTTCCAGTAGGTAGAGCACAGTTAGAAGGCAATACTTTGGAGAGTCACTTTCTGCATAAGTATGCAAGCAGTTGAGTTAAATGTCTCAGTGGATATGTACTGCACATGTAAACGTACTGACTGTGATATGTTTGAAGGACACATGCACACAGAAGAGCATGCACATTGCTCACAATACTAACAGACCCCAGAGACACAAGCGTGGGCAGCGGTGCATTAGCATCACACACTGTTGGGGTTATAGCAGAGCATGTTCAGCTGCAAGTTGTCGTCCCAGTGTCTGAGGATGATGAAGAGCTGATTGGCGGCCGCCTTGACCGCGGCGACGTCCCGGCCTTCCGGGATGTCCTGGCCGCTTAGCCACAAACTGGCCTTTGCGGCCACCAGCTCCCACTCGATGAAGTAGCTGGCAGAGCTGTGCTCCAGCCAGGCCAGGGCTACCGCCGTCGCCCACACCAGGCTCTCCGGGTCCAGCATCCTCCTTTGTGCATCACTAGGAGGGGTCGTCTCCGGAGCGCCTGATCCACCGTTCGCCTGGGATCTGGCGGACGGCGGGGGATGTTTAGGACATGTTTGTGGGTCACAAGATGGTCCCAAATCATCTTCGGCGCCCTCTGTACGTCTGCCGCTTGAAGTGGAGAGGTGTCCTAGGCTGGTGCGGTGGCTCGTAAAGGGGGATGTCCACTTGAGCTTGTCCATGGGCACGTTGATGGCGTCACACAGGGCAGGCCCGAGTGGGAAAGCCCCGCACGCCAGCTGCAGCAACACCTGTGGAGGACCAAATAGAATTTGGACAATATACGGTACCACCATTTTTCAGCACTCGCACGTTCCAGACCAACGAGCGGTTAGTGAAAAACAAATGGAGACCATACAAAAATTGCATTTATTAGTTTTACCCCTCCCACAAACTCATTAAAACACACTTTTTAATAAAGTATTCCTCGGCCGCAGGTCTCACTCTCTCGCTATCGAGAAATGGAGACTATTTTAATGAGATCACTTTGAGGAAACTAAAAAGAAGATATTTTCAGCCACCAAGAAGTATCGCATGCGTGCTTCAAACTGTTTGTCATTACAATAAAACTGGCATATATAACAAAAGAATCGTCCATTTCTTTTAGCCGCTTATCCTCACAAGGGTCGCGGGAGTGCTGGAGCCCATCATATATATATATTTATTATCTTTTAAACGCTGGTTGGCCTGGGTGGGGGTGACGACTATGGGGCATCATTGGCATCCTCCATTTTATTGCACGACACCCTCTACACCCAATTACCGTACATGGATAATGGTTGCCAGTCAGGGATTAAGTAACTTTAGTGGTAGGTTGAGTGGGTGGTAGGTATTCACATTTCTCTTGGCTTGATCCTGGTCTTTTGGTTGTCTAGATTTCTAAACCTTGTCATCATGTACTCTTTGCTCTTCTTTAGGAATTTTTTTATATGTACTCAGAAGTGAAAAAAGTGGAACTGGAAATGAATCTGAGCATAATCCCAACCTGTCAAATTCTTGCTTCTTTTGTGGATCTCATAATCTCTGGATCATGTTGCCTAGATCGAGCTACCCACCAGAGGAATGTAATCCTTGTTCTCATTGTCACTCTCTCCAATGGAATCTCCCGACTTGCTGTGGGATCTGCTCATGAATCCTTTGGCAGCCTTTGTCAGAAGACGAGTCCTGCTGAGCGCCAACCTGGCCGAGGAGACACGCGTCTCAAATCAAATCTGTGAGATTTGCTGTATTTTGTCTTATTTTTTCCAATCTCAATACACTTCACATATGGGAACAGATTTACAAACACATGCTTCACAAATTCACAAATCAACCCTAAATGAGTAAGCTCTATGGCACAGGTACTACTATGCTAAGAGAAGAGAGAGGATGGAGGGAGGGTGAAGATAGATAATTGGAAAATGCCCGAGAAAACAATGTGTATGTCTTGCCATCCACAGCACACAATGGCTTTCTCCAGCCACCCACCTGGCAGAAAAATGACTCTCCACAGATTTCTGAGACTGGTCCGAGGTCACTGACGGACTTCTTTGTGTACCTTGGAGATGGAAAAAGATGTGGGTCAGGAGGACGGGGGTTGGAGGGGGGGTGGTCAATAGCATGTTAAAAGTCTGAACAGACAAAGCAATTTTTTCCTTGCAATCTTGGCATGTTTGTAACCAAAATGACATGAAACACATCCATTCATCCATTTTTACGCTGTTTCAATTCACTACAGTCCCAAGTGAGCCTGTCCCAGCTGACTATGGCCATGACAATGCTTACACTTTGAACAGTTTGCCAGTCAATCACAGGACTTGCAAACAAATTTATACCAAAAATGTGATATGTTTTCCCTGCCTTTATTGTTCATTCAGAGGTGATTTTGTAAAAGGTCCAAGAACATCGTTTATATTTTTTCTAGGTGCGGGTCACTCAACGGGATACTGGGATAGAGATTCTGAAATGATTCATCCATCCATTTTCTTAGCCGGTTATCCTCACGAGGGTCGCGGGGAGTGCTGGAGCCTATCCCGGCTGTCATTGGGCAGGAGGCGGGGTACACCCTGAACTGGTTGCTGGCCAATCGCAGGGCACATAGAGACAAACAGCCGCACTCACAATCACACTTGGGGGCAATCATTCATGCATTATTCCTGCCCTGAAATGCCTTTTTAATCACTTTTAAATGATGGTACTCATTGTTACGGCTGCCTTTTTTTATTGGATGCAGTATTTACCTTCCGTGAAGCTACATCTCTCCCAGCTGGACGAGGACAGAGTGCTGCAGGGGGAAATGCCATCTTCTACACCTATCAAAAGAAACCCCCAAAATTGGGACATGGATTAGTGCAGTATCTTTGATTTTGCTGCTATCATCACCGCTGGGCATCCTCAAGTTATTTGTGATATAGTATGCATACTATACGTAGGATAAAAGGGAACTAAAATAATAGATTCATCTTGACATTGAATCTATAAGAAAAAATGTCCAAACTCAAAGGGTGCATCCTTTCAATATTAATTTCCATTGAGTGACATGTCATAAAAGGGGTTGTGTGACTACTTGAGGTCAAAAGAAGCGTACTGCTGGGCAGTAACATATCTTCTGCTTCCTCCGACATGCCGCCAGACTGAGAGCGGCCCAGTCCAATGGAGTAACCACGGTTCTTCCTGCTTCCCGAACTGGAGTGTGAGCTTCTTTTGAAGTCATCACCTAAAAGTGAGAAAGAGACCTCGTGTTTATTTAACAGTTAAATAAAAGTCAAAAGAGTGGTGGGTCATAAGAGGGGGGAAAGCGTACTGTCCCACCACAAGATTACTTTTGTTGAAGACAAAAAAATAACCCATCCACCCATTTTCTTAGCCGCTTATCCTCACAAGGGTCGCGAGAGTGCTGGAGCGTATCCCAGCTGTCAACGGGCAGGAGGCGGGGTACACCCTGAACTGGTTTCCAGCCAATCACAGGGCACATGGAGACAAACAGTCGCACTCACGATCACAGCGAGGGCCAATTTAGAGTGTCTGATTAATGTTGCATGTTTTTGGGATGTGGGAGGAAACCGGAGTGCCTGGAGAAAACCCACGCAGGCACGGAGAGAGCATGCAAACGCCACACATGCGGGGCCGGGATTGAACCCTGGACCTCAGAACTGTGAGGCCAATGCTTTACACCAGCGGCATCTTGCCACCAGAGGTTAAATTATCGCTAAAAAATTAGTTATTCTTGGTGGCTTGATAAACAGTTGAAGTGGAGAACAAATACAATCACAAACAGATTCACAAAGATTTACCGGTGTTGTGGTTGCCATCATATGGTTGAAAACCAGACAATGAAGGCCGTATGAGTCGAGACAACTCACCCGGGTTAATGTATTCAATACACGTCTGCAGATATTCATTTGTGTCCAGGTCCACGGGAACAAACACAGTGTATTTGCTCAGTATGTTGCATGCTTTGCTGGTGTGAATGGCGTAAACGTGGTACTTCCTGCCAGTCCCTGTGAAGTCACATAGAGATATACTATATTATATGACATTTAATTTGTGGTAGAAAGTAGCATCTACTTTGATGATGTCTGCTGGGGGAGCAGCCTTCTGACAGAAAATTCTGCTCTGTGTTCCCAGCAGACCCTCACACCCTCATGCTTCTGCCTGCCATATTGGACCAGCATCTTCCCCCGTCATCTGAGCCAACTCACCACCAGTTGGTGATCGGTTGACAGCTCCGCCCCTCTCTTCACCTGAGTGTCCAAGACATGCGGTCACAATTCCGATGACACAACCACAAAGTCGATCATCGAACTGCGAGCTCGGGAGCCCTGGTGCAACGTACATATGTGGACACCCTTATGTTTGAATGTGGTGTTTGTTATGGGCAAACCGTGATGAGCACAGGAGTCCAATAACAGAACACCACTCGGGTTCTTATCTTCCAAGTCGTGCTCTTCCAGATCTCACTGTCATTGTCCATGTGAGCATTGAAGCCCCCCAGCAGAAGGATGGAGTCCCCAGAGCGACCGCTCTCCAGCACTCTCTCTCAGAAATCCAAAAAGGGTGCTTGGTGCATAGATACAAACAACAGTCAGGACCCATCCCCGACCCAAAGGCGGAGAGAGGCTACCCTCTCGTCCACCGGGGTGAACCCCAAAGTACAGGCGCCAAGCATGGGGTGGGGGGGGGGATAACCCACACCTGCTCGGCACCTCTCACCAAGAGCAACTCCAAAGTGGAAGACCCCTCTCAAGACGACTGGTACCTGAGCCCAAGCTGTGTGTGAAGGGGAGCACGACTATATCTAGTCAAAATTTCTCAACCTCACGCACAAGCTCTAGGTCCTCCCTGCCAGAGAGGTGACATTCCACGTCACTAAAGCCAGCTTCCGTAGCCGGGGATTGAATCGCCCAAGTCCCTGCTTTCAGCCACTCCCCATCTCAGACTCTCTCTGTCTTCATAAATCAATTAATGTAACTAAATCTCACCATGCTCAATGTCACATTCCCTTTCTGCCATGTGCTCAAAGTCGTGTATGATGGAGCGAGCAGCCAGATGGTGGAAGGTCTCGTTCCACAGCTCCTCGTGAACCTTCTCCTCGCGTTCCCGGCCCTTCAGGAAGGGCTCGACATCAAAGAGCACCTCCCACTGCACAGCCTTCCCGCAGAGCAGTCCTGATACCACGGCTTTGCACTCGCCTTGCTGCTTGCCCGCCATGCCTGTGTCTGCGCTACGGTTCTCTTGTGGCGTTTCAGCCTGACACAGCTGGTGACTGTATCCTTCTGCAACACCACAAGAAGGAGAATGATTCCTAAAGCGGTACACAGAGACAATCTGGTAAGCTTTGAACACGATTCCCCGAATCCTACCAAAATCTGCCATGGTCAGATTATTTGACAGCCCTAAAAAATATTCTGTTGTGTGAAGTGTGTTAAAAGCGATTTTAACCTCTTTAATCAGCTGTAGTGAATATTGTTTTTTGATAATATGTAATCAGTTCAGCAGAAAAAAGACCTAAGCGTTGCCTTTCCTGCTTCCCGTTATAATCAAGCTATTTTTGTCCCAAAGAGGTACCACCTTTAAAATTTGAAGAAAAGGTGACAACAAAAACTGTTTTTCTTTTTGGATGTCATTTTCTTTTATCAAAAGAACCTAGTTTGGAGCTGAATGAGTCTTGTTAAAAGAAGTCAAATTGATTTCCATTCCAAAATGTCTGGAGCGGACACACAGGTTTCTCAAATTCTTTCTCATCCAGCCAGTGTGCAGAAAATGTTGTTAGTGTGACTCTTCCGACAGGCTTGGTGGTAATTAGTTCAGTGTCCGGGTGCGAATCCAGCTATCCTGTGTCTCTCCTTTCTTGATGAGATTCTTTAGAATGCCGGGTAACTTAAAGACCATCAATAAATCCATTTTCTGAGCTGGTTATCCTCACAAGGATTACGAAGGTGCTGGAGCCTGTTCCTGCTATCTTCGGGCAGGAGGCGGTGTACACCATGGACTGGTTGCGAGCCAATTCCCGGCCACATAGAAACAAACAACCAGTCACAGTCACACCTAATGGCAATTTAGAGTGCCCAATTAATATATTTACAGACCTTTTCCAAAAACAATTGAATCTCATGGGAAAGTTTATTTCCATAATTACATTCAAAAAGTTACATTTTCATCAATTATATATTCAGGCCCCACAATTTCAACAATTTCAAGTATTTGTTAATTTTTACATAGCTGAGTGAGCTTTGAATACTGTGAAGGAATCTGCCCACATTTTCCAGGCCACAAATGTTTTAAAGTCAGCGTCACACACTAATCATCTTCTCAACTCAAAGCACCTACACGGGTTTCCCCAGGTGTCATTAAATTGCTTAACTTTAACATTTGGTTTCAATAAGGGGAAGACTGGAGACTTGAACAACTGTCCAGAAGAAAATCATAGACACCCTCCACAGGATGGGTAAGCCACAAAAGTGAACAGCTACGAAGGCTGGCTGTTCACAGCGTGCTCCATCAAAGCACATCAGTGGAAAATCTATTGAAAGGACAAAACAATGCAGGAGAAGATCGAACAAAAGTGCTGACCGTGACCTCCAACCGAACATCAGAGAAGATTCAAGAATACAGCAGAGATCCAGAAATAGTGGAATGACGTGGGAGTCACAGCTTCCAAAACCACTGCGTTCAGATGCATGCAGAAGATGGGCTAAAAGTGTCAGGTTCCTCATTTCAAGCCACTTCTGAGTCTGAGTCAATATAGGAAGTGTCTCAACTGAGCCAAGGAGAAGGAGGACTGGATTGTTGGCCCTTGGTCCAAGGTCCTCTTTTCCGCTTAATGTGTGCCGTTTTTTTTTTGGGAATCAAGGTCCAATCATTTAGAGGAAGGGGGTTTAACAAAAGAACCTGAGGTGCTTCAGGTCCAGTGTGTAACATCTGTAGTCAGTCATGATTTGTAATACAACGTCCAGTGCAGGTTTGAGTAAACTCTGCTAACTTAAATCCAAGGTGACCGCAAAAGTCTACCAGAATGTTTTAGAGAACTTCATGATTCCTTCTGCTGAGGGGCTGTTGAGAGATGCAGATGACATCTTCCAGCAGGACGTGGCCAATGCCCATACTGCCAGAAGCATCAAAACCTGGTTTTATAGTGTTTTACTTGCCAGATAACTCGCTGGAGATAAACCCCATTGGGGGTTATTATCAAGAGGAAAATTGGGCTAATTATTTTCTTTTTTTCTCAAAAACTGAGAAGTAAAGATTTCTTCACAATATTCTATTTTTTTGAATTTCGGATTTTGGAGGTTTTATAATGTGGAAGCCAAAATTATATAAAAACAAACAAATAACTACTTGAATCTCTAATTTATTAGTTTAACGTTTTGAAGTGAATTATAGAAACAAATAAACATCCATCCATCCACCCATCCATTTTCTTAGACACTTATCCTTACAAGGGTCACGGGAGTGCTGGAGCCTATCCCAGCAGTCAACGAGCAAACGGCAGCGTACACCCTTGAACCCGGGTCCTCACAACTGTGAGGCCAACGCTTTTCAGCTGACCCACCGTGCTGCCCGAGACTATAATTATTTAATAAATTTGTATTTATTAAACTACCTGATAAAATGAGAATGAATTATTACAATTCATTATTGAAATCAACCATTTTTACATATTTTACATCCATATTTTAACAAAAGAATTCAACCCAGTTAAGAATGACATTGCCCTTCTGTTCATGTTAAAATTCTAATTAGCACCCATGACGAAGCCATATCATACTGAGCTGTGTGAACCACTTCAATTTGTTGCAATAAACTCGAATTCTTGTTTTTTCTCCTTCCTCTTTGCAAAAAAACAATGAAATCAGGGGCCTTAAAATGAGCAGTTATAACAAATACTATCTGATTTCGCCAGAGGATGTCACCTGTATCTCCCACACTTCCTGAAGAGCGGCTGTCTGTGGACGATCTAGAACCATCCTCGCCAGCAGTTTTACGCATTGGGTTCGATGTCGGCATTTCCGAGCCCCCTTCCCTTGGCGGGTCATGCTGGAGCGGAAGTGGAATGCCCGCTGGATGCTCTCCGGAGGATGCAGCACAGAGACTGACCAGCTGAGGCTGAACATAACACAAAGGTAACTTTTTTCATTTAAAAATAAATGCGGTAATTATAGCAGTTCAAATTTCTTGGCCCCACAGTCATGAAAAATTTGTTATACAATGAAAGGTTATCCCCATATTTCAAGTCTTGGCAACGTGACATTCTCCTCGCCATCAATGTGCGTCTCAAAAGTGCGACACCTGGAAGTCTCTCTTCCACTGGGCCTCATGATCCGGGCTCACGTGGCCAATCAGCTCCTGGACTTTCGCTCGCCTAAGAGGATTCTTTTGCATGACGGCGCTTGGATCGCTGGAAGTGTACTTCTTTGCCGGGAAGTGCTCGGTTATCTGGTTGGTGCTGTACGCTCGCCTTCTTGCTGACATCTGACCCTCTAACCCTGACAATGGAGAAGAAAGGTCCATGAAGAAGGTTAAGGACATGTAATGACTTGGCCAGTAATACTGGAATTGGAAAAAAGAAATAACAAGGAAAAAGCATAACAGATGTTGGCTCAACCATGCTCAAAAAATAGTTACGGTATTCTTGCTTTTTTAAAAAATTATCCATTGAAGGTTGGAGAAACACAGATGGGCAATATTGATTCGAAGAGAGGTGACAAGTAACCTCAAGTATCTCGGCTATGCTATCATTATTAAAATAGAATTGATGATATATGTTCACCAGAAAAAGAAACACAATTGATGACCATTGCCCACATCGTGTGTAGACTGGAGATAGGAAGTGGGTTGAGTGGGATTCTCACCGCCATCAATTTCCACAGCAACAGAGCTGGCATCCATCATGGAGTCCTGGTTGGAGTCATGAAGCATCTCGCTGGGTGTTTCTCTGTTGGATGCCTGCTCATCAGCGTAGGTCTTCAGCAAATCCTCCTCTTGGGAGTGATAAAAGACAGAACTGCCAGAGCCGACGGAGCGCATCATGCTGTATCGTCTTCTTTTGTCCTGTTAATCATGACAAGTGGAGATAAGCGTGTCGAGAAAGGGCCTTTATGTTTGGATTTTTAGGGAAGATAATGAGACAATACCTGAACTCCCTGGTGGACACCAACAGTGGTATGCAAAAATTCATCACTGAATTCGACAGTCAAACGTTGCATATTCAATTCACTTGTAGATGACTTATACGTACAATATATTTGCATTTAACCATTTAGAAAGATTGTTTTCGAAAATTTTGAGATGATTCTATTTACCTTTTATGTGCAATACATTTTAAGTAATTCTTTATTTAAGCCTCATTTTTTTCCCATATTTATGCACAGTCTTAATGTTCAAGATGTGTAAAACGAGCATTAATGTGTTTTCATAGTCACAGAGCATGCACACTAGAGTGTCATCAGACAGCTTTGTGGATCTATGTGCATTTCACTTGGTGTTTCAACGTAGAACTCCAAAGGGCGAGACTGCACATTTCAATAGGTCTGTTTCAATAGGGCATACTTACAGATTTGGGGTTGGCGTGGTAGCGGGTGGCGTCACAAACAACAGCGTACCCAATGACGTTGTCCCCGGGATACAGGAAGGTGTTGCCCACCGGTGAAAGCAGGACTTCCTTGGTCTCGGGAAAGAGCCAATCAATGGAAATGTCGCTGAGGACCGGACACATGGTCTTCTTCAGAGACTTTATCATCTGTCGAGACAATAATGTTGTTATGTTGTAGCGAATCCATTGATGGGTTTTAAAAAACTGCTGCCTTTTCCCCACTTTAGGGGCAAGGCCAAAGGAAGGAAGAAAGAGAGAGAGTCAGTCTGGCTGTGGTTAAAACGTAAGGAAACCAGATGGACTGTTTCAAAAAAGACCACGTGGTGCTTCGGATGTGCCACACACCCAGCTCTGATCAGCCTATGATGGCCCAGCGTCAGATGAGTGCGAAAAAAGACCTCAATGTGAGCCCAGGTTGCACAACTCATGATGTTTGGTATCGCTCGTCATCGCCTTACCAAACCGCACCGTGGACAGCATCTCTGATCCATACACTGATAATCGAAGGGATTATAACAACCAGCCTTAGTAAGTATTCTTTCACATAAAATGAATTTGTATTTTAATGAGTCAATACTTAACATTTTCATTCATAAATGGCACCATTTATTTTTATTTAATGGTGTTTTTATTTATAAAATGTTGGAAATTTTTGGTCAGCAATGCGAATAATGAGCTAATTTCTGCTTAATTTATGCTTAGCCAAAAATGCGTTCCAACAGTCTAATCTCTTTACATGCTACCTGAAACCTGATTTATTTCCCAGTTGGATCAGGTTACTTTTTTTTTTTATCATAACTGAAAGGTATAAGAGCTGTGTATAATATTGGTAAAAGGACATACACTCGGTTGGAGCCTCTCGCCTTCGGCCAGGAACTCCGCTGTTCCTCTGGACACTGCTGCTAGTTCGAGCACCATCCTTCTGCAAGCATTCTGCCCAATGCCGAACGTAAAGCATCTGTGTAAACAGAACTTGAACATGAATGCTGAGAGATGGTGTCGTCGAGAATTGTACATCATAGCAATCCTCAAATTGTGGTTGCGAGCACTGGATGTGATTTATTCCTAGCAATTGTGGTTGACACCTGAGGCAGTGATAAGATCCTCTGGTGATGGCACCATACAATCACTGATTTTCTGTCCATTATCGCTAACCATACAGAATCTGTTTCATGGCACCAAGGCGGAGAATGTATGAAGTAAATGTGATGAATGAATGATTGAATGTAATGTAATCTGTCTTGCAGTCAGAGAGTAAAAATGCTTTCGCAGCAGTCATCAAAATTAATCACCTGCAATTGTAACTTTAAGATAAGTAGTTTTCAGTTGTGCCTGTTGGAAACTAAGCCACAAACGCAGGCCTAAACACAAGAGATGAGACAAAAAACAGGGACAATAAAGTGGAAATGTCACCAGATGGGAAAAGAGATTGATCCATTTCTGAACTGGCAAGCTCTGTGTGTGTGATCATTTGGGGGCCGCTGTTCAATGATAGCGACAAGACAAAGGCAGTTACACTGCTGCCATTTAAATGATGACTCCAGAGATGGATTTAGAGACATGGGGCCGAGCAGAAAAAGAAGATGATTTCCCACAGTGCTATGGATCTATTTTGCCTTGGACATATTATGAGTGGGGATGTTATGTCAGTTGCATGTTCACGGATTGCATTTAGATGGGATGAAAGCACCATCAATAGATGTTCCAATTTAATTCTAACCCAATCCCCCAAATGCTAGTCCATGGCCTCAGTGAGCGTCGTAAGCAAAAACATCATAAAATGATGCTGGCGTGTGGTTGACCCACCTGATGTAGCGCGCGTGACTGCGCACCAGCTCGATCACTTTTCCCGTGTTGCTCACCGCCCCGTCAGTTAGCAGAAAAAGGAGACGGGGGTGTCCAGGAAACATTGGCTGCCTCAGAATCCATTTGAGCGGAGCCAGGATGTTTGTACCCCCCATGTCGGCTCGGATCTTCCGAATGTAGTCGGAAGCCAGGGCGAGTGGTTCCTGAATCATATTGGGGGAGAAAGCACAACACCCGCGTTTATTGTTCCATTGGGGGAGATTTCACTTTAGACAATGAGGCAGCAAATTGAATGAATCGTTAACATTGTTTCCTCTATGCCACGGGGTGTCAAACTCAAGGCCCGGGGGCCAGATCCGGCCCGCTACATGATTTCATGTGGCCCACAAAGCCAAATCTAAAGTGTCAATTTCCATGATTCTTGTAAAAAAATCTGTACCACAATTATTTCAAACTGTTATGTATCATAAATGATAAAGTTGAAATATTACAAGCATTTTTGTTCCCGAACATGAATAGTTGAAAAACACATTACCCTTAATTTCTGATTCCAAAACTAGTTCATAAAATGATGAGCTATATTTGATGAGACGATTAAATATTTGTATTGTTTCACGGTCATAACGGCCCTCTGAGGGAAACCGGAACTACAACGTGCCTCGCGAGAAAAATGAGTTTGACACCCCTGCTCGATGCCAAAAAGGCACTGGGGTCAAATCTGCATACATGTGGAGTTGCTATTGTTGCTGCTCTCCTTTTGTTCATGTAGCTTCACAATAGGCACTCAGACGTCCCTGAAGTGATTAAAACATTTATTAGGTGTGTTGAAGACACTGAATGGCCTTTCATGTTTATGAAAATATTTGTAATGGTCAATAGTTGAATTATTTATCGATTCTTTGTCTCTATGCTGTTATATCCAGTCTTCATGCTTGCCTGGAGTTAATGTACGTGCAATTTGGCCTCCTGGGTTGCTTGTGTATGTGTTCCAGAAATGTAAACACAAATCAGTGCCACACGAAAGGGTCCAAGGGAATCCTCCATTCCTCAGTGTGTCATTTCGTGGGCTTGCTGGGTTCGCTACTAAATACAGACGAGGAAACAAATGAAGTATGGACCTAGTATTCATCATCTTCTATGTTGCCCAAAACACATATAATGTTGAATTTGAAAGGTGATCTTATCTTGAGAAAAAAATAATGTTTGTATGTTTGGTACATTGAAGGCTAAATCGTCTTCAATCTTGGTAAACCTGGATGTTCTGTTCTTTGAATGTTAAACTAAATGTTCTTTACTGTTTAAAAAAAATGAGAATGCAAAAGAAGCTGCCAATAGAATTTTAAAAAAAAAATCCCTCTTATTTCTCCTGACACATGCTTCAAATTCTGAGTAAAATATATCAGTTTTGTTTCATTCCACTAACAATCTTAAATAGGTCCCCATTGGTCTCATCAGTGGAGATGACTGATCGGAAATATGAAGCTGAAGTGATATTGCATTAGCCACAAAAGGGCACATTAAACATTCCTGCAGAGGATGTGAAATGCATCTCAAATTAAAGTCTTCATTCCTTATCCCTTGGAAACTAATCTAGTCTAACAATGGGCAACACCCAGTTTCTCAATATGGAACAATGAATTTTCCTGTCTACCAGAAAATCTAGCAGGTGAACATCTTGCCATCAGCTGGTGCCCTCAAACGCAAATACTCTTTGGTTATGCAGCAGAATAAGAACCCGACCTACAACATACTAGCAAGTCCAACCAAAAATTTTAAAAAAAAATGCATCTAAAATAAATGAACTTTTGAAGGGCCCCTGTAAAAATTTGGAGTTGTTTTTTTTTTTTTTTTTTTAGAGTTAGGGTTATTATTTTTTTTTAATCCAGTTGAGATGGTGTTCCCTACATGAACAGTTCATGGTCAAAAATCCTCCAATATAACAAACTGAGATCAAGAATGACTGCAAAGAACATGTGCCTCGCAGTTAGAGGTTCAAATTCAGTGGAGTTTACATGTTCTCCCCGCGCCGGTTTGTGTTTTGTCCGACTACTGCGTTTTTCTCTCACATTACAAATACATGCATGGTAGGTTAATTAGACTCTAAATTGTCTGTCGGTGGTAATGTGAGTGTGTATAGTATTGTTATGTGTGTGCTCTGCAATTGGCTGGCGACCAGTTCAGGGCGTACACCACCAAATGTCAGCTGAGATGGGTACCAGGACACCCGCGACAGTAGTGTGGATATGTGTTTTGGAAAATTGATGAATCAAACATAATCAGTAAAAATGAAGGAGGCATATTCTTTTTAATGGCACAGGATGCAGATACACTGTTAGCAAAAAAATAAATAAATCAAAAGCACAAAAATGTCACATACAACACAGGACGTTTTCAGTTTTACCTCTTCATAGTTCTGACTGCTGGAGAAAAGAGATTTGAAAGTGGAGCCGAAGCTTATTAAGTTGAAGAGGCTGCCTGGTAGGAGACTCTTGAGAATCACCACCATTGCATCCTGGGACAGAGTAGGGTACATGGAATATGTGAGCACGACATGGTGCGAAAGCAGTGGAAATAACAAGCTTTGATAAAACTTAACTCTTTTACTGAGCAACAAGGACCACAACGGAACTGTTCCCATGCATTCTGTTTTGGAGCAGGGGAAGATGAGATCAATACCTTCTCCTTGCCATTTCGCCAGTAGTGACAATTTTCAAAGTACAATTTTACTCTATGGAGTCAAGCACAGGTCTGAATAAAATATTGAATGCTACCGACTAATATTAAACAAGGGCTTAGTGGGTGTCTGTCCAACACAGTTGCCACTGAGAATTCATGTTAAAGAAAATGTTTGAGAAACAGTTCTCTAGAACTCAAGATGGGAAATTCAGGTTTTCAAATAGATTCATCCTTCCATCCATCCATTTTCATAGCCACTTAGCCTCACAAGGGTCACGGGGAGTACTGGAGCCTATCCCAGCTGTCAATGGGCAGCAGGCGTGGGACACCCTAAAGTGGTTGCCAGCCAATCGCAGGGCACATAGAGACAAACAGCCACACTCACAATCACACCTAGGGGCAAATTGGAGTGTCCAATTAATGTTGCATGTTTTTGGGATGTGGGAGGAAACCGGAGTTCCCGGAGAAAACCCACGGAGGCACGGGAGAACATGCAAACTCCACACAGGCGGGGCCAGGATTGAACCCGGGTCCTCAGAACTGTGACCCCAACACTTTACCAGCTGAACCACCGTGCCACTCAAGTAGATTCAATTCACTGAAGAAGGACCTGTACAGATTCATTTGAGTTGACCTTTTATATAAAATAAAAAAACATTTTTCATTAAACGAACTTGGATTGGACAAGAGTACTTGGTTTTCCCCAAGTCCTTTGTATTTCAGCCCACCGGAAGAACAATTTTTAGATGAACAGTTGTTAATTTTTTAATGTTTTTGGAAGAGAACACTTGCAGTATGTAGCACACAGTTTGTAGGAGTTTCATGCATGGAATAAAAGACACTTCCTTGGTAGGCATGTACAGTAAGTAAAGCCGATCCATTGTACTGTATTTGATTTCTATTGCAACATGTTGAATATAATAATTATTCTTTTTGTTAATTGACTGGCAAATCAAACTTTTTATTTTGTACTGACTTACTAATGAGAAGAGTTTTGTGGGGGTCCCAGTCAATGTGACATTTCAGCTTAATGGCTCAAATTGACTCACTTCCTCCTCATGCATGACATAACATAACATAGACATGATTTAATCATTTCAGGGAACAGAGTACCTTTACGCGGTTGATGTTGACACCGCTCATGCTGCCGCTACGGTCAATGAGGAAGATGAACTCTCCGTGGACCTTCCTTAGGTCGGAGCTGACGGGCTTGAGGTTGGGACAGAAGTTGAGCATGACAACAGGATTATGGAGGATGTCCTTGTGCAGGCGCCTGTGGATTGCTTCGACCTGTGTAAAACATCGCAGACGTAATGAGTGGTGAGCTCGACTCCCAGTTGTGGACATAACGGTAAAATTCTAGGCTGAACGAAATGGCCCATTTTGTGTGTTTCCATAGAAACACATTTTGAGGTTAAAGCTGGTCGAGCTGAGGTCTGAAGGGACATTGAGCACATAAGTGAAAGCTGTCAAAAGAACAAAGAGGAGCCATTGCAAGGCCCATTTTGTGCTATTGTAAAGGCATCTTGTGGTTTGGACAAGTTCATTGATTTCACTGTAAAAAAAATGTGCCGTGTATGTAAATGAACTGCGTAAGGCCAACATGGATACGCTATGTACATAAAGGTTTAAATACATTGTACATTACATACTTTGTATTTTGAAGATGATTAGTGATTACTGTATACTTACAATATTAATGGCAATTGAAATGGAAATTCTAGTCACTTCAGCCCTATGGGGGCCACAGGCCAGTGCAAACCGTAGGCCGCGCCCAAGGCCGGATAAATGCAGAGGGTTTGCGACAGAAAGGGCATCTGGGCTAAAACTTTGGCAAACAAATGTGAGCATTCATCCATAGAATTCCACACCAGATCAATCATGGGCCGGGTTAACAACATCAATCACAGCACCGTTGGGAGTGGATTATTCAGATACTGCGGGTCGAAGATGATGGAGAGGTGGAAAGCGGATTCTTAGGCAGGAAGAGAAGAGGAAAAAACAGAGCTTAGAACTGATTGTTGGGGAGTTTGAATGTTGGGACAATGACACGAAAAGCTCGGGAGTTGTTTGACATGATTAAGAGAAAGTTTGTCTTGGAGGTGGAAAGAGGACAACAAATAATATGTAATACCGTAAATATTAAAGTCTGTAATTATGTAAAAATAATCAAAGGTAAAATACATCTGTAATAATAACAAAATCCATCCATCCATTATCCGAGCCACTTATCCTCACAAAGGTCCCGGGCGGGAGTGCTGGAGCTTATCCCAGCTGTCATTAGGCAGGAGGCGAGGTACACCCTTGAACTGGTTGCCAGCCAATCGGCGGGCACATGGAGACAGACAAAAGTCGCACTCACAATCACACCTCGGGGCAATTTAGAGTCTCCAATTAATGATGCATGTTTTTGGGATGTGGGAGGAAACCGGAGTGCCCAGAGAAAACCCACGTAGGGCAAGGAGAACATGCAAACTCCACACAGGCGGGGCTGGGATTTGACCCTCGATCCTCAGAACTGTGAGGCCAACAATTTACAGCTGCCCCACCGTGTCGCCTAATAACAAAATATAGTATGAAATATTTGATCTTCACACAACTCTCTTGAGCTCTTTAATACTGTAATTCAAGTGGAAAATAATGACTGTCGAGTTTGTGCATGGTTTTGCCTCTAACTAGTCTCAAAATAGCGTTAAATGAAAGCCAAGTTTGAAATTGTCTTATTTTTCACCACACTGTGTGCTTAGTAATTGCGTGGTTGACATTCACAAGAGCATGGTGACACACCACATTGACAAAAAGCTTTAGCAAATTTATGTTGGTCCGTCTTTGCAAGGGGCAGACCGTCCCTTTGTGTTGGGAGTCAAACCACATTTGTCGAGATATGGGCCTCATCAGCTCAGCCACTGGTGACACGGTTACCTTCCTCTCATTGCTGGAGTCCTTCTTGGTGGCTTTGATGAAGTCGCTGCGGCCATGGACGAACTCGTCATACTCGTCCTGCGTCATGTCTCCACTCTCTATGAGCACTTGTGGTACGTGAGGCTCTAAGGGAAACCACAATGGGCCGGGCCAAATCAGAAGTGTTGCAATGGTTCTGATGCAATTGGTCCAAATAGTATATCAGTGACACAGACTAAGTGTCTGGATTATTTATTTGCAGCAAACAGAGGGCCAATGTGCATCTGGGAGAAGTGGGAGCAGAGTCCTATCTCATACAGCAGGTTGTAGAAAAAAAAAACATTTTGGCATAAACTTGTTCTCATTATCATGATCATGACATTTTCAGATTAATTACCTTAGCGTGAGTGAGTGTTCAACATGCAAAGCATTGAAGTCTGATGTCCTCTCACTTGCCATTTTTTAATGGGCTTTGGGGGACAGATGTGCGTACCCAATGCAGTGCCATTTATATAGAGCTCATGCACGTGACGTCACCATTTTCACTCCGCCATATTGCTGGTCAAACAGAGCTGCTCGACATTGTGGGAGACATTGAACCTGAGGAGAGTACTTACAATAACCGAGACTGTTGTGCTGTTGGTCTATAGCATACCAGCTGAAGAAGACCAGAAAAGATTGATGCATTTCAGCAATTAAACATGATGGCTGGTGCCCAACCAAACACACACCTGTGTCACAATCATTTCATTTCAGGTAGGAATTACTCTTCTTAATCTCAAATTACCAATAAGTATTTAAAATGCCAAATTGACTCATTTGAGAACAATGCGCATTTAAAAAAAGAAAATAAACCGTCTGTCGTAGAGAGGTTTAGATGTGGCAGCAATATGCTTCCGTGTACAGAGAAGCCGACTCGCTGTCCTCTTTTTTTTTCCCAATCAGAGTTAATGAATGCGGGTTTGTGTAAAACCAGTATTTGTATTGAAAATATCTGAGTAGGTCCATCAATGAAGTATTTGTATGCATCCAGACATTTATACGCATTCAAAATTTTCTGTGTAAATTTCGACAACATACTCAGCAGACCCATGTGTAGATCCAGTTGTCCAAGACGAGCGGAAGCGAATTAACAGTCCAATTTCTTATCGGTAAAAAAATTGACTTTGGCATTAAATATGGGCCTTCTATGCCAAGTGTCTCTCATTTTTCCACATGCCTTCATTTATTATCACCTTCTAAATGTTTAACGGTATCGGACAAAACTCTGGACGTCGTGCTATCAGACGTGTTTTCGGACTTAGCATTGAACAATGCTTTGTTTGACCAGCAATACGGCGTGTCATGTGATTTCGATGACGTAGGTGCACGAGCTCTATATAAAACATAATGATGCTGCACTCTTCCTTTTTCCTCGAGTCTTTCAACAGGACTTCTGTTTTATTTCATTGTAAAAATTACTCAAACAATATTTTTGCTCAATAGAAGGTGCTGTAATGGAGATGAAAAGAAATTCTCAGATTTTTCCTCCCTGACATGACACTTAATTTGGTCGTCAACTTGCAGCGAGGCAGTATTTTCGTGCCAAGTTAAAAAAAGTAAATACATAAATACATGGGATATGCAATTCCAACCAGTTCTGAGGAGTAGGGTTCAAATCTCGGTGTGGCGTTTGCCTGTGCGGGTTTTCTCCAGGCACCCCTGTTTCTTAGCTCGCTTTTTAAACATTTAAAATCAACCACCACCGGCTATGGGTTTGTTTGTCAACAAAGCCCTCATGAGCCAACCGGATCAGCAGAGAAGGTTGTTGCCTGTGGGAGACGAGCAGCCCACGCATATTTTATAACGAGGTGACACTAGGGGAGAAAACAATAACAAAGACCCGGAGTATCTCACCCACACAGTGGCGCACTCAGATGGACCTAATGCAAGTAATTTTTTGTGGCCCTCGTGAATGCAACATGAAGGACACAAATGCATCATTAGTTGGCCTGGAGGAGGCTTGGAGTGAGTGGTAAACCATTTGAGTGTGACCTTGCAGACGCACCGCTTGGGTAGATGAGGATCTTAACAGGACAGTCGTAAGTGTACTTGTCCGCCAGGGTGATGACAACGCTGGTGGCTGAGCGGGCTAGAGGGTCAGCGTCGGCTCGGATGGCGTGAGACGGGCTCTCCACGCCTACACAAAAATAATCATCACGTCACTTTCTTAAACCTCTTCCCAGCACACCAAGATGATTGTGACATCATGAGTCAAGGTGGCTGTTAAGGAGCTTTTGATTCTATATTTACATTTTTACAACTTCCTGACTCCTTATCGTTTACGCTGACATCTTTTAATGGGTCCATGAATCTCCCAAATTTTGTGAATTTAGACCCAGATATTTCCAGAAGATTTGGAGATATTCTGAATTGTGTAACTTCAGCTGCCCTTAACTTTTTAAACACGTTTCCAGTATATCAATACTATTCTTTGATTGTTTTATTTTGGTTTTCTTTAATTTGAGGGTGAAAACTGCATTTTCATGATGTCATCAAGTCAAGCCAAGCAGTTATTTATTCATACTCAATTCTGAAAACAGTGCAAAACAGTGAGAAAAAACAGTCCATCAGTGGTACATCCACTCAGTTTGCCGGACTGCCGTACCTGCTACGGTCAATTATTGCCTGCACCACAAAGACGGTTCTGAAATTGCTGCGGAAAGCTGTGCTAATCTAAAGATGAATGCCATCATCATGAAACATGACTACATTTTTTAAAGTTTGTTTATGCGAAAATTCTGAAATAAGGCTAAGTCAAGGAAGGTGTTTTCACTGCTGTAAGTGGGTATCTGTTTCTTCTTTTTTTGATTTGTTTTGTATTGTTCATTAACCTCCGTTTTTACAATGGGTATGCAGGTACTTGTATTCTTATCAAGAATGTTTTCAGGATTTCAGGGTGAGAGTATGAGCAAGGACTGTTGCTTCAAACTTCAACAATGAGGGGTTGTAACTCGTACAGGATCATTGTTTATCGTGTCATTACAGCTTCATATTGGAGAGGAAACAACCTTGAATAAGACAATTGTAAAGACACAATGGATGCTACTTAAAGAGTGAGAGCCAGTCCAGTGAAATGCAAACATGGACCAGGACTTTTGCTCAACGTCTGACCTGCAAGAAGATAAGGGGCTCGTATTTCCAGCTGGAAGTTAAACTGGTAGTCCATGGAGTTGATGGCCTCATCCTCCAGAAGAGCAGACAAGCAAAAGTGATCTGAGGTGAGGGTATGATCGTGTGGGCTAGAGCCGTACTGGTGTTTATTCCGCCTAAAAGAAAGGAAATGTTTATTGGAAAGAAACGTGTTTCACCATCATGACAATAAAGGTCACCTTCTGAATAGAAACAGGAACGTATTAATTGGAATGCAACAGGATTGCTCTTAAAATTATGTTCCTCGTTAGAAATACGTAAATACCAGAGAAAACATTACATGAGGAAATTTGTTCAGAACTTTAAAAAGAATAAGTGCTTTTCTTGATTTTTCTTGCACTGCACTTTTTAAATGTTTTATTTCTTTGTACTGGAATGCTTTTTATTATGTTAAGCACATTCAGTTCCCTTGTGTAGGAAATGCGCTATACAAATAAATTTGCTTTGCTTTGCTTTGCTTTGCTTTTCCACCTGCAGCTATCTGTGTACTACTTACATTCTGGAGAAGTTTGGGGATAATCCCTGCTCCTCGTTGATGCTCCTTTGTACACGGGGGGTGCACACAGCTGGCGTGGTGACACTGATGCCCCCACTGGGCAGAGTGGAGAGCTCACAGGAGGTACTGACCAGAATTTGGACTGTCTCCAAAGGAGGAATGACCCCCAGGTTCACTACAAGCACTGTTCTCTCCAAATCCTCATCCAGAAATATATGTCCTGGAAAACCAACTGGATTAGTTCACTTCAACTCGACTTGGCATAGTATATAGTACGCCGGTGTTTCCCAATCCTTTTTGAGCTAATGCCCTAATTTTGCATTAGAAAAACCTCACAGCACAGCAACCACACAAAAACGATACAAAAAGTGTATGAATTCTGAGATTATCTCATCTAAATTTATTTACACAGTGCAAAATCTTGGCCTGTTTAATTTAACATAAAGCTGATACACTCACAGGAAGGTATCATTTATTGTCCTTCATGAATGGCAACAAGATTTATGGTACCTTCTGCAAAAGAATGGAAGAGCATTTAATCTATCCGCTTGTCACTGAGTCATTGGCATAGATAAATGACCTACGATATATTTGTTGATAAAAAAAAACTAATATTTGTGAATGTGTGTGTGAATTGTCATTTGTTTAAATGTGCCCTGTGATTGGCTGGCGACCAGTTCATCGTGTACACTGCCTCTCGCCCGAAGATACCTGGGATTGGCTCCAGCACTTCCGTGGCCCTTGTGAGGATAAACGGCGGCTCAGAAGATGGAGGGATGCATCAACATATATTGTCAGTTTTGTGTCATATAATATAACTTGTGTACATCTCCCAGGTTCTATGCAAATGAAATATACTGTGTAGTCATTTGAGGAAAAACTTGATTCTTTCTTAGCCCATGACCCCAGAGAGGATAGATGGAATGGAAGCTGAAAGAATGAATAAAAAAGATGAATAATTTTCCAACAAATTAAATGATATTGACTAATTTCCCACAGCACCCTTGATGAGCTTAACACAGCCAACTAGGGTGCCACGGCAACCTGGTTGGGAATCACTGGTGTACGTTTTATGGACAAATGTTTTGGGACACCACAGTCTATACATATGTATCAAGCATCTATCCATTCTGAGCTACAGTATATACAGTATATACAGGTTAAAAGCTATCCGTGTAAAGATAGTAAACTCACCAACGCCACTCGGCGGGGCGCCATTCGGTGTGCTGCATGAATTGTTGTAACAGTCATCAATCTTGGCTTTGTCCTTGATTTCCAGCGTGATGATCTGACTGGAGATCAACGCCTCAAAGCCCACAACAATGTTTTTTTCCTCCAGAGGATAGATGAAGATACCTGCAAGGCCATCAGAAAGCAAATATAATTACATGCAGAGGCAGGAATAGATCAGATAATTCTGGCTATTCAGAGGATTTGAAAAATAAACTAACCTTCAATGGCATGATCCTCAAAATTCTCATATGTCATGGAAGCGGTCATGGCCTGAGTGTAGCCCCTGACACAGGAAGTGATGTCAGAGACACTCAGAGGTAATGCGCAACAGTTCTCCTTGTTGATGAGTCCGGGCATGGCACTGCATTTGAGTATTTGCAGAATAGAGACATACAGTCATTGCATGCCAACACCATTTTTCTTGGCTGACAAAAGATTAGAGTGGAACCTCTGGGGCTGAACATAATCCCTTCCGGGATGGTGGTTCACCTCACATTTGTTGTTTGGAATCCACCCCCACAGGAAGTTATTGAAATAAATATATGTCCCAGGTTCACAGGCATGGAAATAAAAATAATAATTTTGACATTGTCACAAATCTAAAAACTCAAATCTTATTGTTTACGTGTGTCAACTTTGGGTAGGCATAAAAATCAAATAATTGACCATGTTAAATGTGATGACAGTGAATTACACTGGTCAGCAACTATTGTATTGGAATGGAAGAATTTTTTTTTTTTTTTAGCTAAACTGGGACAATTTTGATGTGCTGAATCCATTCATCAATCCATCCAGCCATTATCTGAACCGATTATCCTCACAAGGGTCATGGGAGTGCTGGAGCCTATCCCAGCAATTTTCAAGAAGGAGGCGGGGTACTCCCTCAACTGGTTTCCAGCCAATCACAGGGCACATGGAAACAAACAGCCATTCAAATAACATATTACTTTTGCACAACGGGAATTGGCTCGTCAAGTAACCATTTCGGTGTGCAGCCCGCTCTCTCCCAATGACTACTCAGATAGGCGCCAGAACACCCAGTAGTGTTCTTGTTTCCATGTACAGGTATTTTCGCTTTAGAAGTTCAAATAAACTGAGATTCATGCCGCGAATTTTGAACACTGATGGCATAATATTCATTTACAGGTACTTACTTGTATCAATTTGTACTATTCAAGTTACAGTAACCAAGGTTTGTTACATTTGACTGATAAAATGTTAACAAACTGGCATTAAATGCTGGTATAATTTTCAGATTCGGCGATACAAAACTGCCCTAAGTCAGTTGAAAAAAAATACTTAAAAAACTAAACACATTGCACTATTTGGTTTCAACCAGTGGATTCAATCTCGACCAGTATGCAATCTAAGGAAAAACATCATGACATCAGCAGACTTCAACAGAATACGGGCATCAAGGCAGGAAGTAAAAACACTTGGAGACTGATTCCTGCAACAGAAAATGCAGTAAAATACGCAACAGTCACTGCAACATACAATATTGTTTCTTTAACCATACTGCAAGGCGAAGTCGGAACTGAGAACCCATGTCCTGCTATGTGGCTAATGATATCGCTTCCACTTTTATAGTTGTCATATTTTACCACTTTGCATTCACTGGTGCCCTTTAGAAGTGACATCACACAAAACACACAAAAGACAACAAAAAAAATGCAGTTTTATTTGAAATTTGAAATTGGTGGCTTGTCAATTGATGCTTTCTTGCTTGATGTCATGTATGATGCTGTTCAATCTTGGCAATGTTATGCTACTTTAGAGGAATAAGGTCAAATTCCAAATTGTATGACGCCAAGGTTCAAGTGGTTCAATCGCTAAAAATTATGTATCAATTAAATGTGTTGGGCTTTATGGGATTGTATGGGCTTATTTACTAAAGGCTAATTTTACAAAATCAAAAGCAAACAGCAGAACAGAGATAAAACAGGACAGGATAATAAACAGTCGCCTTATTTGAAGGAGAGGCACAATTACATGTGCAAAAGGCAGCATTCGCAATTATGGAAATGAATCAATAAAATCCCACGTGGCTCTAGTCCATGCTGCATCATTGCTCATGTTGCATCCCGCACCTGCAATCTTGGGCGTGCACACAAGCAGAGCTCCATCACCATGCTTGATGGGAACTTATGACGAAAGCCATTTCCATAGAGACGGCTCAGTTTGGTAGCCTGCAGGCTGACCAAAAGTGAACCTGCAGGCTCGTCTTTAAAGCGACAACAGACGAGTCAACTTCCGCATTTATAAGGATTTACAAGCCCTTCTTGTAGACATCGTGCAGGTGTAGGTTATTGAGTGTTGTACTGTACTATCCCGTGCCCACTCAAAGTGAGGGACATTGAATATGATTGTCAAACATTGTGCACACTTAACAATATGTTTACCAAGGTACTGTATATCTGCTATATAGTATAATCATTTTAGAAATGATCTACATAGTGCAAGCTATTTCAAATACTTTCCATGCATTTAAGTGATTAAAAAAAAAAAAAATCAGGTTCATCAAGGTGGTCGTGGGAGCCAGTGCCACATTGTTTCGCGGATTGCCCTCTAAAAACTGCCCAAAAGTCCAGAAATTGTTAGAATAAACTTTGGACGATCCAATATTTACGTCAGGTTTTTTAAAGTCTTTTAGGTTACCTCAACTGCAATGGGTGTCAGGGGTCAATTAGGTGTAATGTGTACGTAACGGTGAAAAGCCTCCATTATTAATTTTATATTGTAATATTAAAGGCTAAATAAAACATGTATTTTTCCCGACCAGTCTAAACATCGTATTCAGATTAATATTGTTAATATTAATATTATTCAACCGTCTCAGTGGGTGGCCATTTTGGGGTTATATTGCCTTCTGTTGTTTATAAAACAATGTTGAGGCCGGCCATGATGTGCGGGATTAGGGACGGTGCCACTGAAGAGACAACAGGAAGCAGAACTGGAGGTGGCAGAAATGAAGATGTTGAGGTTCTCGCTCAGAGCGAGCAGGTTGGATAGGATTTGAAATGAGCTCATTAGAGGGACAGCTAAACTTGGATGTTTTGGAGACAAGGTGAGAGAGAGCAGACTTTGATGGTTGGGACATGTCCAGAGGAGAGAGCGTGGGTATATTCATAGAAGGATGCAGAGGATGGAGTTGCCAGGCAAAAAAGCGAGAGGAAGACCAAAGAAAAGGTTGATGGATGTTGTGAGGGAAGACATGAGGGCAGTTGGGGTTAGAGAGGAAGATGCAGGAGATAGGCTTACATGGAGAAAGATGACACGCAGTGGCGACCCAGTACGGGACAAGCCGAAAGGAAAAGAAGAAGAATGAATTATATGGTTCAAACAATGAAAGCCTTCTTTTGACTGAAAATGAAGTCAAGGGAGAACAAGTGGTCACGTGACTTGCATTGTGAGCGTCACGTTGGTCACATCAGCTAACCAGGCACCTTTGACATCAGGTGGATAGTTGAAAATTATAAGTAATTCTTATTGCTCAAACACAATATTAATCAGAATTCCATGTTTCGAGTAGTTAGACCATACAGAATAGATTAATGAAAAGACAATTCAAGGGTTCATCTCCACTTTAGATGTTCCACATCGAAAATGGATGCCTAATTAAAATAATCCGGATTACATTTTTAGTACGATGCACAAATTGTGACCATCCCAGGGTTGCTTTGTTTCTTGGAGAGACTCCAGCACACCCATGACGCAAGTGAAGATAATTGGTATAGAGGATGGATGAATGGATGAATGGATGGATGGATGGTAGTATCTACCATAACACATAATATACTGTATATTGTATTGCACTGCATTGATTAAACACACTTACAAACTTTCAATCCAACTCCTCGTGAGTGTTAGGGAAACATTGTTCTTCATCAGATCATTCTTTTATTAATCCTTAACTATTTTGGTATCTTAAGATCCTTAGAAGCTTTTTCTCCAGAAAATTGTTCATGTTGCATACGGCAACACAAATTTCTACAGTAAATTTCAACATTACAGACGTAATCGCTGCTTTGCCTTGCAAGCAATACGTAGTTAAGTAATTACAGCTACCAAGTTGAACTGTCGAGGTATTTATGGGGCAACGCAGGGAGTGTATTTGATGTTCCACATTTATTTATTCAAGAAGATGATGCTGTCGACATTAAAGTGAGGCATGGCATCAATTATAGAAGAGGTCGATACAGCCACTACACACAGAAAACAATCGGGGGGGGGGGGGGGGGTCGCTGGCCATGGCAGCATAACCCTCAGTCTGTACGTCATTATGAAATGAATACCACTCTAAAACGTGTCAATCAAAATAGAGCTTTGTTACCTTTGTAAAGGCAGAAAAACTGTAACAGAAACACAAAAACAGCTGTTGTGTTGAATCTCATTAGAATGTGCAAAGCGGCCTCATGTTGTGGCAGTCTGGCATATATTTGTCCATCACCAGAGGCAACAGGGTGAGTTCAACTTGCATAATGACCATCAATGAGATAGCAACTGCCAATAAGTAACTTCTCTGCACAAAAGCATCATAAAAGTGTGTAAAAGAAGCTTGAAAAAAAATGTGTTTTTCTGTTTTCCCTCAGGTCAGCTCTTTGCAGCTGTTTTCACTTTATGGCCGTGACTCTTGTTGATGGTGTGCCCCACCACCACCTGTGTTACGTGACTCACCCGGCCTACCCCAAGACCCCCAAGACCGTCAACCCGCAGGGTTTTAAGTAATCAGTGTCGTCAGACCGCTCTGAACTCATTAGTGTTAAAACAGCGCATTGCTGCTGTGGTAACCACCTGTTGAAAAGCGGCTAGATGACGGCTGCAGTATCTGGAACCACAACAGAATGGCTTTCATCATCTACCTGACCTTTTCTACCTTATTCTACACAAATAAGGGAGAGAGAGACAGAGACTACACTCATTCGTTCATTCAAAGCCACGAGAGCATCCTCTTACCTGACTCACAAGTCCACTTATGAGCAAGGATATCTTCCCTTCTCGCCAACCACTCTATCAGCTCTGTTTCATTCCACAAACAGCAAGGAAGATGACTGCTGCTACAGGTGGCGGCCAGCGAGCCAGCTTGCGAGAGAAAAGGAAGGCTACTGCACTTCACATCAAACACAGCAACGTGGTGGAAAAAAAATGCTTCGCTGATGCTCTCCTCACAGTGCTGCTGAGAGAGACAGAGACAGAGAGCGAGAGAGAGAGAGATAGAGAGAGAGCGAGAGAGAGAGAGAGAGAGAGAGAGAGAGAGAGAGAGAGAGAGAGAGGAGGGGGACCAGACCTGCAAAGCACCCTCCTCCTTATGCTTGATGCATGCATCAGACACTCAATTTAGCCTTGACTCATATTAATGAGAAAGGTAATCCTTTATAATTCATGGGGTGCGGTGTGGGGACAGTGGGGTGAATCAAGTTTGGTTTTTTTTTCTGTCCTGGAGGGTAGAAGGAATCTGGTTGGTGGGGAGTGGGGCCGAGTATGACGTCGTGCCACCAAGATGACGCCCGATTAAGAGTTAACAAGCTATAAAATGTTGATGAGTTGATCTTTTTAAACAACCTCCACCGTCCCCCACACACATACATTTTATTGCCGTTTCATGAAGCAGTGTTAGGGCCACACTAAAAAGGAAAAAAGTGTAAGTAATATATACTATGTGAGTCAGAATATTACTAGAATCCATCCATCCATTTTCTGAGCTGGGTGTGGTGATGCCTCTTTTAAAGAAGGACAGCTGGAGGGTGCGTTCATACTTCTGAACCTACTCGAAAAGGTCTATTGAGCGGTTTCTGGAGAGGAAGGTCCTTCGGGAAGACAAATCTCTGTATTAGGAGGAGGGATTTGGTTTATGTCGTGGCCAAGGAACAGTTGACCAGCTCTACACCTTTGCCAAAATTCTCAAGTGTGCATGCGAGTTTGCCCAACCAGTTTACATGTGTGTTGTGGACTTGGAAAAGGTGTTGGACCGTGACCCTTGGGGAGAACTGCGAGGGGTACTTCGGAAGTGCGGGATACCAAACCCCCTGATATGGGCTGTTTGGTCCCTGTACGACTGGTGCCAGAGTCTAGTCTGCATAGTAAGTCGGACTCGTTTCCGGTGAGCTTTGCACTCTGCCAAAGATGGCCTTTGTCACAAATTCTTTTCAGAACTTTTATGGACAGAATTGCTTGGCACACCTGAGGTGTAGAGGGGGTCCAGTTCAATTGCCTCAGTACTGCATATGATGTAGTTCTGTTGGCTTCATCAAGCCATGATCTCAAGCTCTCACTGGAGCGGTTCGCAGCAGACCGTGAAACGGCTGAGATGACAATCAGGCCCTGCAAATCTGAGACTACAATCGTCCAACGAAAAAGGGTGGCGTGCCCTCGTCAGGTCGGGGGTGAGACCTTACCCCAAGTGGAGAAGTTAAAGTATTTTGGAGTCTTGCTCACAAGTGCGGGAGAATGGAACGCAAGATTGATGGGCGAATCGGTGCAGTGTCTGCTGTGATGCGGACCTTGTATTGGTCCGTTGTGGTAAAGAAGGAGCTAAGTGAAGAAGCAAAACTCTCTATTTACCAGTCAGTCTACATTTACCCTAACCTATGGTGACAAGCTGTGGCTCATGACTGAAAGAACAAGATCCTGGATACAAGCAAGCAAAATGAATTTCCTCTTCAGTCATCCAGAAGGAGCTCAGAGTAAAGGTGCTGCTCCTCCGCATCGAGACGTTGGCGGGGCATCAGATTTGGATGCCTCGCTGACACCTCCATGGTGTGGTGTTTCCGGCACGTCCCCCTGGAAGGAACCCCAGGGACAACCCAGGACACATTTTAATCATCTGAAAGCATCATATATGTTAAAATCAAAGAGCGCTTTTTCAGAGCATGTGCTGGAGTCACAAGAAGAGATTGTGACGGAAATAGGCGGCATAAGTCTCCATGATCACTTAACAGGTGTCCACACAAACATCACAGATAGATTAATACAGTGGTTAACAAGGGAATTCCAAGTCTTTTCAACTTTTATTTTGTTGAAATCAAATGTAGGGAATTAATTGTTCATCCGTGCCAATTGTTCATGTGTCTCTGGTGCGCAGATTTACGATAACAGTTTGCCAGCATCTCCTCTAATTGTCACCATGTAGAAATGTGCGTATGGCAGCCATGAAGATGGCATGAGGCACCACATATTTCCACGGTCATTTCAGTCTTGATACAGCCGAACTTTGCCGTGGAAAAGAACATGTGCCATATTTTTGTACGTACGTTTGTGTACATGAGGTCCCCGGCACCGTAAGCACAAATCAACTGTCGTGCCAAGGGGGCCGTCACCAACTACAGTATCTTAGGACGGAAGCAGTTAACAGAATCAACACGTCCAAAATGATATTTCACCTTGCCGGGGCACCAGAGTGAATGCAGCCGCTGGAGTGCAGATGGGGAAAAGCGTTCGAATCTTGGGAGAATAGCCACGTAGCCAGATATTAGAGGGAAACCCCACACTTCAGGGTTACTCCACCTAGAGTGCGTAAATAGTGAGAAGATTTACTAATGATAGTGAATGACAGAAAGGACGCAGTCAGAAAATCGTGGTGCTTGGCACTTTTTCTGACTCACGCACGTGGCAGAATATGCACCAATTTGCTTGCAAGTATTAGCAATGATGAGACAGTTAGCCAAAGTCCTTTTCATGAGTCAGGAAGGGTGTGCGTCCTTGCTCCATTATTCACGTACACTAGTTGGCACCAGTCAATTGGAGTGAAAATATGACAGAAAAGTGATAGGAGACAATTAAAGAAAGACAGTCGTATGACACATGACCGTGATTCCAATGTAAGTTCAGCAACCATGCTAATGTTCCACCGGGATACCGCACCGCTATCACATTAACAGACAAGACAATCACTCCGTTCTGAAGGGACCATATGACGAGAGCACATTGCGAAAGAAGAGACCGGGGCATCAATCTTTGCCGTACGTTTAGTAGGCTACTTTGAATTTCATTTGAACGGCAAAAGCCTTACGCTTGCTGCGTTCAAAATCGCAAAGGAAAAAATATCAATGACTGACACCAAACAAGACCACACGAGTGACTTCAAAGGTGCATAAACTTCTTCTTCTTCTTCTTCTTTTCCTTTCGGCTTGTCCCGTTAGGGGTCGCCACAGCGTGTCATCTTTTGCCATCTTAGCCTATCTCCTGCATCTTCCTCTCTAACCCCAACGGCCCTCATGTCTTCCCTCACCACATCCATAAACCTTCTCTTTGGTCTTCCTCTCGCTCTTTTGCCTGGGAAATCCATCCTCAGCATCCTTCTACCAATATACTCACTCTCTCGCCTCTGAACATGTCCAAACCATCGAAGTCTGCTCTCTGAATCTTGTCTCCAAAACATCCAGCTTTGGCTGTCCCTCGAATGAGCTCATTTCTAATCCTATCCAACCTGGTCACTCCGAGCAACAACCTCACCATCTTCATTTCTGCCACCTCCAGTTCAGCTTCCTGTTGTTTCTTCAGTGCCACCGTCTCTAATCCGTACATCATGGCCGGCCTCACCACTGTTTTGTAAACTTTGCCCTTCATCCTAGCAGACACTCTTCTGTCACATAACACACCAGACACCTTTCGCCAGCTGTTCCAACCTGCTTGGACCCGTTTCTTCACTTCCTGACCACACTCACCATTGCTCTGTATTGTTGACCCCAAGTATTTGAAGTCGTCCACCCTCGCTATCTCTTCTCCCTGTAGCCTCACTCTTCCCCCTCTACTTTTCTCATTCACGCACATATATTCTGTTTTACTTCGGCTAATCTTCATTCCTCTCCTTTCCAGTGCATGTCTCCATCTTTCCAATTGTTCCTCTGCATGCTCCCTGCTTTCACTGCATATGACAATATCATCTGCGAACATCATGGTCCAAGGGGATTCCAGTCTAACCTCATCTGTCAGCCTATCCATTACTACCGCAAACAGGAAGGGGCTCAGAGCTGATCCCTGATGCAGTCCCACCTCCACCTTAAATTCCTCTGTCACACCTAAGGCACACCTCACCATTGTTCTGCTGCCATCATAAATGTCCTGTACTATTTTAACATACTTCTCTGCCACACCAGACTTACGCATGCAGTACCACAGTTCCTCTCTTGGTACTCTGTCATAAGCTTTCTCTCGGTGTGCAAAGATACGATGTAGGTCCTTCTGACCTTCTCTGTACTTTTCCACGAGCGTCCTCAAGGCAAATAATGCATCTGTGGTACTCTTTCTAGGCATGAAACCATACTGTTGCTCGCAGATACTTACTTCTGTCCTGAGTCTAGCCTCCACTACTCTTTCCCATAACTTCATTGTGTGGCTCATCAACTTTATTCCTCTATAGTTCCCACAGCTCTGAACATCCCCTTTGTTCTTAAAAATGGGAACTAGAACACTTTTCCTCCATTCTTCAGGCATCTTTTCGCCCGCTAGTATTCTGTTGAATAAGTTGGTCAAAAACTCCACAGCCATCTCTCCAAATTGCTTCCATACCTCTACCGGTATGTCATCAGGACCAACTGCCTTTCCATTTTTCATCCTTTGTAGTGCCTTTCTGACTTCCCCCTTAGTAATCATTTCCACTTCCTGGTCCATCACTCTTGCCTCTTCAACTCTTCCTTCTCTCTCATTTTCTTCATTCATCAACTTCTCAAAGTATTCTTTCCATCTATTTAGCACACTACCGGCACCAGTCAACACATTTCCATCTCTATCCTTAATCACCCTAACCTTCTGCACATCCTTCCCATCTCTATCCCTCTGTCTGGCCAACCTGTAGAGATCCTTTTCTCCTTCTTTCGTGTCCAACCTGGTGTACATGTCTTCATATGCCTCTTGTTTAGCCTTTGCCACCTCCACCTTTGCCCTACGTCGCATCTCGATGTACTCCTTTCGCCTCTCCTCAGTCCTCTCAGTATCCCACTTCTTCTTCGCTAATCTCTTTCCTTGTATGACTTCCTGTATTCTGGGGTTCCACCACCAAGTCTCCTTCTCCCCTTTCCTACCAGATGACACACCAAGTACTCTCCTGCCTGTCTCTCTGATCACCTTGGCTGTCGTCGTCCAGTCTTCCGCGAGCTTCGGTTGTCCATCAAGAGCCTGTCTCACCTCTTTCCGGAAGGCCGCACAACATTCTTCCTTTCTCAGCTTCCACCACATGGTTCTCTGCTCTACCTTTGTCTTCTTAATCTTCCTACCCACCACCAGAATCATCCTACATACTACCATCCTATGCTGTCGAGCTACACTCTCCCCTACCACTACTTTACAGTCAGTAACCTCCTTCAGATTACATCGTCTGCACAAAATATAATCTACCTGCGTGGTTCTACCTCCGCTCTTGTAGGTCACTATATGTTCCTCCCTCTTCTGGAAATAAGTGTTCACTACAGCCATCTCCATCCTTTTTGCAAAGTCCACCACCATCTGCCCTTCAAAGTTCCTTTCCTGGATTCCGTACTTACCCATCACTTCTTCATCGCCCCTGTTTCCTTTACCAATATGTCCATTACAATCTGCACCAACCACAACTCTCTCGCTGTCTGGGATGCTCAGAACTACTTCATCTAGTTCCTTCCAGAATTTCTCTTTCAACTCTAGGTCACATCCTACCTGTGGTGCATAGCCGCTAACCACATTATACATAACACCCTCAATTTCAAATTTTAGTCTCATCACTCGATCTGATACTCTTTTCACCTCCAAGACATTCTTAGCCAGCTCTTCCTTTAAAATAACCCCTACTCCATTTCTCTTCCCATCTACTCCGTGGTAGAATAATTTAAACCCTGCTCCCAAACTTCTAGCCTTACTACCTTTCCACCTGCTCTCTTGGATGCACAGAATATCAACCTTTCTCCTAATCATCATGTCAACCAACTCCTGTGCTTTTCCTGTCATAGTCCCAACATTCAAAGTCCCTACACTCAGTTGTAGGCTCTGTGCATTCCTCTTTTTCTTCTGACGCTGGATCCGGTTTCCTCCTCTTCTTTGTCTTCGACCCACAGTAGCTGAATTTCCACCGACGCCCTGCAGGTTAGCAGTGCCGGGGGCGGGCGTTGTTAACCCGGGCCACGACCGATCCGGTATGGGATTCTTTAGATGAACGCTCATATTTGTTTGGCACAGTTTTTACGCCGGATGCCCTTCCTGACGCAAACCTCTGCATTTATCCGGGCTTGGGACCGGCCTACAGATTGCACTGGTTTGTGCCCCCATAGGGCTGCATTTTCAAAGGTGCATAAACAATCATGGGCAAAATGGCGAAGGCAAACAGGATTCAACCAGAGATGCGTCACAGCGCCACAGAGGAAATGCAAGATGTATTTCTTAAATATGTTCAAATAAAGGATATGAATTTAAAGATTGTGGTCATAAAACCATAAACCCAGATGCTAATTGTAGGCTTTAAAAAAAATGTCCAGAAAAAGATGGATGTTTGGTCAGTCTTTAGTAAAAAATAGCCCAGATGGGTGAAGGTTTGCATCCTGTCAACACCTAAAAAGTCAGGACCTCTTGCCTCCTCTTTGACGGAGGTTTGGCTATTTAAATGTTGCGTGGGTGTTTGGCTGCATCTGTGTTTTGTTATCACGTCGTTTGATCCATCTGCTTTCTTGTAAGGGTACCATGGCAATAAGAGTGTGTTTATACGCTCATTTGTTAGTTGCTGTGTGCGCGCGTGTGTGTATTTTAATGTGTTATTCGTATGGGTGGCAGTGAGGGTGTGGGGGGGGGGGGGGGGGGAGCTGACCGGCTTCAGGTTAATTCAGTTTGGCGGTGGATGCACACACAAACACACACTTCTGCATATCCTTCATCATAAGTGGACTTGTGAGTCACAGAGCTCCTCGGTGCATGCTCAGTTGGCACAGATGAAAGATAAGACGATGAGCTCATGTGCTTTTGAGTAGTCTCTGCCTTTCTCTCTCACCCTCTCCCTTTCTTTAACTTTTGTGCACATCTGGAAAACATTCACCCAACAATTTTTTTAACCACTGTTCTGCCGATGATTGTTTACGTTGTTTTAATGCTGTTTCGTGTCAGTTATCGATATGATGTTTATTCTGTTGCCGATTAGCAAACACGTAAGATGTAGGAACAGCAGAGGTTCAGCACAATGCGGCAAGTGGCTAACGGCAAACAAAAAAGAAAAAGTATTTGCCCCCTATTTTATATTATTATTATTTTTTTTTAAATAGCTATCAAAGCGGCGGAACAGTGCAAGAGCTGTTGGCCTCACAGTTCTGAGGACCGGGATTTAAATCCCCACCACCCCTCTTGTGTGGAGCTTGCATGCAGGCATGGGGAGAACATGCAAACTCCACACAAGTGGGGGCCACGATTTGAACCCTGATCCTCAGACCTGTGAGGCTGACGCTCTACAGCTGCTTTACAGGCTTTTAATATCACTCAGAGACAACCCGGGGGAATACAAAATGCCGTTTTCAAATGACAATTACATTTTTTAAGGCACACACACACACACACAAAAAAAAATCAACCTTTCAGACTCTTTGTGAAAAAGTAATAGTCGTAACCCCTGCAAGTTGACGTCGCCATTGGTGGACGTTTTCAACCTGGTACACACCTGATTCGGTTTGGAATTCTTTGGATGAATGCTCATCTTTGTTTGGCAAAATTTTAAACCTGGTACGCTTCCTAATGCAACCCTCTCCAGGCTTTGGACCCCCTACGGTTTGCACTGGCTTCTGCCCCCTACAGGGCTACATTACTAAATTTAAATTAGAATCATGTGGGATGAATCATAATGGTGTTTTTCTTTTCTTTTCTCTACTTTTCTGTTGTAGTTTTACTATCATTCAGCTATTCTCCACAGTTGGGACCTATATATTCATATTGTTTTTAAATCCTGACTAACTTTTATCGAAATTTAGAAGTATAAATAATTTTTCTGGGTAAAAAGTATCTTCTAAAGTATCTTCCAAAAACACATATTTTTAGATACCATTTCAAATGACTTTGACATACTAGAAAAAGCATAATGCTGGCCATGTTCCCCGCTAACCAGAAGCTGAGCAGCACAGTATTTGTTCATCGAGAAAATTTGTGACAAGACCACAAGTGAGTAACATTTCCTCCCGCTCATCTCAAATGTTCAATGAGGGAACTTAGTACGTTTCGGTCATCTAAAGGGAAAAAAATCTGAATATGAATACAACTAATGTCATTTTTTTACTAGCTGTCCATGACTGAAAAGTGAATTGGTCCCGATCAACCAGTTAAGAATCCATCCATCCATCCATTTTCTGACTTGCTTATCCTCACAAGGGTCGCTGGAGCCCATCCCAACTACCATCGGGAAGGAGGCGGGGGTGCACCATGAAGTCAGTCAGTAACTGAAGGAGTAAGGACCCTCATTTTCCTGGCTCATGAAAAAGGAGTTAAGATAATTCTTACAGCACATTGAAAGGGCAGTACAATCACTTTTCTTGTTTGGGGTCAAATGTGATTTCTGTGTTTTTCATAGTAGGCATGCACTTATGATGAAAATTTCAGACCCCTCCATGATTTCTAAGTGGGAGAACTTGCAATATAGCAGGGTGTTCAAATACTTATTTTCTTCTCTGTATATAATATCCATCCATTTTCTTCACCCCTTATCCTCACTAGGGTCGCGGGGAATGCTGGAGCCTATCCCAGCTCTCAAAGGGCAGGAGGCGGGGTACACCCTGAACTGGTTGCCAGCCAATCACAGGGCACATAGAGACAAACAGCACAAACAATCACACCTAAGGGCAATTTATAGTCCAATTAATATTGCGCGTTTTTGGGATGTGGGAGGAAACCGGAGCACCCAGAGGAAACTCCACACAGGTGAACCCGGGATGTATATATATTATATATTCGATGATAATGTTTTCATTGACTGTTTTCTATGACAGAAACGCATCAGTAGCGTGGCCCCTTAACAATAGTGGACCGTTCAGATACCATCGGAATGTGGTGTGAGATAAAACATTCTATGATGGATAAAAAAATATTTTTGTGAAATATTTTCATAAGCGGGGGTATATTCGGTAATTATTTGACTGAGACTGCAAAATACACAGAGTAATTTGACTGACAGCAACTCTGACGTAAAGTTAAAATCCAAGTCACTTGGGTTGGGCCGATCTCATGATACGGTAGGCCCAAAACGCCTATTCCCCGGATGTCTGTGAAGGCATCACCACCACGGTCACGCGTTGTGCAGTCTGGCAGGTCGCTGTCGTTTCTCGTCGGCACTAATTATTCGTCACCTCGTTCACCGGACATCGGGCCCCGTCGACCCCTCCAAACTCTCCTGAAAAGCTTCAACTTATTTAACGTCTTCCGTCAATATTATCAACATGTTCAAGGACTCGTGGGCGCACGAGGCTGATGTGCAGGAGACACACCGTCCTCGCGTGCAGGTGTTTCTTTTTTTTTTTTTTTTTTAATGATGCGATCTGACTTTCTTTTGGAAGCTGGACGAGAGCTAGCTAAAAGTTTGGCTAGCACTTTCGTCACTCCTAAAAAAAAAAAAAAAAACTTAATCATCTTGTTCTCAACAGTTTGACCCCACGAAAAAGATGGCTCTGGTGAATCGTCCACGGAACATCAGCAGAGATGTAAACGGTACGTGACGATAAATCAATGTTTCCACTCCTATTGCTAAATCATGGATTATTATTTTTTTTTTTTACCACAATCTGGCGGCTACGCAGGAAACTTCGACAAGGAGATAAGCAGACAGCAACAAAATTGGGAAGGAGACAAAGTGGACCTGGCTGAAGTATCCCTGCTGAATAAAATTATCCGCCGCAATCTAGTGAGGAGTAGACAGGAGGTGGAGGTCCTGCAGCGGGACCCGACCTCTCCGCTCTTCTCCGTCAAGACCTTCGAGGAGCTGCGCCTGTGAGTCCGTTTTCCGAGGGGGCCAAACTCTTGCAGCATATCATAAACCTGAAAAAAAAATGCATTGCCAGAAAATAAACCGTACCATTTGCCAGCACGATAGTGTAGGCCGGTGGTGTTTCCCAGCTTTTATTGAGCCAATGCGCATATTTTACATTGAAAAAAAATCTAATACGAAATATTTGTCGTAGCTGTCAGGGAGAATCCTTGCATCTCCAAAATCATTAATTTTAAGCAAAGCAAAATAAATACTTTTTTTTTAATGTAAAACACCACAATACTCAAGTTGGTCTGATAACTTGTGTTGCTACCAACATCAACAACACAATACCACCCCATAATCACATTAAAGTTAATTTGCTTGGGGGGCCGGAACGTAGCCGGCTTGATTAAATATTTCCCAGGTGTGGTTTACACGCAACAAAAAGAATTACACATTCTATAAAAATCCATCAAGTCAAATTTTAAAAGCCTTTATTGTCATTATCTGGCTGTGCATACAATGACATAACGAGCGCTTCTCCAAAAGCTCCCAAACCAGTAGAATTACAATAGCAGAAAATATAATAGATGTGAGATAAAGTACCTCAGATAAATATTTACAATCAAGCCATTGCTAAAAAGAACTAAGAAATCAGGTGTCTCCAGTTCTCTTATTGCCCAGGAATTGGTCAAATTATTACACATTTCAGTCACTCACATTTGACAAGCGTGTTTGCGCCCGCGCACCATCGCACTCACAAATCTCCACAGTCAAGCACGAAAAATCCTACGCGTAAAATTTGTTAGTAGAAAAAATAGATATTGAAAGATGTCACTTATTTTGCGTAGTCTTGACATTAATTTACATGTTTATTTCATAAACGTTGTTAACAAAACAAGCCTGCTCCTCAACAATCAGTATTCGCCCCGAAAAAAGAAATGCAAGTTAACCGTACTGAGCATGTACGGAAGTGATGCCAAAAGTACATGTTCTGAGCTGCTTCACGTACTGCGATCTTATTTACATCGAAAGTCATCAACATAATGAGCCATGTCAAAGGAAGGGGTGCTCAATGCGTCAATCAAGAGGCAGTTTTGGTTTGAGCGTGACGACGTCCATCTCGTCGCTTTATTCAGGTGTGGCCAATACGTCGAGCGCACGCACATAAAAGCGCGTTCCTGCAAGCCGGCCTCCTATTTACGGCCGTCCCGGCGGTGCGCGCGTGCACCCTTAACTCCCAATAACTACTAAAAAGTATGAGATTGTGATTTATTTTGACTTGATCTAAGTTCTAACGGTCATTTTCCCATGGTACGTGTTATCTTGAAGTTGAAAACTTTTTCCCTCTACATGCTTTAAGAAATATGGATCATCTCCTGCTCGCTTTCATTAATGGATTGACAATAGATAACACCGTAAATTACGCTAGATTCTAACAATATATCATGATTGCCGACAGCAATGTTTGTTCCAATGTATTGCTAGCTTGTTGCCACTAACGCCGATTATGTTGAACTAAACTTTCAGCATTTTCAAAACATTGCGTGCATAGACCGTTCGTATTTATTCCTTGAAAGGCCAGTGCATTTAACTTTTCTTCAGATAAAGTTGGTTAGATCAAGATTTTTTATTTATGAAAAATTTGAAATACTGTTTTATGTCATGTTCTACTAATATCTGTTGAAATTTGAAATGATCATTCCTGAGTTTGAAATTTTTGTGTTCTAGTTTAGTTATGTATTTGTTTTTTATTGACCGTTATGTTATATTAATCCAGTAAATTATTTTAAGGTCTTGAAATTCCATCCCTAATCACACCCAAAACTTTATCTGCGAGCATGACTGACCACACCCGTACATTTTTCAAATGCGAGTGACTAGTATTAGGTAAAAACTACATACTCGGTTATAACAACTTATTGAGTTATTTTAAGGTCTTGAGATTCCATCCCTAATCACACCCGCAAATTTTTTTCTGCGGGCATGACTGGTGGACCACACCCATAACTTTATATCTCAAACATGCATCTCAACAACAACAGGAAGCAGAACTGGAGGTAGCAGAAATGAAGATGATGAGGTTCTCGCTTGGGGTGAACAGGTCGGATAGGATTACAAACAACCTCATTCGAGGGACAGCCAAAGTTGGATGCTTTGGAGACAAGGTTTGAGAGAGCAGACTTCGATGGTTTGGACATGTCCAGAGGCGAGAGAGTGACTATGTTGGTAGAAAGATGTTGAGAATGGAGCTGCCTGGCAAAAGAGCGAGAGGAAGACCAAAGAAAAGGTTGATGGATGTTGTGAGGGAGGACAGTGGGTGTTAGAGAAGAATATGCATGAGATAGGCTTAGATGGGAAAAAGATGACACGCTGTGGTGACCCCTAACAAGACAAGCCGAAAGGAAAAGAAGAAGAGATGTATCTCGATACACTGCCCTTTACAGGCCATGGTGCACTCTGCGGGAGGAGCAAATTTTCATTAGTCTGACATGGACTGAGACAGAAATGTTCCTGTTTTTGTCAATCAATTAGAATTAATAATATTATTTTGATTGTTTTCATTTCTATTATTTATCATTAACGTTACAGTAAAATTTAAGACTCAGACTTTGGCTTTTTAGTACAATAGCATTCATGACTGTACTAATATGCAGCATTCATGACAGTACAAACCACACTAAAATCAAGGCATTGCATTTGCAGAAATAAATAATAATGCTTAAAAGAATAAATCTGTTACAAAACGTGAAAATATTTACTTGCCGCTGACATTCCAGAGGTGCCGAACCCGTATTATTAACAAGTACAGTATTCTCGACGTGCTCTCTTTGCCAGGTCATCTTTGCAACATTATTCACCAGACCACTCCAAGGGAGATCTGTCATTTTTGGTTTGCAATAATTTTTTTTTCTTGCATGAATAGGAAACCGGAGCTGTTGACAGGGGTCTATGACATGGGCTTCAACAGGCCTTCCATGATCCAGGAGAAGGCTCTACCTATGATGCTGGCACAGCCGTGAGTCAATTTTACATTTTTATATTTTGACGTTTTCAATTAGCATGAAAAAAATCATATATTACACCAGTTTCTTATTGAAATACAAAATATTTTTACTGTCAAATATATTTGTGATTTGAACAGGAATATTTAATTAAAAAGCCCAATTAATTAGTTTTATTTTAGCTGGTGAAAAACCACATGTAATTGACACCCCAAGAGTTTTTTTTTTAAACTGGAAATTGATGCCTCAAGATCAGAATCATCTTTATTTTGCCAAATATGTCAAAAACACACAAAGAGTTTATCTCCGGTAATTGGAGCTGCTCCAGTACGACGACAGACAGACAATTGACAAAGACCAAACATCTGAGACATAAAGATATTGTGAGAACAGTCACTGAGCAACAAAAGGCTACCAGCAATCGAGCAATAATGGTACAAAACCAATAAAAGCATGCCTTTTATCTAAAAACTAAAAGAAATAAATTATTATATAAGCAGCTGGAGTTACACAAATAAAAAGGTGACCAAAACCAGAAAAGAACAAATAACGAGTGTATTTAACCAAGCAGGTTATGTGAAAACTTGTAGAAAGTTAGACTCATGCCTTAAAGTTTTGGTGTGTGTGTGTGTGTGTGTGAAGTAATTTAATCACAATTAAGTACTTTCTGATTACTTTTCCTGGGGGGGGGGGGGGGTGTCACTGAAACTGGAGTCATAGACTTGTACTCCTTGAATGCTGGCAGCCAGATCCATTCCACACATTCACCATCAACACACTGATGTAATTGTGAATATTACTTCACGACATACTAATATTTAATCGCATTGGACTGAGGCGATTCATGACCTACTTTAGATAAGTCACCGGCGTTGACAAGACCAGGAAAAAAAAACCTTCTCGCTGCTTCTGCTGTAAAGAAGAAACACGACTTTTACTCCGTAACGATGATCTGAATGTTGCATGCTTTTTTTATTCATCAGTTATTGTTTATTTATCAACCGTTTCACGCGTGAGATTTAGACTTCTGCATTGGGTGCTGTTTGCGCCTTACAAGTTGAGCGATAGTGATGTTTAAGTCTAGTTCACTAATCAAACAAAACGAGAAAGTCACATGCCCTCACACGTCTTCTATTGGGCTTCCCGGCCGTAGGTAATCAGACTAGGTCAGCCACCCCGTCTGATCATCGTGCCTAAGTGGCCACCATCTTGGGAAGATCGTCGTAACCATGAAGGCAATGGCGCCCTCTTCTTGTTTACGTTTAGGCAAACAAAGGCTTTGATGTATTGTATTTTTCTGGCACTGTCTGCCAAACATGTTACATATTTATATTAAGATTAAAACGTACGATCAAATAAAGGCCTCCTCTTTAAGTAAAGTCATTTAAAAAAAAAAAAAACATACTCTGTAGCTAAGTAAATGTAGCATCGTCAATAAGGAGTGAGCCAAATAAAATGTACTCCTATGGGGAGATAAAGGCACAAAAATCTAACTTTGCTGTAGTTTACCAAAGCATTTGAAAGTGAACTAAACATCAATTTTCGATTCTTGTTTTATGATCGAAAATAACATTTGAACTTTTTATTGTCACGACTGCCAGACATCAGAATCTGATCGCCCAGTCACAGTCAGGCACAGGCAAGACTGCTGCTTTTGCTCTGGCCATGCTTAGTCACGTGAACCCTGCAAACAAGTGGACTCAGGTAAGCCATGTGACCTACCAATATGTCCATTCGTTGATGGAGCTTGCCAAAAGTCTTTTTTTTCCTTTTTGCCCCCCAGGCTCTTTGCGTCGCGCCCACATACGAACTTGCCCTACAGATTGGTCAGGTGATGGAGCAGATGGGCAAACACTGCCCTGACATCAAACTGGCATACGGCATCAGAGGCAACAAAGGTAAGAAAGTTGTCACAATCTCTGTCTCAAATTGAAGATTTGTCTGTGTTACTGTTTGCCCAGTGGAACGAGGCAGTGAGTTGCAGGAACAAATCGTCGTGGGAACACCGGGCACCATCCTGGACTGGTGCATTAAATTGAAAGTAATTCAGCCCAAAAAGATAACCATGTTTGTGCTGGATGAGGCCGACGTTATGATCGACACTCAGGGCCATCGTGACCAGAGCATCCGCATCCACAGGTCAGGACCATCCGAGACACATACTGCAAATAGATGGATTGATATCCTCACGATATTGCCAAAATTCTTCATTCACCTAAGTGAATATCCCATTCTTAATCCAGAAGGTGTAATATGGATTTAGTCCAGCCTTTCAACAAGGTTTCGGAGTGAGTTTATAGGAATTTATGCCCATTTTTCCAGGAGCATATTTTTGAGGTTACATACACACTGATGTTGGACTAGAACGCCCAGTTCTCAGGAGGCGTTCTAATTAATCCAAAACTGTTGTATTAGTGTTGACGTTGGGATTCTGCAGGCCTATCAAGTTTATCCACATCAAATTCCCTCATCTGCATCTTCATGAACCTGATAAATAGACATGTTGCAACAGAAAGGGGTCATCTCCAAAGTGCTCGCACAATGATAGAATTGCAATAGCTGAAATTCATTTGTCACTTATTACCTTTCATGCCGTTGCCATGGTGTGTTTTATATGACTCATAAGACATAATGATTACATTCTGAGAGGGGAAATTTATTGATTCCATTTTTAAAAAGGGCTGTAACATGAGGAAAAAAATGGAAAAAGCCAAGCACAGTGACCATCTGATGGCGGCCCTCGAGTTCATTGTCCATTTGTTCAAAGATTGTTAATCATCCCTGATAGTCTTCACTTGGTTTATTAAAACAAATTGTGAAATGGAGCCCGATTTAATAAGATGGCAAATAGGTGCTGTACAGTACAGTCGTAAACGGCTGTAAAATTGTGAGAGACCAATAGGTACCACTGATGGTTTTCAGAATTGAACATTTGGGAGAGCACCATAAGCACAAAATTAAGTTTGGAGTGATCGAATTGGAAGTGTTGTGAGTGCATTGTAATTGGATGTACACTAAGTGTCCATCCTATATAACATTGTTTTTAAAACATACCCAAATAACTGCTTGGCAACCACCAATTGTCGCTGTGTGCTTAAATGACCCAGACTTTTTGTCAGGTGATCATCCAGAAGCTCTAAAAATAAATTTTGTTAGCGTTTTGTTTTGCTTGTGCTGGGTTTGCAGCAGGCTTTTAGTTGCTGTTTTGAAAGACATAAACTCGGCCAGCGCTATTCATGTTGGGTTTGACAAATCATGTTTGTTGCATTTTCAAAAAAGAGAATAATTAAAAGAAAAAAAAAAAGCAAAGTGTTTCAAATCCTCCACAGCAAAACTGTCACAGCACAATAGGCATACAGAGCCACCATTCTGCATGACCATGCTTCTGAACAGGACCGATTATAATAAATAAATAAATAATTAGATTGCATATTCTAAATTCATCAATTTGCATATACTGTTTTTTTTCTTCCGCACCGCAGATGAAAACAGAGCAGTTTGGGATTCTGCACGCTAAAATGTGCTAAAAAAAAAAGCTGTCAGACCTAACAACAAAAATTGTGTTCCCTCTTTTTTTTTTTTTTTTTTTTTTTCATCTGTCTCGTCATGCTAATGCAGGCAGCTGCCAAAAGACTGCCAGATGCTCCTTTTCTCTGCGACCTTTGAGGAGGAGGTTTGGAGGTTTGCGGAGATGATAGTTCCCGAGGCCAACATCATCCGACTGCGGCGTGAGGAGGAGACTCTTGACACCATCAAGCAGTTTTACGTCCTCTGCGGGAGCAAGGAGGACAAGTTCAACATTCTGTGTGACCTCTACGGGAGTATGACTGTCGCACAGGCTATGATTTTCTGCCGTGTATGTCCTAGTATTTGTGCATTTACTGCCCTTGTATATTTGCTACTACATACACGACATACAAATAACACATTGGAAATTAATTTCACACACAAAAAACACATAATTTATTCACCAGATGCACTTGCTTCTTTGTGGCAGCAAACTAAGAGTTGTTGGTCCAAGTTGAGTATTATATGTCTTCATTTTGCCTTGCTGTCATGGGTATGACTCAATCACAGTGTCGTTGTTTAGTTCTGACCCTGGCAACACTACAAGAAGAGTAGTTGATTGTAGGAGGATGATCATTTGCTCATAAAAGTTGGCTTACTTCTGATCCATTTATATATAATGACGATTGCGAAACATTGTTTTTGCATACAGATGGTGTTCATTGGAAAGTGATTTTGGATAAATACTTTTTTTTTTAACATAGATAATTTCTCCACATTTAGACCCGTAAAATTGCATTGTGGCTGTCTGCTAACCTGACCAAGGAGGGCCACAGTGTGGCGCTGCTGAGTGGGGAGTTGACTGTGATGCAAAGAGCTTGCATCATTGAACGCTTTCGAGATGGCAAGGAGAAGGTTCTTGTCACCACAAACGTTTGTTCCAGGGGTAAGAGATCACCAATCTACGTTTTGTGTATTTTTTTTTTAATAAGAAAAACATACTAGGGACAGCATTTGATAGCCAATTTATTTAGCAGACTAAACTACCATGAAATATCCAAGGTTTAACGCTATCTACTCGGGCTGAGTGAACCTAGAAAGAGGAAGAGGAGAAGTTGGTTGTGTTGGTGAATTGGAGACAAAAATTGGTGCTCAAAAAAAAAAAAAAAAAGGTAATACGCAAGTTTGGCCTTTGAGATGGTAGTTTGGATGTAAACAGAATATTCGGTTTACTATGGTATTCTACACCACACTGGTCAAGTATTGAATACTAGTTGGATTTAAAACAATATTTTTTTTTTCCACACAAATAATGACCCAAAACAAAAAAAAAGAAGTCCAAGGTTTTAATGATCAAATGTTATTTCTTGAACAATTTTCAGTTGTTCCAGTATTTTAAATCACCTAAAAAAAAAACTTTGTCCAAGTTGAATATCATATTCAGGAAAAGGTAAATTCCAAATTATTGCAGTCTACAGGAAAAAACAATTAACAAATGGCCTTGCTCGTTGTTGCAATATTTCTGGTGGGGAGTGTTAATAGGAATAGTTTTTCATATAGATGCCTCGGAGAGATACTTCAGAGGCTTAAAGGATTAAAAGCTGTGGACATTCCAGTGAAATTGTGGCTATTTATGAATAGTTTATATGAATAGTTAGAGAAATATTTCCGAAGCTAAAATTAAAGAAATAAAACTTTTAGTCGCCGGACAGACTTTTGACAACAGCCGCACTCACAATCACACCTTGGGGCAATTTAGAGTCTCCAATGAATGCATGTTTTGGGATTGTGGGAAGAAACCTGGGTGCCTGGAGAAAACCCACGCAGGTACGGGGAAAACATTCAGACTCGACGGGGGGAACCCCGGTCTTCAGAGCTGAGGCCAATGCTACAACCAGCTGCGCCACAGTGCCATTAAAACACTGGATAATACTTCATTATTATTAAGTGTTTAAAACGTCTGTGTTCTTTTGTGGCGAGGCATCGATGTTGAACAGGTATCACTGGTGGTAAACTTTGACCTCCCTGTGGACATGGATGGCAAAGCCGATAATGAGACATACCTTCACCGCATTGGCCGCACGGGGCGTTTTGGAAGGCGAGGCTTCGCCATCAACATGGTGGACAGCCAGCACGGAATGGATGTCATCAGACAAATCGAGAACCATTTTGGTAGCTTTTTCTCACACAACCAGTTTGAAGTTGTGAACATCAGAATGTTGATACTGTTTTTGTTTTTCTGAATCCCCCCAGATAAGAAAATCCCCAAACTTGACACAGGGAATATTGAAGAAATAGAAAAACAACTGAACTGAGCAGGTGTCTGTTGGTTAAGCTTTCTGACATTTGTTCCCTCTTCCACAGGTTTATTGTTTACAAGGTGTTTACTATGCAGAAGGTTTTGTTTGAAAAGCACTTTTGAAGTATTCTTAGATGCAAACTGCTATGCCAGTTGTTCAAACCTAGTGTGCCTAATTTTGTTCTTATGTTTGCAGTGTTTTGATTTCCTTTGTTGTTTGAGCATTTGTGTGGAGATTGAATATTGAATATTATAATAATATGTGTGTTGATAAGATTTTGATAAATACATCAAACCTGCCTGTAAACTGCTGTGGTCTTTTCTGTCTAAACTGTGTTTCAACTGTTAGAGGATAAATATTTAGGTTCTGCATTCAGAGCAAAGTTTCTATTATCATGAACCAAGTGTCTTAGATTCATGTGAGCCACTCTCCAGAAAATTGGATGGATATGCGATGGAGATTCAACGGTAGGATTAGCATTCAGACAGTTCTCACACAGCAATTACAGCTCTGTACATTGAGTAAGAATCATACTAGTAATAATGAAACATCGGATATGATATCTTAAAAGAATATAAGTTACACCTACCCAAAAAAAAAGGATCACATTTAAATTACCGTAATTCCCGGCCTGAAGAGCGCACCTGGTTATAAGCCTCACCGAGTACATTTGTAAAGGAAATACCATTTGGTACATACATACGCCGCAGTTGTGTAAAAGCCGCAAATGCCCACATTTGAAAGATGGTTTAGCGTGAATGCTAGTGCCGCCGTGCTAACGCTGGCGCCAGGATAACGGCCGGTTTAAAAAAAAAAAAAAAACATACTGGTAAAAATTGAAACACGGCAGTAACCCGCTAGTGCAGTGCTAACAGGGCCAGACCGGTAAAAGTCACTTCCTTGGCACATATGTTCCACCGGTCTCTTACCTTTTCCACTCAAGCCCCCCTTTGCGGTTGTTAGAAAAAATCCACAAATTAGCCACATAAACCGCAGGGTTGAAAGCGTATGAAAAAACTGGCATCTTACAGGCCGGAAATTATGGAATTCATAATTACAGGTAATTGTAATGTACTTATGCTTATTGTAGAAATGGCGGGCCTCTGGGAAGTACTGTACTCTCATATGCATTCATTACTTGGCCTAGTGTCTAAACTTCCTCTTGTCACTACCGCATAAATGCTTGATAGGGTTTTGTGAGTTTGCAGGCCGATTAAGCCAAGTAATATGATTTATTGAACCAGATTTTAGCAGTAGTGGCAGGTGCCACATCCTCTTGGTGTATGAAATAAAAATCTGTAAAATTTGTTAGTAGTAGCTTAATGCCGAGACCTGTTAGCGGTATTCCCCACCCCCACTATATTGTGTAAAAAACAAATAGGATGTAAAGAAATAATTACTGTATATGGGATCAAGGTGGTATTTACAAGAAAAACATTTAATTTGTAATTATCTATTAACAACTTCTTTATTTTGTCTTATGTGCATTGAGAAACTGTATTATCATTATTAATGACCTCCACCAAGCATGAAACTGAAGACAAATGCTAATACAGTTTTAAATTACTGTTTAAAGGACAAAGCATATATAATTTTTTTATTTGCATGGAATGACTCAGAATAGTACAGTAATTTAAATGCTCTAAGATGGTAAGAATTCATGATTTTCTCTCTTTTTGTAAGATTTGTATCATTGACCACACAAGACCTAATTTGACCACATTTGGTCAGATTCGCGTTTTACATTCAATAGACGATACAAAAATGTACTTAACATATTGGAGCAACATTAAATGTATGTAATAGCAATCAAGTATTATTGGAAAACCTGCTAGAGGATTTCCTTCAATTCAACCACACCAGCATATTTGATATAAAATCCCCAGTTGAACATAACATTTTCACATGACATGATTGAAGCTATTTTACAGTTATGGAGAAGTTTTAAACAACCCAAAGGCTTAAAAGTTTCCTCAATACAGTAGAACCTCTAAAGTAGAAGCCCCGAGATAACTCATATGACTATTAAGAATGTCACGAAAAGATATTCATCCCCAAGATGTAATCACTTCTGCATAAAAGATGATTGCAGAAAGTGGTAACGAAAGTTCCAACATGCAGATATTGCAGTCCCTTCAAGTTGCAGTCAATAGTTACAGAACGTTCGCCGGCTTCTATGGCAAGTCCAGCAGGTTGTTCTTAGCATAAAGGTCCTCCGTGATCTGGTACACTTCCGAAATGAGAGGCATCGCTTCCCCCAGAATGGCGACCACTTGCTCAGGGGGGCCCACGTTCATCACCTCAAAGAAGGCGGGGCGTCCAGGAAGCACGATGAAGGCTAAGCCCGCGGCCTTGCGCACCACCCACGGGTGATAGTGCGCGAGGGACTCGTTGTAGGCCTCGGCGCACATGGCGGACGTTTTGCAGTCCTCGGTGCTGGTCCTCAGCCGCTCCAGGAAGAGCTCCAGCCACCTGAGCGCACGGTGAAGCCTCAGGAGAGTACGAGTGCCTGACTCGGGATGGCTGCCTCGCTTTTCGATGTCCACCAGTCCGTTGTCCAGCTCGTATCGGACCATGGACTGCGCAGTCATGTAGTGGGAGTGTGTATCTCCTTTGATCAAATTCATCAAGATTTGGATCTTGTTGGTGGCATCCTTGGAAATGAAGCCAAAGACAGATCCCAAGCTGTTCAAAAACCTGAAAAAGGTGGCACACTTGAACAAATTCTTTTCATTATCTTCAACTCAGAAGATATATTAATCAGTTCTTGGTCAGCCTTTGAAAAAATTAGTTATTAATTTCTGAAAGGCATTTAATGGCTAACTGGCAGGGGTCACCAACAATGGTTCGCCAGACACTGGTCTGTGGACGTGTATTGGTCCATTGATCAGTTAGAACCGGGACGGAAAGAAAAAACATTTGGGGTCAAAGGTAAAGTTTGTCCATTCATCTTGTGTTGATTTTATTTTGAAAAATGATGCTTTCACTCTGGCCTTCAACCGGTCTTGACTCTACGCACCATTTCACACATCTATGTCGCAAGCTAATCCTTGAAATAAAAAAATAAGACAAAAATACTCACTGGAGATTTTTTATAAATCTACCTTTGAAAGAAAATACCAAGAGAAAAAACCTTCAAAACTGGTTTGGCACACTGAGAAAAAACATTAACTTTGTTTAGTCTGCTAGCAAAATGGTGGTCAATGTTCCTCTTTTAGCTAACACCATAAAAACTTCTTCTTTTCCTTTCAGGTTGTCCTGTATGGGTCGTAACAGCGTGTCATCGTTTTCTATCAAAGCCCATCTCGTGCATCTTCTCTAACACCCTCTGTCCTCATGTCCTTCCTCACAACATCCATCAACCTTTTCTTTGGTCTTCCTCTCGCTCTTTTGCCTGGCAGCTCCATCATCAGCACCCTTCTACCAATATACTCACTCTCTCGTCTCTGGACATGTCCAAACCGTCGTAGTCTGCTCTCTCTAACCTTGTCTCTAAAACATCCAATTTTGGCTGTCCCTCTAATCAACTCATCTGTAATGCTATCCAACCTGCTCGCTCCGACTGAGAACCTCAACATCTTCATTTCTGCTACCTCCAGTTCTGCTTCCTGTTGTTTCTTCAGTGCCACCGTCTCCCATCCGTACATCATGGCCGGCCTCGCCACTGTTTTGTAAACTTTGCCCTTCATCCTAGCAGACACTCTTCTGTCACATAACACACCAGACACATTCCGCCAACTGTTCCACCCCGGTTGGACCCGTTTCTTCACTTCCTTACCACACTCACCATTGCTCTGGATTGTTGACCCTAAATATTTGAAGTCCTCCACCCTCGCTATCTCTTCTCCCTGTAGCCTCACCTTCCCCCTCCATCCCTCTCATTCACGCATATATATACTGTTTTACTTCGGCTAATCTTCATTCCTCTCCTTTCCAATGCGTGCCTCCATCTTTCTAATTGTTCCTCCACTTGCTCCCTGCTTTCACTGCAGATCACAATATCATCTGCGAACATCATAGTCCAAAGGGATTCCAGTCTAACCTCATCTGTCAGCCTATCCATTACTACCGCAAACAGGAAGGGGCTCAGCGCGGATCCCTGATGCGGTCCCACCTCCACCTTAAATTCTTCTGACACACCAACGGCACACCTCACTGCTGTTCTGCTGCCCCCGTACATGCCCTGTCTTATTCTAACTTATTTCTCCGCCACACCAGACTTGCGCATGCAGTACCACAGTTCCTCTTTTGGTACTCTGTCATGGGCTTTCTCTCGGAGCCACAAAGTAGCTCCTTCTGACCTTCTCTGTACTTTTCCACGAGCATCCTCAAGGCAAATAATGCATCTGTGGTACTCTTTCTAGGCATGAAACCATACTGTTGCTCGCAGATACTGACTTCTGACCTGAGTCTACCCTCCACTACTCTTTCCCGTAACTTCATTGTGTGGGTCACCATCTTTATTCCTCTACAGTTTCCACAGCTCTGAACATCACCTTTGTTCTTAAAAAATAGGGAGCTAACACCATCAAAACAACTGATGAAATACTCTAACAGAGGCTGAATGAGGCACCGTGGTATGCGATTCACGAGAGTGAATCTACTGATGTTGACGACAAGCCAAATAGTATTGGGCACACTCCCGCTGCCTCGCACAAAAAGAAGCTGCAAACCAATTACATTTCATGTAATAGTTATACTCCGTAATGAATACGGTGCTTTTCTGGGTTAACAAGTCAGCGCAATGCCGCAGGGCTATAAATTAAAATTCAGCACTCTATTGTGCTTACCAACACACACAACACTGCTGGTGTTCTATTTCATTTCATTTTTATAGCTGCTTATCCATATTCAATATAATATGACTATACAGTGGCGATACGGTGGCTCAGCAGGAAAAGCGTTGGCCTCACAGTTCTGAGCATTGGGGATCAAATCCCTGGCCCGCCTGTGTGGAGTTTACATGTTCTCCCCGTGCCTGCGTGGGTTTCCTCCCACACTCCAAAAACATGCAACATTAATTGGACACTCTAAATTGCCCCTAGGTGTGATTGTGAGTGCGGCTGTTTGTCTCTATGTGCCCTGCGATTGGCTGGCAACCAGTTCAGGGTGTACCCTGCCTCCTCCCCGTTGACAGCACTCCCCGCGAGCCTTGTGAGGATAAGCGGCTAAGAAAATGGATGGATGGGTGACTATACAGTACCGGACAGTACTTTGGATCTTATAGGCTCACCCTGACTGATGTTTGCTGTAATCTACTTGCTTTTTCCGGTTGTGTGTGCTTCTTGTGCAGGAGTGATTTCTCGTGTTCTGCTAATTTTCTGTTCATTCATTTTCTATACGGCTTATGCTCACTGGGGTCGGGGGCGTGCTGGAGCCTATACCAGCTGACTCTGGGCAAGTGACAGGGTACACCCTGAACTGGTCGCCAGGCAATTGAATGGCACATGTACGTCACATCTACGGGAAATTTAGCGTCTTAAATTAATGTACCAAGCATGTTTTTGGGATGTGAGAGGAAACCGGAGTGCCCAGACGCAGGCACAGGGAGAACATGCACAGGTTGGGCCGTGATTTGAACCCCAGTCTTCAGGATGTGAGCCCAATGCTCTACAGCTGCTGCACCATGCCGCGGGTGCCAATACATGATAGAAATTTCATTTTAGGAATAGACAACTTCTTCTGAACGTAGAGAATAATCAAAAAAATAATAATAATTTAAGAGGAAATCCTTTCTGCTGTGTGTATTTATTTTTTTTATTAACAATAGAAGGGGAACAAGTGGTACTAAGATTACTAGTAAGAATATAAGAATATACCAGTGTTCATTATACAAATGTATGCAGTAAAAGCAAAAAAATCTTTAAAAAATGGGAAGGAATGGGCAGGAAGAATTGGAAACGGTAACTCGAGCAAGAGGGTTCATGCTTACTTAATCAGACCACGCCAGCTCGACACGTAGTTTTCCAGAATGACCTCTTTGTCTTCAGTCAAACACACCTTGAAGGTGCTCAGAACCTCCTCAAAGCAGAACTTTGGGTCATCTGACATCACAGAATCATCCATGGTTGGTACTCTCTTGTCCAGTGTTTCCCCAACCTTAATTGACGCAAGAATAGAAAAACCTAGTAGTACACCAGCAAAGAAGAATGTCACAGATAGTATAGATGCTGAAACAACAATCTCACTTAAATTTCTTTCACGAATCAAGTAAGTCAGTGTGAAATCTGGGCCTGTTAAAAATTAATACGCTAATATACACCCCAAACCACTTGATTTATTATATGGATAGGTTTCCAATTCCGCCATCTTGTGTGTCATATAGGTCAGAGAACACAGGTGATAGGTGAATCGTGAAGTTTTTTTCCTATCTCGAATGGACTGTGGTGACGTCATTGGAAACCTATCCATTGTATGAACGGTAATATAGTGGATATGCAAGTTTATTGCACTGCCATCATTAAAATTGTCCTAGATGTCGCTATATGTCACTGCCATACCTTCATGACCAAAGATATATTTAAAAGCCAGAAATTTAAGCAATTTAGCCAAAAGAAGTGATGTTGATCATTTTCAAGGAATCTCTTACGTCAGACTATGCGTCGCCGTGACGTCACTGCACCCTGGTTGGGAATCACTTTCTCGGCGTCACTCACGCACGTTTATAAGCCCAAAATGACAACTCAGCACCACTGAAAGTAAACATAAGAGTGGCAGCGCCTTTCAAAAGGCAGTAACTACTAACCAGTCATGCCGGATACACCTACATACACGTGATTTCATTAAAATAACCTCCCGATCACCAATGCATTAAAAGATGACTGACGCTACATGAAATTACCGTTTTATGTAGACACAAACATGACTACATTGCGGATATGTGTTAATTCAATTCCCGAGACAACACAGTGAATTAAAACATTACCTGACAAACCAATTTGAAGCTCGTTTCCGGGTCGTCCTCCCACTGCGCAGAATCGCGCAAAATAATACGTGAGATTAAGTATTTTCAAAATAAGAGATATGGACGGCCGAGGCAAAGCACAACAGAACATGAAATCCATGCCATGTCATTTATAAACAGAAATTAAGATTTAAGAGTTGAATAACTGCCTCAAATTTCGTAATTTACACATTAATCTTCACAAATAAACACGATTTAGCTATTTGAAAACTAATATGAATACCTTATTTAGAAATCGTACTCCGGAAATGGTCACTTGTCTTTGTTTCGCGTGACTCGACATCTGAGAACTTCACCAAGTCGTGCACGTTTGTAATTAGGACAATAAACAATTCACATTAAATTATTGCATGTTTATAATTAAACATTTGCTTGTGTCATTAAGTTGGAAAAAAATAAACACAGACGGGCGATAAAATGCCCGAAATTAAAGTTACACCGCTGGGTAAGTTCATTTGCTAGCTAGCGTCAGAAATGATTCTGTCAACATTCTGGATATAAATACTAAATAATGGCGAATGTTGTGATTAGTTGAGCGTAAAAGTAAGGCTGACCTTGGTCTTCAATTATAGTCAGAAATATCTGAATGGTTAGACAGAAGTTATTTGAATCGCATCATGTTTATTTTTTTTTTTTTTTAATTATTAATTTAATTTGTGCCACTCTAATTCTTCTTGTTGTCTTTTCTTTGTCCAAGGCGCTGGACAGGATGTTGGACGCAGCTGCATTATCGTCTCCATCGGTGGCAAAAACATTATGCTGGACTGCGGGATGCACATGGGGTACAATGATGATGTGAGATTGCTTATTTAACTACCCTGAACCTTTCCTTTTCTTATATTTGCACATACTGTACTTTATATTCCCGGTAGTTTTCCCAGAAATAGCTAAAAGTCGCTTATCCTCACGAGGCTCGTGGGGAGCGCTGGAGCCTATCCCAGCTGTCAAAGGGCAGAAAGTGGGGTACACCCTGAACTGGTTGCCAGCCAATCGTGGGGCACATCAAGACAAACAGCCTCACTCACAATCACACCTCAGGGCAATTTCGAGTGTCCAATTAATGTTGCATGTTTTTGGGATGTGGGAGGAAACTGGAGTGCCTGGAGGAAACCCATGCAGGCACGGGGAGAACATGCAAACTCCACACAGGTGGGTCCGGGATTGAACCCGGGACCTCAGAACTTTGAGGCCAACGCTTTCCAGCTGACCTACCATGCCACCTGAATCATCCATACACAACAGTGAAAACAAAAACAAAAAAAAGTATTTGCCCTCTTCCTTTGTTCTGCTTCAGATATTCAAAGTCATTCAATACCTTTTAAAAATCAACCCAAGTAAAATGTTTTTTTTTTATTAAGTTTTATTTCTTAACAATCCTTACTTGATTTCTTTGTGAAGAAGAAACTAATTGCTGATTTTTACAGCACTGGCAACAATTGGTTCCCTTTTTTATAAATAAAATTGTAAATAAGCTGCATTTTGTAGTTAGTAGTTAGTTTGCTTATCTTTGTGAAACATTTACTGCCAATCACATCATCTTGAGTGTTTATATCGAAATGTCATTTATCACAACTGTACAGTTGTGGAAAAGCTTTGAAAGCTCTGAAAAAGATGTAAAACCGTTAGGTGTTTTTTTTTCTGGTGTAAAAAAAAAAATAAGCGCGTGTCGTTATTCTAGAGGCGCTTCCCAGACTTCTCATACATCATTCAGAACGGGCGCCTGACGGACTTTTTGGATTGTGTCATCATCAGGTGAGTACGAAGAACTCCTAACATCTTCATTACTTATGGACATGCTATAAAAATAGAAGTTTCTACTTTTGTCAGTCATTTCCATTTGGACCACTGCGGCGCTCTGCCCTACATGAGTGAGATGGTGGGCTACGACGGACCGATCTACATGACGCACCCCACCAAAGCCATCTGCCCCATCCTGCTGGAGGACTTCCGCAAGATCACTGTGGACAAGAAGGGCGAGACCAACTTTTTTACCTCGCAGATGATCAAGGACTGCATGAAGAAGGTCATCCCTCTGAACCTTCACCAGACTGTCCAGGTGGGGTTCTTAATGGTTGACCTATGAGAACAAGGGTGTCAAACTAAATTTTGTCGAGGGCCACGTTGTAGTTATGGTTTCCCACAGAGGGCCATTATGACTGTGAAACCCTAAAAATATTTAATCGCCTCATCATATTTACATTTACATTTACGATTTTTGGAATCAGAAATCAAGGGTAATGAGTTTTTCGACAATTTTTCATGTTTGGCAAATCAAAACTGCTTATGATATCAACATTATCATTTATGAAATATGACAATTTGAAATTTTGGTCCAGATTTTCGTAAGAACCATGGAAGTTGACATGACAAGAAGTTGACAAAATCACGTGGCCCCCGGGCCTTGAGTTTGACACCTGCGTATTAGAACCTTGCGCTATCATAATTTAATCATCTTTTCTTTTAATTGAGGTGGATGACGAGCTGGAGATCAAGGCATACTATGCGGGCCATGTTCTGGGCGCTGCCATGGTGCACATCAAAGTGGGCTCAGAGTCTGTGGTCTACACTGTGAGTGTGGCATTTGATCATAATAACCATAATAATTTAGATTGAAATACAGTGAATGGTTTCCTATTCTCAAATTCAAGTGTTTGCATTTGAAATGGCCAAAGATGCCACAAGTACTAACCCTGAACTGGTTGCCAGCCGTTCGAAACAATAATTTGACACCAAAACTTTGTCTTCAGACCCCAGTTTGAAATTCCGGCTGGAAACCTTTACAGGAAGCATCAGCTCAGACTAACTGCCATTATCCTGTCCCTTTTAGGGTGACTATAACATGACACCGGACAGACATTTGGGGTGAGTTACCTGCTTTTGTTGTTTAACTCAGTGTCCATCCACAATCCGTCTACAATGAAACCAGCCATACACTATATTTTTAAGTATGATTTAGTATGATTCCCATCTCACAAAATAAGTTTCCCATTGGAAAATAGTGAATGAAATCCTCCCGGGGTCAAAGAGTTGTCATTGTGAACCTCCTAACTCAGGGGTGTCAAACTCACTTTTCCCGCGGGCCACATTGCAGTTAGAGATTCCCTTAGAGGGCTGTTATAACTGTGAAATCATGAAAATCTTTCCCATCATATCATATTTAGACATGGAATTTATTAACCAGTTTGGGAATCAGAAAACATGGCTAATGGGTTATTCAACCATTGATGATGTTTGGTAACACACAAATCCTTGTAATATTTCACCGTTATCAGATATGATGAGGCAATTTGAAATTTTGGTACAGATTTTAACAAAAATCAAGGAAGTTGATACACATGATTTGCCTTCACGGGCCACATAAAATCATGCGGCGGGCCAGATCTGGCCCCCGGGCCTTGAGTTTGACACCTGTGTCCTAATTGTATTGAGATTATATTAAGGAACAAGTAAAAAAATTTAACTTACATCCACATGTAAAAGTTAACATTTTTTAAAGACCCTAATTCCAGTGACATTGGGATATTGTGTAAACATCAAAACGGAATACAAAGATTTGCAAATGACTTTCAAACTGTATTTAGTTGAATAAACTACAAACAAGATATTTAATGTTCAAACTGAATATTTTAGATGATAGATCATTTAACACTTGATGGGAATCCCGGGATACACGTCATGGAAACCATGAATCCCAACCCTGGATCATTGAGTCCCTGCTATTCATCATCACAGAGGATTCTCTGCGATATCATAATTCTTGTTGTTGTGGTTTATATGTGGAGGGGCTGGGGGGCGGGTGCAGTTTCATTGTGTTCTTATGCAATGACAATAAAACAAAAACTTGAACTGTTGTTCCTGTTTTGTGAAGAATTAGTGGGCCTCTAATTGTACTTTTTTTCAGACTTGTTGTCGGAGAGCGTTGACATTTCTGTTGTTGTATCTCATGTTGGCAGCGCCGCTTGGATCGACAAATGTCGTCCAGACATTCTCATATCAGAGTCCACTTATGCCACCACCATCCGGGACTCCAAGAGGTGCAGAGAGAGAGACTTCCTGAAGAAAGTGCACGAATCCATAGAACGAGGAGGAAAAGTATGACTACACTTGTGTTACAGTTTTGTGTTTTGCCATTTTTTTTTAATAAGAGTCTACAAATCCATAATCATTTTGTCCAGGTTCTCATTCCAGTGTTTGCCCTGGGAAGAGCCCAGGAACTCTGTATCCTCTTGGAAACATTTTGGTAAACTACACAAAGAATGAAAGGACTACAAATGTGGACAGTGAGGGATTTTGCGGGGGGAGTTGGAGTTCACACACTGATAGTTGTGTATTTTTATGCTTATTGACATCCTCTGACAGGGAGAGAATGAACCTGAAGGCTCCAATCTACTTTTCCACCGGTCTCACAGAGAAAGCAAATCATTACTACAAGTTGTTCATCACGTGGACCAACCAGAAGATCAGGAAAACATTTGTGCAGAGGAACATGTTTGAATTCAAGCATATCAAAGCCTTCGACCGCTCATATGCTGACAACCCAGGACCCATGGTGAGTGGTTTTAATTTTTTTTGTGTGTGTGTGATGAAAAAGGGTGGCAAAGATAGAGCAGTGTGAACACTTGACAGGTGGTGTTTGCAACCCCAGGAATGCTGCACGCCGGACAGTCACTGCAGATCTTCAAGAAATGGGCCGGCAATGAGAAGAACATGGTGTGTGACTGTTTTAAAAAAAAAAAAAAAAGGACAAATGAAAGCAACAACAGTTGATGTCAAAAAATGTCTTCTGATCTCTGCAGGTTATCATGCCAGGTTATTGCGTACAAGGGACCATTGGGCACAAGATCCTGAACGGACAAAAGAAACTGGAGATGGAAGGGAGAGCGACAGTAAGGAACATGAACAGTCGAAAGGATTTCTTGAATAAACAGATATTTTGGGAAATATACAGCAGCTGAAATAAGTATTTAACATGTCACCATTCTTCTCACTAAATATAGTCCCAAACGTGCTATTGACTTGAAAACTTGTGCAGAATTTGCTGTTTCCTCAAAGGAACTGAATGGTAAAATTCAAAATTGGTGATTTATCAATTCATGACTTGCTACATTTTCTGGTTCAATTAGAATTGATATTCAAACAGTCCTCGTCATGGTGCTGATCACATTTTCACATCATAAGACCAAGTGACACCTAGCAAATTGCACAGCACCGTTGTCGCCATTGCGAGGCTTCAAATACGATGTTCTCACACCTGTTGTGAATTTTGCCGTTCAGCTCCGTCTTGAAAATCAGCTGTGTCAAGTACTGAAGCATCAAACAGTTGGACGTATAGTTAAATGTTAAAGGTCCACTGTCATGAAATGCATGATTTTTAGTATGTTATTAATGAAAAAACGGCAGCCGGTATGGACCCAGACGTTTTTTCACCACACAACATGATTTTGACATATATGGCTTTTTCTAACTCCCACCATGAAAATCCTCTCGAGGGATTTGTTTTCGAGAAGAAGCAGGAAGTGACGTACAGGGTAGTAGCACACTCAAGCAGTCTCGTATGTTTGTATTAGTTTTATCTGCTGGAAGGTAGCTCGTTCCTTCATGTTACCCAAAATGCCAGCTCATTGCATTGCTGGACATTGCTTGAACACTCGGGAGGATGGATTCATTCTTCATACTTTTCAAAAAGACCCAGTTCATTGTGAAAAATGGATTGCACAGGTGCAAGGGACGAGAGTTTCTTGGGTTCCAAAATGCAGGTGTGTATACAGCTACTAAAAAAATAATAGTTGGGGGTGGGGGGCGGGCATAATCCATAAGTCAGGGGTGTTAAATGTGTCAATGTGCCACCCTGGCCAGAGCGTGATCGGCGGACCGCAGAGATGGATCAGACAGGGAGGCAGTTTGACTGCGCCATCGTCGTCACTCACGGCCGGCAGCGTTGTTGTCGCTCGCGGCCGCGGGCGCCGTTGTTCATCGCTGCCGTGGAGGTGGATCAGGCGGGGGGTTGTTTGGCCGCATGTGGTTTGGCCGTGATCCGCATATCATCTAAATATGACTCGAAACGATAGGTTAGTATTGCCCCGGTCACTTCACTTGGTTGTAAGATGTTGTCTTCTTCATAAAAGGCTTTTGTGTCAGAAGGGGCATGTTCGTCTCCGATAGTAGGTGGCACAGCGTGTTTTCAATGGTGAATGTCCGGGGTGATGTCACGGACAGAAGATGCAGGCAATATGGCGACCACTTGGATGTTGAATGAGACTTTCGCAAATTTCTGCATGGATGACCCGGTCATATTTATTTTTTTGTATAGACATTGAACTGAATAATGTTATATGTATTTTTCATTACAATATCTATTTTAGAATGTTTATAGGGATGACACTTGGGATTTAAGAAAAACTCAAAATGACGTTCACCGGTAAAGGTTATTGTGCATTTTCAGTTCATCCTGAAATCTTATTCAAAAGCCCAGTATCTATAACGTTTTTGTCAGCAGAGTATGAAACACCACTACATAATATAACAATAATTTTACATTTAATTGATGCGTGTTATTTAGGACCTTGGTGTAATTGTGTGTGCAACTGTTGACCTGACCTTGACCCCAACACCTTGTGATTCTCGTAGTTGGACGTGAAACTCCAGGTGGAATACATGTCATTTAGCGCGCACGCAGACGCCAAGGGCATCATGCAGCTCATCCGCATGGCCGAACCTCGCAACATGCTGCTTGTGCACGGCGAGGCAGTCAAGATGGAGTTCCTTAAGGGCAAGATCGAACAAGAGTTTAGTGAGTGGAGATCGCGCATTTGACATTTTTTTGGGCTTCTTCGGGGCTCTCAGGAGACGTTGCATGTCTGGTGTCTCCACTGCAGGTATCGACTGCTACATGCCAGCTAATGGGGAAACCACAACGGTGACTACAAATCCCAAAGTTCCAGTTGACATGTCGCTTAACCTACTCAAGAGGGAAATGGCTCTAGGAGGTGAGTTGTACTGTAAAAAAAGAAGATCCAGTGTGGTTGCCTTTATAGTATTTATTTATGTATTTATTTCATATCCTAATTCATTAAGTGGTTGGCTGACCAAATGTCTGTTATAATTATTTTGTTTTTCGTTCCATTTTTAGGTTGTGGATATTCATTAGGTCTACTGCTGTCAATGAATGCACAAAATCCCCAACTGCATCAATTACAATTTCAAAGATGATTTACAGTAAAGCCTCGGTTTTTTTTTGCTTCTGCTTTCAAACAAAAATCGGTACTCGAACGCCCCCGTATTGCACGCTGCCAGACCAGCGGACCCACGACGGCTTTGTTGTGAGATTCCCACGCCCCCGAAAAAAGACGGAAACAACGTAATGCGCGCGGCGCAACCAGTTGACCCACCCACAATGCGTTTTGTTATTGTCTATTCGAGCGCCCCAACCCCCCGAAAAAACCCCGGAAATGACATAAGACGTGTGGCGCAACCAACGCACTTTTGATATTCTGTATAATGCAGCCTCTGTACACAGACGTGTCCCAATCGTGACTGTTGTTTTTCTTCTTATTGAGGACCATCATATTAACCCCCAATCATGGCTATAAATATAAAGTTATTCTGCACTTTTTTAATAAATGAAGTTTACAAGGCTGCGGGCCGAGTCGCTGCAGATACGGCAGTGCACTCCCAGCCTAGCGTACTCTACTACTAAACTACATTTTAAGCAAAAAATAAATATATTTCTTAAATTATTTTATTTTATAAAGTACTTAAACTATACATGTATTTCAACTATCCGGTTTATTATCAGGAAAAGCTAAAAAAAATGCTTTAAAAAGCCCAATTGTTTAAGCTTGGAACGCATTATTTCTTTTTCCATTCATTGTATTGGTAAACATCGATTCGGTTTTTGAACAAATCACTTCTCGAACCATTTTCTGTAATGGGTTGTGGTCGAGAACCGAGGCATCACTGTACATAGTTACATTGCATGATCGCAAGTGTAACTACAGTGTGAGCTCTTAATGAGTTCTTGGACGCTGGTCGATCTCTTGCTCATGGATTTGTAATGAAATTGTGCAAGCGTGCGTGCATGTGGAACAAATGACTCTTTTATCACACATTCACATTTAATGCATTTGTAACAGCTGTGTTCAATTTTGACAAGACAATTTTTTTTTCATTACAAAGTGCTTCTCACCTAAGCATTTCCTACTGTGTTGTTTCAGGACCTTTACCTGATCCCAAAAAACCACGGATCATGCACGGAACCCTTATCATGAAAAATAATGTAAGTTTAAATACAGAGCACCCCCAACATGTTACACACTTGCACATACAGTATAATAAAACCAAATACAAGAGCTGTACCATGTATCATACCTATTCAGAGATAACTAAGGTCAGTCAGAGAGGTATTAAGATTTTTACTATTGTGTTTGCTATATCCAGTGGTGTACAATTGTGCTATATGATAATGAGAGGTGTGTAATCACAATACTGAAGGTTTTTAAATTAAACCTTGGGTTGGTGTGTAATTTTACTACCTTCAGCTGTTTCATTGCCAAAAACAGACAGTCTAGCTTTGCATTTTATTTGTCATTAGGATAAAATACCCAATCAATGTTCCATCCATCCATTTCTTAGCCGCTTATCCTCACAAGGGTCAAATGAGAGCTGGACGCTATCCCAGCTGTCAACGGGCAGGAGGCAGAGTACGCCCTGAACTGGTTGCCAGCCAATCGCAGGCCACATCAAGACGAAAAGCCGCACTCACAATCACACTTCCGCTTTTCCTTCCGGCTTGTCCCGTGAGGGGTCGCCACAGCGTGACATCTTTTTCCATCTAAGCCTATCTCGTGCATCTTCCTCTCTAACACCCACTTTCCTCATGTCCTCCCTCACAACATCCATCAACCTCACAATCACACCTAGGAGCAATTTAGAGTCTCCAATTAATGTTGCATGTTTTTGGGATGTGAGAGGAAACCGGAGTGCCCGGAAAAACCCACGTACACACGGAGAGAACACGCAAACTCCACACAGGGAGGGCTGGGATTGAACCCGGGTTCTCAGAACTGTGAGCTTTCCAGCTGCGCCACCGTGCGGCTCCATTCAGTGTTATTTATTTTTATTCATCTTTCAACGTTTTTAATTGCAGTTTGTTTCCACAATGTCCGGGTTGTGTTTATAAAATATCAGATCCACCTTTTTTCTTATGTTGCTAAATGACAATGTTTTTTTTTACAGTCAGTTGAGAGGTTCCGCTTCTTAAACTTTTATGTAATTCTTCTCTATGGTCAGCAGAGGGTATTTACAGCCACTTCTTAAAATCAGAGTAGCCGCATTCATTTGCTCCATGCTAGTACTGTAATGTACTGTAGTACAAAAAAATCACTAAATAGTGCAATTTGGTTGAGAAAACAAAAAAAACCTTTTCACATGTTGAGTTTAGAATGAGAAACCCAAATTGTAAGATTTAATCCAGTAGATAAAGGGAATTAAAAATGTTTTTTTATGGGTTTTAATTGGCTAAAAGTTCCCATGATTGTGCCAATAGGTGCAATTTGATGTTACCAGTTTGATGTTGAGCCAAAATGTCAATCAAACCTCAACATTATTGTATTACGGTATAAAGGAACAATACTGCATTTCATACGGTCCTTTTAGTGGCTATCATATTGTCAAAGTAGTCCTTTCTGTGACAATGTTACATTTGCACTGGGCGCAGAGTCTCAAGTTGGTGTCCTCGGAACAAGCCCTGAAGGAACTCGGACTCAATGAGCATCAGCTGCGATTCACGTGTCGTGTGCAGCTCCATGACCCGCACAGTGACACCGACACACTTCGAAGAATATACACGCACCTCAAAAGGTGAGGAGGTCTTTTCAATTGTTTACTGAAACTGGTCTACCATGTCCACCACAGGTCTTTGCTGCTCACCTAGCTTCAGAGCTAATTCACGACCACTTCACAAGGATAATAAACTTTTCACTCGAATATTCAGTGCGTCACTGTACTGTATGCCTCTCTTTTCAGTGTCTTAAAGGGATACGCCATCCAGCACCTCCCCGATGGTACTGTCATGGTCGAGTCTATCGTCATCAAAGTGTCATCATCGCCGGAAGAAACCAATACGAAGGTCATCCTGCTTTCCTGGAGTTACCAGGTAAAGGAACTTTTTAGGCCTTGAAAGTCGCAAGGCTGACAAAGGGGAACCAAAGTCTCGACGGTAACCCCTTTCACACTGCCCATCTGCCTTGTGTGTGAAGCAGATGCAAAATGTGAGGGACCCCACCCCCCACAACTGCCCTCATAGAGTACGCCGTCTTTGAAGTCACTAACGAAGCACACCACACATTGATGTCTGTTGTTAAATTAAGACTGACTGGTGAGGAAGCACAACAGTAACCAGATGGCCCAAAAAATACAAAGAATATAGGAGTAGAAAAAAATACACGAGACATCAATATGAAGAGGTCCCCCCTTGGTGTGGAATCATATGTACTGTAAATGTCACTGCCATATTGATGTTGGTAACGTGGCATGAGGGCTGGTTGATTATATGATCGCGATGAGAGATCACGATCAATTTGCACTCAAATCTTGACAATCAGCTGTGTGAACTTTTTATTCACAGTAAAACTTTATTGAGCACATGTATCTCGAGTCAGTGTCAATCCTTGCACGAAACCGTGGTATGCCATGGTCATGCTGGACATTGTCAAAAAATGGTGCGACCAAATCATGTGCCACTCCCAGTGCAAAAGTTAGTGTCAACCCGTGTATCTTCATTATCCACGAGGGGCAATTTGTTTATTTTGTATCTTCCATCCATCTATTTTCTTAGCCGCTTATCCTCACAAGGGTCGCGGGAAGTGCTGGAGCCTATCCCAGCTGTCAACAGGCAAGAGCCAGGGAACACCCTGAACTGGTTGCTAGCCAATCCCAGGGCACATAGAGACAAACAGTCACACTCACAATCACACCTAGGGGCAAATTAGAGTGTCCAATTAATGTTGCATGTTTTGGGGATGGAGGAGGAAACCGGAGTGCCTGGAGAAAACCCACGCAGACACAGAGAGAACATCCAAACCACACACAGCGAGGGCCAGGATTAAACCCGGGTCCTCAGAACTGTGAGGCCAACGCTTTCCAGCTGAGCCACCGTGCTGCCTATTTTTGTATCTTGTACTTCCAAAAATACTCGGGAATTCAACTAGTGTGCTATTGTTCTATTTAAAAAAAAACATACCGGCAAAAGTCACGTCCTCGACACATATATTCCACCGGTCTCACTCTTCTTACCTTTTCTGCTCGAGTGCCCCCTTGCAGCTGTTGGAAACAATGCACAAATTAGCCCCGTCACCACATAAGCTGCAGGGTCGAAAGCGTGTGAAAAAAGTCCCCGTTTATAGGCCGGAAATTACGGTATATTTGATGTGTACAAGAAGCTAGTCTAACATTTAGTTCTATTCATAACTCCAATTGCAGTTAAAAATTCCTCTCCTTCTCACACTCACACTGCTCCCTGTGTATCAGTCAGTCCTGCGAGGTTCAAATCGCTTCCTAATTTGCTATCGTTCAGTTTTTGTCCGCGGAGTTCGTAGCTCCTCCACACTCGGTGTCGAGTAGACACGGAGGGATTTGAGGGCGTAAATGTTGAACACGTTTTAACATTTATAGATGTTTTCCAAGCAGATCAGGGAAGGAAAGAATCACTCATTACATCTAATAATCTCTCAGGATAATTGTTCTGAGATCAGAGAATTGGTCCCATACTGAGCGCAGAGGAGGACAAATCTTCTAATTTAGCCTCATTTTCAGTATGTGTGTAGCCCGATGAGGTACCAATACAGAATATAGGGAGTTGATGTTGACACACGAATCTGCCACCTTGCTGGACAAGTATCAGCACTCATTGTGACGTTTAACATGCAAGACGATGCTACTTTATTTTTACGGTAATTGTCAATGTACGAGATGTCATTTGAATGCAGGAACGCAGTGACGTCCAACAGTGAGTTCTGTCTGAACAATTATGAATGGATAATTACCAACGTTACTTTGTGCCTCTAATGTGGCAATTTGCCAGGATGGTCGTGTGAGACAAGTTTTACAAAGGGTCTCAAGGTGTGTGACTTTGTCTATTGCAGCCATACTCGATTTAGTTATATTATCTCTTTACTGCTTTGTTATTAATGTCGGGTTTTTTTTTCCTACAGGATGAAGACCTTGGGAGCTTCCTTTCAACTCTTCTAAAAAAAGGGCTTCCATCTGGACTTTGATAATATTACGAATAAGATCATCATGTCTGGTTGTTTTTAACGAAAGAACTGTTGGGGCACAATTCACTTCAGTTTGGCTACATACAGACAATTGATTTGGTAACACTGCAGAAACTTTATTTTAGTTAGCTAGCACAGGTTAGGTGAACAAAATTGCTGTAATTATGTTTTTTCCCTGACGTCGTAGCTACTTGTTCTCAGGCTGGCTTTGTGACTCATATTTTAAAAAAAGAAAAAAAGTCTGTCAGTCATGCTCAGTTTTTTTCTTTCAATGGAACCCAGCAGAGAAAGGAGACAGAGTTGACATGAAACCCATCCAAGCCACCATATCAGCCATATAAATGAGTTTATGTATACATATTTGTTCATAATTTCATCATGTTGTTTTGAATCACCACCTCACCATAAATGGGATGTGATTTTCTAAGAATATTTTAGAAGCGATTGAAAATGTAAAGCCTTGCAGAGATTCATAGAAATAAATTCTTGCATATTGAAGGTCTCCTACCTTGCCAAATCTGCCAGCTGTTAAAACTGTTAACATCATTGTTCATAGTTAACAATAAATCATTAAAATGATCGAAGGTAAGTTGAGTAAAGCTTTTTTTTTTTTTTAAAGAAATACGTTGCAAGCAGCTAAACCTTTGCATTTGTATCAGTACTTTAGCAGTTGCTTTCAGTTTCGCAAAGGTCTCCCATGAACTAGTTCATGATAAAATTGCCCGATAGGCTCATCTGAGTATGCCTTTTATGGAACTCGCTTTGCTGTTATGTAAAAAAAAAAAAAAATGGAAGCCCACAATTCTAGCATGAAATTTCAGGGTCAACTAGGAGCTCAGGTCCATCGTTGCGAAGCTCGCACCGGCTTAGCGCACTGTGATGGTGTAAACAGCTCGACGCCTCCGGACTCGAAGCCAAGTCTTCTTCACGGACATCCATCTGCAGTGGGTGGTGGTGATGTAATAGAGCAGAGGGTCCAGGCATGTGTTGAGGATGACGAGGCCCATGGTGACCCTCCTGGCGTTGTAGATGGCGTTGGCCAGGGGACATCTCTGGATGACCTCCATGCGGCGAAGCAGGTGCAGGAGGTACACCACGTGGTTGGGCAGGAAGCAAAGCAGCGTGATGGCCAGGATGGTGTAGATGACCCTCAAGGCTCGCTGGGCCATCCTTGTGCGCATCCTAGAAATGCGTCTGGCGGCCAGAGGGTAGCACACCAAGATGATGGCGGATGGCAGCAGCGAGCAGAAGATCAGGCTCAGAATGCTGTAGGGCAACAGACGGGAGCTCCACTCCTGGGCGGCGAAGTTCTCAAAGCAGTTGTGGTTGCCTGATTTGTTACCGTTTGTCTCCAGAGGCCCCATGAGGATGAAGACTACGACAGCCACTCCTGCGACAACCCAGAGGGCGGTGCTGGTGAGCAGCGAGTACCGAGGTCTTCTCAGCTTCAGGTAGGCATGTGGATGCACCGTGGCCATGTAGCGGTCCACGCAAATGCACGTCATGAAGCAAATGCTCATGTAGATGTTGGCGTAGAGGAGGACCCCCGTGATCCGGCAGGCCACGTCGCCGAACACCCAATCGTTCCCGTTGAGGTGGTAGTGGATCCGGAAAGGAAGCGTGCACAGGATGATGACATCTGCCAGAGCCAGGTTGCTGATATACACGCTGAAGGCGCTGCGGGTTTTGACCCTAAGGGTGAACACGTAGATGGCAGCCAGGTTTCCCGGGAGACCAAACACTAGAGCGAAGATATAGATGGCTGGGAACAAGTAGACCTGGTACTCCGCTGGAGGGACTTGACACTCGGCTGCTGTCGGGTTACTCATTGCTGACTGGATGATGACCTGCTAAAAGAGCAGATGCTCAGAGAAACATAACAAACGTGCTTGTTGGCTTTGTGAAACTGAAATAAATATAATACTTGTATTAAAAATCATCTTTACCCATTTTAATCGACGCAGACGATCAATCAATCAATTCCACTCTTCCCTCCCAAAGTTAAATGTTTATAATGTGCTTTTTTTTTTTCAATTAGTAAATAAGACTGGCTAATATTGTATTTTACAAAAACATACAGCAATGACAATTAAATGGAATGTAAAATATTCATGATTTTTTGGGGGGGGTAATGCATTATTTTTATGCTTCATTTCAATGGACATGCTCCTCCTCCTGGTGTGCACATTAAACACCTGGATACAGGATGGAAAAAAATGCTTGGTTCTTCGCTAATATTGGAAAGAGCTTTGTGGTCTTGTGGGTGCCACGTCTGCCTCACAGCGAGATTTGGGGGGCTTCGTCTCAGATCGGACTTTCCTATGTGGAGTTTGCCAGAAGTAAAAGAAACCAGGGAACTAAATACAAACAGGTTGACAAGACAACGAGGAACACCTGGACTAGACATGAGCAGGTGGAGGGAGCTGATTGGTCAACACAATGTACAGTGAAGAAAACAAGTATTTGAACACCCTGCTATATTGCAAGTTCTCCCACTTAGAAATCATAGGGGGGTCTGAAATTTTCATCACTGTGAGAGAGATAATCTAAAAAGAAAAATCCAGATATCACAATGAATTATATTTTAATGATTTATTCGTGTGATACAGCTGCTAATAAGTATTTGAATACCTGTCTATCAGCAAAAAATCTGACCCTCAAAGACCTGTTATTCTGCCTTTCAAGATCTACCTGCACTCCATGTATTATCCTGAATCAGATGGACCTGTATGAGGTCATTATCTAAAAAAATGGAAGAAGCTAAACATGAAGGTCAATCCCAATCAGAGTGGAGGCCCATGCAAGATATCACCTCGTGGGGTCTCAATGATCCTTAGAAATGTGAGGAATCAGCCCAGGACTACACGACAGCATGACTTGGTCAATGACCTGAAGAGCTGGGACCACCGTTTCCAAGGTGACTGTTGGTAATACACTAAGACGTCGTGGTTTGAAATCATGCATGGCACAGAAGCTTCCCCTGCTTAAACCAGCACATGTCAAGGCCCGTCTTAAGTTTGCCAGTGACCATTTGGATGATACAGAGGAGTCATGGGAGAAAGTTTTGTGGTCAGATGAGACCAAAATTGAACTTTTTGGTCATAATTCCATTAACCTTGTTTGGTGAAAGACGAATGATGAGTTCCATCCCAAGAACACCATCCCTACTGTGAAGCATAGGGGTGGTAGCATCATGCTTTGGCGGTGTTTTGCACATGGGACAGGACGACTGCACTGGGATAGGATGACCGTGGCCATGTATTGTGAGATTTTGGGAAAAAACTCTTTCCCTCAGTCAGAGCATTGAAGATGGGTCGTGGCTGGGTCTTTCAACACGACAATGACCCAAAGCACACAGCCAGGAAAAGCAAGGAGTGGCTTCGTAAGAAGCATATCAAGGTTCAGGCGTGGCCCAGCCAGTCTCTAGACCTAAACCCAACAGAAAATCTTTGGAGGGAGCTGAAACTCCGTGTTTCTCAGCGACAGGCCAGAAGCCTGTCTGATCTAGAGATCTGTGTGGAGGAGTGGGCCAATATCCCTCCTGCAGTGTGTGAAAACCTGGTGAACAACTACAGAAATCGTTTGACCTGTGTAATTGCAAACAAAGGCTACTGTACCAAATATTAACATTGGTTTTCTCAGGTGTTGAAATACTTATTTGCCGCTGTATCACACAAATACATTTTTAAAAAAATCATACATTGTGGTTTCTGGATTTTTCTCTTTAGATTATCTCTCTCATAGTGGACATGCACCTACGATGAAAATTTCAGACCCCTCCGTGATTTCTAAGTGGGAGAACTTGCAATATAGCAGGCTGTTCAAATACTTATTTTCTTCACTGTAGAAGGTCAATAAGAACAAGTGGACACAATCAATGGAGTGCATAGAATATGGAAAAACATGGAAAGCAAGGAAAACATGAAACGAAGCCAAACACAAAACCAAAACATGGATCATCACAGATAATGCGAAAGTAAAAGTCACATCACAATTTCGTTTTGATGTTAGCAATGGGCTTCTTTTAAATGTGCAATATGCAATGTGCAATCTTTTAACATTTGCTGAATTATGCTTGCTGTAGAATTTGAATTCACAATTTAACACGCCGAATCAAACGCATTTTGTGGGTCAACATTACCTTCGGTCCTTTGAGAAGCTTCGTCTTAATTCTTCACTTGCTCACAATTGAAATGTGTTTTGATGCTGTTCAACATTGTCACTGCACTTTCTTTCATTTCCTGTTCCATTGGCCTGTAGGCGTACATGAAAGATCAACTACAGGAAATGTGCGCTACGCTAGCTAAATAGGGGCCTATAACCCACCGACTGTTGTGACCTATCAGTGTGAAATAAAAAAAAGCCCACAATGTAGACATTTGTGAGGGAAAATTACACATCTGTCTACTCCCACATTCTATTCCGACGTTTCTATTGAGTCGACGACTTTGTACAGTGAAACCTTTTAGTTCAAATGCAATATACTCAGGAAAATTTCAGACCCCTCCATGATTTCCAAGTGGGAGAACTTGCAATTTAGCAGGGGGTTCAAATACTTATTTTCTTCACTGTAGATGTCAACTGGGTTTTTTTTATTGGCAAATAAAGCCCAAGCAAAAGCATAACTCTGAAAATAGTTTTATTTAAAATGGTGATTGTGTACTGGGGATTTGTAAACCAATCTTGGCACTTCGCGAAAGTTGTTTCCGGAAAAAATGACACCCCCACCGCAGCCGTACGGCGCTTCAAGCACACGGTGAACAAAGGCCGACAGTATCGGAAGGGCTTAATCCAGCATCAGAAGGAAAATAATCCATCATTTCGGGGCCTCCGTCTGAATCCTTTATTCAACACCTTTCATGAACTCCAGGAACTCTGTTGAAGAGAACACATGAAATCAAACACTTCAATAACCCTGACACAAGTTTTGTTACAATAGCAACATGCATTGAGTAACTTTCTTTTTCTGAAATGCAATAATGTAAGACATGCCCAATATTTGGTTATTTGAAAAAGAAGGAGAAGACTGTACCGTCATAATCAATTTTGCCGTCATTGTTTTTATCTCCGTCCTTCATCAGCTCTTCAATGTCATCTTCAGTGATGGATTCTCCAGTGGACTCGAGCATGGATTTAAGCTCTTCTAGATCGATGTAACCGTCTCCGTTCCTAAATGCAAGACAAAGAGTTTTTCAACCAAGTTTTCACTTGACAGAGAACACGTAGGACTGGGTGAGAGATGCATACTTGTCAAACATGCGGAAAAGTTCGGCCAGCTCCTCTTCTGGTTTTCCTTTGCTCTCCTCCTTCATGCAGCGGACCATCATAACCAAGAACTCATCAAAGTCAACCGTGCCACTGCCTGTGAATAGATATAGAAAGTAAAAAAGATAGCAATGAAAAGAAATTGTCCATCACGTCCACGCTGCACTCTTTGCTCTTTTTAGGGCCGACATACCATCTTCATCCACCTCATCGATCATCTCCTGCAGTTCTTCGGGCGTCGGGTTTTGTCCCAGCATCCTCATCACCTTCCCCAGTTCCTTAGTGCTGATGCAGCCGTCCTCCGCATCTTGGATGAAGATGTCAAAAGCAGCCTTGAACTCTGTGGGACACACAAACAGACAGTATTTGACTCTGAGCCCCTCCGAGATGCGTGATCAGGGTTCTCACCCTATCTCTAAGGGAGAGCCTGGAAACTCTGCGGAGGAAACCCATTTTTTGCCCACGTTACCCGCGATCTTGTACTTTCGGGCACGTCCCAGAAAAGTTGACTAAGGGTAAGGGCAAGAACATACTGGAGATAAACTAATAAATTGAGAGCTTTGCCTCTCGGCACTGCTTCCTTCTTCATCACGACAGACCGATATGGAGTCTGCATCACTCCAGGCGCTGCACCCATCTGCCTGTGAACCATGGTGGGAAGTAACACATCCATCCATCCATCCATTTTATTTGCAGCTTATCCACACAAGGGTCGGGGGGAGTGCTGGAGCCTATCCCAGGTGTCAACGGGCAGGAGGCGGGGTACACCCTGAACTGGTTGCCAGCCAATCACAGGGCACATTGAGACAAACAGTCGCACTCACAATCACACCTAGGGGCAATTTAGAGTGTCCAATTAATGTTGCATGTTTTTGGGATGTGGGAGGGAACTGGAGTGCCCGGAGAAAACCCATGCAGGCACGGGGAGAACATGCAAACTCCACACAGGCGGCTCTAGGATTGAACCCAGGACCTCAGAAATGTGAGGCCAACCCTTTACCACCGTGCCGCCTGGACAATTATTGTTCTAGAATCTGTACAGTTTACTTTAGTGTTTATTTTTCTGATGAATATGCTTACTACAACCTTTTCTCTTAACATCCATCCATCCATTTTCTTTGTTGCTTATCCTCACTAGGGTCGCGGGGAGTGCTGGAGCCTATCCCAGCTGTCAACGGCCAGGAGGTAGGGTACACGCTGAACTGGTTGCCAGCCAATCGCAGCTTTTCTCTTAACATTAGGAACCCAAAAAAATATGTACTTTATACTACTTTTGTCTAAATATGACTGCTTCTTATTTAATATGAAAGAGGACACACACACACACACACACACACACACAAATGGAAATACAAAGGACACCAGTGGGATGAAGGAACAAGATCCAGGGAGTGTCAATGACAACTGCAACAGATTCACTAAAGCAAGACATTCCCCATTCATAGCCTTATTATTTATTTAAAAGAATTATTTGAAATGTGTTGTGTCTTCTCCACCATTTTCTAAGCCTTTTATCCTCACAAGGGTTGCAGGACTGCTGGACCCTATCCCAGCTCACTTTGGGTTGCGTCCTGAACTGGTCGCCAGTCAGTCGCTGGGCACAAGTTGTGTCTTATGCCACCCAAAATAATAATAACAACAATTCACCATCTAATATGAAAAAATACATATACAAGGTTTACTTTTTTACTTGTTTATCATCAACTAACTTTGCATTTTTTTTTCTTACTCACAGGTAACAATATTAGTGAAGCGATCAGAACAGGCAGCATAAGCATGGAGCCAATGATGTTCAGCTCTGGCTTGATACATCCATCCATCCATTTTCTTTGCCACTTATCCTCACAAGGGTCACGGGGAGTGCTGGAGCCAATCCCAGCTGTGAACGGGCAGGAGGCAGGGTACACCCTGAACTGGCTGCCAGCCAATCGCAGGGCGCATCGAGACACACACTCACAATCACACCTTGGAGCAATTTAGAGTGTCCAATTAATGTTGCATGTTTTTGGGATGTGAGAGGACACTGGGGTGACCGGAGAAAACCCACATAGGCACGCATGCAAACGCCACACACGGGAGGGCGTGAGGTGGGCTTTGAACCCGAAACATCTCAACTGCAAGGCAGACGTGCCAACCACGTGGCTCAGACTACTGACACCACTTCCTTACCAAATACACAGAAACAATCAGCATGCATACTTTACCTATAAAATATTTTCATCCTACAATTCCCAGGAAATAATACAACAAAAATGGGGCAGGGGCTAATATCTGTATTCTGTATTTTCAATGTATGGGTGGATGCAAACCTTTCACAAGGTTATGTATCATTTTTGCACTTACATGGCAATCATCCATGACTAAAATATTCAAATTATTTTACTTTTATAGTATGTAATTGTTTGTGGTGTTTGCACAAAATTCTATACATCCATTAATCAATTTTTTGGATCATTTGAGCACCATCAGAGGTCAAGGACCAGACATTATACAAAAACACAAAACACTATATTTTTTTAAAGGATGTGCACACTGCACGGGTGATGTTCTGGGCCAGCTGGGTCAGATTTACTGACCCAAATTGACAGCCTAAATTCTAGTACTTGTTCCATGAAAGGGAATGCATGTACAGTCTTCCCAACAGTGTATTCCCTCGGATGCATGTTGTCCCTGCGCCTGCGTGGGTTTTCTCCGAGCACTCAAACATGCCCAAAAACGTGCTTTCACTGGAGGCTATAAATTGCCCCTCGGTGTGATTGTAAGTGCGACTGTTGTCTGTCTCCGCGTGCCCTACGATTGGCTGGCGACCAGTTCAGGGTGTACCCTTCCTCCTGCCTGATGACAGCTGTCATAGGCTCCAGCACTCCCCGTGACCCTCGTGAGGACAAGCGGCAAAGAAAATCGGTGGATGAAAAGAAAGCGATAAAACATTCAAAACAGGATAAAAACGATAAAATTGACCCAAAAAAAAAAAGACAGTTGAAACCACGTACATTGCAAGTAATATCATTAAAAAGTGGAAATGCTCTAAAAAGCATGAGAAAAACAGAAGAGTTTTCAACCTGGATTTAAAAACATTCCCACTTGGGGCTGACCTCACCTCTGTTGGCAACTTCTTCCATTTGTGTGCAGGATAATAGCTAAATGCTGCTTCGCCATGTTTGCTTTGGACTCTGCACTCCATCATTTGACCTGAGTCAGTCGCTCTCAGAGCTCTACTTGGTTTGTGTTCCTTAAGCATGTCTTTCAAGTATTCAGGACCTAAATCATTTTGTGGTTTATAGATCAGTAGCAGAACTTTAAAATCGATTCCAAAGCTGACTGGAAGCCAGTGCAAGGACTTTAGGATTGGAGTTATATGCTCTGACCGCTTTGTTTTGGTCAGAATGCGAGATGCAGGAATCTGAATGAGCTGCAGCTCTTTAATACTCTTTTTGGGGGGGGAGTCCAGTCAGAAGACCATTACAGTAGTCAAGTCTACTTGAGATAAAAGCAAGGATGAGCTTTTCCTGGTCCATTGGTAGAAGCCCAACGAGATTCATTATTAGTTTGCTTACCATTTTTTTGCTCCTCTGTCAAGTTCTCAACCTAGAGAGAAGAAGGGACATGACAAGCATTAAATGTACTGCTCCTCTATTCACGACTAAGCTTTATGAGTTATATGTCATGTAGCTGTCTTAAACTTCTATTCTGGTTGTTGGGAAGCGTGTACTGGAGGGATTGTCATCGAGTTATGTGTTCGTGTCTGTGTGTGCGCGCGCGTGCACTCAGGGTGGGAGCACCGTCAGCTGTTCCTTTTATTTCCAGCTGTTTTCTTCTTTTTCTATTGTTACACTGGGGCTTTAACCCCAGTCTCCTTTTAAACAAGAGTTCACAACACTGCAGTGTTTCTAATGGGAGGGGTCCAGACGACAGATAAAAAACTGAAAAAGTCAAACGAACTGGAAAGTGCAACTCGTTTCATGTGTGATTTGAATTCCAGACGCTGTACGTGATGTTCTAATGATAGTTTTGCCAAGACGAAAGCCAGCATGAACCGTCAGAAACGTCTGATCTAGAAGGAATCAGTATTAGGCTTTATTTTCAACTGTAGAACTTCACTCATTTGTAATCCAAAATCACATGAATGTCTTTGTCTATTATACTTGAGTCTCTCTTACATGGGCATTGTGATGACGGTATATCCGATGACAATTTACTGACATGACATTGAAAGGGCCTAACGGTCACAATGGCACCCAACGACACGTCGACCATATCATGTTCCCACATAGATTATGTTTGCGTTGAATACATACATGATTTCAATTTGGATATGAAATTTTATCAGACAGCATAAATACACTCTGCCTTACCGCCGCTTTGTAGACGTCATCCATCGCTGCTGGTCCTTCGTCTCCTCTGACAAACCCGGGACTGGTTCAGCCTCGGGAGTGCTGGGGGACTTTGGCATTAAAAAAAGCTTCTGACCCATCCCACAAAATTGAAGAGTGGTGGGGGATGGGGGGCGAGGGGGGGGCTGATTGACAGAAACAGAGAGTAAAAGCTTCCTATAAATAGGAAACAAAAGAAGTCACCCATCAAAAGTAGAACGTTGAAGCGTTCGCTGGATTTAAATGATGTGCGGCTGGGTCATTGTCATGTTTACACGTTATGCCTGCAATGCCGCAGAGAGAAAATAATATTGTATCTAGGTGTCTTTCAAAGGTGGGGGAGGCTGAGATTCCAACTTCATGACTCTTGTACTATTTTCAAGAAGTTAACTGCAATAGAAATGTGAAGCCACTGTCGAGAGACAAAACAAATATTGCGTGAGTTTGGCATGGGTGAAGTTGCACCCAAGGCTGACCTTTACCTCATCGAGTATCTTTGGGATGAACTGCAAGAGAGACGGCCAGCCGCCAGGCGCTCTCTGGCGCAGATCACATCTTGGAGAAAGCACTTTGGCTTTTAGCAAATGGGGTAACCACTGTGCACAAAAAGATTACAGTACGTGCACCTGTCGGCGTGTATTTTGGCCCACTACTTGTCACCAAACTGCTTCAGCTGTTTCAGTTTTGAAGAGTCCCTTCTCCAGACGGCATGTTTCAGCTGTGTCCACAGATGTCATCTAGGAATTACATCAGCGATCTTAAGAATAGCCCAATGTTTTTTGCTCTTTGACATTCTTGTGTATTTTTAGCCGTGCCGTTATCCTCTTGGACAACCGGTGACCTTTGACTGAGACCCAACGTTCTGGCCTTAGGCAGCCCATTTCTCTCCAGAAAGCCTTCTCAGTCTCAATCTCGAGATTTCATTGTACCCTGCACGGATTTAAGACATCCTGTGCCAGATGCAGACGCAGAATCAAGTGCAAGTAGTACAATAGTACTTTTGATCCACTCCTTGTGAGTAAACTGCTTCAACTGTCTCAGAATGGGGCCTTCTCCAGATTGCACATTTCAGTGGTTACTGCATCTTTACCATACGTACAATATTCTTTTCTTTGTGCACATTGCATGGGGTAAATTGGTTGTACCCTTCCCGTTTTAGCAATATACAGAAGGTGATAAAGAGCCTCACACCCTTGTTAAAATGATTTTATTGATATATAAGAGGTCATTTGTTTTTGTAGTGAGGAAACTGATCGCTGACTTTGGAATGACGCCATCGATTAATCGAGTCAGACTTTCATCACATTATGGTTTCCGAAAAAAAAAAATCGGTTGTCTTTAAAGGGCCACTGACAGGAAAAGCATGATTTTTAGTATGTTTTTACACAACATTGGAACTGGGGTTTGTCCATGTAACATTTTAGTACAATACATTTGCATTTCATCTTTAAGAAATGCTCCTTTTAAACGTTTATTGAGATAGTACAGCCCCCTCCCCATATTTAACCCTCAACTAACACCAAAATCATGTTTTTTTGTATGTTTTTAATTTAAAAAAAAAAAAAAAGCAACGTGAATGGACCCATCTGTTTTTTAACCACACAACATGATTTTGACATATATGGCTTTATGTCACTCCCGCCATGAAAATCCTCTTGAGGGATTTGGTTTTTTTTTTGAGAAGAAGCAGGAAGTGACATTATGAGCAGACACCCACTCAGACAGATTCGTGTGTTTATACTAGTTTTACCGGCGGGAAAGTAGCTGTTTTTTGCTGCGTGTTAGCCAAAATACCGTCTCGTTATATTGCTGGATATTGCTCGAACACTTTCACTCTTCATACTTTTCCAAAAGACCCTGTTCGTCGTGAAAAATTGATTGCACGGGTGCAAAGGATGAGAGCTTTGTGGGTTCCAAATGACAGGTAGGTGTGTTTAGAGCTATTAAAAAAAAAGAATAGTTTGTGTTGGGGGGGGGGTGTAATCCTTCTCTCAGCGAGCGACGAGCCACCCCGGTGCCTTGTTGCGGTGCCAGGCTGCAGTGGCTCATTGTGGCACTGGGCCGTAGCGTTCAATGATGTCGCTCACGAGGTGGTTGGGCGGGTGGGGGGTATGGGGTTGGTTTGGCGGGTGCGGGAGGAGAAAGGAGTTCTCCCCCCAACCGCCCACCGTTGTTTCACCTGGCATGAGTCCTCCTGATTATGGTGCATATGGTCATACATACTCCCGGGGAGTCTGTTGTTAGTTAGAGGTGATCCACATATCATCTGAATATGGCTCGAAACGATAGGCTAATATTGCCCCGGTCGCTTCACTAGATCGTGAGATGTTCTTGTCTTCAAAAAGAGCTTCCGTGTCTGTTGTTCCTCTCCCATAGCAGGTGGCTCAGCATCTTCTCAATGGCGACTGTCCCAGTGTGACGTCTGCTGATGACGTTGCAGGCAAAATGGCTACCACTTGGATGTCGAGTGAGACTTCCGCAACTTTGCGCATGTATGACGCGCTCTCCACTCATATTTATTTTTTTGTATCGACATTGAAGTGAATAATGTTATATGTATTCTTCTTTACAATATCTATATGAGAATGTTTATAGGCATGTCAGTGGCCCTTTAAAGCCCTAAAGCTAACACACCAGGAAGTAGCAAGCAAGTTGGAAAACGCCTGTCCAGAAGTAGCAGTCATCATCTTGTTGCCTGGGAGCGATCTGGGGCAATTAAGCACCTTCTCAGGGGCACACAAGAAATGAGGAGCAGTCGTCCTGCCCCGGGAATGGACCTCGCAGCTCTTGGCTCACATTCTTAAATGCATGCTTCACCACTCGCCCATGTCTGCCTCAACTGTGCTTTCACATGCACCTTTTGCAAACAAATGCGTTTGCGCTCATATACGTGGAATTTTTAACTACATACAAGAATAATAGTAAGAGTAAATCTGGATTCAAGTCAAAGGAAGTTATTTTTAAAGCAAATTCGAGCAATAGAAATATATGTTCTCAGTTATGTTATTCTTTTCATACATACATACATATATATATATATATATATATATATATATATATATATTACTTTGTTCAGATGCCTTCATGTTAATAGAGCCACTGATAGAAAGCTATTTTAAGTGTGCCATGTCCTTGACTGGAAATAGTAGTCCTCTAACAGTACAGATGTAGTGGTGAGAGTGGGAGTGGAGGGGGTGCGGGGTGTCATGGTTTTGCTTGTGGCTCGTGCCTGTTGCGTGGGCATGTACAGTACATACTTAACTTTCCTCAACAGTTCCTGATGACAATATATTTGTATATAGTCTGAATGCTTAACATTTGAAGAAATCTTTCACTCTGGCTTTATTCTGCTACGTGGTAATTAAGAAAAGTCAGGTCCTGTATTTTTCACCCCTTCTTCTTTTCCTTTCGGCTTGTCCCGTTAGGGGTCGCCACAGCGTGTCATCTTTTGCCATCTTAGCCTATCTCCTGCATCTTCCTCTCTAACCCCAACTGCCCTCATGTCTTCCCTCACCACATCCATAAACCTTCTCTTTGGTCTTCCTCTCGCTCTTTTGCCTGGGAGCTCCATCCTCAGCATCCTTCTACCAATATACTCACTCTCTCGCCTCTGAACATGTCCAAACCATCGAAGTCTGCTCTCTCGAATCTTGTCTCCAAAACATCCAACTTTGGCTGTCCCTCTAATGAGCTCATTTCTAATCCTATCCAACCTGGTCACTCCGAGTGAGAACCTCAACATCTTCATTTCTGCCACCTCCAGTTCTGCTTCCTGTTGTTTCTTCAGTGCCACCGTCTCTAATCCGTACATCATGGCCGGCCTCACCACTGTTTTATAAACTTTGCCCTTCAGCCTAGCAGAGACTCTTCTGTCACATAGAACACCAGACACCTTTCTCCGGCTGTTCCAACCTGCTTGGACCCGTTTCTTCACTTCCTTACCACACTCACCATTGCTCTGGATTGTTGACCCCAAGTATTTGAAGTAGTCCACCCTCGCTATCTCTTCTCCCTGTAGCCTCACTCTTCCCCCTCCACTTTTCTCATTCACGCACATATATTCTGTTTTACTTCGGCTAATCTTCATTCCTCTTCCTTTCCTACCAAAAGACACACCAAGTACTCTCCTGCCTGTCTCTCTGATCACCTTAGCTGTCGTTGTCCAGTCTTCCGGGAGCTTCTGCTGTCCATCGAGAGCCTGTCTTACCTCTTTCCGAAAGGGCGCACAACATTCTTCCTTTCTCAGCTTCCACCACATGGTTCTCTGCTCTACCTTTGTCTTCTTAATCTTCCTACCCACCACCAGAATCATCCTACATACTACCATCCTATGCTGTCAAGCTACACTCTCCCCTACCACTACTTTACAGTCAGTAACCTCCTTCAGATTACATCGTCTGCACAAAATATAATCCACCTGCGTGGTTCTACCTCCGCTCTTGTAGGTCACTATATGTTCCTCCCTCTTCTGGAAATAAGTGTTCACTACAGCCATCTCCATCCTTTTTGCAAAGTCCACCACCATCTGTCCCTCAAAGTTCCTTTCCTGGATGCCGTACTTACCCTACACTTCCTCATCGCCCCTGTTTCCTTTACCAATATGTCCATTACAATCTGCACCAATCACAACTCTCTCGCTGTCTGGGATGCTCAGAACTACTTCATCTAGTTCCTTCCAGAATTTCTCTTTCAACTCTAGGTCACGTCCTACCTGTGGGGCATAGCCGCTAACCACATTATACATAACACCCTCAATTTCAAATTTTAGTCTCATCACCCGATCTGATACTCTTTTCACCTCCAAGACATTCTTAGCCAGCTCTTCCTTTAAAATAACCCCTACTCCATTTCTCTTCCCATCTACTCCGTGGTAGAATAATTTAAACCCTGCTCCTAAACTTCTAGCCTTACTACCTTTCCACCTGCTCTCTTGGATGCACAGAATATCAACCTTTCTCCTAATCATCATGTCAACCAACTCTTGACCTTTTCCTGTCATAGTCCCAACATTCAAAGTCCCTACACTCAGTTGTAGGCTCTGTGCATTCCTCTTTTTCTTTTGACGATGGATCCGGTTTCCTCCTCTTCTTTGTCTTCGACCCACAGTAGCTGAATTTCCACCGACGCCCTGCAGGTTACCCGTTTAGTTTTAATTCCCTGAGAGACCCTGTTACTACTGATGATATAACACATTCACAAATCAAAAGCAGTTATGTGAAGCTCATTTTTGTTCGCAGAGCCATTGATTTTCTAGGAGCATTTTAATTACCCTGTCCAGTCACTTTCTCGCCATTTTCAGTGAATGCATCTATTGGTAGTTATACGAGGACACTTAAACTGGAGGTATTCGTCTGTCGTTTGTCTCGAAATGTGCCCTTTTTCTCGAGCTCCTCGCGGCAATGAATACGATAAGTAGTGTAGAAATGTAGAATACAGTATTTGCATTTTTGTATGGATTGCCGCTCTGATCATTTGTTGCACACCCATGACCAGTAGATGGCAGTGATACACTTTTGAACACGTGGTTGATCAAACCGAGAAAAGAAAGTGGAGGAAGGCGGAAAAAAGTAGATGTTTTTATACTGTATTTGCTTTCAATACGAAAAATGCAACGATATGCAATCGTATTAGAAAAACTCTTCAAAAGCCTTAAACGTCGACACATTTAAAAAATACAAAAAAAATCTTAAAAATGCTTATTTTACGTTTAAATATTTTTATTTGTATACAGGACACGTGGGTTTATATTGCGTTTATATCTGCATTTACGCAGCAAGTATAATAAAATATATTTATGCTTTCACTTTTTTCTTCTTTCTTCTCTTTTCTTCTGTCAATAAAGTTCATATATTCAAACAGAAAGGAAGAAGTAGAATCCGGCTTGGGAGGAAATGAACAGTATTGTAAACAGGAAGTACTTTCATTTTATCCTAAAGTCCGAGTGGAATGTTTTAAGGGCCTAAAAACAACAAACGAAGTCTTATTACTGTCCAATAGGCAACGCCCTCCCACAAAGTAAGAGCTCTGAAACGCATATAATGAATTATCATTGTGTACGTAATCAAAACTATTTTGGTTTTCTGTCCACGAAGAAACCTTGCCAGATGACGCGTCAAGCTAACTTAGCATTAGCTCTCGCCTTGGAACGACGGCATTATAACGCCTCTCGGCTCGCAAACCAGCAAAATGTCTCGTCACACGGTCAAACACAACGAGATCCAGTCAACCCGTTGACTCGAAGGGATTGCTGGTTAGTTGCTTTGTTTTGAGGGGGTTTGACGCCGGTGTTTACGGCGCGGTTCACGTTAGCTTGTGTCCGCAGCAACAAGACGCAGGTCACGAGGATGAGAAATCTACACATGTTTCTTGTGTTCAGTTGAAAGTCTGTTTTTGTGATGTCAGTGTGCAAAATTTGCTTCACGATAGAGCTCTCAAGTCAGCGTTTTCGAACGATTGCGCTAATTATCACGCTATCCACGTTATGAGTACAGTATCGCTTAAATATAAAGATAGTTTTTGTAATAAGAACGTAGGTTCGTCGTGCGCTCAATACATGCGACCAAAGACGTTATAACAGTATATCTGCCAATGCGATCAGTCACATTATGGACGGTTCAATTTTGCAGTCACTCAGATTGGCATTTCATATGTCCTGCATTCATTCGCACGTCTGTTCATATTTTCCTATCGTGGATAATACACCCTGAGTGGGAATGTGGTTAAGTATCAAAAACATTTTGCACTAAGAGTTTTGGCCCAAGCTAGTAGCATTTTTGACCATTTATTACGAATAGATATAAAGTAAAACATGTGTACTGCATAATGTGCAAATAACTTGTGTTGCGTTCGGGTACTCTGGATTCTTCTCACATTCAAAAAAATGCCTGTTAAGTCCAGCAACTATTCAAAATTGTCCAAGGTGTAGTAAATCCAGGGGTAATCTGCTATATGTGGAGTGTCATATGACCAAGCGGGTTAGCGGACTTCCTGTGTATGCCTCGATGACGAGTCGAACAACCGGTTGATGACCTCATGGTTTCAACTCGTTAGCATTTTGTTTGCTCTGAGCCTGGTATCTTCAGACAAACATTAAATACCTGTCATCCAATACTATTCATTTATACAAACGTGATATATACCAAAGATTGTTTATTGTAAAACAAACAGAGCGATAAAGAAGTAAAATGAGCTGTTCTTTTGGGACTGTTGTGAATTTTAAATGATCCAGTGTCACTTGTTCCTCCTTTTTTAGTTCATTAGCCAGAGAGGAAGACAGCAGGATTTGCGGTTGGTGACCTTGTGCGATCGGTCCCTGAGATGACATCACAGCAACCTCAAATCCACGGTGGGGCTATTCATCACCAGGTTGCCCACAATGACTCAGCTCAACAAGCCCAGCCTCACATTCAGCCTCATTATCTGGACTCAAATCCGAGCGGCGCCACCGCTGGCCGTCTGGACAACAGAGCTTTCATGCGCCGTCCGGGATGCTCCAGTTTGGCGACAACGAGCAGCGTTCCGGCCTGTCTTGTGAACTCCAGCGTTTCAAAAGGATCGGGGAGTTTTGAGCCCTGGCCTGAGGAGGCGGTCGACAAGTCGCATGGATTGAACTCGCTCCACCGCATGTTTGATATAGTCGGAGCACAGCTTACGCACCGGGACGTTCGAGTACTGTCATTTTTGTTCGTTGATGTGATCGACGAATACGAGCGCGGTGGCATCAGGAGCGGAAGGGATTTCTTGCTAGCGCTGGAGCGTCAAGGTCGCTGTGACGAGACCAACTTTCAGCACGTGCTCCAGCTTCTAAGGATTATCACTCGTCACGACCTTTTGCCTTACGTCACACTGAAGAAACGCCAGGCTGGTAAATACTGAGTAGTCTGATCATTATTTCCAAAATGGGATTTGAAAATGAAATAATAACAATCATATTTAATGGCAGATTGACTAAAAGGTCTACTTCCAGTGAAGAAATGCGTTTATTTTGGATCAACTATAAGGAATGTGTTTATTTTGGATCAAACAAACACAAGTGACACACAGAGGTAGTGTTGCAAGAAAAAAATACTAAAAGTACCACACCAGAAATTCAAATTTTGGATTAAGTGATTTTACATTTTGCAGAGATTATATGATAATTAACATACATTTTATAACACTGCACAGAAAGAGCTGGTTACCTAAAATCTCGAAACATAACCAGTGGTCGGTGGGTGCCGCGAGGAAAAATTGACAAAGGCTTTGATATAAAAACGTGGTTAGGTTTATTGAATAGATGAATTCAACCGAGTATAAACCTTTGATACATTCAAACTGGCTACAGTTAAGATTTTGAATTACTTTTTTGGGGGAGGGGGACCAAGTCAAAGCACTGTTAATGTTTAGAAAACATTTGTTGTTTTATTTTCAACTACACCAGGACAATGGAAAGCCGTTAATTTCCTTTAGGAAACTGACAACTCGAATATTTTAAATGGCATTTTTACCATCTAAGATAGTAAGCATAAAAATAGCAACTGTTTTCTTGAAAGGATCGGTGCTGGTCGGCGCTCAGGAGACAAAGACGACACTCAACAAAAGACCAACGTTCCCAAATGCTATTTAGCCTCAATAACTGGCATATTTATTTTGACCAAATGCAAGTTCTCAAAACATAGTTGACATTGCGTGAAATCAATATATGAGCCCCTTACCTATGCCGAGAAGGTGGAGAGCCGTTCACCCAGGTAGAGCTCTGCTTGTCAACCAGCTGGGCGTCCGTACGAAACCCGCAGCAGACTCTACCTGTTTGTACTCTGCATCTCTTTATTATACTTTTCAGTTGCGTGCGAGAGAAAGGGCGGGTGGCCTACCCGTCCCACCTGGCGCCGCAACGTTTGTTTCCTGATTTACTATTGACACCTAAGTGTGTCCTTCAGGCTCTGAAAAACATCTTACGCAGCCATAACTGTCAAGACATCCCACAACAATGTTCGTCTTTGGTATGCATGCGAACAAGATAGTGAAAAACAAGTGAGTGAAAAACAACTTATATAACCATGGTTGCACAATACATTCGGGTATTCAACGGTTATGGGAAGCATCACTAATTAACACTCCTCTCAGCAACCTAAATATATTTTGTTTTCTCAGTATCCTGAGACAAACACGGCAATGACACTGTGATTAACATTTTGTGTGATTTTAAAAAGCTACATAAGCAACACGGTGCGACTGCGTGAAAGTGTTGGCCTCACAGTTCTGGGGACCCAGGTTTAATCCTAGTGTGGAGTTTGCATGTTCTCCCTATGCCTATGAGGATTTTCTCCAGGCAGTCCGGTTTCCTCCCACATCCCAAAAACATGCAACACTAATTGGACACTAAATTGCTCCTAAGTGTGATTGTGAGTGCAGCTGTTTGGCTCTATGTGCGCTTCAATTGGGTGGCATCCAGTTCAGGGTGTACCCCGCCTCCTGCCCGTTGACAGCAGGGATAGTCTACAGCACTCCCGCCACCCTTGTGAGGATAAGCGGCTAAGAAAATGGATGGATGGACAAAGCCACATTAGCTTCACAATGACATCCAGATGTATTTCATCTCTCTCAGCCAGTGACTCTGATGAGCTAGTTTTGCTGTTGATGCTAATATTAGCGCAGTTGCCTATGCTTGCTGCAACATGTTTTGCAATAATGTGGTAGTGTTAGTTTCAAGTACTTTTGTCAGAAGCAAAGTTGAGTCTTTTGTTGGACAATTGACCCCTCCGTGGATATTGCGCAATCCGCGTCACTGACCAATCAGAGGCCAGAGATCTGCATAGACCAAAGCCCATTTTTGCTCCCACCATTTTCTCTGACAACATTGAATGGTCCAGTATAGGTTTAGTTGGCGTTTTATCGCGTATTTGGGTTATTTAACAAAAAATATGGTTAAGAGGTGTAGTCACTGACTTTATAATAGTGACGACAGGTATCCTGAAAGGCTAGTTGGTGGAGTTCGATTCGTACCCTTTCCAAAACCGAAGACCCAGTACGAAAAATGCCTTCAATGGGTCAAACTTTGTTGAAGACCGCATCATCAACTAAATCCATCTAATATCAACCGAAACACGTTTGCACGAAGGTATGCCCTATATTTGATTTTCAATACATGTCTCTAGCATAACACTGCTGCGTGTGAACGATTGACACACTTATTCTTTGTTGAGCGATATTTAGTGATGATCGGACTGCACAAACGTATCGATTTCTTGCTGGCTCGCGGCCGCAGCTTAACCAGACTGTGTTTGCACGAAGATATGCCCTAAATTTGATTTTTAATAGACGTCTCATATAAATGAATGAGACGTTCTCCGCTAGCATAACATTGCTACGTGTGAACGATTGACACTTATTCTTTGTTCAGCGATATTTAGCGATGATCGGATTGCACAAACGTATTGATTTCTTGCTGGCTCGCGGCCAGAAGCTTAACCAGACTGTTTGCACGAAGATATGCCCTAAATTTGATTTTTAATACACGTCTCGTATAAATGAATGGGACGTTCTCCGCGAGCATAACATTGCTACGTGTGAACGATTGACACACTTATTCTTTGTTGAGCGATATTTAGCGATGATCGGACTGCACAAACGTATCGATTTCTTGCTGGCTCGCGGCCGAAAGTTAACCAGACTGTGTTTGCCCTAAATTTGATTTTTAATACACGTCTCGTATAAATGAATGAGACGTTCTCCGCTAGCATAACATTGCTACATGTGAATGATTGAATGAAATCAGAAGCATGGTGTCTCTCTCAGTTAAGAATGTATTGTATTTAGAATCTATAATATATCGTTGATTTGAATGAAATCAGAAGCATAGAGTCTGTCTCAGTTCAGAATGTATTGTATTGTATTTGCCATTTTTACTGTTTGTCTTACGTCAGCGCACGTGGCGTGATGTCACTTCTGGAGGCGTGGTTAAGTGCCCTGTACGGAGGGGTCAATTTTCACGCAAATGCAACTAAAGTGTTCTCGGCCAGAAGGGTGTGCAATAAGGTCTCGCTGTTCCCTTTTTGACCAGTTTCATTTTGCCAAAAATGACATGTTAAAAGTAAAAGTACTTGTATTTGTCACTCAACATTGCTTTCTGCATTCAACCGATGCAGATGCAGTGCCCAGCAACCATGTGGTTCTTGGAAACCAAATCTAAATTCTGTCAGCACCTTTTTCAGTGAAGGTGACTGAAATTTGAGATTGAAAAGATTTTGAGTAATCCTATTTAATAACATTGTACAGCATTTGTGTGTGTGTGTGTGTGGGGGGGGTGACAACAGAGCTCTGGGTATTACTATAAAGTATGAGTGTTCTAGTAGTGTCGAAATACTCTTGTTTAAACAATGACATGAATTCCCCTTTTGAGTCTTGCACAAGCAACCACAAAAAGCAACAGAAACAGGCGAGAGCAGTATTAGATAAATGCAGCAACCACATGAAATTTAGGCTGGGTCATTACCTAAGTTTATCAATTAATTGGAGTTTATTTTTCACGATGATTATTCTGTTATTTATTTTTATGCAACCTCCCATAATTGAAACTTTTTAGACCAGTTTTTTTTTTTTTTTTTTTTGGTCGCAGGCCACATTGCAGTTATGGTTTCCCTCAGATCACCTCATCATATTTACACGAAATTTATGAACTAGTTTTGGAATGAAAAATCAAGGATAATGGGTTTTTCAACTATTTTTCACAAACACAAAAAAGCTTGCAATATCTCAACATTATCTTATGATAAATTTAAATTTTGGTACAGATTTGAACAAAAATCATGGAAGCTCATATACATGATTTGCCATCACGGGCCACAGAAAAGCATGCGGAGGGCCGGATCTGGTCCCAGGGCCTTGAGTTTTAAACCTATGGTTTAGATAAACATCACGGCCGTGAATGGAGACGAGCTCATTTACAAAAGCAGAGTCTCTGTTGCCAATTTAGTGATTGTAGCGCAATATCTAGGAACATTCCCTATTCATCTACGAAGTTTAACTTACTGCTAATAATCAGACAGTTTTCCAAATGATGAGCCCGGTGGAAGGTGCTGGATATTGCCATGGTGACATTTTTTCATTGCAGAAGTACCGTAATTTCTGGACTATAAATATAGCCCATCAGATTATAAACCTCACCCAGTACATTTTTAAAGGAAAAAACATTTTGTACATACATAAGCCGCACCTGTCTATAAGCCGCACGTGCCCACATTGAAACACAAGATATTTACAAAGAAAGACGATGCACAGAAAGAGTTTTCAAAGTTTTAATAATATACCTCAGCTTTTCTTTCCAAACAGTGCCTGTGCCGCGGCAGTAACACAGCACTAACAGGGCTGGGTAGAAAAACATACCAGTAAAAGTCACTGAGACGCGGCTGTAACACAGCAGCAACACGGTTCAGGTCACCTGCTTTTATTACCTCTGAAAGCTTCTTTTGTCTTTTTACATTTTCCATGACAAGGGTCTGTTTATGCTAATTTTATTCTTGCACAATGCGCGAAGTTACATTAAACTTGCGTCTTCCTCGACACATATATTCCACCTGTCTCACTCTTACCTATTCTGCTCGAGCGCCCCTGGCAGCCGTTGGAAAAAAAATGCATAAATTAGTCGCATGATTGCATAAGCCGCAGGATTGAAAGCATGTGGCAAAAGTCATGGTTTATAGTCCAGAAATTACGGTAGTTATTTTTTGACATGTTGGAAACTTTTGACCCGGGGTATGTGCATACAACCACAAATGTTTTATTGCTTTTTGAGAACAGACAGAGGACCAACTGACCCATGCAGTTAGGCTTATTTATTGATATCAAATTGTTGTAACTTTTAAAATGTTAGGTATTTAAGGGTCCTATTTGGATAAAATTTTTTGACAAAGGTTTTCAAGGGGAAAAGGTCATTTTCACTTATTTCATGTGAATTTGTACTAAAAACTGTTTCTGTCACGACTGTGTAAACGCACAATGAATTGAACCACAAACCAAACTCCACAAACTGACCAGGTTTAAAAGAGTTGATCAGAAAAGGCGTATGCAAGTGGGATAATAAAGATAACAAAAAGCGCCGGAACAAAGGGTGTGAAAACAAAAGCAACCAGAAAAACAGACAACATATATGCAAAAAAAAAAAACACCCCACTGATGAGGATGGGTGGTAGGTGTGAACTCTCCCCACCAAACACCTCCATGAAACTGAAAACAAGGGGAAAAAACACCACCAGAGTGCAAAGCAAAAGAGGATATAAACGTTTCAAAATTTGTTTGGTTTCAGGAGAAATAAAGCAATTCACAGGAGACAAAAATAAGCAAAACGTGTGTTGATAATATTTTCATTTGTTTTTTTTCTGTAAGTGAATGAAGAAGGCAACGATTGCAAACGGAACTTGGATTTTTGGCCAACATGCTAATTTTATTTGATCACCCACTCACTGTCTCCCTCTATAGTTGGATCAGATCCATTTTTGCCATCATGATAGTGAATAATGGAGTTATAGCTCGTAGGTGTCAAACTCCAGGCTTGGGGGCCAAATCCAACCCGCCACATCATTTTATGTGGACTGCGAAAGCAAATCATGTTCATCAATTTCTGTGATTTTTGATCAAGTCTGTACTCAAATTCCAGATTGTTGTAACAATGAACAATACTGTTAAGATACTGCCTTTTACCGTTTTTCTACAGTAGCTTAATACTTGAGCAAAGTATTATAATTATCGTCTTTCAAAACTAGTTATCCCTCAATTTGTTATGTCGTGGTAACAATACAGTTTGGTGATCAAAAATGTATCGATGGTTTCACTGGTCTAACGGCCCTCTGCGGGAAATCATGGACAAAATTGAGTTTGACACACCTAATATAGATGGTTAGAATACTAGCATGAAATACATGTACAAGTATGTATATTCACAGCATCAGTGGTGTTCCTCAGTGTGCCCAGATCCTGTTGACAAGTATCTGGAAGAGACGTCAGTGCGCTACATTTCACCTAGAGGAGCCATAAAGGGCAGGGACTGTGTTCCTCACAAAATGACAGGTGGGTATACGCGTGTAAGTTCTCTCATGGTCGGCCCAAGAAAAAAGTTGTTAGGCTTGCTTCAATCGCAGATCTCCCAGTCCTCACCTAGCTCTGTGCCGTGTTCCGACAGGACCCTATGTTGGCCCGTCCCGAATGAAAGCAGCTCCTGTACCAAATGGGTTTTGGAAGCGAAGCCATTCCTCAGCTGACTTCAGAGAAAAGCAAACTTGTGGTATGAAGTAATCGCAGAGCTCCACAGAATATGGATGCATGTGTTTGTATACTTGCACACACACGACAAGGTCAATTCATTTGTTTTCCGTTGTGTACTGATGACATTTGGGATTTCAGATCAAAAGATGAATATGAGGCAGAAGTTAAGAAGTCCATCTTTTATTTCCTAGTATTGACATCTAGAGCTACTATGCAACTCAGGACCGAGCACTTTTTGTCTGAACCCGCCCACTTTTCAGGAGCGATGGTGGTTTGCGTTGTGAACTGTACTGTTGGGAAAATGCCCATCCGATCAACTCTAGTCATGTAGGAGGAAAATTGCTGGAATGCTGATCACCCACCAAAACTTTATGCCAATTGCAGAATATGTTTCATTTTAACATTTGCGGACGATCACAAAAAACGTACCGTAATTTCAGGCCTACAAGCCTCGACATTTTTCACACGCTTTCGACCCTCCGGTTTATGCGGTGATGCGGCTAACTTGTGATTTTTTTTTTTTATCGGCCGCAAGAGGGCACTTGAGTGGAAAAGGTAAGAACTTGGCAGAATATATGTGCCGAGGAAGTGGCCGGTCCTGTTAACGCTGCGCTAGCGTGTTGCTGCTGTGTTACTGGCGTGTCTCAGTGGTATTTACCGGTTTTATTTTAACTGGCCCTGTTAGCATTAGCGCTCCGCTAGCGTTAGCGCAAGCGTTAACTCTAGGGTTAGTGCGAGCACAGGGGTCACCGACACGGTGCCCGCGGGCGAATGGCAGCCCGCGAGGACCATAGAAGGCGCTTGCGAGGTATGTTCTAAAAATACCACAAATTGTTACTATTACTTGTGCTCTAAATTCTGAATCTGACTTGCTTACGTGAATTAAAATTTTAAAATACCTGTAATGTCATTTACTACAATAATAAAACAAAAATATTTTATGTACGTGCAATGAACTGAGTCTGAAATTTGCCGCAAACAGGTCAAGGAGCCCTTCATACAATCGGTGCTCACGAAGTAGCCCTCAAAAAGGTTGCTGAACCCTGTGCTAGCGCTAGCTTTAACGCGGCGCTAGCGTTAAACCCTTTCTGTGTACCATCTTTCTTTGTAAATATCTCGTGTTTCAATGCGGGTTTCAATGTGGGCACTTGCGGCTTTTACACAGCTTTGTATGTACCAAATGGTATTTCCTTTACAAATGTACTCGGTGAGGATTGTAACCAGGTGTGCTCTGTAGGCCAGGAATTACGGTATCTCAAAAACATGCAAGGTATGTTAATTGAAGACTCTTAATTGCACACAGGTGTGAATGCTTTTTTTTTTATATGTGCCCTGGGATTGGCTGGGGACCATTTCAGGGTGTACCCTGCCTGTTGCCCAAAGTCAGCTGGGATAAGCTCCAGCACGCCTGTGGCCCTAGTGAGCATAAGCGGTACATAAGATGAATGAATGATTTAGTACTAAGAACACTTCAAGGACATTAAAAAAATGAACATTTGTACCCTGGGCGGCACAGTGACTCAGTTGGTAAAGCATTGGCCTCACAGTTCTGAGGACCCGGTCGGGTTCAATCCCAGCCCCACCTGTGTAGAGTTTGCATGTTCTCCCAGTGCCTGCGTGCATTTTCTCCGGGCACTCCGGTTTCCTCCCACTTCCAAAAAACATGCAACATTAATTGGACACTCTTAAGTTGCCCCTAGGTGTGATTGTGATGGCTGTTTGTCTCCATGTGCCCTGCAATTGCCTGGCAACCATTTCAGGGTGTACCTCGGCTCCTGCCCGGTGACAGCTGGGTTAGGCTCCAGCACTCCCTGTGACCTTCGTGAGGATAAGCGGCAAAGAAAATGGATGGATGGATTTGTACCCTGTAAAAATGGAGGGCAAAAACTCCCAAGTCTAGAATGGACTAGAACTACTGATAAGAGTCAGAAGTCAGCTAAATGGCCAGTTTTCCACATTAGAAACTTCTTGGTATGTAACTGCAGTACAATGGAGATATTGACCATCCTTCTGCTCGACTTCCACAGATATCCGCTTGCGCGTTCGTGCTGAATATTGCCAGCACGACTCTGCCCTTCAGGGCAACATCTTTTCCAACAAGCAAGAGGTTGTGGAGCGACAGTTTGAGCGCTTCAACCAGGCCAACACCATCCTCAAATCCCGAGACTTGGGCTCCATTATCTGTGACATCAAGTTCTCTGAGCTCACTTACCTGGATGCTTTCTGGAGGGACTACATCAATGGCTCATTGTTAGAGGCCCTGAAAGGAGTTTTCATCACAGATTCTCTGAAGCAGGCAGTGGGCCACGAGGCTATAAAACTATTGGTCAACGTAGATGAAGAGGATTACCAGGCGGGACGTCGCAGACTTCTTTGTAATTTGGTGACGAGCGGCGATCCTCCCGGAGGTATCAAAGACTGCGTGTCTTAGACGCGAGCTCAAGCATCCAGAAGGAATACAACTGTGCCTCCCCGTGGGGAATTGCGAAAAAAAAAAAAAAAGATGTGAGGATGTCGCGCATATGGTGCCCGTGTCTGGACTCTGTGTGTGTGTGTGTGTGTATCTGGAATTCCAGCAATCCCACTTGTTTAGCGCAATGGTCGGAGGATAGTTGTCGGACCCCAACGTATAGCATGCAAGGGGATTTTGGGACTGTGCGAACGACAAGAAGTAAGAAAATCCTCAGCTGTGTGAAGTCACTCCAAGTGAGGGGTCTACCGTGTTTTTTTTGTTGGTTTTTTGTTTTTTTTTGCAGATAATTTATTTTTTCAGGTCAGATCGGTTGTACTAACCCATTTAGAAAATGTTTATGTTCTGTAAAGCACCAACTTAACTAGCCTCACAGGTTGTGTTTTTAAGTTTCTGTTTTCCACCTGTATATGTAAGACCATTTTGTACTAACAGGACTGATTATTGCAAAAGTATTTCGTATTTAGTTTCAACTGAAGTTGGACGATGTTTCCCTAATGTTTCTTATACTATTTTTACCACAAATTCACCAAATAATTTTAAACATTATTTGTCATGAGAACAATATATGGTGGAAGTGAAAATGGTTGCCATTAAATGCATTGGGATTTTGACAACGATGTACAGTCACTGGAAAAAGGAAGTAGACTTTTCACTTTGATACTTTACACGTCAGGATGTTATAGGGGGAAAGCTGCTCCTTATCTGGTTTTAAATGGGAAATATTAATTAAGGGAATTTTTAATCGCTTCTACTCAGATGAATGTGTCCTTGGAGATCAATTTGTCACTCATCACGTGGAAAAATTACACAACCAATGGACCATTACGATGGCGATCTTAAGCTCCGCCCCACTAACCATGTCCCACAAGCTTCCAAAATGGCGATTGAACAGAACATGTTTGAAATCGATTCTCTTATCGCGTATTTGGATAATATTGGGGTGTGTTTTTTGCCAAATGCGTCAGACTTGTCCAAGAGAGTTCCACAGAGAGGTCTCAACTATTTCACGCAAGTATATGTACACGAAATTAAGATTTTGGACAGCGCAGGACGCAATGTCAAGAGTTACAGCAAAATGTAATCTTATCGATGCAAAAAAGTTTAACGCCTCACAAACTTCACATTGAAATCCAACAGGACAAAATAGTGGCATCGAACCGCACATGTAAAGCACGGTGAGTACTTTTTACTTAGAAAAATCACGAGTAATATCATTGTAGTCTTTATAAGTGAGTTGGTGTATTCATTTGACCTGGCTCGTCATGGAACCCAGTGCTCTGTCTTAAAAAGTCCGACGTGATACAAATGGGCAAATAGACATTTCTCTTGCATGACATGGCGCATTTACGTATCACTAATCTGGTATAAAACACGACACACTTCATTCAGCAGGCCAGAGATACACTTACAAAGTCAAAGTTGTTTTCCTGCAATGTATAACGCACCTATAATAGTTAAATCAAACTCAGAGAGGATACTTCTCCCTCACTTACCTTCGAACATACAGCCTTGTGTTTGTTGATATTGTCCACATTTAGTTGTACGTGTGCTCTTCCGCGAGCCTTAATCCATCGTAGACACTTCCTCAACTGTATTTTAGGCTTTGAAAAACGAATCAACCCGACCCCTTGTGACCAAGCAGGATATTTTTCATCAGAATTGCGCATTCCCCAACTATTTTTTTCCAAGCGCACGCTATTGACAACCAGCATTGCTTGTGGGACAATATGGTGAGAGGGTCGTGTCAAGACAGGGGTTAAGACAATGCGGCTATCTGATTGGCTGTTATTGTACAAGAGATTGACAGGTCGGAAAGGTCCATTATTTTATGCTCAAGTCAGAAAATGTGTCCCGAGGCAAACTGTTCAGATTTTTGCCCTGAAACAGTGAGGATGATTTGAATAATAACTCCCCCCTCCTCCCCATTCACACGCACGACCCATCTTCATTGCTGTGACTGAGGGAAAGAGGTTGCTCCCCAAACATCTCACAAAACATCCTCTCCCTAATACAGAGCAGTCATCCTGTCCCATGTGCAGAAAAACACCCCCAAAGCATGATGCTACTACCCCCATGCTTCACAGTCGGGATGGTATTCTTGGGATGGAACTCATCACTCTTCTTCCTCCAAACACGGTTAGTGGAATTATGATCAAAAAGTTCCATTTTGGTCTCATCTGACCACAAAACTTTCTCCCATGACTCCTCTGTATCATCCAAATGGTCAGTGGCAAACTTAAGACGGGCCTTGACATGTGCTGGTTTAAGCAGAGGAACCTTCCGTGCCATGCATGATTTCAAACCACGACGTCTTAGTGTATTACCAACAGTCACCTTGGAAACGGTGGTCCCAGCTCTTTTCAGGTCATTGACCATGTCCTGTCAATCAAGGGAAAGGGTTTTTTCCCAACTTGTTGTTTGGTAACACAAAAATGCTTGTAATATCTCAATGTTATCATTTATGATGGGACAATTTGAAATTTTGGTACACACTTGGAACAAAAAATCATGGAAGTTGATAGACGTGATTTGCCTCCGCGGGCCACTTAAAATCATGCGGCGGGCTGGATTTGGCCCCGGGCCTTGAGTTTGACACCGGTGTCATAGGGCAAGAAATGTTCCTTTTAATTTCTCAAGGTTTGTCCTTTTCTTGGATATCTGATATATTAAGTGGTGATCTTTGTCATATTTTCCATCATTTCTGAATATGTTTTGCATCACCCCAGGAACAGACAAAGTAAAGTGAGAGTAGAAGATGATGGTTAGTGTGGATCATCCATCCTTCCATTTTCTGAGCTCCTTATCCTCATGAGAGTTGCAGGAGTGCTGGAGCCAATCCTAGCTGTCATCGGGCAGGAGGCGGGCTGGTTGCCAGCCAATCGCAGTGCACATGGAGACAGACAACAGTCACACCGAGGGGCAATTCGGAGTGTCCAATTAATGTTGCATGATTTGGGGATGCGGGATGAAACCGGAGTCCCCATAGAAAACCCTTCCAGGCATGTGGAGAACATGCAAACTCCACACGGGCGGATCCAGGATCGAACTTGGGACCTCAGAACTGTGAGGCCAAGACTTTGCAGCTGATCCAACGTACCACCTGATTATCACACTTCCCGAAATGAAACATCACACTGTATCTATGTGATCAAAGTAGACAAATATGGAAACATTATGAAGACATTTAATCAAATTCCATTTTTATTAAATAATCAAATGTCAGCATAGTTACAGAAGGCAATTGATGTCTGTTTGATCCACACAAAATGCATCAATGTCAACACTGAAGAAATAACTTGAGGATGAATTACAAAGGACACAGTTGAGACAAGCCAATGTGGTTGTGACCACCATAATATGAATAATAATAATAATACAAATTCCATCTGCTTTTGTCTTTGCAACAATGTCCAAAATGGGGAAAAAAAGGTAGTCGTTTCTGCTACATTTGATGAATCTCACGTAAAAACATTTTTTAAAGAATTGACATGACATTTCTTAATAAGATGACAATATATTACAAAGATATACATTTTTAACAATATTTTGACACAGAATATTGTACTGATAGTCAGGTACCTAAAGATAATTATTAAAAAAAATAAAATAAAATAAAAGGGATGTCCATGTGAGTTAAATGATTTAAAGTCTACCAATCTTATTTTCTATACTCTCATCGCAACAATTATCGGTTGCATTTGCGGTCGTTTGACGATTCCAAATTTGAATTTGAGGACAGAAATGACGCTTCCCATTGATTGTAACAGAGCAAAAATAAAAACTCCACTTGTTAGCAGCTGTTCAAGCCTGGAACAACTTAAAACCGTTTGAAAACATACTAAAATGTAGAGATTTGCTGAAATATTCCCATTGGTAATGACAAGAGGTGGTACTTGGAGTTGTGAACTTAAATATCGTTAACATGAAACAAAAATGATTGCATGTGTGGCTCACATTGTCTTGACGTAACGGCATCATGGAAGGTGGTCGGTCGGATTGTACGTCGGTGCTGTGGTGCCAATGAGGTCGCGTTCGGACTAGTAAGCCTGACCAGTCTCTACCTGCAGCAGTCCCAAAACACCCGAATGGTCGGACAGCTTCACCCTGCGCTGGCCGGACAGGCCCACGTTCTTGGCCAGGCAATTCATAGCAGCTGGAGAGGACGAGACAAAGGCATTTTTCCATCACGCAGCTCTATGCTATTGTTTACTTTACGCGCATTGAGAATGCAGCGTTCGATATCACTGGAACTTTTATTCTCCCATAATTTTCAAGTTAGGTTGCAGTGGGACCAGATTGGAATTTGACCAGGAAAAATAGGCCTCTACAGCAAAGGTGTCAAACTCATTTTTGGCGCGGGCCACATCCTAGTTCCAGTTTCCCTCAGAGGGCCAAACCACAAAAATCTTTAACACACAAAATATCTGAAATAGTTTTGGAATCAGAACACTATCCTAAAGTGTTTTTCAACCAATGTTCATGTTTGGATGTTTGGTTACACCAAAAAAAAAAAAAATGAAAATAACATCTAAATGTAATCATTTATGATATATGACTAAAAATTTAGAATAGATTGTCACAAAAATCATGGAAGTTGATTTGTCACCACGGGCCACATAAAATCATGTGGCAGGCCAGATCTGGCCCCCAGGTCCTTGAGTTTGACACCAGTGGTCAAAAGTGTTTTCATACAACCCTGTTACAAAAAAAAATTTTGCCATCTAGAAGAAGAGAAAGAAAAGGAGCTACGACCACACAGAAATGACATCATTGATATGATAATATGTCGGCCGAAGGTAAGTCATCTTTTCTAATTTATTATGCTATTTTTATTGCCCTGTTAGCATGGCAGCTGACAGGTCCCATTTGAAAATGTGCATGGTGCTACGAAGCGTAAAATCCGACAAAGGAGACCCCGGACTGTTGAACAGCTGAAGCTGTGCATCAAGCAAGATTGGGAAAGAACTCCACCAACAAAGCTTCAACAATGAATGTCCCCAAACATTGATTGAATGTTGATAAAAAGAAAAGGTGATATCACACCGTGGTAAACGTGATGAAATTCTTATCTTTGTAAATGTAGGTTGAGCATGATTTGCAAATCATTGTATTCTGTTTTGAAAACAACCTCCCAACTTCATTCGACTTGGGATTGCATTTTATTTGGATGATTCAAAGCGAGCGATAAGAGGACGGCGTGCCAGATAAACAGACAAAATGCGGCAAGGAAGTAATAACAGGCAGCCCGTAATAATAACGCAGGTTTTCTGAAAGCTGGCACTAATGCTCAGCACCTTTCTCAGATGTGGCTCCTCCCTTGACGGCTCCTCTTTTTTTGGACATGACGAGAGGGAGAGGAGCGTTGACAGCGATGTGACGTGACGCGGTGTGCTTGTGCGCGGATAAGGAGCGCGTGTCCGTTAGGATGCTTCCGCGCATGGCGTACACAGAAAAAGGAACGTGTCACGCTCGGAGGAAGGAGCGCATCTAAGGGCGGGCAAGTCTGTCATCCAGGAGCACTTTGGGAACCTCGGAGGTTTAGTGAGGCCTTCCACGTGAAGCTTTCCTGTCCCCGTCAGACAGATTTACACCTTAAAGCCCTGCTGAGCAGTCACACTGAGACTCTTGTGTGTCCAAGGTGGAGCCCGTCGCGCAACACACAAACATGCGCGCTCGCACACTCCGCAGCTATTTTGACAGGAGAATATGTTCTTTAATCCGTCAGGTGCTTTTTGAATTAGAGCAAGAGTGAAACGCCTGAAGTAAAGTTAGTTTTGGAGGAAGAGCAAGTGGGGGTTGATGGAAGGCTTCAGCCGAACCGGAATACGGAACCTGGAGGGGATCACGTTAGGCTGAGCTCTCTATGGTATCGCTTTACATCCAGATTGTTACAATCCGGCGCAAATATAGAGCAGAATCAAGGAGCTCATCGGTGAAACGAAAACATTCCTTGTGGAGGCTTCTGGAAGTGTTTCTAAACATCCACCCCGATTTTTTTGCCCCTCTTCAGAACCCATTGTTCACATGATGGCTTGTCAGCTTGCTTCTATATACAGGGAGTCCTCGTTCTTCTGTTGGCTACAAAGATCACAAAACAAGGTTCTTTGATACTTGTCGAGATGGAGAGGAATGAGGACCAGGTTCCTCCGCAATAGCTGAAGCTCTCAGCAGGAATGCTCAGTACGTCGTCTTGCTTATTTCAATGTATTTGTTTCTTATACAAAGTATTCTGATGTAAATTCTGACTTTAATGGATTTAAGTCCACTTTCAAGTGAAGTCACTACTGTAGGAACGGATCCAAGTCATAGACCGAGGACTCCCTGTATTGCAAACAAATGGAAGCTGTTGCAGGGAAAACATTGCTCAGTGGAGCAAGCAGATTCCAATACGGTATATTTTCCTTTCAGCTTGTCCCGTTAGGGTTCGCCACAGCGTGTCATCTTTTTCCATCTAAGCCTATCTCCTGCATCTTCCTCTCTAACACCCACTGTCCTCGTGTCTTCCCTCACATCAAGCTTTTCTTTGGTCTTCCTCTCGCTCTTTTGCCTGGCAGCTCCATGCTCAGCACCCTTCTACCAACATAGTCACTCTCTCGCCTCTGGACATGTCCAAACCATCGAAGTCTGCACTCTCTGACCTTGTCTCCAAAACATCCAACTTTGGCCGTTTTGCTAGGCATCTTGTGGTATCCATAGGCAATTGTAAATCTCACCTGATTTTTTTTTTTTTTATTTTTTTTTTGCTATTCGTGGAAGGTCTTGGTCCCTAACCCCTGCAAAGAGAGGGGGCTCACGATATGACTCACAGCAATGAAATGTTTTATCAGTCCTTTTTTTTTTTTCAAGCACTTGTTACCTTCCAGGTCACGGGTGAGTTGGAGCTAATCTTTGCTGACTTTGGGGGTACCGAACAGACTCGTCACCTGTCAATTGGAGGGCGCACACAGTGGTTTTCGTCACCCTGGAACCCATATTTTCCATCCACCTATCCATTTTTTAGCTGCTTATCCTCACAAGGTTACAGGAGTGCTGGAGCCGATCCCAGCTGTCAACGGGCAGGGGGCGGGGTACACCCTGAGCTGGTTGCCAGACAATCGCGGGGCACAGAAAGACAGACAACTCGCGATCATATTTAAGGGCAATTTAGAGTGCCCGGAGAAAACCCACACAGGCACGGGGAGAACACGCAAACCCCACCCAGGTCTATATTGTAGACTGCACATTTCAAATGAACTTGAATGTGAATGTAATTGATAACTGACATCCACGTGGTGAAATGAGAGGAAGTGCATACTTTCTCGTTTGTGTGTGTGTATTTTAGCCTTTTTTTTTTTTTTTTTTTTTACCTCAAGAGACGCTGTCACCATGATTTTCTTTTTAAAAATACAGTTTTCTCCGATCTGTTCAACTTGACAAGGGGAGGCGCGGTGGTGAAAATGGTAACTACGGCAGATTCTTTGTTTGCAGTTGGAATCTCAGCTCCAACCTTCCCGTGTGGATCAATCAGTCAATCAATCAATCAATCAATCTGTCTGCGCGTCCATCCATTCATTCGTTCGTTTTTCCACCCGCGTGACATCAGACCCACAGTGCCTGCTGGAGTCAGGTTCCTTTTCCGTCCACTAGATGGCAGTGTGAGCTGTTCCTGTAGCGTTGCGCGCTATCTCCTCAAGTCGGGCCAAGGACAGCTTGAAACAGTTTGTCTCGCAATCACCGAACTCATCCCTTTAAAATATTACAAAACTGGATTTAAAAAAAATTATATTTGTGGTTCAAAAAAAAAACAAACTAAAGAGTGCCTTCATGATTTTGTCAACCACCACAGCACTTTAGGATGTCATGCTGACGTCGGGCCTTATTAAACTGATTAATATTAATGAAATGTGCGTGACACGACATGGCATTTTTTGGTTTTTTTTTTTAGTTTAAGACAAAATGCATTGATTTCATAACTCACTGTTAGGTTTGGGCAACAGCACTAGGATACAGGTAGACCACTATTGGGTTGAAAAAGACCCACCTTATGGAATAAGGTACGCCATTTTTATTTCTAATTCCCCCATTTCCATTCACCCGGGACTTGTCCTTGGTTATCTATGCTAAGTAGAAAATGTTGTTCCAGAAGAAACGGTGTGTGGCGGAAGATAAACGACCGGCGAGCACTTCTGATTCCGAGTATAGAGGTCGTGGGTGCGAATCCAGTCTTCCCGTTGGCGTTTGGATGTTCTCCCAGTACCTGTGTGGGATTTGTCTGGGTATGCCAGTGTCCTCCCACATTCCAAAAACATGCATGGTAGCTTAATTGAAAACTTGCAACCTTGTGTGATGTTTTGCAACTCACAGTTTGCTTTTCTCGACTCGCGGCTTAAATTTGCAGCAGTATGTGGGCCAGGGGAGCAGAGGCTCCCTTGTGGGGCCAAACTCAAAACCAGTTGGCTTTAAAAATCTAATCCAGAGGACCTATATTTTATTTGAATATCACACAAACGTAGCTAATTATTCATGATTTTTTATTTGTTGTAATTCTCAACACAACGGAAATGAAATAAATTAGCACTAAAGTGCACATTTTGTTTGGAATCCGAATGCCTCCGACGTCTGTTTCAAACCGAGGCTCTGTTGAAGCCGCTTGCGTGTGACATCACACCTAGACAACACCAGTAAAGACAATGGCTTCCTAAAAAGACAGATCATACACGCTGCGGGTGGGATCTCGAGGAGATAGACAGCACTGAAGAAAAAGTTTTTCTGGAATGTTCTGCGGAAGAGACAGGAACTGAAGAGGAGGAATTTTCTTGTTCTTGCCATGTTCGCAAAACATCCCATGCGGTTGCAGTTGTAATTCGACCATATACGTATGTTCGAACCGGAGTTGACAAATGCCACACAAGAACAGATTCGGCGAGACCTGACGAAGTCGACGCGGAACTTCGCACCCAAAACACAGACCGGTAGAAGCCTCAAGAAATCTAAGTACACCTTGTTGACGAAATAATTGAATTCAAACACGTTGAAACATCATCTGATGCTGCTTGCACGCAACAGTGAGTTGTTTATTGTTGTTGTTGTACTAGCGACGGAGTCGGCGTAAAACAATGATTGGAACCTTCTGTATCGTTCTGCGTTTAAAGATCACGTGTTTATATGTTTATTTTGCATGCATTTTGCATTATCGTTGCTAGCTTTTTCACGCTCTGGCTAAATGGTATCTAGGTGTGACATCACGTTCCCTAGAGTACTGGAACTTGCCGAATCTAAGCGACATTTCGAACAAAATCTTGAGACTGACTTGGACGCTAATTTATTTCATTTTTGTTGTGTTGAGAATTTTTTGAATGAAATTTTAGCTCCATTTGTATGATAGACAAATCAAATACATTTCCTCTGGATTAGACCTTTAATGAGACAAAATATGGTGTGTAAAGTCATCTGTAATTCTTGATACTCGGGGGTATTTTGATGAAAGCATGCAAAGGACGTGTTATTAATACACCTGGGATTGTTTTTAATTATAAAAGGGTGTGGGGGGAATTCTATTCTTTTCAAAAGAATGAAATCAATAAGCTTATTCAAAAAATGATTTTAAAATAGCCATTTTGTAAATGAAGAGAAATAATTGTCAAAACAACACTTGAAACACCACCATGATGACAATAATTTCATGTGCATGGTTCACCTATGTTGGTGTCAGTGAAAAATATTTGTACTATATTTCAGTTTTAAACCTACTTCGACTTTTTTTTTTACAAAATGTTATCTATTCATTCATTTTTCATACTGCTTGTCCTAATGAGGGTCATGAAGCCAATCCCATCTCATTTTGGCGTGGACCCTGGATTGGTGAACAGCCAGTTGTAGGGCACATAGTATTTTTTTTTTTTTAATTACTCTCACATTCACATCTGTGAGCTATGTTCAGTTTTCAAATAACCTCAGAAGCTTTTTTTTTTTTTTTTTTTATCTGAGAGGAAGCCAGAGTACCTGAACAAAACCCACACAAGCACAAGAAGAACCTGCAAACTTCACACGGGAAGACCAGAGGTGAGATCGAAGCAATGATCTCAGCCAACCAGCCAACCAACCCCAAAAACGCTATTGGTGGTTCATCAAGGCCTGTTCAAGAATTCAGGGGTTTTACAAAAACGATTTTTTTTTTTCAGCGCAATTATCTCCGGATTTTCACTAGTCACGATCCAGCCCGGTTGCTGTCTTCCCCCCACAGTACATCGGAGGAAAAGAAGCTTAACCCACGAGACTCTAGTCTGGTAGCTTGCCCTACTCTGCATTTGACCAACAATCACCAGATCCATGCGACAGGGATCAAGTATAATGCTCTTTGAGATCCTGTCAGCAAACGCTAGCTTGAGGCTGAAAAGTAAGCGACGAGTATCACGCCGGTATAAGTATAAGTATAAGCCGGGACACCGGCGTGACTTACTCTGGCCATACTGGGTGTACTGGTAGCCCACGGCAGCCACAGCCGGGTCCACGCTGTAGTTGGTAGCGCTGTACGTTGGGGGACAGTAGGACTGGGAAGATGAAAGGCTGTCCACCGTCTTACTGGAGGCCTCGGTGGAACGCTGGCTGCCGGGGGCCGACGCGGCGTTGGGCGGGGGGGCTTCCAACATGCTGTGGAGCGGCGACACCGAAAAGTCGTGCTGGGGTTGGGACGAAACGCCGCTCGGGTTACTCAGGATGCTCATCACCTGCGAATAGACGTCAGCGGAGGGTCACGTCATCATTGCAGCGAAATAGCCCGGATAAGATTTCAAGAAGCAAATATTAGTGGACAAAGTATTAATCGGACATTCTAAATTGTAAGTGCGGCTGTTTGTCTTGATGTGCCCTGTGATTGGCTGGCAACCAGTTCAGGGTGTACCCCGCCTCCTGCCTGTTGACTGCTGGGATAGGCTCCAGCACTCCCCGTGACCCTTGTGAGGATGAGCAGCTCAGAAAATGGATGGATGGATGGATAGTGGACAAAGTGCTTAATTTTGCAAATGGAATAATATTGCCTTAAATCCAAGTTTGAAGGAATTCCATGTTTCATGATTTCCTTCCCATCCAACTTACAGTGCAGCAGAGTTAGGCGTGTCCCGAACGGAAACCGGTCTGATGTCAGCACAAAAAAAAAAAAAAAAGCAAGGATATAATCAGATGTAAATATTCCGATTTGACCACTCCTATACAAGGAGCCCACGCCGTGCTAACCCTCTGGCAGCACCAGGTTGCTCAGGGGTTTATTATTATCATTAAGCAGCTTTTTTGGAACTGTTGAAGGCGTCACAATTAGAATGAGGGAATATTTTTAAATAACAATAATGTTCATCAGTTTGTATATTAAATATGTTGTCTTTTTAGTGTATTCAATTGAGTATAGGTTGAAAAGGATGTGCAAATCATTGTATTTTGTTTTTGTTTACACTTTACACATTGGAACTGGGGTTTGTACATGTAACATTTTAGTACAATACATTTGCATTGCATCTTTAAGAAATGCTGCTTTTTAAACTTTTATTGAGATAGTACACACAGATAGTACCCCTCCCCCCAATATTTAACCCTCAACTAAGACTAAAATCATGGTTTTTAGTATGTTTTTTTAAAAAAAAAATGAAAAAAAAAAAAAGCAGCCGGAATGGACCCATCTATTTTTTCACCACACATAATTTTGACCTATATGGCTTTTTGTAACTCCCGCCATGAAAATCCTCTTGAGGAATTTGTTTTGGAGAAGAAGCAGGAAGTGACGTTATCAGCAGGAGCCCTCTCAGGCGGCCTCGTGTGTTTATCCCAGTTTTACCTGCAGGAAGGTTAGCGCTTTGTTCCTTCGTTTTAGCCAAAATACCGGCTCGTTATATTGCTGGATATTGCCCGAACACTCAGGAGGATGGATTCACTTTTCACACTTTTCCAAAAGACCCGGTCCGTTGTGAAAAATGGATTGCACGGGTGCAAAAGGTGAGAATTCCGTGGGCTCCAAAATACAGGTAAGTGTGTATAGAGCTATTAAAAAACATAATAGTTGTCATCACTCGCGGCTGAGAATGCTACATACTGTCATACTGTCCGGGAGTCTGTTGTTAGATAGAACTGATCCACATATCATCTAAACGATAGGGTAATATTACCCAGGTCACTTCATTTGATTGTGAGACGGTCACTTCTTCGAAAAGAGCTTCTGTGTCACAAGGGGCGTCGGAAAAATCCGAAAATCTCTCTTCCTCTCCCATAGCAGGTGGCTCAGCGTCTTCTCAATGGCGACTGTCCCAGTGTGACGTCTGCTGATGACGTTGCAGGCAATATGGCTACCACTTGGATGTCCAGTGAGACTTTCGCAACTTTGCGCATGAATGGCACGCTCTCCGCTCATATTTATTTTTTCGTATAGACATTGAAGTCAATAATATTATATGTAATTTTCATAACAATATCTATTTTCCAATGAACATCAGGATGTCAGTGGCACTTTAAGCATAGTGTTAATGTGAATCATGTTACGGTGGCATGAAAAATCTCACTTGAAAGAGTTGAGAATTTTGTTAAATACTGGATTTGTTTATTCGTTTGTTTTTCTGCCATTGTCATCAAATTCTAAACAAATAATAAACATTTGGCTCTGCTTGTGGTGAGCTAATATACAGGGTTTACTTTTTGGGGGGGAAAAAGTGGAATAAATGGAGTTTGCATCGATATTAAAAAAAAATAATATTCCACCGCCTTTCGTTTTCCGTGTTAGCATACAGGTAAGTGCTCCTCCTTTGTGATTTCTGTCACACAGAGTAAAAGATCAAGGGACCAATACTGCGCTTTTGTGACGCTGTCCCGAGTCCCGTGATGTGTGCATGCCAGGTTGCCTAATAGTCAGTCTGGGCTTGATGTGCTCTCGATCGCGTCTTCAATAAATGCGGTTAGAAACATAACGTCGTCCACCTTGCCTTTGTATGAGTAACGGAGCTCAGGGATCAAAAATGGCCGCCGTACGAGGCAGCACAACAGGTAATGTCACGTGAAAACAACCCATTGACAATTTAGAGTTTTTCTGTGTGAGCACACAAATGTTGATCTCGAATTTATCTCAATAATGTTCGTAGCAGGTCTGACTATTTTATTTGGCGGCAGCTCAAGCAAAGCAGCATGCTTTTTTTTTTCCAGCCGACACCTCGCAACCTCCCAGTGTCACGGCTGCTCTAAATATAAACGCTCATCCGTTGTGATTGGTTGACAGTGTGCCCAGTCAAAGGGCTTAATGCCGCACATTTTGAACAGCAGCTGAGACTAATATTGACATTCATCTTCCCAACACACGCTGTAAAATGTGGGCTGTGAAGGAATGTTTTGTTGGGTTACTTTTGGTTTGTATGCCCTCGGAGCAAAACGAATGAAATGAAGCCCACGTTGCTTGTGGAATCATTTGACATTACACATACATATGTTAAAACTATGATGTGCAGATTGGTATATTTTCGTTTTATTACAGGCTTTCGTAATTTCTGTGCGTTTAGCAGGGAGGGGGATGGTAGTATACGAGTACAACATAATGTTGGGCAATAAATGTGTCAACTTTGCAAAAATTGCTCCAGTCCGACAGCATATGAGGATATTGCTTGTGTGCAGCCCCCGTTACACGACCCCCCCCCCAAAGATTTTCCAATTGGATTTAGGACTGGCAGCTTTCTCCTTTTCTTCAGGTGACGTCATCCATTTTAACGTTGAAACGACATCATCGTGAGTTTTTTTTTTTTTTTCATTTTCCTTGCGAGAGCCTGAAGGCCTTGCTACTAAAATGATATTTTGAAACCGTTTGTTCCCGACATAGTGGGGGAAAAAAGCCCAATTTTCATCTGAAGAAAACGGCCCCAAGGAATGATGTTGCCACCATTAGTCTTTTTTTTTTTTTTTTAAAACATCATTTTTCTGTCGTTGTGGTGTCCTATGAGTACCTCTGATTTGCACCCAAAATAATTTGGCACATTAGGAATCTTTCATTTTATTTATTCAATATTAGCATGGTGTACTTTTATGAATGATCATGTATGTTAAAGTAACCGGGCCCAATATTTTCTCCGCGTGTTTATGACATTCTTCACTGTGAATCATCGACGATGGCTTTTGTCTTTCTGGTACGAACGCTCTGACTTTTTTTTTTTTTTTGTCCTACTTGTCATGATTCTTGTGTTTCACCCGGTAAGCTTCTTACTTCCTCCTGTATCTTTCTTAGCTGTCTCTTTTATTATTATTATTATTATTATTATTATTACTGTCAGTTTATTTTCTTCCTCAGCTGTCCCCAATGTTGTCCACGTAGACTGAGCTCCCTCGTTCATGTTCAGTTCTTTTTGGCCAGTTTGACATCTCGCTGTGCATGTCCTTTGATTCCTCCTCTGAAGGTTTTCTTTGGGGTTATTTACGTAAAAACATCCATTCAGCCATCCATTTTCTCAGCCGCTTATCCTCACAAGGGTCCCGGGCCGTGCTGGAGCCTATCCCAGCTGTCAACAGGCCGGAGGCAGGGCACACCCTGAACTGTTTGCCAGCCAATCACAGGGCACATGAAGACAGACAACAGCCGTACTCACAATCACACCTATGGGCAATTTAGAGCGTTCAATGAAGGTTGCATGTTTTTGGGATATGGGAGGAAACCAGAGTGCCCGAAGAAAATCCATGCAGGGATGGGGAGAACATGCAAACTAGACACAAGCGGGGCCGGCATTTGAACCCGGATCCTCAGAACTGCGAGGCCAACGCGTTCCAGCTGCTCCACCGTGCCACCTTTTCCCTATTCCACTTCTGCTATTTGAATTTCTGTGTTTTGAGATCACGAGACCGCTTTTCATGCACTTTGTGAAGTGTGTATTTTTTGTGACGATTCCAATAAATCAGAATAAATGATAATATTCACGACCATTTTAAGTTCATTTTGTGTGTTTTAGTCCTAGCTTGGTCCAAAATTTAAACTCATGTGTCACGGTTTTGTTAAACAGGAAAATGTAAATTCCTACCTTATTTTTATAGTCATTTGATGGTTTCTTATTTTAGTTTAATTATTTTTTCTTATTGTGACTTGAATGGCATCAAATAATCGCCCAATTGATTTCTTAACATCTTGCGAAAACCACAACAAATTCACCAAACGAGAAAAGTCTTGTCCTTTGTGCCCCGGAGACCTGAATGACTGACATTAAAAAAAAAGGTATTTTTAATGTGTAGGTTGGTATATTTTATTGATATCAGGAGAGACTAACATTATGAAATGTTTGATTGTCTTGAAATGATTCACTTTAGGCTTCTAGAAGTATAACCATCCCAATTATGAAAACAAAATTAAATCCTGAAATGAAAATACTTCACTCCTTGCATCTGCGTTCTTTATAAAATTCACGAGATTCCCTGTTTGAACTCTTTTGCACAGTGTTATAATTCTACTACCTCATTATTTGAGTCACCTTACAATTATGTTGAAATTACAGGAGTTTTTTTTTACATCCACTCCATAAATACGTGTGCGAGAGCGAGCAAGAACGCTGGGGGAGGGGGTAATATGTGTGAAGAGGCAACCCCCCCACCCCCAGCCCACCTTATCTCGGGCCGCCAGTTGTCTGGAAACATGAGCAGAGGCCTGAGCTCGCGAGGCAGGCAGGCAGGCCTGGGGATATGGATCAAAGAGACACAGCCAGAGAACCAAAGCAGCTCTGATCCCCCAACACTGAAACCAACCAGTGATTCTCGCCCGCCTCTCTCTCTCTCTCTCTCTCTCTCTCTCACTCTCTCCTTCTCTCTCTCACTCACTCTCTCTCTCACACTCCCTCTCTTAGCCTAACATCAAATAGCAAGCAAGAGAGCTCCACCATTCCATTGCAGGCTCCTAAATCTTTTTCTCACAACAAACTCGAGAGGAAATGAGCTCTTCCCTTCTCTTTTTCTCCCTTGTGTAATGCATTGACGGTTTGGGGTCACTGCAGGAGAAGCCATCACGTCACCTTCAGTGACCCGATTCGATCCCGGTAGGATCGAGTCATATGTGCTCTTGTTTGGTGAAAGGAAAGCACTCACATAATTCTCGAGCATCAAAGAGACGTTCACGTGTTTTGCTTTCCGCAATGCTTCGAATTGGCAGCGGCCACCACATCCATGCAAACATCAACTTCCCCTCTTTCAATTTGTGAAGAGGAGGCTGAAATGTGGAGGGTGGCGTGTATTACAATGACAATGTGGCTGTTTACGGCACGTCAGGTGTGCGGGATGTCCACAGCTTCTGTGCTATTCAGGAAAGGAATCAGCGCTGACACCGTCTCGTGTAAACGCTTAAGAAGGCAATGAAAAGATGAAGAGCAGCCGAAACTCGAGTTGAATAGTCAGGAAATGCACATGAATTGAGCAGTATGGATTTCGCTCGCATGGGACTTGCATGTTCAAGCTCTCCTTTACAGCCAGTAAGCTTCCGTACAGCTACTGTATGCCCGAGACATGAGCGAGGTAGTCAAGCCTTTTCAATGACGTCAAAACAACAAACAAACTATCCAAACAGTAGAAAATACAAGCAACAGGAAGGAGTGGAACTATAGTTTGCCTCAAGGGCTCATAAGAGCAAAGTCATTTTTACAAAGTCTAATAGAGACATTTGTTGAGCCTTTCCCCTTCCATCGATTTTTAAAAAATAATCTTTAACGTCTTTTTAAGCGGGACGATGGAGCATCTGGTAAAGCGTTGACCTCACAGTTCTGATCCCGGCCCCGCCTGTGTGGAGTTTGCATGTTCTCCCCGTGCCTGTGTGGATTTTCTCCGTGCACTCCGGTTTCCTCCCACATTCCAAAAACATGCGACATTAATTGGACACTGTAAATTGCCCCGAGGTGTGATTGTGAGTGCGACTGTTTTCTGTCTCCATGTGCCCTGCCTCCAGCCCGTTGACAGCTGGGTTGAGCTCCAGCAATCCCTGCGACCCTTGTGGGGATAAGCGGTGAAGAAAATGGATAGCTGGATGGATGTTTTTATGTAAATAACCCCAAAGAAAACCTTCAGAGGAGGAACCAAAGGACACGCACAGTGAGAAGTAAAACTGGCCAAAAAGAACTGAACATGAACGAGGGAGCTCAGTCTACGTGGACAAGATTGGGGACAGCTGAGAAAGAACATAAACTGATAATAATAATAATAATAACTATTATTAATATTGTTATTCTCATTATTATTATAAAAGAGACCATAAAGAAAGATACAGGAGGAAGTAAGAAGCTTAGTGGGTGAGACACAAGAATCATGACAAGGAGGACCAAAAAAAAAAAAATCTGAGCGTTCGTACCAGAATGTCATTGACCCTCGTGAGGATAAGTGGCAAAAGAAAATGGATGGATGGATGGATGGATGTCTTTTTATCGTATTTGCAAGGTCATTGAAAATACCCTGAATGTCCTTAACCATGCTCTTGCTCGCAGTCTTTTTCACCGAGGAGCCGAGACCACTGAATTTCTCATTAATATCCATTCATCCATCCATTTTCTTTGGCGTTTATCCTCACGAGGGTCGCGGGGAGTGCTGGGGCCTAACCCAGCTGTCAACGGGCAGGAGGTGCGGTACACCCTGAACTGGTCGCCAGCCAATCGCAGGGCACATAGAGACAAACAGCTGCACTGACAATCACACCTAGGGTCAATTTAGAGTGTCCAATTAATGTTGCATGTTTTTGGGATGTGGGAGGAAACCGGAGTGCCCGGAGATAACCCATGCAAGCACGGGAAGAACGTGCAAACTCCACACAGTCAGCTCCGGGATTGGACTCAGAACTGTGAGGCCAACGCTTTCCAGCTGACCCACCGTGCCACCTCTCATTAATATTCTTTATGTAAATTAGTTTTGCACTGATTGGACTGCTGTTTGCCTTCATTTGAATATCGCGCACCACCAAGCCAGTACCGTGCACAGCGAACGTGTATTCGCTGCTTCACCCGACAACTGGAGCAACGTCGTACTTAGCTGTTACACCAATTTCCTTGCCCAACATTCTCCAAGCTGGCTCATTTTTCGGGCACCCACAAATCGTGACGAGGATTTTATTCGCCGTTGTTTGAGGACATTTTGAGTGACACAACAGCTGTCACGACGTAGCGTCACGTGAATTTTAGTGAACTGGGGAAGTACTTGAATATTAATTGACAAACCTACATCACCACAACGGCGATTTGAAATCCAGTTGTTTCCAATTGCTTTGGAATTCAAAGGCTGTTGCATGAAATTGACAAACTGCAAAGATGTCAAACTTGAACCGGGTCAAAGACATATTTTGACTTATGGTATGCATAAAATGAGGCACATTCAAGCAATGTAATTCATCGTAATCTAATTAAATCCTTTTCCCAAGACCAAATTGGAAATACGGTCTGCTCAAATGAGAATGTGTGTGGTGTAATGACACTGCTAAATGCGGGGAAAAAAAACATAAAAGAGATTAATACCTTACAATAAATGTTCAATTAAAAAGCGATTTTCCAAGGAATTCTGTGCTTGCTTGATGATCAGTTAATAACACAACCCAATAAAAATTGACCCTGAATCCTGAACTGCGGAATTGAATCGTAGCAAAGTTAGCTATTGATCAAGTCTTATCAACATTCCCTCGTGCACAGAGGCTCTTGTATTATTAAGCAGAAATAATTGTATTTTATTGTCTGAGGAGCCTAATAGGCAAGTGTAATACAAGCAGTCAAATGTATTCGCAATAAACCAATAACCATAACAATATACAGTATATAATTCACCCCCTCTGTATGCTAATCTCTAGTGTAAACCAAGGAAGCGCTCTTCAGGGAGAAAGATTTTACGAAATGAAGGGAGCCGTGTCTCTTGATATACGTGCGGCGTTCTTTTTGTGCTATTAAGCTCCTACAAAACGATTAAACATGCGCCGGAGAGACACCTCTGTTATCCCCAACTCACCCGCAACAACAGCAAATCCCTTTTTTGTCAGAAATCCTCACCTCGCCTGTCTTGTCAACGAAAACGGGACGGGTGTGAGTCTGGCAGCTCCAGTTGGGGAGGGGGATGGAAATGGACGCTTAGAGTAGCTGCTGGGATATGTCAGTATTGTCATTTGCATTGTGGTCAAAAAATGTTACTTTACTTTGTTAAATCCAGTTTTGTCTTAAATCACTCGAGTCAATTCTGCCACAGACTTCCGGTACTGCGTAATTTTGGGTCTTTGTTTGTTTGGGGGTGGGATTAGTCTTGTAGTTGTTTTTTTAACCTGGTGCAGTAAATTTAAAAATATCGATTGGAGCGTTGTGACCTCTGGAGCCATCCAGTCCACCTCACTCCACCAAAAAAAAACCTTCCAAAACATGCAACTGCGCACACTAGACAGAACTACGAATCTTTTTTTTTTTTTTCAAGATGGACTTCGATAGTGTTTCATCTTATTCCACCTCAAGAGAGAAAATAAATGGATTGCTTGACCCATGACTCTTCGTAATTGCTTCACTGCTGTAACAGCAAACCTGCATGAGCGCACCCCACTGAAAGGGGAAATCCACTGGTTTGCATTAACAACGTATCCAATAGTTCATGTAATATGTATTCTATTTTGACAATGTGATGTTAAATCCTTTCTCATTTAATAGTGTTTTGAGAAATTTTTTATTGACAATTACGAATTTTCTGGGGCGCTGCCATGTCTTACGTGAGCAGATGTGACGTGTTACGTGCCGCAACAAAGGCTGGATTACATGGGACACCATTTATGCCCAGCGCTGATTTCTCGAATTTATCCTCATCCGATGAAGAAATAGCAGTATCGGTTGATCGGGAAGACGGAGGAACACTTCCATACAGATTTGAAGTTGTGGCTGTAAATAATGTTGAATATTCAGATGGTTCTTTAGGCAGAATGACGGCGGAGTCTGACTACCCGGAGGCCTACGGGCGGGACGTAAGTGCGTAAACAAAGCCATGGATGGTTCTTTGGACGGGAATGACCCGGAGTCTGTCGAGCGAGCTCCGGCAGCGGAAGCCATTAGCCGAAGCTCAGCAACAAAGGCCCCCGGAGCTCCGGGCCGGCAGGCGCGGATGGTTGTTCGGACGGGAAATACACACGAGCCGAGCTTCGGCGTCCGGTGGAGGCCGCGAGCCAAAGCTCGGCTCGCGGCCATCCGCGGCTGCCGGCCTGGAGCCCCGGGGGCCTTTGTTTACGCACTTACATCCCGCGCGTACCGTCATGATCCTGCCGCTCCAGCACGAGCTGTGCGGGTGTCCGCGCAGGTGCCCTGATTGGAAGGTGCACACCTGCGCCTCATGCAGCCTGATTATGCTGTGGATTTATATGACCGATGACAACTGGCCGGCGCCAGTTCGTTGATCTTCATGTCCCGTTCGTGTGCTCCGGTATCCCTGATCGAACCTGTGTGTACCGACCTTCGTCCGTTCTCCGACCAACCTTGTAAGCCCGACTCCTTCGTTACTTCTGCCTGCTTTGATTGTTCTCCCGTGTACCGACTCCTGCCTGCCCGCTCACCTGCTCTCTTCGCCCGACGTCCCAACTACCTACCTCTGCATATAATAAACGTTTCTCCTTGAACTACCTTGCATCTTCCGAGTCCTGCATTTGGGTCCTACTCTCGTTTCGATGGGACGTGACACGTAGGCCTCCGAGTAGTCAGACTCCGAATATTCAACATTATTTACAGCCACAACTTCAAATCTCTATGAAAGTATTCCTCCATCTTCCTGATCAACAGATACTGCTATTTCTTCATCAGATGAGGATAAATCAGAGAAATCCGTGCTAGGCATAAATGGTGTCCCACGCAATTGAGCTTTTGTTGCGGCACGTAACACGTCACATCCGCTCACGTAGGCCCCTGAAAATTCGTAATTGTCGATAAAAATCTTCTCAAAACATTATTAAATGAGCGAGGATTTAATATTACATTGTCAAAATAGGGTACATATTACATGACCTATTGGATACATTGTTCATGCAAACTAGTGGATTTCCCCTTTCTATTAACCAAGCAGGGTTCCAGGTTCTCTGAAATTGTACAACACTGGTCAATAATGGCAAATGCCAAGTCGATAAACTGGAAAAGGGGCCCTAATGTACCATGTGTAAAAATGCAACATGGGTCAACACAGGGTTAAGGTTCACTTTAGTCACCAGCCGAATCTGTGTCAGCAGTCAGACCCAAACAACAGCAAAGTCTTACCTGGCCTAACATCGCTACGTAATCGTAAGGACAAACTTGAAGAGATTTACCTGCGGGGAAAGCCCAGCGTTGACCGGGTTGACGTGGCCGCTCGGCGCAGATGTCATGAAGGTGTCGGAGTAGCCAGAAAACCCGTGACGATTAGAAGCTAACCCGTAGGTGGAACAGCTGTCATTGGCAGAGAGAGCGCTCTGGTGCATGGTGGACGGAGGGAGCGGTTGGGGCCGGTGAACGGTACCTCCGCCATCTGGATAGATAAACAACAGGAAGTGTGTCTGAACAAACGCTTACTTCCTGGCTTGACCTTTGACAGCTTTCCTCCCGCCACGGTCTTTTGCGCAAAATACACCTTGGAAGTGTACTTTAGGCACCTGGTTGAAGTATCGCCTTCACATAGTACAACAACCAGAACAGAGATGCTTTCAGACCGCAAATCAGACAGCCGCACTCACAATCACACCTAGGGGCAATTTAGAGTGTCCAATTAAGGTTGCATGTTTCTGGGATGTGGGGGGAAAGCAGGGTGCCCGGAGAAAACCCACGCAGGCACGGAAAGAACACGCACACGCCACACAGGCGGGGCCGGGATCGAACCCGGGTCCTCAGAACCTTGACCAGGTGCGTCACCGTGCTGCCCCCATTTCAAGTCATACTTCTAATAAGACACAGTCGTGTAAAGTGATTAACTTAACGTTATGGAGTACGCAATCGCCCAACAAGATCGCTGTTCTATTTTACTCTCAATTGTAAACATTCTCACACTCAATCCCTCTCAGAAATATGATTAATTTACGATGTCAGCATACTTAATTCTCGGATTTTGCTTGAAAAGGTGTCCTGGAATCCCTTTTGTGTGCTCCAGAAACAAGAGACCAGAATCCCCGACAAAACATGTTCAAGAGGCCAATGACACTCAACCCTTTCACCGTTTCACTTTCTCGGATGTTTGTCAGTATTGACTACAATTCCCTCACCACATATTCATAGAAGATAAAAGGTGTTCCTCTACCTTGGGACAAAATATTGCTCGAGTAGCTGGAGTCTGCCAGTTGGTATGTAGGAAGTGTTGGCATCCCTGCGGGGGGAAATCCGCTCGGCAACAGAGGGTTGAAAGCTGTTAGCTGATTGGCTCCTGCTTGTTTTCGCCATCTGGCCCTGCGATTGCTGAACCACACCTACGATATAAAATGCAATTAGAGGACAAGATCGGTGACAACCAGCGAATTTGAATTACTCTTAGGTGTGATTGTGAGTGTGAATGGTTATTTGTTTTTATGTGCCCTGCGATTGGCTGCCAACCAGTTCAGGGTGTACCCCGCCTCTCGCCCAAAAATAAAGCTGGGACAGCTACCAGCGAGCCCTGAACCCTTGTGAGGATGATAACAATAATATATATCCATTATCTGTGCCAGCTATTTTCAAACAGGAGGTGGGGTACACCCTGAATTGGTTGGCAGCCAATCGCAGTGACGGAGCAACAACCACGATTAATTTCTTTATGGTTATGGTATGTTTTGAATAATGATCATGCTTTTCTCCAACGCTTGACAGTTTAATTAAAATGGAATATCTTTGGAATGGCTGTTCTTGTTTTCTTTAAAGATCTTACAAATTCTGCCTGGGTAATCAAACATAAGAGCACAACAGAGGGCTGTGAATTTCAAAACAAGGTTATGTAAAATGAAACAAAAAGTATTACAGGTTTTAATAAAGTGCCTAACTCCAGAATAATCCGTCGCATCTATCGTCCAAGTTGCTTATCCTCACAAGGGTTGCGGGAGTGCTGGGGCCTATCCCAGCTAACTTCGGGTGAAAGGCTCACTACACCATGAACTTGTCACCAGTCAGTCGCAGGGTACAACACCGTCACTGAACCCAGGTGTTTCTGGACCAAAGTCAGGTGAGTGTACCACTACACCAGCAGTGACTTCCAGAATAATTAGTTGGGGGGGAACTCTCAAAATACAGATACTTCAGGTTGTAATCATACGGATGGAAGCAAAATCATTGATGGGAAAAAAAAAATGCATTATACATAGGTGGAAGTGTTTTCCAGAATTTTGAGGTCAACATTTGGGGTGCATCTATACATGGATGCGCATTATATACAAGTGATATTACAATATGGCTCAAAATTATGCAAAACAACGATAAAACTGTATTTGCACCATCTAAAAAGATGCCCCACATTTTGGGGGTCGCTTTAAACTGAGAAAAGGACAAAAAGAATGTGGGTTAATTACTGCAAAGCAACGCTGTGGTACCATGGAGAGAAAACATCCACACGGGAATTCGAGCAAGACGTGTATGCGACTACGAATCCGCACATTCTTAAGTTTGATTTTTATTTTTTTTTTAACCCACTAATGTAATAGCACATTTATGGCTATTGCTAGTTTGAACGTATTTTGTGATGTTTGTAGATGACAGATTTTACCAAGGCGTTGCTGAGCAGTGATCAGATGTGAGTGTTGATGACGTGGTTTTGGTGGGAAATATGTACAAAAAAAAATAATAAGGAGCAGGAGGATTTTGTCCGTGTCTCCCTCACAGCTGCTGAGCCAACATGAGAGAGAGGACATTACGAGATCATAGCATATATGAACATTTTGATGAAAATTTTGACTTTGACGATGGGCAAATTAGTCCTCAAATAAGATGCCATTAATCAGCTCGTATCATGCAGATCCAGCAAGCGGGGGCTCAAGCCCAGGCGTGACCGAGGGCGGTGTATTACCTGCACCCGCGCCTCGGTGAGTTTGGTCATCTGGGCCAGCTCCTCCCTCGTGTAAATATCCGGGTAGTGGGTCCTTTCGAAAGCCTTCTCCAGTTCTTCCAGCTGCTCGGCTGTAAAGGTGGTGCGACTCCTGCGCTGCTTCCTCTTGAGGGGCAGATCGGGCTCCGACTCCACGTCCGACACTTCATCCATTCGACTGCCTGTGTGAAACAAGCCACCCTCGCCGTCACTTTCAGCTCTTGTGTCAAATGAAATGAGGATATGAGTCTTCATATGTACTGTATACATGGTCAATTTTTTATCAAAAAGCAGCCTCCCACGGTATTCTCATTGTGAATCTCAGATGGGCCCCGAGAGTACTTGAAATGTGACTCATTCCATTCAGTTGAAACATTCACATCGCAGCCATCCCGTGTTTCATTTGCTGTTCCTCCCGGCTCTGTGTTCTCACCCCTTTTTATTCATCATCTCTGACGTTTGGCGAGGTTTAGGATAGAAATCCAAAATTCACAGGTAAAAACAGAATGCCGTGCCAAGTTGCAAATGAACATGGCCAAAACCAAGTTATTAATGAAAATAAATCTGAAACGGATGCGGAGAAGCGTGCATTTTCCCAGAAACAATAAAACGTGAAATAATTTGGAAATTATAGATTTGAGATGAAAGATTTGAATCCATTTCTTGGACTTTGACATTGAAGACTTGGTGTGTATCTGCATGAGTTGGACGTTTTGTTGCTGTTAATCAATAATGACCCAAATATGACGGAGAAAAAAGAACACAAATAAATCAATAAAAACAATACAACAAGGAAACCCTGCATTCTTCCTGGAGACTGTCAAGTAAGTTATTTTTCCTTTATGTTTTATGTTAAAGACTTTGACTTAATTGTGAAATGAATGTATCTAGAAGCAGCATGATGGGGCATCTGTAAAGTGTTGGCCTCACAATGCTAAGGTCCCGGGTTCGATACCGGCCCCACCTGTGTGGGGTTTGCATGTTCACCCCGTGCCTGCGTGGATTTTCTCTCGGAACTCCAGTTTCCTCCCACATCCCAAATACATGCAACATTAAATGGACACTCTAAATTGCCCCTAGGTGTGACTGCTGAGACTGCATGTGCCCTGCGATTGGCTGGCAACAGGGTGTACCCCACCTCCTGCCTGCTGACTGCTGAGATAGGCTCCAGGACTCCCTGCGACCCTTGTGAGGATAAGCAGCTAACAAAAGGGATGGATGGATGGATGGATGGATGGATGGATGGATGGATTTCAATAAACAACAATTTCTTTGAGTAGGTTTTGAATGTGTCCATTTGTCTGGGGCTGTAGCATGTTTGCTTTTTTTTTTTTTTTTTTTTTAAATGCTGTAAGCTTAACGTGACCGATATATTGTTGGAGAACAAATTGCAACATAAGATGATAAGTAAATCTGCAAATAAAGGTCAATGGGCCTTCAAGCCTCTTTTTCATGGCGAAGCTTCAATTTTAAACATCAAACTCCGCTAACACAGTGATTCCCAAACGGCGTGCCGGGGGTACATTAGTGTGCCGTGAGCGCTCTTCAGGTGTCCCGTGGGAAGTTTTCCAATTTTATGTAATTGCTAAAAAAACATTTATTCCAAGAAATAATGTATCTTTATTCATCTATTTATGCCAGTGAGGCACAATGACAGACAGAACAAAAAAAATCCTCTCCTATTAGATGGCAGGAAGTACATATAGTAATTAATCGATCCATTTTTGGTCACATCTACTTTTGTTGGTGTGCCGTGGGATTTTTCATTTGTAAAATATGTGCCTTGGCTTCATAAAGGTTGGAAATCACTGCGCTAACATCAAACACAGAGGGACAAAAGTGTTGCAATTTCGCCTCGTCAAGCTATCCAGAAACCTTGGAGCTCATTTGTGGGATTTCGGGCACGGGTCCTTTAGACGTTATCATGACTCCTGTTATGATAAACGTCCACGCTATCGCATCTCTAGTGCTGAAAGTGGTGTCAGGGGCTGAATTTTCTAACTTTCAGGCGGTGCGACTGAGTCACTTTTGCACGATCGTATTGGACGTTTCCACCAAGAGACGCGTGCTAAATGTTGCAAAAAGGTGATTCTGTGAAAAAAAAAAAAAAAGAATAAAAAAATTACTTCTTGATAGTAGTAATAATAATAATAATAAACCAAACAGATTGATCTTTATCATTTTCCTGGTGCATTTTCCAAAATATGCATTAAAGTGTCCAGGCAGCAATTCTGACAAAAAATCAAGATGATCCTTTTGGAAGGTAATCTGTTTGGTATCATTTGCTATTACACATTCCATTGTCACTTGGAGTAGAAAAGCGATGGCTCCTCAGCATAAAGTTTGACAGCCTATTGGATGGGGTGGAGGTGGGGGGCTCTTTTCAAATTATAATAGGAAAAGGAGATTATAGTGAGAATGACGCTCAGAGCCGATAGCCAGGCTCAACCTATGCTGGGTTTTATTAAGAAGCGCGATGCCGTTTCACACGCATGTTGCGAATATGCTGCAGCAGAATAACAATGGTATGAACAAGGCCGCTGATTTGTCGCAGCGCAAATATCATTAGTACAGCGTTCATTTTATTCAAATCCCTGCCATTGTGCGAAGCCACAAAAACTTGCAGTGGAAGAAAAAAAAGAGCAAATCGAATTCATTTAGAGCTGCAAATTCCAGACAAGGCCATTTATTCAGGTTTTTTTTTTTTTTTTTCATTTCTGAAATGGAACACTCTGATTACCGAGTAATAATAACATGATTCAATTTCGCTCTTTGAGTTAACATCACCAAATTAATTTGGAATTATGTAATTGAGATGCAGAATGAATACTAAGACAGAAGGACCGCTCTGCTCCTCTGTGGCGGCAGTTTTTTTTTTGTTTGTTTAATTAATTAAGCTTTCCTTATATTGAGCATGTTAAGAGTTAAAAAAAAAAGTACAGTATTTCAAAAAAATAATAAAATTGTTGTATTTTTTTTTTACTTTGACTTCACTGATCAACATTGCTGTTTTTATGTGAAATGCGGAAAAAATGTTATGATTGATTAATTACTCTCATTTAAAACTGAACAGCGTTATCTTTGTATTTTTGGCGATTACGTTAATTTTACAACTTGTGTTTGATGTTATTAAATTGGGCAAGTAGTTGAAATGTCACTGGTTGGCGTAGATTTTGATTTTTGCGCGTTACCCTTATGAATGGTTGCCTCTCATATTTTTTGCATAAAAAAAAATAAAATAGAGGAGAAATAAGATGCTTGAATGGGCAACACGATGGCGCAACTGACTGACCCTACTGTGTCGCAATTCTGAGGACCAGGTTCAAATCCCAGCCTCGCCTGTGTGGAGTTTCCATGTTCTCCCCGCCCCTGCATGGGTTTTCTCCCGGCACTTCGATTTCCTCCCATAGCCCAAAAACATGCAACATTAATTGGACACCTTAAAAATTGCCCCAAGGTGTGATTGTGAGTGCGGATGTTTGTCTCGATGTGCCCTGCGATTGGTTGGCAACCGGCTCAGGGTGTACCCCGCCACCTGCCCGTTGACTGCTGCGAAAAGCTCCAGCACTCCCCGCGACCCTCGTGAGGATAAGCGGCAAAAGATAATGGATGGGTGGTTGTAATTTGTGGAAATTTCTTAACAAACAAACCGCTCCCATCTTGGGGTAATAGGAGAGAGACAAGGACAGCTGAAGTGTGCGACTTACGAAATGTCTAGCTGACTCATCAATTTCGTTTTTTGGTCGGCAACATTGGATAAATTTCTTCTTCACAAATATATATATTTTTTTTTTTTGGGGGGGGGGACTATAAGCAAGTAATTCCATGCTTCTCTGAGGATCTCCTGCTCCTCTGCCTTGATTTGAATGCAGAAACGACTCCTTGTGGCCCAGAAGTTTTGAAGGCTTCAGTCGTCTCATTTGCGAGCCTGTCGCCACATATTAAGCTGAGCGGGCTCGGTGCGTGACAATCACCTGAAAGCTGAATTTTAAGTAGCCCTGTTGCTTTTGTCTTCTCAATGCAGCGTTCTTTGTCTTGGCACTTGTTGGCTCTTCTTCTGTCTCATCAGTCGGCCTTTTCCCCTTTTCTAAAAAACCTTCAAATTATGCTTTTTTTCATCATTTTTACCGTCTTGTGGGCAAAAATTGTGGAAAAAAAAGATGAGCATTTACAGAGCCACAAGTGGATGCATCTGCTTTTGAAAATGTTTTTGGGACTCTGGTGTTTCATAAAATCTTTTTGTTCAGTCTCTCTGTGTGGACCGGAACCAAATGGCCTACGGACCGGTGGCGGTCTGGCCGTTGGGGGCTAATGTAAAAATCTATATTACACTTGGAAATGCATTACTTGATAAATATTTTCATTGCCCAAGAAAAATGAAATCATTGCAGAACCTGCGCTCCTCGCAGATAACCCCAACATTTTTTATATAGTCATTTATATTGACCCTGTACAGCAGGGGTGTCAAATTCATTTTTCTCACAGGCCACATTCTTTTTACGGTTTCCCTCAGAGGGGCATTATGACTGTGAAACAAAAACATTTAATCATCTCATCATATTTACATCATCAATTTATGAACTAGTTTTGGGATCAGAAATCAAGGCTAATGTGGTTTTCAACTATTCACATTTGGTAATACAAAAATGCTTGTAATATCTCAACTTTATCATTGATGATATAGGACAATTTGAAATTTTGGTACAGATTTTAGCAATAATCATGGAAATTGACACTCTCGATTTGGCTTTGCAGGCCACATAAAATAATGTGGCGGGCCAGATCTGGCCCTTGGGCCTTGAGTTTGACACCTGTGCTGTACAGTATTTACGGGAATCACAGAAACCATTTCAAAGGGGGGGGGGGTGGTCTTGTATTACGGTCACATGCACCAGCTACTGCAATATTGGGAGAGGGAATGTCAAATGTGCCTCCTATTAATGCTTCGAGGTTATGTTTGAAGATCCGGGACAAGACCAGGTCGGAGGCCGGCTAATAAATGGGGACATAATAAAGTGGAGCCAAGCTGTCACGGTCGTGGAAGTTTTTGTGATGCCTCTGGGGCGTCTGTTGTCATGGCCTCCACTTAAAAAGAGACCTGTCAGTGTCCCCCAAGCTTTCAGAGGCACCTCAGGGGGTTGTCGGCCACAAAGGCCTCAAGCAAACCCTCCGCAGGACCTCGGCAAACGCTTGACGACCTACCGACTCAATGGTGCCCGAGGCCATCTTGAAGGCAGAACGGGGTCAGGCCATGACAACAAATTACATGAAATCGAAATTGAACTTCAATTTCACATCATTGCACTTGGGAATAGGGCTGGCTGTGTCAAAAGTATTTGTGTATCGTTGTTTAACAGGTGATATGCGCATCTCTCTGTAATCATTTGAATATTCATTCATGTCATTATTATCGCTGACTAAAATAAAAGAAGAAATACAGACTGTAATGCAGAGAAAGCCGAATCTCGTTGGTCACATCAAAACAACGCCAGACCCGAGACTCATCCCAACATTGGTCTCGACACTCGCGCATGATCGAAGGCCCTAATGAACGTACAAGACAGCGCGATGACATCAAAAAATGTCACCAATGATCAAGTCTACCAACTCATTACTGTCATTTGTTCCCCCCACAGTGAGTGTCTGATCAAACTCAGGTGCTTCTGTTAGCTTATAGGGGAGGCGGCATCCATTTTGACTCAAACTGATGTCACCAAACAGAGATGTGTACATACGTCATCAAACACGTCACTGGCCGGAAGTGTCAGTCAAGCGAAGTATTCTTCAATGCTAAGTCGGTTGGAGACGACGTGAAAATAGGTTTTACAGCACGACGCCCAGAGTTTTGTCCGATACCGTTAAACATTTAGAAGGTGATAATAAACAAAGGTAAGTGTAAAAATGAGAGACAATTGGCCATGCCAAAGTCAATGTTTTCGCCGATAAGAAATTGGACTATTACCTCGCTTGCGCTTGTCTTGGACAACTGGATCTACACATGGATCTGGTGAATAAGTCGTCGAGATTCACACGGAAGAGTTTGAAAGCGTAGAAAAGTCTGGACGCGTACAAATACTTCCTTGCTGGATCTGTTCTCAACGGGGACACGGCTCGTGAAGTGTGTTCAGCTACACGTTAACCTTTGCTGAAATTCATTGATCTTTTCAGCTAGTATTCAATACAAATACCAACATTTAAATAAATGTCCCCTGGTTTTACACAAACTCGCATTCATCAACTATGATTGGAAAACAAAAGAGGACAAGCAAGTTGGGTCTTCCGTAGCGTTTCCCGAGAAGTGTTTATAATGCCAAGTTGGCTCACTTGACAACAATCCATAAAAAAAAAAAATAAGACGGAGTCGGCTCCTCCGTACAGGGAAGCGCATTGTGGCCACACGTTAACCTACGTAAACCTCTGTGTGACCGACAGTTAATTTTCTATTTTTAAATACGCATTGGACTCGTTTAAGAACAATACATATGGAAAAAAAAACATCTGTTGGGGAGAGGTTGGCCCCAACATGCTCCCATGTGTGTTGGAGACGACTCCCTGTTTTTTTTTTTTTTTTTTTTAAGCATTGTTCTCAAAGTAGCCAACTTGACATAATAAATAGTTGTTGGGAATTTGAGATTGAGAAGAATAATTCCGCCCTGAAACGAAGCGATCGCTACGCAGGGGTGTGTATTTAGTTGGGCACCATCCATCACGTTTAATTGCCAAAATCCATCGATCTTTTCTGGTCTTTTCAGCTGATATTCCATAGAACGATCTTTTTGAATATCTGTCTCGTCTGTTGTAACAACCAACTGTACAACAAGTTTCAGGCATTGTGTATTTTCTGCTCCGGTTCAATGTCCCCCACACTGTCGAGCAGCTCTTTTTGACCTGCAATATGGCGCTGTAAAAATGGTGACGTCACGTGTGTGTATCTTATATGTGCATTTATTGTCAAAATGGCCAACAACATTGGCTTTATGTTTGATTCAAATGTTGTTGTTGTTTTTGCCACTGTGCAATATTGATATTTGACTTACAAATTTTCGGCTTTAAACTGAGAGCAAAGTGTTCGAATTTATTCCGACAAAGCAACCCTCCACTTGGCACCAAAAGTCTCCCCATCAACAAAACCTGCTGCCACGTCGCTCTCATTGTTTCACTTCGCCATTGTTGCCGCTTTTGTGTCAGTGCGCCTCGATTTAGACCCGACGCGTGAAGCAAAAGTGTACCGTAAGCAGCGCGGTGCAGATTTACGGTGACGCGCGCCAACAGATTTGGGAACTTTGCAACGCAGTAACGTCGGGAGGGTGAAAGATATTTTGAACGTCACAAGTTTTGCGGCCTCGCTCACACAATGCCACCGACAGCACGTTAAGTTCTCTTAAAATATGCGTGCACAGGCCAACTATGTGCACTAAGGATATACCGTATATTATATTTAAGTGGCATTGAACTAAATCCGGCCCACACAAAGATGCTGGCTTGTTGTGGGCATTATGTCTTAGCAAACGGCTCCTAAATGCAAAGTCTTGATCTCCTTTCCTCCTTGGACTCTTGCACGCTCACGTCTTTATTTAGTAGATAAAAAAAAAAGAATAAAAATAGCCGTAAACAAACAAACCCCCCAAAAATGCCGACTATTAATAAACAGTGATGTGTATTAGGGTCGTGAGCAAATATGATAAGACCGAGGGCCTCTGAAGATATGCTTGACACCGCCGCGGGCTTAAAGAAGGCAATAACGGAACGTCTTTAAGAGAAATAGAATCGTTTGGTTGTGAGAGATCGCAACGGAGGACTCGGAGATACGTGCCTGCAGGCTAAAACGCTTCGGGATGCGCTCGTTGGTGTATTTCTTTGCAGCTGATAGGTAGGCCACGAACGGTTTGGCCAAATATTTAAAAAAAAAAAAAAAAAAAAAGATTCAAGGCCAGCCAGAATCTTTCAGACCGCTCGTCTACGGTACGTTCTAAATTCACCGTTTGTCCATTTGTAGTTCGCTTATACACTTGAGGATCACGACGAGATGGATTTTGGCAGAAAATGCAGACGGCAGCCTCAACACTCGGCTGCCAATCGTTCATGGCGCGGGTACAAGGGCAGCAATCCAGTTTTTCACCAGTCATTTACAATATCATTCTGAATAAATGCAGTATACTGGAAATGCAAATGCGTTTATTTCATTGATTAGCTCTATAATTAAGTTAATTATATTTGAAATAAATCGGGCTAGGCGGCACGGTGGATGTGCTGGTAAATCATCATCACAGTTCTGAGGACCTGGGGTCGATTGGCCTGCGATTGGCTGGAAACCAGTTCAGGGTGTACCCCGCCTCCTGCCCGTTGACAGCTGGGATAGCCTCCAGCACTCCCCGTGACCCTCGTGAGAATAAGCGGCTAAGATAATGGATGGGTGAATTGGGCTACAGGGACATTACAGTTTTATTGAAAGCTGCTATATGAAATGATGCTACTATTCAAAATCAAGTGAAACATGGCGTAAACGATACTGACAGTTTCCTCCAGCCTGCTCGTGTGGCTGCATGGGTGTTGTTGTTGTTGTTTTTTTTTTTTTTTTTTTTAAAGTTTCCTTGCTACAGCACGTTACATCAGAGCCCAGACCTGTACGAAATTTGGCTTTTGATATACAGTGGTGCCTTTTTATATGAGTTTACGGACATTTTTCCCGTGACCATGCTTGTAATTCAAAGCATTTGTATCTGAAATCAGATTTCCCCATTGAAAACAATGGAAATGCCATTAATATGTTCCACAGTATGCACTTGTGAGCTTTGTACAGCTATCTGTCTAACCCTTTGCGCTACAATATCCCTTACTGAAAGAGCTCAGCACTGCAAAACTAGTGGTGATAGCCCATCTGTGGCATTTTGCATTGATTGTCACCAATAAGATGAACAGATTTTTTAAGATAAAGCAAAGTAGTTGTTTTAAATGCACAATGTATAATAATCTTTTGTGTGCTAAAATCTCAATTTGTGAAAGAGTCATAAATCTGGCGCACCGATTCTATTCGTTAGCCCATCTATGGCCTTTTGCATTGTTTTTCAGCATTAAGTAAATAGGCTTTCCTGGGTAAAGTGGTGTAATTGTTTTAAATGCATGATGTGTAATTATTTTTGTTTTACTGTATGTTTTGTTTTATGGTTAAAAAAATCATTTTGAACATTTTGAAGCGTCTTTTCTGATGAATTGTTCACTACCTGTGACATTTGTATTACTGTGGTTTTTAATAGTGTTATTACTGTTTGGGTTCGAACTAGCGATTATTTAAATATTCAATGAGTCTGTTGATCTTTTTTTTCCATTACTTTGAAGACTGATTTTTTTTTTTTTAATACTTTGGAATTTGAAAATTGTCATCACTTTTTATCCAGAACAGGACATTATTTCAACTTGTTGGTGCAGAAAATGCATAAACATAAATTGGTGTTGATTCGGTTATGGTTTGATATACAACAAGAAAATGGGGAAAATAATTATTAGTTTTGTGATGCAAATGTCTAATTTTGATGAAACACAGATAATTAGTTAGTTTTGTAATTATTATCCATCCATCTACTATCCAAACCACTTATCCTCACAAGGGTCACAGGAAAGCCGGTGCCTAACCCATCCAGCTCTGGGGCGAAAGGCGGACTACTGGTCGCCAGTCAGTCACAGGACCGTTATCAACACCATCACTGAGCGGGAATCGATCCCACGCTCCCCGCACCAAAGTCAGGCGTGTGTACTACGACACCATCAGTGACTGCTTTTAATTATAATAAACATAATTATCCATATTTACTGCTTTATCATTGCATCCAGCCATTCATTTTCTTAGCCACTTATCCTCACAAGGGTCGTGGGAAGTGCTGGAGCCTGTACCAGCTGTCAACAGGGGTGAGGCAGGGTACACCCTGAACTGGTTGGCAGCCAATCGCAGGGCACATTGAGACAAACAGCCGCACTCACAATCACACCGAGGGGAAATTTCGAGTGTCCAATTAATGTTGCATGTTTTTGGAATGCAGAAGGAAATCGGCCTGCCCGGAGAAAACCCACGCAGGCACGGGGAGAACATCCAAACTCCACACAGGCGGGTCCGGGATTGAACCCGGGACCTCAGAACTGTGAGGCCAACGCTTTACCATCTGATCCACCGTGTCGCCACCTTTATTATTATTATTATAAAACATATAATTATTCATATATACTCTGGAGAGTCTAAAATTAGAATGATCCAGATAATTGCAAGTTAATCAAGTTCGCTAAACGATGACTGGATGATCAAATATTGCAAGTGAGTAATTTGATGATCCATGAGTTGTCGATTGATGAATTTGATCACGGCACTTCAAATTCTGAAAATGATGACACGCTTTTTTTTTTTTTTTTTGCCACATTGATTCAAGCAGGGGCGGCACGGTGGCTCAGACTCAGATGGCTTCACAGTCCTGAGGACCCGGGTTCAATCCTGGCCCCGCCTGTGTGGCGTTTGCATGTTCTCCTCGTGCCTGCGTGGGTTTTGGGCACTTTGGTTTCCTCCCACGTTCCAAAAACATGCAACTTTAATTGGACACTCTAAATTGCCCCAAGGTGTGATTGTGAGTGCTGCAGTTTCTCTCTATGTGCCCCGCGATTGGCTGGCAACCAGGCTCCTGCCCGTTGACAGCTGGGATAAACTCCAGCACTCCGCGCGACCCTCTTGAGGATAAGCGGCTAAGAAAACAGATGGATGATTCGAGCAGCTTTGTTATGACCGAAGAGGTGCCATCAAATGACTCATCTGCTCGTCATCGCAACGTTGTCTCAGTCCCTCCTCGAGGGAATCCAAGGTATAATCTCAGGTTCCGTCTCCGACTGTCCCCCGAACGGGCCGCTCGCAGCGGCAAAAATGCGAGCCCGGGACGTCGCGTGTCGTCGCGGGCAAACAATCCAAAGAGTGGTGAGTGGACAGAGTGAGCCCTCCTACTGCAGATGTACATTAATTCCAAGTGGGAGCATTAGAAATGCTGATCAGCTTGGCAGCACACCGTCTAAGCTTCCCTTTCAGCGTTTTGCTGTTGTCTACTTCAATCGTGTCAATGTGAGGGAGTCTTTTCAGAGGTATTCATGCGTCTGCCTTCGGGCCACAATGCTTGCCATTTTCTAAACTGTCAGCCTGCGTGCCTCAAGTATTTGCTCCGCATTGTTTCCTTTTCTTGAGTCAACTCCCCCACCCGTCCGCCACTTTCTGAAGCGCACCCAAAATGCAACCCGCCAGAAGTCGGGATGGACGAAATGTGTGTCGTCTCTGCCGTAGGGCGATCTAACCGTTGACGGTTCGAGTTCCGCCCTGCCGAGACACGCCTGTCAAAAAGCTGTACACTATAGTATGCTTCATATTCATATTGATATACAGTGAATACTCTGTTCTCCAACGTCCCCGTTCTCCAACAAATCGGATTTCGAACGTAAATTTCGAGAATTTTGGGGGGGGATTCTGATTTCGAACGAAAATCCGGTACTCGAACGCCGCCCCCCCCCCCAAAAAAAAGCAGTAAATAACATAATGCGCGTGACCCGATCACTTGACCCAACCACCAAGCACTTTGTTATTGAGTCTAACGCAGCCTCTGTCCGCAGACGTGTCCCCTTAGCTCCATTTTACTGTTTTTTTTTTCTTGCTATTACCCCCACTAAAGAGATTTGACAGTTAATAGTTTTGTATTGCTTTTTTTCTTGTGAACATTAATAACGCTCTGTTGGATTAGCATTCCTGCGTTTTAGTTTTGTTTCAAAGATTTCGTTAACTGGAGTTACAAGTTAATGTTTTTGTGTTACTTTTTGTAAAAATTAGGGAAACATTTTTTCTTTGCTTTTTTCCCCCTCATCATTGCTTGTTTAAAGTTATTCTGCACTTTTGTTAATTAAAATAATTACATGGCTGGGGGCCAAGTCACTGCAGATGCGCAATGCACTCCCAGCCTAGCCTCCTCTACTACTAAAGCATTCATTTTAGGAAAAAAAATTAAATATTTTTCTTAAATTATTTCATAATATAAAGTATTTCAACTATACATGTATTTACACTATGCAGTTTATTATTTGGAAAAGCTTTAAGAATGCGTTAAAAAGGCCATTTTTTTTTTTTTAGGCTTGGAACACATTATTTCTTTTTCCATTAATTGTAATGGAAAATGTTGATTCGGATTTCAAACAAATCACTTCCCGAACCGCATTCTGGAACGAATTGTGCTCAAGAACCGATATTGTTCTGTACTGTACTGTACTGCACAGCAGCACCCATTGGATTTGTTGAAGCAGCTTAAATCCTGTCTCACAATGTACCATCTGGGCCAAAGTTTTTGGCACTATTGCTTCAGTCTGGCCCATGCAGTGACCAAAGGGTCACCAGTTCGAATCCCGGGCAAGACAATTAACCCAAATTTCCTTCCACTGGGCCAAGCAGCCCCTTGCATGGCATGGTGCATGAATGGCTTTGTCAAGCGCTTTGGCCACTGTGATGGAGGAGATCAAGCGCCGTGCAGTATGTCGTGTCGTTGGGCTACAACAACACGCTTGCTGTGTAAAAAGGTCATTAAAACAGCAAAAGTTCTCGTGGGAATCTTTTCCAGCAATAATACAGGACACGGTGCAGAAACCTTTTCATGAAAAAACATAAGTAAATTTAGCAGACAATGATGAAAAGACTGAAATGATTTCTTTTTCCTTTTTTTTGGCCAAGGAAGTCCATTTTATATCCCGTGTCCTGCAGCTACTGCAAAAAAGTCAGGACAAGAACTGTTCCTGAATGTGGTCTTGCGGGCTCACTGAAGGTAATTTCACTGGATGAAAGCGAATTCCTCCCCGCTCCATTTGAGGCTGCCATCCGAGTCAAGTCGCCGCTTTGAAGTGTTCGCTATTAAAACTACATTTCAATAACCCAACAACTCGCAGGGCCGAGCGTCTACTTCAAGAGATGGAAAACAATGTCCTGTCGGAGAAGAACATGTCCAGTTCCGTGAAGAACTGCATCCCACAGGATCTGCGAGGCGTCACGCTTGAGCTCGGTTTTCTGGGAGTCGGGCGCGGGACTCATCGAGGGCTCAATTAATGACCCAGCAAAGCGTTAATTGTTGATCCACTCGGTCTTGTCACATTGTTGTACGATTTCGCTCGTTGCCATTGTGCCGTGGGCTGTTAATGGGATCCCCGAGGCCGGTGACACCCCTCAAGTCCACTTTGCCTGTTTGCTCTTTGTTCGCTGCCCCCCCTTTTGTTGCCCGATCAGCCTCCCACCGGGTCGCCGGACAAGATTCATGGCATTTGTCGGTGAAATGAAAGGAGGATTATGGGATCGTTTGTGAACAGCCCATTCCAGGAGTGGATTCTCCTTCACGCCCCCCCCCCCTCGACCCCATCCCCCACCCCTCCGAGCTCAGCGGCTCCCCGTTTATAAATGTTTGTTTTCGAAAATGCACTCCAGATAAATCCGAACCAAGACAAGGAAAGGCTGGCAACAAGTGGCTCAGCTTGCTTAATTAAAAATAAAAAAAAATGTCAAATTACAAAGAGTTACATTTTAAAGATGCAAAAAAAAAAAAAAAACGTCATGCAAATTCCTGACATCTGAAAAGTTGTGTCACTAAGTAACCCCGTAGAATATTTTTTGCAATGATCACAGCAACAGATTTATGATGCAGGAATACTAGAACCAACTCACGTATGATACATCGTGATATCTTTGTCATAAAAAAATGACTTCCGATTTTCTTATTTTTTCAAAGTGTGGGGAGAAAAATTGATCGGGGTAATCCAGCCTATTAAAAAAAATAGACAAGAAAATTTATTTTTTGCTCCAATTGCATTGGCGCTGTATCATAAGAGATAATGATATCGATATTTTGTTAGCCCCCCGCCCCCCATATGCCAAATAGTGTCACTTCTATCACACGAGTTCAAAATCAGTATTTTGAAAGACCGATTTTTAAAAATCGGAAAAGACCCTGCTGAGGCTAACATGCACTAATAAGGGCGCATATGAATGTTTCTATTTATAATCGGAATGAATTTTTATTTCATTTAAAAAAACATATTATTTCAAATCAGGATCCCAATCCTGTTTAAAATTCTGGAGAGAAAACTTTGGAACGTCACAAGTTATAAATAATTTTGTCTGATGTAATGACGTTGATGTGAGGGGATAGAGAAATTTGGCAAGGTGAATGAATCACGTTTTTTTTTTTTCATGTTAGAAATATCCTGAAAAATATGAAAACATGCTATGGACACTCTAAATTGCCACGAGGTTTGATTGTGAGTGCGACTGTTGTATGTCTCTATGCGCCCTGCAATTGGCTGGCAACCAGTTCAGGGCGTACCCCGCCTCCTGCCCGATGACAGCTGAGATAGGGTCCAGCATGCCCCACGACCCTTGTGAGGATAAGCGGCAAAGAAAATGGATGGATGAGTCTTTTAAATGGAATTATCATGACTTTGCTTTCAAATAATTGTTCAGGTATTTGTGAGATTCCAACAAGTAACACTAATGAGTAAAGTTCGCAGTTCTGTTGAAAAATCCAAATACATTTCAGAATTGTGAAAGCAAAAAAAAAAACAAGCTTTGGCCGTGTGTGTGTGTGTGTGTGTGTGTTTATTTAAATGTCCCTGTTTCTTTGGTGTGAGACGGCAAGGGGGGGTTAATCCTAGTTCAATACACTGACGCACAGCCCAGGATGGAGCCCATGACGATTGTGTTATCTCCAGCCAACATTTGGGTTCCCCCCACAATTCCAATCCAGAAGAAAAGCTGCGGCAGGGTGCGTGTGGACAAGAGAGGAAGCGCACATGCCCGGGGAAAGGCGCTATGGAGAGCTGCTAGAGCCGCACTGAAGACGGCCACAGTACGCCACTTGCTAATCCCTGCCTTGGTGCTCAAGTCGTTGCACTGGTCCTATTTGGGATAAAAAAATGGAGCCAATGGCAGGTAATCCTGGGGCAAGACGGCCAATCGCAGGGGCACGTATGGACAAACGTGCATTTGTATTCATCTCATAGAGAATTTAAAGGAGGCTATGCAATGAACTCAAAGACCCGTTGCACACCGAACGTCACGGACAAACCCAACGGAACTGAGCAACAGCTAAAATAAAATAATAATAATAACGTTTGCAACACGTGCTAAGTCGCTTCAACAGAAAAAAAAAATGTGATCCCCGGTGTTCATATTTTGAAAACGACCTTTTGCAGCGCCACATGTAAGATACGCAGTACTGAGCCACAACAACAACATGGAGTCTCTCAAGGAACAAGTGACTTGTCCCGGCCAACAACCTCAAATATCCGCACTCTGAACGTTTTGTCAAACACTTCAGAAAGACTTGACTCTGCCTTCAACTGCGTGACTTGACAAATCATCTTGTTTACAGTTGGAAATCTGCATTTGAATTTGGACAGCTTGCCTTTCTTTGAGATATATATTTTTGGGGGTCAGTCTTGCCAACCTGGCAACCCAATCTGCATTGACGCACACTTGCCAGTGTGATGATGTAGTCACCTGTAATCTGTCACACAAAAAAGATGGCAACCTGTGTGTTTCTCTCTCGCTCTCTCTCTTTCTCTCTCTCTCTCTCTCTCTCTCTCTCTATCTATCTCTTCAGGTCTGCTGTACGGGGGCACTTTGCATGCATTTCAGACCAGAACGACAAAAATACTCTTACTAACAACAGTACGAATTGTGAGTCGCTATGTGTGCATATGAATTTCATATTACTTAATGCGGGCGGCACGGTGGCTCAGCTGGTAAAGCGTTGGCTTCACAGTTCTGAGGACCCGGTTTCGATCCCGGCCCCGCCTGTGTGGAGTTTGCATGTTCCCTCCATGTTCTCTGGGCACTCCGGTTTCCTCCCACATCCCAAAAACATGCAACATTAATTGGACACTCTAAATTGCCAATAGGTGTGATTGTGATTGTCATTGTGAGTGTCACTGTTTGTCTCCATGTGCTCTGCGATTGACTGGCAACCATTTCAGGGTGTACCACACCTCCTGCCCGTTGAAAGCTGGGATAGGCGCCAGCACTCTCCGTGACCCTTGTGAGGATAAGCGGTGAAGAAAATGGATGGATGGATATTACTTAATATATTGATTGACGCGTCACCATCAAAATGCTGTGTGATGAAGCTGTCTAAAATAGAAACAACAGGATATGAAACATAACCCTATCGAATGATATCTGCCAATTGTCTAGAGCCTGTGCTGCTAAATAAATGAACAAACCAGATAGTTTGAACAGATCCATAAGAGTCAGAAATAAAAAAGATCTCCCTAAACATGTATTGTTTTTTTGACATCGTTATTAATGCTATGAATAACTTTTAGTACCTCTCACAGATTACAGTCCAATAAGGATTGTTGTTGTTGCTGTTTTTTTTCATTAGGAAAAAAAAAACTTATTATTATTTTTTTTTTTTAACAACACAACATGAGGGTTAAATAAGGCCTGTTAAAGAACCTACGGCATATTCTCTTTGTGCATTTTTTTGCTCAAGAAAATGAAACAGGCAGTCATTTCCGAGAAAATAAATCTGTTTTGGAACAATCGGTAAACAACTAATTGCCCTTTTTCAGCTTGGTGTGACGCCAAAGACACGACTGAACACCAAATTTGCCTGCTGCTGTGGACACAGGAATGTACTACACTGTAAAGTGGCAGCAATTTGTCATACTTTATATATTGTCGTTGTCGGGCGGAATCCCGCCAATCTTCAAAACGATGTTTAATTTTTTTTTCGAGGGGAGGGGGGTGAATTGCTGAGTTTTAAAACACTGCTTTGTTCAGGTATTGTATCTTTTATTACTGTATATCAATGCACGCTCGAATCAACACAATGGCACCCCAAAATGTGTCATTGACTCAATGAGTACAACATGGCATGGGGGGCCAGCTCGGCCAATCAAGCAGCAGCACCAATCGAGCTTGACATAAGCAAATGTCCCTGCTACGTCATTCTCACACTATTTTTTTTTCCAAAGGGAGCCAAATTATAGCTGTATAAAAAAAAATATTTGAATTAAAAAACCAGCTAAGTCGACCACAAAAATCGGTCACCACAAAAACGTCTGCCTATGTACATACAGTGAATACTCGATTCTCGAAAGTCTCCGTTCTCGAACAAATCGGTTTTCGAATGAAAAATTAGAGATTTTTTTGCTTCTGTTTTCAAACAAAAATCGGTACCCGAACGCTTGCGACAAACCCCGGAATTAACATAACGCAGCCCGACCACTCGTTGTTATTGTGAATTCGAACGCACCGCAAAAAAACCCGGAAATAACGTAGCACAGACGTGGGAAATATCGATTCGGTTTTCGGACAAATCGGTTCTCGAACCGCCTTCTGGAACGGATTGTGGTCGAGAACCGAGATTGTTCTGTATTTGGTCATAAAAACATATTTGGGGAACCATTTTGGCCACTGTCCATGTTTTCGGCGTGGACATTGACGGACCGATGAAAACCATTGCCAAAAAAATGTCTGTAAGTGATTTTACAGACACAATTAGAGCGTGTGCTGTTCGTATAGCATGATGTATGAGTCAGATAAATGGTACTCCGTGTTTTGCTTTACCTATAATGGTAATCGCTAGCAAGCCAATGCTAACTGTGAATGCTGGCTGAATGCTACATCCGGGGTACCTGGCCATGTCCGATGGGTTCACTCTACTGACGCGCTGTTCACTCCAATGCCTTTGCATATAGACCAGAGTTACACAAATTTTCGGACGACTGTTAAAAGTGACGCATGATGGCTAAAAAGACTTTGGAAAGTTGTAGGTGCTCATCAGATGTTGTTTCAAGAAACCATTACAACAAGAAGTGTGCTTTGATCGACAATATCGACCCTTATGCCCTTGGAGAAACACAAATGGAGCACACAAATGTGGGTGTCGGTAACCTATCCAGACGTCATCCACTATCTCCTCTTCTCGACAAGCGCTTATACCGTGGACCAAGTAAAGAATTACAAAGGTTTGGAGGCCTACAACCAATTCATCAACGGCGAGGCTGAGTTCGTCATGCAGCGGTATCCATTGTAAGCAACCCATGTCTCCACACTGCTAAAGTTAGTTTACCACACAATGCAATTTAAATATGTACTGCGGGATTATAGTCAGCGTTGTGTTAAATTATGTTGATTATACCAACAAAAGATGTGTAGATTATTATGTTCGTTGTTGTTACCAGGGGGGGAGAGAGAGAGAGAGAGAGAGAGGAGAGAGAGAGAGAAAGAGAGAGAGAGAGAGAGGTTCTACTGGGAGGAGTCCCAAGTGGAGCCCGTACCTTTTTCTCCACTCTACATTTTTAACTCAATTCTGGAAACAGCTAGCGGTGCGCTAACTTGTTTTTGCAAACTCATTATAATGAAACAGAAAATACAGATTTTGGAGACATGCATTGCATTCACACACGAGTATTGTGCTTGGCTGTTAGGTCGGCTCTGCTAATACGAGACAGCCACAGTTGTCACCGTTTGGTTGCTAACTGCTCCGTTTTTTCGCACTGGTTCTTGATCACAGCTAGCAGTTGAAAGAAAGATGCTTTACAACGCCCGTTTGAGCAACCCATAACATAGCAGTGCGCCCCCATTCATACGCCTTTCTGAAATGATTCCTGCTTAGTTACAGTGTGTTTACGGGAATTCACCAAACCAAGATGGCGCCCATCGGAAGGTGTGTGTCGTCAAATTCTGCTTATAGTGAATAGCATAATACTTTATACCCTAGTATACATTCACTACCAACACATGCAATAGTAGTAAAAAATAAATAAATAATTGACAAAATATCTACAGTATCGGATAATGAATACGAAAAAGATTTGCAAGTGACAGCCAAGCAATACAACAGTTAGTTGAGAAAACCTGCATATGTATTCGGAAATGAATTTGGCTTGAGAACGTCGTCATGGAAGAAATTAAATTCATAACCCGCGGTTCCAGCCTGTCGACGTAATCACATAACAAGCCTAAGATTACTATTGGGCCTATTTGGGAGGGGGGGGGGTGGGGGGGTTAGTGAAGCAGAGGTTTGAGAAGAGGAACAGACGGAATGAAGAGGAAACGGGAAGATACATGAAGTAAGGGAGTCAGTACTGTACCTCTCCCAATACTTTGTCCAGCATTATCATGCGAGTATGTTGTTTTGAAGGTGTTATTAACTCCTTTTTACACTCATGTGACAATTAAGAAGACATTTTTAAATGGTTTTGGTGTTTCAATGTGTTGACAATAGTTCATTTCATTCTCATATGACAGTTTGGAATGTTGAAAGGGTCATTTTGAATTTGGGCTATTTGGAAAAAGTGTGTGGAATCTAACGGAAGCGGAACTCAACGTACAACGTACAATATGTTGGTGTCGTATTATTATTTTTTAATTTAGTACAGGAGGGGCCATCATTTGTTTATGACAGAATCCTAATTTGGAGTCAACATCATGAGAGGCATGGAAAGCCCCCCACCCCACCACCTCCCACAGGAACAAACCGGCGAAATAAATGGAATTAATATTTGCCAATGCAATCCAAAGCACACGGAAGGAAACCTTAAACCCTCATGAATTTTTCGCCGCGGGCTCGGCACCATGAAGCGGAGCTGCCCAAAAAGATGAAAGTGAAAAGAAATAAAAGCTCAATTTAATCTGCTTTGGAGCCCTGCGAGGGAGCACAAGTGCCTGCGAGGGGAAGAGTGAGGGCTGATAGGGGATAAATATATTTCTTACTATGCCTTTGAGCTATTACATCCCTCTCCAACACGGAGGCCCATTCAGCAGACAACAGTTTCATTAGCAGCTGTAGTCCGATAAATCTTCCCCTGATTAGAAGATGACAGACGCGCACACCGGGCTCATCTTTTAAACATCTTTTTTTGTCACACTTGAAATGGGGACTGAAGATTATTCAGGAAAAAAAAACCACACACAAAAAAAAAAAAAACTCCGAAATCAAATCAAAGGTTACATGCAAAGCACAGCACGGCGACAACCTCAGACGCGATTTTTAGCTACCAGGCCTCGTTTCGTTCGATCGGAATGATTGTTTTAATCTCGCTTTGTGCGTCCACAAAGGAGTCTGTGTCTAATTGATGTGGACCGTCTGGTGGTGGAAGCCGCTCCCCGTGGGCCCGACACTTCATCAATAACACATCAGCGATAATGAGGCGGGCTCTGGGGGGGAAACCCAGCGACAAAACGAGCCCCACTTGGGTCCAATTTGGCAGGAACCCCCCCCCCCCCCCCCCGTGGCCTACCTTTATCCCTCAGGATGCCATCGATGCTGTGCTTGGTTTTCTTGTCCTCCTCTTCGTCCTTTTTGAAGCACTCTTCTTCGTCCTCGTCCTCGTCCTTCTTCCCAAAACGAGCTCTCAGGATTCGACTGATGGAACTCACTGTCAGCAAAAGCACATCGGCGCTCTTTATCCTTTTGACTATGTAGTATGATCGTTATTGTTAGAATGATTAGCATTATGATGATGATGATGATGATGAGCGTGAGTAGGAGGAAGAGGAGTACACGGGGGGGGGGGCGGGGGCTAGTTACTAATTTCCAGTTGCAAATGATTCAAATGGATTCAAAGGACTTTTTACAGAGTTGTAGTACTGGTAGTTGTAGTAAAAAAAAAGTAGTAAGCAAAGCAAAGCAAATGTATTTGTATAGCGCGTTTCACACACGAGGTAACTCAATGTGCCTTACATGATTAAAGGCATTTGAAAACAAAGAGATAAAACATTTAAAACGGGATAAAAATAACAAAAATGACAAATTATTAAAAAAAGACAATTAAAACCGCATACATTGCAAGTAATATGATCAAAAAGTGGACATATTCTAAAAAGCATGAGAAAAAAGAAGAACTTTCAACCTGGATTTAAAAACATGCACATTTGGGGCTGTAGTAATAATTGTAGTAGTAATTGTCGTTGTGCTAGTTCAAATTTTTGTGTGTGTCACCAATAATCCCTCAAAATTCTTTTTGACAAATGTTTGTCTGCACAGTCTCTGTTATTTTTATTATTTTATTATTTCCATGACTAGTGCCAATGTGTTGTTGTTATTAAATGACACTTTACTACTTTCATGCTATCGGTATAACATATGTTGCTATGATTTATATGTATCTCACTTATTAAATACGTGTGTGAGAGGAGAAGGGGTGAAAAGAGAGAGAGAGAGAGAGCGAGAGAGAGAGAGTGAGTGTGTGCGTGCGTGCTCGTGTTGGCGTGACGAAACAGAATCTTAACCTAAAACGTATTTTTTTTTTCTGAAATCAATGTTTGTAGTGAAAATTATTTTTCAAAAGTTAAACAAACGAATGAATCACACGTTACCTAATAATACTCATGATATTGACTGCATGCCCATGCGTTGGAAAGCAAAGGGAAAGAAGTGGAAGCATCTTACCAGCGAACGCCTCACCTGAGGGGACGCTGCTCCTGTCGCACACGCCGTCCTTGAGCAGCTTATCTCGGATCTCCCAGCTGAAAATTCCGGGGCTGTCGCTCTTGTATTGCTCGATTCTCTTCTCCACGTCGGGTGTTGCGACCTGCTGCATTGGGGGCCCCAAATTGCACGCACACACATACGCACGCACGCGCACACACACGCAGAAAACAGACAGACGCGTCACTTGGAGCGACGACGCACACTTTTTTTTAGGAAAAAAATGAAAAAGAAAACACTGCACTGATTGAGAAGCATTCAAATTGCAAAATATTCAAATCACCCAGCACTTCTTTTCACATTCTGAAAAATCCACAATTCACCCCGATTTTCACATTTTACACACGCCCACGCGCAAATAAAGAGAATTTTTTTTCCCCATCTTTCGTGCTCCACTGCGCATTCCGCAAATGTGTTTTTCTATTATTATTTTTCAATCCCAAATGCAATAAATATTTATTTGACGTCTTTTTCCACATTTCCTGAGCCATTCGAAACATTTCGACTTGAGGACGCCTTGTTGAGGACTGATCAAGAAATTGCCCAATTTGACAAAAACCTTCCCAAACGAGGAGATGTTTCGATCCTCTGCATATTTCTGGACGTTTTTTAAAATTCTGAAGTCAAGATTTCACAATCGACAGGTGCTTTTTTTTCTTCCCTTTTTTTATATTTTTCTTGTTAATGTCGACTGCGGGCTCACCCTGGGCTTGCTGCCCCCGATGGCCCCCGGCCGGATGGAGCCGGTCTCCTGGTAGCGGCACAGGATCTTGGACACGCAACCGTGGGAGACCCGCAGCTGTCGGGAGATGACGCAGGGTCGGATCCCGTGGTGAGCCATCTCGACGATCTTGTGCCGGATGTGGTTGGGCAGAGGCCGCCCGTTGATGAAGACGCCCCCCAACTGATTGACTCGGCCTTGGCCTAAAGGTGTAGAAACTGGGCCGCACCGGCACGGAGGAGACAAACCTTTAGTTTGTATTCAAATGTGACAAAATCAAGCTAACCTTTTTTTTTTTCGTTTGTTTGTTTTTTTCCCCACTGGATTTTATCTCTCACAGTTTGACCGATGACTTCAGGCCCAAGTCCTACATCACTTAACAAATCTTTTAAAACAGAACCATCATTTAAAAATGTGATTTTCTTTGACTTTCGTTTCGATCTTGTTCAACCTTGAGCAATGAATACAAAAGCGTTTGCGTTCGTGGGCCTACATTTTAAAATATGAGCTTCAATATTGTTGGTTTACGTATCACTTTTTTTAAATGAGTTTTACAACCATAAAACATGCTATGATTCAAAACAATGTAACTCTTGTAATGTCTGAAAGTTTTATATTAGTTTATTTAAAAAAGGGGTCGACCAAACTGTTCCGACGGCATCTTGTGTTTTTTAAATGATTATTTGCACTCTTAATGTGCTTTATTTACTTTTCGAGCAGGTAGTAAAATCTCTACACTAACCGTAATTTTTTTTTAATCTCCGAGGTGCCAATTCTCATAAAAATGCAGATTTTATTTGCTATTACTAGGCCTACCTATCCTTGTGGTCTTAAAGGAAAAGAAGGTCATGGTGCAGTGCTGTTCTGCACCACAATATTTACAACTAGGTCTTTTAATAATGTTACGTTGGTCGAGACAAAATACCACGTTGAGTTATTTTATGATTTAAAAGAAGAAAAAAAAAAGTTCACAGCATCCATCTCGCCTTGCTGTCATAATTTTGTACCTTCCAGAGGGAAGCCGCTCCTGGGGTAGGTCTGTCCGGAGGCCGGGCGCATCATCCGAGGAACGGTTCCCGGTAAGGTCGTCATTGTCCGCGTCTTGTTTCAAATACAACGAAAATGGACAACAAACGGATGTCAGAAACAAGTTGGACCCCCCCTCCCCCGAAACAAAAAGGTGGCAGCCACTTTGAGGTCCAATGTGGGGAAGGCAGCGCAATGCATGCGGAGGCATTCAAGGACGTGCGGGAAAGTTGACGTCGGGAGCTGCGCGGTCCCACGTGGACTGCGTCATGCGTCAGACGCGGTGCGAGGCAGGAACCGCTTCGGTCCCCTGGCGGACTTGCGCAAGGGGGGGGTCGGTCCAGACCATCGATAGGTTCTTCGGAGCCTCTTCTTTTTCAAGATAAGGTCCAACAAGTTTCGCCAGCCAATGGGATGGAGGATCTCTCTCTCTCTCTCTCGCTCTCTCTCTCTCTCTCTCTCAATTTATCTACAGCATTTATGTATTCATTCATTCATTCATATTATATAGTGCTTCAAGAGTGGATTTGTCACAAATCAGAAAGCAAAGAAAATCAAAATTAATTTTATGAATCACTGACGATATAATGTTTATCCAGTTCATGGATCTACCAACATGCGTATGTTTAGAGGACTGCTTTTATTCTTTCATGTACAACTTTTAACAAGTCTACCATGTCGATATCGCTAATTTCTCACTAGTTTTCTTGTATTTTTAAAAATCTCTTCTGAATGTAAACTGGACGACAATTAAAACATTTGTTTGCGACTATTTGGTGTGAAGTTCATCAACGGTGTTGTGGTCCACAGGCCTGACTTTGCGCCGTAGGTTCAGTTCCCACTCAGTGACTGTCTGTATGTGCCCTGAGATTGACTGGCGACCAGCTCCGGGTGTACCCCGCCTCCTGCCCGTTGACAGTTGGGATAGGGCTCCAGCACTCCCTGCGACCCTCGCGAGGATAAGCGGCAAAGAAAATGGATGGATGGATATTTTCCCATGCAGGCATCAGGAGAACATGCAAACTCCAGATTTGAGAACTCAAAGAACTCTCATGGCATTTGTCATCTTCATGGTCAAAAAGGGTTCCATCCAAAATATTCCAGAGGTGACAAAGTCTCACTGCACCACAGCCCCAACAGCATATGCAGAACATGCATTCTTGTTATTAAAAAGACTAAAAGTATTCATTCGAAATAGGAGCGATCGAGGAAGACTTTCTTCACTGACAATGATCCTGATCTAGATGGAGAGAGTGTCAAAGCTCAAAGACGACAACCGTAGAATTCATTAATTGTCACTTAAAATGAGATCTGAGTATGATACAAATCATCCAAAATTGAGATCAGAGATTATATTTAGAATGTAATTGTTCATTATTGTGGCGGTGAGTGGTGAGACTGGTTAGTGCGTTGGCCTCACAGTTCTGAGGACCAGGGATCAAATCCCAGATGTGCCTGTGTGGAGTTTGCGTGTTATGTCCGTTCCTGCGTGGGTTTTCTCTGGGGACTCCGGTTTCCTCCCACATCCCAAAAACATGCAACATTAATAGGACACTGTAAATTGCCCCGCGGTGTGACTGTTGTCTGTCTCCATGTGGCCTGCGATTGGCTGGCGACCAGTTCAGGGTGTACCCTGCCTCCTTGCCCGTTGACAGCTGGGATAGGCTCCAGCACTCCCGCCACCTTTGTGAGGATAAGTGGCTCAGATAATGGATTGCTATTCATCCTTGTTACTCTTTTGTTGAATGTATGGTTTGTTTAAAGTATTTCAGCAGAACGATAAAATAATTTGAAAAACAGGCAGAATATTACAGCCCAGATATAATAATTGCCCCCCCCCGAAAAACTGAAAATAATGTTCGTTACGACTATGTGTGAATATACAGTTCAGTGAAAAGGCATTTACCCCCCTCCTGATTAAATTTTTTTTGCATATTACACACACAGGTTTCAAATCATCAAAACAATTTTAATATCCCTCAGACACAACATGTCAAAATATGTCTGATTATGCGCAGACGACAAAATGTGTGATAAACGAGAACTCAATTCATATCACACAACATGCACAAACATCATGACAGTTGAAAGACTGTGCCATAATGCTTACCATATGACAGTGCTTCAAATGAGTGGAAATATGCATCCATTTTTTTGCCGCTCATCCCCACGTGGGTCGCAGAGAGGGCCAGAGGCGATCCCAGTTGTCAACGAGCAGGTGGCAGGGTACACCCTGAACTGGTCGCCAGCCAATCGCAGGGCACATAGAGACAGACAAACAGCCGCACTCACAATCACACCTAGGGGCAATTTAATTAATTATTTAATGTTGCATGTTTTTGGGATGTGGGAGGAAACCGGAATGCCAGGAGAAAACCCAGGCAGGCACGGGGAGAACATCCAAACTCCACACAGGAGCTGGGATTGAACCCAGGACCTCAGAACTGTGAGGTCAACACTTTATCAGCTGATCCACCGTGCCACCTTGAGTGGAAATATTTGACCGAAAACAAGACCAGTATGACTGTCACTATCCTCCAATGCACTACGACTGAAGTGAAATAGCAATAATGTGCCTCATTCACCAAGCATGCAGATTTGTGCTGAAATCACGCGCAGGCACGTTTGATGTACAAGCCTTTGATTTATGAGTATTTTGTTACTTGAATTTGTCGGTGGTGTCTCGGAACAAATTTAGTGAATTGGGCCCAATTAAAGATAAACCCTCTTTTTTTCTTTTTTTAATCCTGCCTAGGATGTAATGTCTTATGACGCTTTGGTGAGACCAGCAGGCTCGAACAGAAAAACATTCGTGCACATTAAAACAACTGCAGCCAGTGCAGTGTCATTCTGACATGTAAGTCTAATAATTTGTTTTTCTGATGTTTTTTTTTTCTCCTCAAAATAAAGGCAGCATTGAGCCTGGCTAATTAGCACATCTGCCTCACAGTTCTGAGGTCTTTGGATCAAGTCCCGGCCTCGCCTGTGTGGATTTTGCAGGTTCTCCCTGTGCCTGCGTGGGTTTTCTCCCGGTACTCCAGTTTCCTCCCACATCCCAAAAACATCCGTGATAGGTGGATTGAAGACTCTAAATTGCTCCTAGGTGAGCTTGTGAGTGAGAGTTGTTTGCCTCCATGTGACCTGCGATTTGGCTGGCGACCAGTTCAGGGTGTACCCCGCCTCTCGCCAGAAGATAGCTGGGATTGCCTCCAGCACACCTGCAACCCGAGTGAGGAGAAGCGGAATAGAAGATGGATGGATGGATGGATGATTGAGTGAATGAATGAATGAATGAATGAATGAATGGATTCTGCTGTATATTTGCATTGCACACAGCACAAAGAACCAGAGTCCGACTGTGACACTCTGGTTCCAAAGCCAAAGTTTTTACAGTTGATGAAATGGTGCTGCCCCACATTGATGACCAATCCCACATTTTGTTGGCGGCACGGTAGGGCAGCTGGCCTCACAGTTCTGAGGACCCGGGTTCAATCCCGGCCCCGCCTGTGTGGAGTTTGCATGTTCTCCCTGTGCCTGCGTGGGTTTCCTCCCACACCCCAAAAACATGCAACATCAATTGGACACTCTAAATTGCCCCCAGGTGTGATTGTGAGTGTGGCTGTTTGTCTCTATGTGCCCTGCGATTGGCTGCCAACCAGTTTAGGGTTTACCCCGCCTCCTGCCTGTTGACAGCTGGGATTGCCTCCAGCCCCCTTGTGAGGATAAGCGGCAAAGAAGATGGATGGACGGATTTATTTTCCCTGTGAAGATGATATTTGCAGTTAATGCTGTAACCAAGGTGAAAACCACAGTGCTGTCTGTGGATGAAAAACAAGTAACAGACGATGGAATAGTTGCACAAATATTGGCCATAGCCAATACAAGCGTTAGAAATAAACCACTGTTGTATTCAATAAACAGACGTGGAAAATGTAAATCAAAGAAAACAGCAGCAGTTGATGAAAGAAACTTTCCGTTAGCTGTAAAGAAACATCTGTTAGCGTCATTAGTAACACCCGCGAGAGGATAAGAATGAAGGCGTCAGTTCAACTGTTTGCAGAAGACCATGAACAAAAGTACACGGCGTAAACCAGAAGACAACTGCAAATTAGCCTGTAGAATAGGACGGCCAAGATGGAATTTGCCAAAAAGCATAGACAAGTCTAGAAAAACTCCCACAAAGTTCTATAGAGTAATGAGACAAAGATGAACTTTTACTAAGGTGATGGAAAGAGAAAAGCACTGCTCACAATTCCAAATAGAAATGAAACTGTCATGTTGATTGCTCATCTCATCTTCATCTTTTGACAACAAACCTAAATAAATGTTTTTGCAGGAATTGGGTTCACTGTCACAGTACTTTTGAAGGCAAGTGTACAAACAGTATGGAGGAAAAGTACTTTTCTTATAACAATGCAGCAGATAGTGCTCAGTCACAAAAAAATAACCGTCCCAGGAGCCTTGTTGACGCTCTTGCAGTTTGTGAATGAAGCAAACTGGTCACAGGATGACGCAGCCAACGCGGGACGACACCTCATCCTAAAACAGCTCGATAGCACAGAGACATACGCACAGATCCTGTTTGTGGGCTTCAGCACTGCATTCAACGCCATCATCCCTGAACTCCCCTCTTAGATCCTCCAACTCGCAGTCTCCCCTTTCATCTGCCAATGGATTTACAGTTTCCTGTTGGGCAGGATACAGCAGGTGAGGCTGGGGGAACACCCCCTCATCCACATGCACAATCAGCACTGGGGAACCCCAAGAATGTCTCCTCGACCTGCTGCTCTTTTCTCTCTACACAAACAACTGCACCCCGGACAACCTGGCTGTCAAACTCCTAAAGATGGCAGACGACACCACAGTCATCAGCCTCATCAACGATGGTGACCAGTGAGCATATTGACAGGAATTGCAGGAGCTCGTGCTCTTGTGCAGCTGACACAACCTGGAACTGAACATGCTCAAGACCGCAGAGATGATCGTGGACTTCTTGAGGCATCTTTCGGCACAGATGCCCCTCACGCTCTCCGAGTTTCTTGTGTCAGTCGTCAAGACTTTCAAATTCCTGGGAACTAAAGTCACTCGGCACCTGAAGTGGGAGGCCAACAGCAAATCCATCCTCAAAAGGATCCATAAGATGTACTTCCTGCAGCTTCTGGGGAAGCCCAGGCTTGCTGCAGGAGCTGGAAAGGGAATTTAACACAGCAGTCATCAAACTGGTCCTGACTTCATACATACTAAAAGCTGCAGACATTCCAATAACTTCTTCCCAGTTGCCATTAACGTATTAAACTGTGAACTTACAAAAGTGACAGATCTCTTTTCCGATCTCTGTAGAGACATTACTACTATACTAACTGTTGTGGCATCGTCACTGTGTTATTTATTTAACTGTTGTTAATCAGTACATATTATTACATAATTGAAGATTAAATTGTCTGGTGATGACAGAAGTAGGTATCTGTGAGCAACAGTGTGGTTTCATGCCGAGAAAGAGTACCACAGATGCAATATTTGCCTTGAGGATGCTCTTGGAAAAGTACAGAGAAGGTCAGAAGGAGCTACATTGTGTTTTTGTAGACCTAGAGAAAGTCCATGACAGAGTACCAAGAGAGCAACTGTGGTACTGCATGCGCAAGTCTAGTGTGGCGGAGAAATATGTTAGAATACTACAGGACATGTATGAGGTCAGCAGAACAGCGGTGAGATGTGCCGTAGGTGTGTCAGAAGAATTTAAGGTGGAGGTGGGACTGCATCAGGGATCCGCGTTGAGCCCCTTCCTGTTTGCGGTAGTAATGGATAGGGTGACAGATGAGGTTAGACTGGAATCCCCTTGGAGCATGATGTTCACAGATGATATCGTGATCTGCAGTGAAAGGAGGGAGCATAGGGAGGAACAATTAGAAAGATGGAGGTAGACACTGGAAAGGAGAGGAATGAAGATTAGCCGTAAAGTAAAAGAGAATATATGTGTGTGAATGAGAGGGGCGGAGGTGGAACAGTGAGGCTCCAGGGAGAAGAGATAGCGAGGGTGTACGACGACTTCAAATACTTGGGGTCAACAATCCAGAGCAATGGTGAGTGTGGTAAGGAAGTGAAGAAACGGGTCCAAGCGGGGAGGAACAGTTGGCGGAAGGTGTCTGGTGTTCTATGTGACAGAAGAGTCTCCGCTAGGATGAAGGGCAAAGTTTATAAAGCATTGGTGAGGCCAGCCATGATGTACGGATTAGAGACAGTGGCACTGAAGAAACAACAGGAAGCAGAACTGAAGGAAGCAGAAATGAAGATGTTGAGGTTCTCGCTCGGAGTGACCAGGTTGGATAGGATTAGAAATGAGCTCATTAAAGGGACAGCCAAAGTTGGTTGTTTTGGAGACAAGGTTAGAGAGACCAGACTTGGATGGTTTGGACATGTCCAGAGGTGATAGAGTAAGGAAATTGGTAGGAAGATGGTCAGGATGGAGCTACCAAGGTAGAGAGAGAATACTTTGATGGTTTGGACACGTTCAGAGGCGAAAGAGTGAGTATTTTGGTAGAAGGGTGCTGAGGATGGAGATGGCAGGCAAAAGAGTGAGAGGAAGACCAAAGAAAAGGTTGATGGATGTTGTGAAGGAGGACATAAGGATTGGGTTTTTGAGAAGAGGATGTACGAGCTAGTCTTAGATGGAAAAAGATGACACGCTGTGGCGACCCCTAACGGGACAAGCTGAAAGAAAAAGAAGAAGAAGAAATTGTCTGATGATTCTCTGCCTCATTTCCACAAATATCATTGTATCAGTATTATGACACTATTGGTCATATTACCTTACCTAATAACTATATACCTCTGTCTTTATACTTTAAATATGTATGTGGGTACATTGAGTTGTTTGTTGTTGTACCAGAGTGGCTCCAACAACCAGAAGCAACATTCTTGTGTCGTTAGCATATTTGGCCAGTAAAGATTATTCTGACTTTCCATTGATCATGAGATAAAAATGGCAAAGAGTCAACAGTCCACCATGTCCTTAAGTGTTATACATTTTTGTCCACATCATGTGATGGGCCCGTTCCCATAATCAGTTAGATCAGGGTTGCCTTGACGAATGTCAAAAAGAAAATTGTCTGCTTGAACCACATGAAAGCAGAAGGCCCCTTCTTACTGTGAAAATTCCAATTGGTAACACTTAACTGGTGCCCAGGCCATGGAAAAAAAATGGGGTCTGGCCTGTAAAACTGGCTTCTTTTTTGTTTTTTCAGTTGACACAGAAGCATTTTGCACCAACAACCACAAGAACAGCACCTTGCAATGTGGGTTCTGAAAACTTCACAGAAATTTTGCATTTGAATGTGCTTTTGGTACTTTCCACGTTGCTGTAGGTACCAATCATTCCCAAAAGCTAAGGAAAGTTGCGGTATCCCCCAAGGCTCCGTTTTTGGCTGTTTACTATTTTCAATTCACTGTATGTCAAACTTATCATGAAAGCCAAGATGTCCCAGATAGTCTTTTGTCTGTTTGAGTCACAATAATATGGTCATTTTTTTTCTGGGCCCTTGAAGCACTTTGGATGAATAGTTCGCACGTCTGCCTCACAGTTCTGAGGTTCCCGGTTCAAATATCGGCTCAGGCTTTTCTGTGTGAAATGTGCATGTTTTCCCCTTGCTCTTGTGGGTATTTTCTAGCTATCTTCTACATTGTAAAAACATGCACATTAGGTTCATTGAGGACTCTAAATTGTCCACTTGTTCTTTTTAACGTACTCTGCAATAGGCTGCCAACTACTCAAAGATGTACCCTTGGGCAATGAAATTTACCCACCACCACCCCGAGTTTGAGAGGTGCAGAACTGTTTGAATCCCCCTTTTAATCTGTGATGTCTCTTTAAACGCCAAAGGAAATCTCCTTAAACGACGTGTCATTGGAATTTTCCCATCCTTGCATCCATCCATTTTCTGAGCCACTTATCCTCACAAAGGCGAGAGTAGTGCTAGACCCCACCACAGCTATCGTCAGGCTGGAAGTAGGGTACACCCAGCCAATCGCAGGGCACATGGAGTCTGTTTTTGGGGATGGGGGAGGAAACAGGAGTGTCCAGAGAAAACCCACCCAGGCACGGGGAGAACATGCAAACTCCACCCAGGCGGGGCTGGGATTTGAACCCCGTTCTACAGAACCGTGAGGCCAACGCTCTGCAGCTGCCCCACCGTGCCACCTTGAAGATTCCTAGGATTATAACGGGAATGTAAAGTTATGTACAGGTATAAGTGAAGAAACAGGAACAAGCGGCATGGAACAGTTGGCAGAAGGTGTCTGGTGTTCTCTGGGACAGAAGACTGTCCGCTAGGATGAAGGGCAAAGTTTATAAAACAGTGGTGAGGCCGGCCATGAGGTTTGGATAAGAGACGGTGGCACTGAAGAAACAAGAGGAAGCAGAACTGGAGGTAGCAGAAATGAAGATGCTGAGGTTCTCGCTTGGAGTGAACAGGTTGGATAGGATTAGAAACGAGCTCATAAGAGGGACAGCCAAAGTTGGTTGTTTTGGAGACAAACTTCGAGAGAGCAGACTTCGATGGTTTGGACGTGTCCAGAGGCGAGAGAGTGAGTATATTGTTAGAAGGGTGCTGGGGATGGAGATGCCAGGCAAAAGAGCGAGAGGAAGACCAAAGAAAAGGTTGATGGATGTTGTGAAGGAGGACATAAGGATTGGGTCTGAGAGAAGAGGATGCACGAGCTAGTCTTAGATGGAAAAAGATGACACGCTGTGGCGACCCCTAACGGGACAAGCTGAAAGAAAAATTATTACAGGAATAATAAAAATGTTCCGCTTTAAGATAAGTGAGAAAAACTAATAAAGTAAACTTTGGTCTTGCTTTAGCGCCCTCGAAAGGGTTTTGGGAGATGCGCAAATGCCACTGGAAGTTGCATTTCCGTGAGTCCATGACACTGGTTTTCTTTGCTCATGTGATTGTTAATCCAAATTCCGCTAGCTGGAGGCTGAAGTAAACTATATTTGTTTTTCAGAACAGAGGTGATTAGAGGACAAGTGAGTTACCCTTCTTCACCCTGACCGAACTTAAACCGAGTGGAAAGTCACTAAAGCTCACTATTTCCATGTACAGAAAGTTGTTTTCTAATAGCATTTTCCTCCAATGGCAGCATTGCAGCTCCAACTATTTGGTCTTTGACCGTCTTCGCCTGCTTGTTTCTTTCCTAAAATGTTTTGGGATCTGATCCACAACATCTGGTATTAATTAATCCCATGTATGTCCAGAGTTCTTTTTTTTTTTTTTTAGGGTGGTCTATATTGCACAGGAAGGTGTGTTCCAAGCTACAGGGGGAATCACACTCTTCAGCCTTCCCAGTAAGGTCCATTCAGGGGTGCTGGAGAGGAGGGTCCGTCAGGAAGTTTTCATCCTGACAGATCCTTGCGGGTACATGGGAGTTTGCCCAACCACGTACTGTATGTGTGTTTTGTGGATTTGGAGAAAGTATTCGACTGTGTCCCTCGGGGAGTTCTTTGGGGGTGCTTCAGGAATATGGTGTACCGAACTCCCTGATATGGGCTTTTCGGTCTTTGTATTACCAGTGTCAGCGTTTGATCCTCATTGGCGTCAGTCAGTCAGTCAGACTCCGGTTGGGGTCCGCCAAGGTTGCCCTTTGTCACCGATTCTGTTCATAAATTTTATGGACAAAATTTTCTAGGTGCATTCGAGGCGTAGAGGGGGTCTAGTTCAGTGACCTTAGCATTGCATTCTCTGCTCTTTGCAGATGATGATGTTCTGTTGGCTTCATCAAGCCGTGATCTCTAACTCTCACTACAGCGGTTAGCAGCAGACTGTGAAACAACTGGGATGAGAAACAGGACCTCCAAAACTGATGAGAATAATGATCCTCAGTCGGAAAAGGGTGGCGTGCTCTCTTCTAGGTCGGGGATGAGATCCTACATCAAGTGGAGGCGTTCATGTATCTTGGAGTTTTGTTCACGAGTGAGTGAAGAATGGAAGAGGAGATCAACAGACAGATCGGTGCAGCATCTGCACTGATGTGGACTTTGTATCAGTCCATTGCGGTGAAGAGGGAGCTAAGTCGGAAGGCGAAGCTCTCTATTTACCAGTCGATCTACGTTCCTACCCTCGCCTATGGTAACGAGCTGTGGGTCATGACCAAAAGAACACAATCGCGGCCAGATACAAGAGGTCGAAAGGAGTTTCCTCCACAGGATGTCCGGGCTCTCCCTTCGAGATAGGGTGAGAAGCTCAGTCATCCGGGAGGAGCTCAGAGTAGAGCCGGTACTCCAGGTTTGCCCGGAAGGAGGCCTAGAGGGCAACCCAGGATACACTGGAGAGACTGAGTTCCTCGGCTGGCCTGGGAACGCCTCGGGATCACACCAGGAAGAGCTGGATGAAGTGACTGGGAAGAAGGAAGTTCGGGCGTCCCTGCTAAAGCTACTGCTGCTACAACCCAACCTCGGATAAGCGGTCGAATATCGAAGGATGGATGGATATATTGCACATTGCGAGGCATGGAGATTGCTAAACAAGTGAAACACAAACATTAGCGCAAAGACTAATAGAATTTTAAACGGAGGTAATCCCCCCCATACAAACTACAGCATTTACAAGTTACGGGGTGTCTTAATACAGTTCTGGCCACCATAGCCAAACCTCAGTAATCAAGATTAGTTTGCCAATTGCTACACAAACATGGTGTGTTGCTTCGCAAGCAACATTTAGTTTCTCTGAACGAAACCCAATATGTGTATCGGGCACTGGAGTAAACACTTTTGCGTTGTGGTTTTATGTCGTGTGTGAGCACGGAGGTTACGGAGGCAAGAAGTCAGTAATTTTGTCACAAGAGGATAAGCCTGATCCCTTTGTGATGCGGCTCGATTTGGCATTACTTAACAAATCAAGACATTTTGAAGCCAAAACAAATCACAAAGATAAAAATGTCCAACATTTTCAGGCGATGGTGCGGAAACATGTCTAATTTCCTACGGTTAATTATTTTTTTTTTACTGTCTTTGCTGTGTTGGGCCAATCTTTAAACCATCGCTAACTTGTTTTTTCACAGGCGATTATAGCTGGAACAAGAAAGGCTCACAAGGCCAGCAGACCATGGGACCTTCATGAGGCTGAGGGCCACCTCCAGGATCAATGTTGCCATTTTGTTGATCGGGCAACGCATATCCACCATGCAAGATGCATTTTGTTTGCTAAATAGCTGTGTGAAGCGTCTATTCATCCAGCAATTTTTCACAGGAGTATTAGTGGATAGCATGATGACGACCAAGCTGCTGATTTGTTGAATAACGTCTAGTCTGCACGAGATACATTTGGTACATTTGGTACAATGTTTGTATTATTTGACTTATTTTGGTCAGTTTTTTTTCTTTTTTTAAGGTCAAATATAATTTTAAACATCAAAGATTATTTAGACCGCCCTTTTATGTAGCTACAAAGCATATTATTAAAAGGCTAATGTGGACACCACTGCAGAAAAATGAACCGATAGAAGGGATTCAAAAAGATGAAAACACAAAAGAAAAGCTATTTAAAAAATAAATAGATAAAGGATTGTGCCACTCTACATTCAGGCCAGTTATCTAAATGTCACTTGTAGCGTTCAAGCTAGCAAACTGAACCCTTTTCAAATGATTGAGCACTTGACTGAATGCACAATAGCGTAGAAATGCAAACAATGCCAGTCACGTAAATTTCCAGCCAATATTTTATATAATCAATTTCAAACTTATGGTCAAAAAATATATTCACTCTTGAGGATGTGATTCAGAAAATTAATTTCAATCACTTCATCCATGATTTTTTTTTAGTAAATGTAAATATGAACGTAAGAAAATGTGTATGAGCCCACACCGGTCGCTCATAAAGAGACCGGCATCATCACAAAGTGATACATTGCACACGCTTTCATTTTCACTCAGTTCTTGACATTTTATAATTTTACACAGAAAATGGGAAAGTCAAACTGAAATCATCTTTTCATGTCCAAATTTGAGCTGACTCACTGTGATGTTTGACAAAAGTGAAATTAATAGCCTTCACAACCAGTAAAAATTAATTTTGCTGTTCAGGAATGCAAGTAGATGATTCCAACTTGCCATCTTGAGCAAGAAATAAAATGTCCTTTTCTATTTTTATATCCATCTGTTTGTCCATTTTTTATAGCAGTCAAAGTAAAGATGATAATACATTTGAGCATTGAATATACCAGTTCAAGCACACACTGGTGTATTAACCATTACAGAAACAATTAAAATTATGTTGGTAATTAGCAATGTTGTTGACTTTGGGCAGCTGTGACAGAGCCCTTACACTGGGGTGGGGGGGGGGAATTTGATATTGCAGTACTGTATAACGGTTCTTATATTTTTAATCAATTGTGTTATGAAAGGGACATTCCTGTATGCCTTGGTAAGGTAATGACAGATTTTTTTTATTTTTTTTTTGCATAACTGCAATGTTACAAAAGAATACCAATAATTGCACATTCAAAAATGCAAAACAAAATTTAACCAAGACCGGCAACCTAAGAAATCCTCAAGTAATCTACAATTTTAATCACTACAATTCACTTGTCCAACTGAGAGGTGTGTAAAAGTGGACCAAAAAAAAAAGACAGAAAAGAAAAAACAAATTCCAGGCAAGGCTCCACTGGAAATGATAGATAGGGTCACTTGTCTTGATTTTTTTTTTTTTCTAAAGTCTTTGTATGGGCGCGCGCACGCACATGCGTGTGAATAGGCTTCTTTGTTGGGATATGAATGGAAACGGGGAAGACTTGGAAAAGTTCACTGAAGCCGCACTGACAGCCTGACCACTGTTATCTGCAAAAGTAGAGTACCATCTGTACCATGGCACAGAAATACCTGAGAAAAAAAAAAAAAAATCTCCTTCCAAAGATGACTTGGGTGATTGTCGCTTGTACCAAGAGACTTATTTCCATTCGATTTGAGCAAAGGTTTTCTTTAGGGTCATGAGTGTGTGGAGCTATTGTCATGTCAGCTGAAATTTGCATTTGGTGGAAATGATACAAGGACATGAGAATCCATCCATCCATCCATCTTCTAAGTCGCTTATCCTCAAGGGTCACGGAGCTGGAAATTATCTCAGCTATCTTCGGGCGGGAGGCGAGGTACACCCTGAACTGGTTGTCAGCCAATCGCAGGGCACATGGAGACAGTCGCACTCACAATCACACCTAAGGGCAATTTAGAGTCTCCAATTTATGGAAGTACATGTTAAAAGATGATTTTTTTTTTGGGGGGGGGGGTGTCACTGTGATTTGATGGGCGCATACGCCCGAGTGCCATCGCACTCACAAATCTGCACAGCCAAACACAAAATCATCACACGTGTAAAATTCGTTACGAGTACAAATACATAGATATTGAAAGAGGTCGCTTATTTTGTGTAGTATTGACCAATGTTGCCTCTGAGCTGCACCACTGCACAATTGCGCATTTGTCACACACACTGAGCGCACATGAAAATCGACCGATCCAGCGCAGTGAACCACAGCCTGACACTTTTTTTTTTTAACACGGAAGCACACGGTCCCAACGAGCTGCTACTCAGCCCACTTCTACTTCCTAGTTTACCCAACACCGCCCTCCTCCGCTCTTAAAGGGGTGCACTCATAATTACAAACAGAACACACACCTGCAACTTTATATCTGCAGGCATGACTCACCACACCCATACATTTTCCAAATGTGACTGAAAAACAACGCTCTCTACTGGAATATACCAAACATATAGATTATAATGCTCTAGTATAGATAAGAATGGTAAGGGAATGGTATAAAAGGTTGTATTAAATCATAATATATCAAATCACGGATATTTTAAAAATTGAAAAAAAATGAAAATGGAAAACTTCTATCACAAACAAAATACCCTTTAATTTGCCCAATGTATGACTTATGTATTACATAGAACGAATGTTCAAAGAGCACATTTGCTTTTCCCTCTATCTGACCTGGTCTCGTGGATCTTAAAAGAATACTGGGCAGTGTCATGTTGGACAGCGATTAGTGCCTTGATTTAATGCTTCATCATTTAAGATCACTATCATAATGCAGCCCTATGGGGGCACAAACCAGTGCAATCTGTAGGCTGGTCCCAAGCCCGGATAAATGCAGAGGGTTGCGTCAGGAAGGGCATCCGGCGTAAAAACTGTGCCAAACAAATATGAGCGTTCATCTAAAGAATCCCATACCGGATCGGTCGTGGCCCGGGTTAACAACGCCCGCCCCCGGCACTGCTAACCTGCAGGGCGTCGGTGGAAATTCAGCTACTGTGGGTCGAAGACAAAGAAGAGGAGGAAACCGGATCCAGCGTCAGAAGAAAAAGAGGAATGCACAGAGCCTACAACTGAGTGTAGGGACTTTGAATGTTGGGACTATGACAGGAAAAGCACAGGAGTTGGTTGACATGATGATTAGGAGAAAGGTGATATTCTGTGCATCCAAGAGAGCAGGTGGAAAGGTAGTAAGGCTAGAAGATTGGGAGCAGGGTTTAAATTATTCTACCACGGAGTAGATGGGAAGAGAAATGGAGTAGGGGTTATTTTAAAGGAAGAGCTGGCTAAGAATGTCTTGGAGGTGAAAAGAGTATCAGATCGAGTGATGAGACTAAAATTTGAAATTGAGGGTGTTATGTATAATGTGGTTAGCGGCTATGCACCACAGGTAGGATGTGACCTAGAGTTGAAAGAGAAATTCTGGAAGGAACTAGATGAAGTAGTTCTGAGCATCCCAGACAGCGAGAGAGTTGTGATTGGTGCAGATTGTAATGGACATATTGGTAAAGGAAACAGGGGCGATGAGGAAGTGTAGGGTAAGTACGGCATCCAAGAAAGGAACTTTGAGGGACAGATGGTGGTGGACTTCGCAAAAAGGATGGAGATGGCTGTAGTGAACACTTATTTCCAGAAGCGGGAGGAACATATAGTGACCTACAAGAGCGGAGGTAGAACCACGCAGGTAGATTATATTTTGTGCAGACGATGTAATCTGAAGGAGGTTACTGACTGTAAAGTAGTGGTAGGGGAGAGTGTAGCTCGACAGCATAGGATGGTAGTATGTAGGATGATTCTGGTGATGGGTAGGAAGATTAAGAAGACAAAGGTAGAGCAGAGAACCATGTGGTGGAAGCTGAGAAAGGAAGAATGTTGTGCGGCCTTCCGGAAAGAGGTGAGACAGGCTCTCGATGGACAACCGAAGCTCGCGGAAGACTGGACGAAGACAGCCAAGGTGATCAGAGAGACAGGCAGGAGAGTACTTGGTGTGTCATCTGGTAGGAAAGGGGAGAAGGAGACTTGGTGGTGGAACCCCATAATACAGGGAGTCATACAAGGAAAGAGATTAGCGAAGAAGAAGTGGGAAACTGAGAGGACTGAGGAGAGGCGAAAGGAGTACATCGAGATCCAACGTAGGGCAAAGGTAGAGGTGGCAAAGGCTAAACAAGAGGCATATGAAGACATGTACACCAGGTTGGACACGAAAGAAGGAGAAAAGGATCTCTACAGGTTGGCCAGACAGAGGGATAGAGATGGGAAGGATGTGCAGAAGGTTAGGGTGATTAAGGATAGAGTTGGAAATGTGTTGACTGGTGCCGGTAGTGTGCTAAATAGATGGAAAGAATACTTTGAGAAGTTGATGAATGAAGAAAATGAGAGAGAAGGAAGAGTTAAAGAGGCAAGAGTGAAGGACCAGGAAGTGGAAATGATTACTAAGGGGGAAGTCAGAAAGGCACTACAAAGGATGAAAAATGGAAAGGCAGTTGGTCCTGATGACATACCGGTAGAGGTATGGAAGCAATTTGGAGAGATGGCTGTGGAGTTTTTGACCAACTTATTCAACAGAATACTAGCGGGCGAAAAGATGCCTGAAGAATGGAGGAAAGGTGTTCTAGTTCCCATTTTTAAGAACAAAGGGGATGTTCAGAGCTGTGGGAACTATAGAGGAATAAAGTTGATGAGTCACACAATGAAGTTATGGGAAAGAGTAGTGGAGGCTAGACTCAGGACAGAAGTAAGTATCTGCGAGCAACAGTATGGTTTCATGCCTAGAAAGAGTACCACAGATGCATTATTTGCCTTGAGGATGCTCGTGGAAAAGTACAGAGAAGGTCAGAAGGAGCTACATTGTGTCTTTGTGGATCTAGAGAAAGCCTATGACAGAGTACCAAGAGAGGAACTGTGGTACTGCATGCGTAAGTCTGGTGTGGCAGAGAAGTATGTTAAAATAGTACAGGACATGTATGATGGCAGCAGAACAATGGTGAGGTGTGCCTTAGGTGTGACAGAGGAATTTAAGGTGGAGGTGGGACTGCATCAGGGATCAGCTCTGAGCCCCTTCCTGTTTGCGGTAGTAATGGATAGGCTGACAGATGAGGTTAGACTGGAATCCCCTTGGACCATGATGTTCGCAGATGATATTGTCATATGCAGTGAAAGCAGGGAGCATGCAGAGGAACAATTGGAAAGATGGAGACATGCACTGGAAAGGAGAGGAATGAAGATTAGCCGAAGTAAAACAGAATATATGTGCGTGAATGAGAAAAGTAGAGGGGGAAGAGTGAGGCTACAGGGAGAAGAGATAGCGAGGGTGGACGACTTCAAATACTTGGGGTCAACAATACAGAGCAATGGAGAGTGTGGTCAGGAAGTGAAGAAACGGGTCCAAGCAGGTTGGAACAGCTGGCGAAAGGTGTCTGGTGTGTTATGTGACAGAAGAGTGTCTGCTAGGATGAAGGGCAAAGTTTACAAAACAGTGGTGAGGCCGGCCATGATGCACGGATGAGAGACGGTGGCACTGAAGAAACAACAGGAAGCAGAACTGGAGGTGACAGAAATGTAGATGTTGAGGTTCTCGCTCGGAGTGAGCAGGTTGGATAGGATTAGAAATGAGCTCATTCGAGGGACGGCCAAAGCTGGATGTTTTGGAGACAAGATTCGAGAGAGCAGACTTCGATGGTTTGGACATGTTCAGAGGCGAGAGAGTGAGTACATTGGTAGAAGGATGCTGAGGATGGAGCTCCCAGGCAAAAGAGCGAGAGGAAGACCAAAGAGAAGGTTTATGGATGTGGTGAGGGAAGACATGAGGGCAGTTGGGGTTAGAGAGGAAGATGCAGGAGATAGGCTAAGATGGCAAAAGATGACACGCTGTGGCGACCCCTAACGGGACAAGCCGAAAGGAAAAGAAGAAGAAGAAGATTTAAGATCACTATCATGCATTATCCATTTTTAAAAATACTGGTGAAATCTGCAAAGGGGGTGGAATTGACGGAAACCTGCAAAATTAGCCCCTGGAGTGCAGATACTTTTTTAACACAAACTCGATAAAATACTTGCACTTCTGGAGGGATTGGATTTTCACTTAATTAGCTTTATAAGACTATAAGACTGCTGGATTTAAACTAATTCCATGTTTTCTTCCGTGTTTACATTAATGAAAAGGTCATCAAGTGTACCAATACCTGTTTTAGTTGAGCTCACAATGCAAACGACTTCTAAGTGCTGAGCATACGCTAGTTTGCTTCAGATGTGGGGTTCTGTTATTGGTTAGTGCAAAAAACTGCACAGATACAAAATAGTCTCAGAGTGGCATTTCTTTATTTGTGGACAAAATCCTTAAGATATGTGCCTTATCATTTCACACTCCCAATATTTTACATACAAGAAGAATACAACTTGCTCATAATTTTAAATATCTATACACACAAAACCAAAACTGTTGGAATCCCACCTTGAGGTCGAATCCTGAGGGGAAGACATCCCATCTGTCCGTTGTCCAACTTTGCATAAATACAGATGACGAGTGAAAAGGTGGCGTCACTAAAGCACTACTTGATCCTCTGTGCTACTTTAACATTACATTGGAATTGCGAAAGAGAAGGCCAACATTTCACACAAAATACAGTGCTTAACAAATTGATTAAATTAGCACACAATGTAAGTAAGGTTTATTCCACGGCTGCCACGAAGTAACAACATCGGTAATTACCATCCATCATCGTTCTGTTTCTCTTCACCAGGGTGGCGGACATGCTGGAGGCTGTCCCAGTGATTTTCAGGCAGGTGATGAGGTCACCTTCAACTGGTCGCCAGCCATTCGGAGGGGGTGACAGGAACAAACAACCATTTGCACTCGAAAGAACACTTACAGGCAATGTATTCTTCAATCAATCTGCCACGCATATTTATGGGATATGAGAGGAATCCAGTGTAGCCAGAAAAATCCCACACAGGCGCGGCGAGAACATGCAAGGCCGAGGTTTGAATCCTGGTCCTCAGAACTATGAGGGAGATGTGTGAACTAGTCTGTCTCCATGCCGCCTGGTAACGGTCATACCCAAATATCTTCATTTTTGTCATGGTTTATACACAGGTATGTAGTAGCTCCTTAAATCTCATTTGTAATGCTAAAATATAATTACAAGTGATGATCTATGTATTAACTCATTTACTGCTTAAAAAAAAAACAGCATCCTTACAGCAGTCACATTCATGTACAAAATGTTTTAGTGGTTGGAAGTTATGCTTGTTTCATTTCAGACTTTTCATTGAAGACCATGTTTTGACAGAAAAGGCGAATTGAGATTGAAATTGCTCATTCCTGTAGTACATGGCAAAAAGTTCACTGAAACTTCTAATCAATACGGCCAATCTTGCGGGTGGTCTCCGAGACAAACACCCCTCATAGTCTAAAAATTGTTAAGCACTGTATTGATTTGCACTTGCACTTCTTCAATGAAACTCAAAAAACCATCGCAGAGGGCATGTGCATTTAGAAATATTCTACAGGGGCAACGATGAGAAAATATGGTCTTTTCGTGTCATTAATACTTTCTTGGCATTTTTCCTTCTTGTGATTCATACGGTCAGTGTACAATGACTGAGCTCCCCTTCTCAGTGTGTTTCTTTCGCCACAGAAATCAAAATGTTTCCTTCCCTCCTCTCCGGCTCATCATTTACATAACTGACTTCCCAGCAAGTCACAATTACTTAGGTTTTCTTACATGTTACATTTAGACAGCTGAAGTAGCTTAAGAGGGAAAGAAGAGCACATATTTTCCAACTACGCTAGAACTCATATCGCACTGTCATTTTAGTGTACTTGATGCATTATATACCTCAATAAATTATCCGACGAGCACCCATTGTAATATAGACGGGGAAAGGGGCAAAACATTTGCTAGATAGCCCCACAGATTCAGTTCTATCAACTTTTTTCAGGTGGCTCCTGCGTCACTTTTACTTGCTTTGGTGAAGGTACTGCTGGGTGAACATGTTGAGCTCGCTGTCCAGCCAGCCTGCCTTGTTCCTAGTGACAAAAAACACAAAGAAAAGACACAGTGGCTTAGCATGAAATGAGCCATCATTCAAAGAGAATTCGCTCTGAAAACAAAAATCTGAACGTTTGTTCCTTTTGAAACAAACCACACTGGTTTGTAAGATGCATATTACACATAATTGCTGCCCTCCTCCGGGCGGACATGTCAATAGCAGACAGTCAGCAAACTAAGAGTAAGATCCAGCAATTCTGCTTATTTAGTAGAGGTGTCATAATTAATCAATGAACCGACAACGAATCGACCAACAAATTCATCAACAACTATTTTGATAATTGATTTATCGCTCAGGGCCATTATTTAACTTAAAATTGTCCAAATCCTCTGATTTGGTCCTTTCAACAGTAAAAATTCACATTTCTCTAATCTTTCATGAAAATAGATTATATTTTGCTTACTTACTGTAATCACATTTTGTTTTACTTTGGAAAACTATGAAGAGCTTTCCCTATTTTCTGATATGACTAAGAGTCTATTACAAAAATAATCATTATTTAGAGCTACATTATGAATAACCCATAATTGAAATGTAGCTGAATCTGAAGTGGTCACAGAAGTGCATATCAAACTAGTATCCATAGGCCAAAATCGAGGGGAAAGGTTGCAGCTTAAAAATCTAAACTTTATGGTAAGATGCACAAATAAAAACAGTTCTTAGGAGTCTAAATAAATAATTTGGCGGAAATACAACAAAGAGAAAGAGCCACAATACACTTTTTACAAGAATTATGAAATCAGTTTCATCCCAAGTAGATGTTCCACTGCAGACTGTACTTGGAGTGTGTAGTGTGGTTCTTACCGCAAAAGCTTAGCTTTGCTCTGCATGGCATCCAAAAGCTCAATCTTGCCATTCATGTCAGTGATCTCATCTTCAAGATTCTGCCGGGTCACATCTACTTGTTGGCAGAGTTGAGCAAACACCCCAGCCAACTCTCTGACATTTGTAAACACCATTCACACAAACAACAGCACAAAGAATGTTTTTTTAAAACAAAATATTTCAACACACTGGCGTGTTGTGTGCATGCGTCAATACTCACTGCTGGACTTGGTGACTGCAGTTGGATCCAGTGTAGCTAACGATGAGCTGCAACTTCTCACTGGCGTAGTCAACAAACTGTCTCTTAAACGCACGCTCTTTGGCCTTTGTTGTCCAGGTGAGGCGTTCGTAGATAAAGAGAAGCCCGTAGAGACCCACAGACAGCGCAATCAGACGCCAGCCCACGGCCTTCCAGATCTGCACACACCACACGAGCCATTTTGACAAAGCCTTATGCAGCATTCACCCAGTGCTTTTGTTTATCCAGCCAACCATTTATTCATTTTCTCTACATCTTATCTTGATTAGTGTCGCAAGTGAAATGGAGCCTATCCCGGGTGATTCTGGCCGAGACCGGTTGCCAGCCGATCACAAGACAAACAAAATAACCATTTCATGCTAACATTCCCACCGATGGCAGTCTTCAATCAACCTTACATTTTTCCAAATGTGGGAGGACATTCGCAAGAGAACGTGCAAACATATAGGAAGGCCAGAGCTTAGATGTGACCCCTGAACTTTAGAACTGTGACATGGATGTGATAACCACCCTGGTGCCTTGTACAGTGAGAGCCTACTTATTCGACTTTTGCCAATGCACCTATTCGCAGGGGAGATCTATCCTATATATCCAAGGTTGTAATACCTCATAAAAAAAAAAATTGTATTATTTTTTTTTTAATGGCAAAATGCTGCCTGCGGTATTTGTGATTATTTATTGTATTGTAGCATCTTTTTAAATTAACTAATGAATGGCAATTTATTTTAAACTACGGCTGGAAACAACAAACTAGGTAGTCATCCTTTCAACTGGACCACAAGGGTCAAACTCAAGGCCCGGGGCCACAGCCAGCCTGTCACATGATTTTATGTGACTCGTAAAGGAAAATCACATGTTCACTTCCATGATTCTTGTTCAAATCTGTACCAAAATTTCAAATTCTCATATCATAAATGATAATGAGATACAGTATTGTGCCCCCAAAAGGGCTCCCTGAGGGATACCATAACAACAGTATGTATTTTTTTATTTCGTAAAATTTTTATAAATTAGTAAAAGGGAGACCAGACCTTACAGATGTTCATTCAATAAAACTCTTTTGCTATTGTTTAATGCTGCGGTGACTTCTCTTTGTTTGCATCATACCATGTGATACAAATATGTGAAAAATATGGGTTGCAGACATATACACATATTGTGGTGAATATATTCAATATATTGTGTATCCCTTTGTAAAATATGGCCGGTAAAAAATTTGCTTGGTCTGTGTATTTTTTTTTTTTTTTTTTTAAACCAACAAACTTAGCCAGTGATGCAAAAAGTTAAACTTACCAAATCAAAGTCTGTGATACAGAATATAGTAGTATGGATTAAACTATTAATAAAGGCAATTATAATCTTAGGAAGTATTTGCTCACTCGTGCTCCAGGCACACTGTACTGTACTGTGAATCATTCAAATTAGTTACGAATTATGTGTTCTCACCACACCGCCGACTACAAGGACGCCCATGGAAGTACGGGAGGTAAGGGAGGCAAGTCCGGTCACCATGGAGACCATCAACTCCTCCTGGGTCATGGAGTTTTGCGGAAATGGAGGCATGCTGGCGCTAACTGGAGTAAGCGCCAAAGTTCGAGGGATCTGGAAGAAGAGATTCAACAGTTTGTTCGTGATTCCACCTTTTATACTGAGATATGCATGACAGCTACTTCAAAGAACAGAGGATATGCAATGTTAGTATACAGCTAGCCCCCATAAAAAGCAGACGGCATAAAAGTGGTGCCTATGCAATGAATATTAAAATTCTGACACCGTTTCCTGATTTGTAAGTAAAGACCCTCGAAGTAAAGTTGAAAGTCTTCAGTCAAAACACATCTTGTCTGTTTTAGTTTAAATCTATTGAGGTGGTGTTCAGAACCAGCAGGTAAGTGTCTATGTCCCATGAAGAGAAAGGCAGTAACGATAATACCATCACTAACAATATTAGTACTGTACTTCTCTTTTATTAAATCAAAAGGTGCTTTAACAGTAATATTGTTTTGTCAAGTTGGGTCCATGTAAATCTTTGTGGAGTCTTCCTTGAAAAGAAAGAAAAAAAAAGATATCAAGCATATTACAGTCTTGTAACAGAGAACAACTGGTAGCTTGGACTGAAAATTGAGCCCCATTTGTGTGAAAAAAGCTTGCAAGCACAAGTGTCCCCATCTTCCAAGCTACATATTTTTCCAAGTCACTTCTGACAGATCATTCAGGTGGGCAGAATTGTTCGAAAGCAACAAAACTGTCATGTGTCGTTACAGAAAAGGCCTTTAGAAGACGTTTCTTCCTATTCCTCAATCGATGAGAACATTGATTTTGTCCAAAGTCATTAGAAAATGTAAAGTAAATGATGACAAAAAAAAAATCTGTCTTTTGTCATTGCCACGACTTCCATGGGGGTCTTCACTGCCATCCAGTGGGGGACAAAAAAAAGTGCATGTTTACCAATATGCAAGACAATTCTTTGCAAAGTGCTCCTCCTGCAGGGCAATCCCTTATTGAAAGATGACTTTTAAATCATGAACGCTTCAATTCTAGAACCATCTAGCCACCAGAGCGGTAGTGGGACACGGAACATCCCAGTCAACTTGGTAAAATATATCTAATGTGCATCGTGAGCTGCAACTGAAATTGAAGTTAGACTGAATAATTTGGGGCGCTTTTGTTGTCGTTGTTGTTAAACAGGTTGAGAGAGTTTTATCGTTTGAATGGTAAACGTTACTTGTACTTTATTTACTGTAATTTTGGTTGAAACTGTTTTTAATTGTCAGACAATAGTATGAGGAATTAGTATTTTGGCTGTAAAAGTGGTAAAACCACAGGAAAAATAAATGTTCCATTTCTTGGAATTTCTTTTTAATTGACAGGTGTATTATTGATTTAAGGGGAAATTCACACTAATTTCACTCAGTTGTATCATGTTTTATGTCGCACACCACACAAAACGCCAACTCACACACATTTGCAGGCACGCAAGCAGAGATGTTAAAGTGAAACGTGCATACAAAAAGTAATGTACTTCTTGACCTGGGGTGTTCGGACAGTTGTCTTTTTTAATTCAGTCCACAGTGGGACTTAAACAGTGACCTTACAATTTCCCAGAGAAGTCATTACAGATGAGCATAAAAGTTTGTAAAATTTACCGATAAACCTTTAATATAATTTGAGCAATGTTTTTCCAAAACATCTTGTGTATACATTAATCGGGGAAGAAAATGACCAATTTGGAAAAACACTGAAAATGTCTGTCGATGGGGGGTGGGGGCGGGGTGCTGAGTTTCCTGCTGGATATTTTTTGCACAGCACTTTGCCGGGAATATCCACTTTTTGTATGTGTTCGGGTAGACATATTGATACCGTTTTCAGTCCTATCTGCACGGTTACACTTTTTTCAAGCCATGCCCGTCTGAAACAGTTTTTGATTCCAGCATCCTTGTCAATTGCCCTCGCTCGATCTTCATCCTTTTTCTCTAACACTTTCGCCATCGTAAAAATTTGAACACACCGTCGCTCAGTTCGCGCTAAGTCCCACGCGCCATTACTTGGCTAACAAGTTACACTGCGATTTCTGAGAACCGAGAAATCATGTACATGGCAATGGTGAAACTCGATTAACCACTAACACGATTGGATCGTTATACTGTATAACTCTGTTGTCCAATCGAGTAATCTGCCGCAAACAAGTTTTAATGTTTATGTCGCAAAATGCAAATATTTACACTACCGAGCAAGTTAGAACGGCATATGATAGTTGTGCTTGTGCTAGCACTAAGCTGAACTTGCAGCTCGGAGCCCACCACCGAGAGGCAGGCGCACAATACCCTACCCCCTGAAATTTTCTCAACGGATTTACGCTCATCTCGAGAATGGTCATTTTGGTCTGAGAAAGTCGGAAATCCGCCGATCGGTGGAAAATTCTCATCCCTGATTAATTGGGTGTACTTTATGTCGTTACCTGGTCACTGTAGCCCATGAGCGCCCGTCGAGTGTTCTTGGCCCCCAGAAAGCGGTTGACCAGCATCGTCCAGCCCAAAGAGAAGTGAAAGCTGATATCCTCCTGGAAGTCACTGCAAAGCTTGTCACAGGCCAGGTCATAACTAAGACTGAAACACTGGCGAGGAACCAGTTTGTCCACTTGCTCTCTGGCTGGGTTGGGCAGAAGAGGCTTCAGACCCTCTGTAAGACACATGGAGACAACCAATTCCATTGATGATACACAGCATATCCTTGGGTATTTAATTTACAGTATAGACTGTACTATGCCTTTGTGTATGTACAGTATTCTACAAATAAACTAAAAATTACTCCCACAAATATGGACCATTGATTTTAAGTGAGATTTATCCAAGGGTCAGCTATAGGCTTCTCACCATTATTTTTCTAAGATTACCGTAATTTCCGGACTATAAAGAGCGACTTTTGTCACAGGCTTTCAATTCTGCTTATGCAACAATGCGGCTAATTTATGCTTTTTTTCTAATGGCTGCCAGGGGCACTCAAGAAGAAAAGGTAATAGCATGACAGGTGGAATATATGTGTCGAGGAAAATGCAAGTTTATTGTAACTTTGCACTTTGTGTATGAATAAAATTAGAATGAACATGGAAAAGGCAATAAGAAATGCAAATGATGCAGCTTTCACGTTAAAAGCAACCGAGCTGGCCAATAAAGAAGGAAACAGAGCTGCTGCATGTAAACTTGGCATAAATGAATGAAGTGAGACGCTGGAAACGGCACAAGGAAGGACTGGAGCAATGCAAAAGGACAAAAAAAACGCTTTCAGAGGTCATAAAACCGGGTGGCCTGAACCGTGTTGCTGCTGTTACTGCCGCGTCACAGCTAAGGTATATTATTAAGACTTTGAAAACTCTTTTGTTTACCGTCTTTATAAATATCTCATGTTTCAATGTAGGCACATGTGGCTTATAAACGTGAGGCTTACGTATGTACAAAATGGTTTTTCCCTCTAAAAATGTACTGGGTGAGGCTTAAAATCAGTCCAAAAATTACGGTATATATTTTCCCCAGTCAAGATAAATGTTTTTCAATGCCTCCAAAAATAGGCCTGGCCTTCTTATTTTTTGCTATTTACTTGCTTTTAAATCATTATTATTATTATTATTGTGATGATAATTTCCTTGTTTTTCTTTACTCTGTGATATGGATTCCTCTGGGTCTGAAATAAAACGAGATCTGAAAACTACCCCAGTTTATATGGTGTATTCTATTACGATTAGAATCGGTTTAGAAGCCCAGACTGAATGAAAATGATCTGTTTTATTAGCTCAATAAACAGTGAATCCAAACGTAATTTACATAATTCTTTTTCAAAGGGATTGAATTTTCCTTTTTCCAATCCATTCAGAAGTATATTTTGACTATCTGAGCTGTCATTAAGAATAGAGCTGGGAAAAGAATATTGAAAAATCCCAAAAAGGATCTTTTTTCCCATCCCCAAAAAGGGGGGCGCACCCAAAAAAAATGTGGGAACCACTAAAATAAAGGCAGATGACACAGCCATTAAACTGTCGGCTCGCTGTGTGATCACCGGAAAAGCTGTCGTCGTCCATTTTATTTATCGAACGATGAGTCAATACAGTAATTATCAGGATCAGTTTGGTGTCATCAAATACAGTTGAAGTTGCAATGTTTCAAAATTATTACACAAAAAAATATTTGTAAAAAAACTCGCGGGTCATCAAAATGTTTTGAGCACAGTATGCTAACTACACTATTGAAATCATAGTACAGAGCAAAAACATGCAAACAAAATTTAATGAGAACTATAAGTCAAGGCTAAATGTTATATTACTAGACAGTGCTACAATTACCTATCATGTCTGCCTGTGTGGTCTGAAGAGCAGTGGTGATTGTAGTGGAGCACCTCTCTGACATGTTCTTGCCCAGACACTCCTCTATGTGTCGGTGCAGCTCCTACCAAACACATGTTTATTTATTTTTATATAAAGTACAACATTTTATGGTATTGATAGTAACACGCAACATTTTCTAGCTGCATCCAACAACCAGCTTTATTGAAATTTAATGTACTGCCTGACAGTTGCAAAAGAAATACTTTTTACCAATCGTCGAAGGGCAAAGCAGACCAGGGCCAAATCATCCTCTCTTTTTCCGGAACAACAAAGAATTATGCTGAAAATGTGGAAAAACTCACTTTCTTGTAGGCCTTGAGGACCACTTGCGATGGGTGGAAGTCCATGTGAAAATCATCCACCAGAATGTGGAGCTTCCTAATTTCTTCTGCCATGCAGTTAGACACCTGGATGGTCATAAGAAGTGAGCACAGGTGAAATTACTTCCATGCCACAAAACACATATACTCTCCTTTTGAATAATCCATCCATCCATTATCTGAGCCGCTTATCCTCACAAGGGTTGCGAGAGTGCTGGAGCCTATCCCAGCTGTCATTGGGCAGGAGGCAGGGTTCAGACAAGATAGACAAGTCGCACTAACAATCACACGATGGGCAAATTTAAATTCTCCAATTAATGCATGTTTTTGGGATGTGAGAGGAAAGCGATGCGCCCAGAGAAAACTCACACAGGCACAGGGAGAACATGCAATCTCCACACAGCCGGAGCCCGGATTTGAACTGTGAAGCCAAGGCACAAAACAGCTGCATCACCATGCCGCCCCTTTTGAATAATACAGTGGTACCTCTACTTACGAAATGAATCAGAATAGAGGTCGTGTCATAACTTGAATTTTTCTTAAGCAGAAACGCATATCACATGTAAATAGCCTCATCCGTTCCAAATCACCCGACGCCAACTCATCGATGTCCTCCTCAGAGCCTTTCCCAGCGAAACTATTAGGCCAACTTCAGGTTCAACCGCCACTTCGATCCTCTCAAAATCCCGTGGAGCAACAGCATGTGGCCACATGCACGCATGCCTTTTTCAGATCTCTAGACAATTTCTTGTTATGTTCGATAACCACCAATTTGTTGGGGCCCAACAATCCACAAAGAAATTTTACAGTACAAGTGTGCGCTGGCATGTGACACTGAATTCGGTGACAAATATACAGGAAGTTCCTTCCTCATGGCTAAAGATTGATGCCAATGGGAGTGCAGCTTTGTCGTGCCACTTTCAAACCAAGATACAATACAGGATGTTTATATTTGGTGGAATTCAGCGCCATTTTTTTCCTTCCATATCCTGAATTTCCTTCTTAACTAGAGACAATATTTTTCCAGGGAGGCTTTTTGTAACGTGATTTTTTTTGTTAGTAGAGTTATGACTGTAGTGTTCTTTAAAGCAATACTGTTCTGCAAAGTAACAGCACAAAGCCACATTTAGTTTGCAAAGTTGTTATATTTGCAATGCTTTTAAAAGGTAGCTAAACATTTAAATTTCAACTAAAGCCTTGAAAACTTTTTCGTGCTCACCTGTCTTTCCACCTCTTCTGTGATTTTCTTGATCCTGGCCTTACAGTCCATCGTGAGCAGGTCTAACTGCTTGTCTATGAACTCCAGTCGATCCTGACGGTCCTCTTTGGTCTCAAGACAGTAGACTCTAAAAAATACAGAAATACACATTGTGGGGCAGAAAGGATATATAAGCATGGTGGTATTACTCTGTAAATTGCAAAGGGAACACCAGTGAAGTTTGCGTAGAGCTCAATAATAGTTGACTCATTGCCATCAAGCAAGGGGGAAAAGAAACAAAAAGACGAGATGGAACGTCCTGAAAACACTAATCACTGTTATTGAAACCATACTACATTTTATAATTTGACAAAAGTCGCAGAACTGCAGTCCTATTCAAAAGTATTGGAATGGCAAGGTCAATTCCTTTGTGGTTTTTTTTTGTATACTGAAGACGTTTGGGGTTCAGATCAAAAGATGAATATGATATAAAAGTTCAGAAATATAGATTTAATCTCATGCATTTAGATCGATATGTGAGACAACTCAGGACAAAGTACCTTGTTTGAATCCACCCACTTTTCAAGTGAACAAAAGTATTGGAACCTGATTGATGTTTTTCACATTCGCGGGCGGTTTTGGTCCCACTTAACTACGAAAAAAAATAGGGATTACTGTACATCCAAAATACACAAGTTCATGGAAATCATGTCAATTCTTGGGCTTGCATGTCTGCTCCTGGAACGAGCTCACTAGTCTTTACTGATGATGTAAGACATGAGGGCACCAGCAGAGTTAATTCTGAAGTCTACAGAACCATTTTGTCTGGTAATCCATAGAAGAATTATTCCAAACTAATCAGGAAAAACACCATGCAAGAAGCCAGTCACCCAAAACACAATGACAACACACCAAAGGACTTCATCATGGGAAAAAAGTGGAAGGGATTAGACTGGCCATGTCAATCACCGGACCGTAACCCAATTAAGCATGGATTTTACCTCCTGAAAAGAAGACTTAAGGGTGAAAACCCCAAAAACTGACAAAAGCAGATGTAAAGCCCTGGAAAAGCATTTCAAATGAAGAACACAACAGTCTACTGAAATCAGTAGGTAGCAGGCTTGATGCAGTTATTGTAAATAATATTAAATGTTATTCACTAATTTAATGTAATAGTGTCTGTTCAAATATTTCTGCTCGATTGAAAAGCGGGTGGCTTTAAACAATAGGTGCTCCATCCTGACTTGTTCAAAACCAAAATGTAAATACCATTAAATAAAGGCTGGAATTCTAAACTTCTGTATCTCACACATCTTTTCATCTGAACCCCAAATGTCTTAATTGTAGGAAAAAAAAAAGGATTGACCTCATCGTTATAATACTTTGAGGGAACTCGATTGAATCCCAATTCTAATTTTACTGATGCAGTGCTGTAACAAAAAACAAACCTCTGCTCTTGTGCAGCAATGTGTACTGCATCCATGATGTGCCGCAAAGCTTCAGAGATCTGCTTGGCTCGCACTGTGTGCTGCTCAAACTTTGTCTTCACTGCTGATTGAGAGATGCACTCCTAAACACAGCAGTCATATCAGCAAATAGACATGAATGATTGATTACTGACAAATCCAAAAACATTTGAAGTTCATTGGCAATATCAGGTTTATTTTGTTTTTCTTCCTCAGGGTGATGAAGAGGGCTTCGAATAAAGTGTACTTTGGATCTCAGGTAACACACAACAGTTGCCTAAATGAGGCTCAAAATTGACTGTACAGTATTCACTGAAATAAATTAGCCAAAAGGCAAGAGAAGAGAGCTCGAAGGCGAGCGTTGAGTACTCCTGTGCATAATGAACAGTAAAGATTTTGGCATAGACACAGGCATAGTTGCTTTAAACCCACGAGTATGATGTAGGCTTGGTTCTAAATTATACAATTAAAAGAATCTATTTAGGGCTGCAATTAATATGTCAAAATATTTTTTCATAAAAAAAAAACAAAAAGACTTTCATATTGCCAGTGCACAAAATGGTTATTGCGTAAACATCCCGTAGCTCTTAAAATAAAAAATAAACAAAAACTAAATATTGAGGTTAAATTGAATTGAAAACTGCATTTTCTTTTTCCTTGGGTTGTCTCTGAGTGTTATCAAAATTGGTTAGATGGTTTGAAACCTTAGTGTGTGATGTGGAAAAAATAAATTAGAAAGGGGAGGGGAGGGAAATACTTTTCATGGCACAGTAATTGACGAAACCTGCACTTTAAAAGCCATTTACATCCACAGTGCTGTAAAGCATGCTGGGGGTATGTTGGAATGCTTGCGGCACTAAGTGCTTAAAGTGCATTTTGGTGTCTATTTGTTCAGTCATTGTTTTGTTTTAATATTTGCTAGTTATGCTATTCTGTTTGGTGTTTTGTAATAATTTCAGTTTTGATATGACACCGTGAATGTGAACAACGTTGACTAATGACTTGCTTACACAGTCAGTGTTGTGTGCTGTAATTTTTACTCAGTGCCTCGTGAGCACCACCAAGTGGTAGAATGCATGCCAACACATACACTCGTTTGCATCTATGTCATCTCTGGCAGTGTATTTGGTTGGAAGAAAGGAACATAACCACCATGAATAATGAGGCAACAGTGTGCTTAAAAATTGCGTTTAGGTCATCCTCCCACTATAGTGTCTGTCTCTGCAGTCTCAACTGCCAAGAAGATTTTCATTTTCAATGAATCTAGTAACAGAACAATCACACTCACTCTTGACCTCTTATGTATTCAAATTAGATCGAAGTAGCAAAAAATTTCAACATGTAAATTTTATTTTCTGAACTCAAGGACTCAATTTCAGATAATTTTGGCATTTACCAAATGCTTAACATCTTTAGAATGAATACAGTACAAGAACATTGAGTTCAATGAATAAATGGTGCAGTCACATTTTAACCATAAAAAAAGATATTTTGTTAATAGTCTCAGAATAAGGTGAATAAATAAGGCAAATGCCGCAACACTGGCTTTCCGCAGATGTTCACTGGGTGGCACTTGTGACTTTGGCACATGCAGTTCAAACAAAATGATACTCATACTAAGGAAACGTATGTAAACTTTGAACCTCAAAGAAAATAATCTGAAATTCTCAAAGAATTCTCTCATTATTGTGGCATTTAATCAAATTAAATAAATTTTGGTGATTGTGACTGACCTTAAACAGGAACGGTTTAGTCTGATTTAACTTCAGTGAGACAAAAAAAAAAAAAAAAGAGTTTTGCACACTGTATGTAAGATAGTGGCTTCAACTCTATATGGTAAAAACTCCGAACAAAGGTTCTTATGGTTTTCCCTTATGTAATAATTCAAAAGAGTTAAATGTATTAGCCTTACCTCAAATCGCCTCTCGAAATTCTGGAACTCAAACATTCTAGCTTGAAATCCTTCAGCAAGCGCTCCACCTGAAACAGGACAACACAATGCATTATAATACATTACAAAAGAGATTGTTTGGTTCTGGGTGTTTTGGTAAATGTGTTTAAAATTGATAAAGAATTATGGATTCTTTATGTTATATGCTGTAAAGTTTGGTCTAGTGTAGCCCCTAGCGGCTATTCTCATGTTTATTTGTGAGTTTTGGGTGTATTGTTACATAAAGGACAAAAAAAATGCATCCAAGACTGTGGCGCTCAATTTTTTTTCCCACTTCAGTGGAGCAGCTCCACAGGAAAAACCCACTCATAACTCAAATTTTTTTTTTTTGTCTCGTAAAAAAATTATAAAATAAAATCAACCAAACGATGGCTTGCAATAAAAAAAAAAAAACCTCCTGAAACGGGGCGCTTATTATTCAAAATTCAAGGTACTTTGCAAAGTCGTGCGAGAATACATAATCACACCACACAACAAGCCACGCTTAGTGACCGCTGAACTTACTGTTTCAAGTTAGTTTTTTTTTTTTAAATAAATAAAAGCCAACTGGCAACGCCCTTGGACAGCTTTAATGAGTTAATCATATAAATTACCATTTACTTATTTGTGAGTGATGTCTATTCTCACCCGTTTCAGGCATTCCCTGAGCTTTCTGCACACGTGCCTGGAGAACCTCCTTGGCAGACACAAAGAAGATGCGGTCACTGGCTTGAAGTTGGTCCACAACACCGAGCTCATGTACCAGGAAATTGGTACAGCGATCCATGTGTTGTCTTCGCACCTGGCAAGAAAAAAATACTTTTGTGATTTATGGGCTAAGCGCATTTCAAAAAGCCATATTTATTTTGTTTCACGGTGCTAAACAAACAAAAGTACATGTATACATAGTGAATGATGTTTTTACACAAGTAAAGTTGACTAACTTCATCCATGTATTCAGGTTCTGAGGCTGAGGCATCCCAACGGTTATTCAGGATGAAGATGTTTGGACTGGAAAGTCGTTCATTGACTTTATGAAAAAAAGACTTCTCCTGTAGGGACAAAGAACAGATGCTTAAAATGATCACATCACTGCAGCATATATTCAAAAGAAGTGGAAGCTTTGAAATGGTGAGCCAGAGAGCATGCGGTGAGAAGGGCTACCTCTCAAGTCAACTATTTGAGGTTTGAATATGGGATCAGGGGCTTGAATTATGTAATTTTTTTCATGTCGACGCAAAGGTTATAATCAAATTGATGTCAAATGGCTGATGACGTCAGATAGTTTTCCTCAACTCCAAAAACCTCCCTCACCAATACACGGTCTGCCTGCTTTGGTGAAAAAACACCCCACACCCTTACACATTCATTCCAGTTCAGGTACCCAATTTATACACCTCTAACAACCATTCAAGTAACGCAATGCGATCGCTGCTTGCTACAGTATGAAAGAATAGTATGAAGTTTAAAACTACATTAAAGAGAAGGCAAAGGTTTTCAACACTATTTTTAGTAAGCATTTAGTTGTGTTACAGACAAATGATTACATGTACCTGGATTATGTAATCACAATACAAAAAAGTAGCAATTCCATTAATTATTGTGATTTAAAAAAAAATCATCTTAGAAATTTATTCATAAAAAATTGAAATTAGTTTGGAGGACTCAGAATTTAACGTAGAGAGGGCAGTTTGTTGATTTTGAGAGCAAACCTTTTCCAGAGTTAGCAGTGTACAGTAGTAGTGTTCAAATTAATTGCAGTGCAATGTGACTAACCAGATTATGTCACATTTTATCAAACAAGGTACCAGTAGGTGCAGTAGAATCTCAGAAAATCAACAAGAGCCAGCATTCATGATATACACTCTTAAAGCTGTGCAAATGGGCAATTTGTCAAAGGGATGTGTTCAAAAATACTGTATAGCAGTCTTGCAATCAGAGAGATCATCAATTTTGAAAACGGGTCTGAATCAGGTGGCCCCTATTTCAGGATGAAGTGTTAATTTCACATTTCAGTCTCTTGAAATCTCAGCAGCCTTAGCACAATGGTCACTGCACTGAAAAATTGTTCTATTAGGCATACCAATTGTTAGAGGAGTGGATCAACATTGCCAGATTACTAACAACCTTTAATTGCTCCATGACTATTTTTGCAATGTCTTTAAGCCTCCAAAGTATTCTCTTTCCATTCACTCTCTCCTGTCATACTAGAGCGGCTCTGACTACCGGAGACAATTTCCTTGTGTCTTTTTGACATACTAGGCAATAAGTATGATTCTGATAACAATCTGACATATATATCTAGGATGAATTTCAAAGCCATTTATGTCTCAGAAATAGTCCAGATTCTGGGAATTCAAATGTCCTGCAGACTTCAATGAGTCGGGCCTCTCAAGTTCTTTCGCGAACACTCGCTGTAAGCTGTGTGTGTGTGTGTGTGTGTGTGTGTGTGTGTGTGTGTGTGTGTGTGCGTGTCAGAAGTCATTGTCAGAAAATCCCAGTCCCTTGAAACCACGAAAGGAAGGGCATTAAAAATGGGAGAATATGGCCTACATTGAAAACACTGGTCATATCTCACCGTCTGCATCAGTGTCGACTCAGAGTTTGCAACAAGTACAAACACATCCGCATCCAAGCAGAACTTGTCGATCCAGCTGTCCAGTTCTGTGGTCACGTCAATACCCGGGCTGAATTTAAAACAAGAACATTAAATTGATGCATACTTATTTGCTGATGAAAATGAAATTCATTTTTGTATCTTGCAGTCATGATGGCAAGCGTACCTACATTCTATTGCCCTGTTAACACGCTGTCTCAAGTAGGGGTGTTAAAGTACTGATATTTAGTATTGATAATTCTGCAAAAAAGCAAGTCTGGTAAAAGTGAAAATACTGAAGCAACCCCTGACGTAAAATTATGCACTTGTAAATTTACTTGTGTAAAAAAACAAAAAAAAAAAGTACACTATACTCCCACACTGCTTCCATTTTTTTGTTTTTTAAAATAACTATTGTCGGGCGGGGGGGGCACGGTCGATCAGCTGGTAAAGGGTCGGCCTCACAGTTCTGAGGACCCGGGTTTAATCCCGGCCCCGCCCCTGTGGAGTTTGGATGTTCTCCCCTAGCCTGCGTGGGTTCTCTCCGGGGCTCCGGTTTCCTCCCACATCCCAAAAACATGCAACATTAATTGGACACTCTAAATTGCCCCTAGGCGTGATTGTGAATGTTTGTCTATGTGCCCTGCGATTGGCTGGCAACCAGTTTAGGGTGTACCCAACCACCTGCCCGTTGACAGCTGGCATAGGCTCCAGCACTCCCAGAAACCCTCATGAGGATAAGCGGCAAAGAAAATGGATGGTTGGGCAGATATTTACAGTATTACGCCAATAGACACCACAAAACTAAAAATAAGCTTTTGGATTCTGATATACTGTACATGGCAGCCATGTGGAGTAAATGTCTTTTCCAAAGCCAATCAAAAATGTAATTAATTGGATCTCCAAATTATGACAAAGCCAATCGGCCAATCAGCATGAAAAGCTAATTATTGCCAAATACCAATCAGGCTGATCAGATCAGTGTAAAGTCTAGTCCAATGTAGAGGCATGTCAACAAAATAATTATATGCCTGACCTGTCCAACAAGACCAGATCATCCCTGAGCAATGCACACTTGGCTTTAGGCCACATGACACAGACCAAGCTGCCGGCCTCCAGGTCCTCATCCTGGTGGAGGGCATGGGCCAACTGATTCACTGTCTGAAAATGTAGATACAAGAAAGTATCCTTACATGAAGGAAGAATCATTGTAATGCTGGCTTCCATCAAAAAGCCCTCAATTCAACTGACCTTAATGCTCTTTCTCTCCTCAGAGCCTTCAGTAAGAATAAAAGCTTCATTCCCATCTGTTCCCTCCACCCGAAGGAAACAGTTTGTGGTGTGTCCAATACCGGAAGGCAGCACCTTGTCACACAGCATGGCATTGATAACTGAGCTTTTCCCATTACTGGTCCTAGAAAACAAAAAAAACAACACAAATATATTCCTGGTCCTATCTTGAAAACACTTGAAAATCACCTTTAGAGCTCGTTCACGTGACGTCACCATCTTCACGGCGCCATATTGCCGGTCAAAAAGAGCTGCTCGATGGTGTGGGGGAAATTGAACCGGAGCAGAATATTCACAATGTTGTGCTGTTGGTTGTTTTAATATGCATTGTTCTCAAATGAGTCCAATGCCTATTTAAAAAAAAGAAAATAAACCCTCGGTCACGCAGAGGTTTACGTAGGTTAACGTGTGGCCACAACACGCTTCCGTGCACAAGGAGCCGACTGTCTTTTTTTTTTTCCCCCTCTCATTTTCCACGTATCTTCATTTATGATCACCTTCTAAATGTTTAATGGTATCGGACAAAACTCTGGCCGTCGTGCTATAAGATGTATTTTCGTGTTGTCTCCAACCGACTTAGCATTGAAGTATGGTTTGTTTGACCGGCACCTCCAGCCAGTGACGTGATTTGATGACATAGGCGCATGAATTCTTTGGAAATGTAACACATACCTCCCGAAGAACACCACCTTCATATGCCTTCGTGCAAGCACTTCTCCAATCCCGGCTACCTTGTTAAGGTAACTTCGAACCTCCTGCACTTGTTCTTCCGTAGTGACGGGATCCAGTTCTTCATTTTTGTGAGCATCTAGCAGAGAGGGAAGTAAGCAATGTTAATTCCTGGATTAAAAGGAAAAAAAAACATTTGGAAAGCTTTTTCTATTCGGGAATCGAAAAAAAGATGTGCAGTGAATATAAAACATCTAAAAATATTTTTCCAAGGAGGCATTTCGTAACCTGAATTTTTTGTTACTAGAGATGTTCGTAAGTAGAGGTACCACTTTATTACAATTTAAAAATGTTCTGCCACAGTAGAGAAAAAGTCAAATTTTATAAAAATTCATCTGGGAGGCACTCAAAACGTGGGTGCTGGCCATGTCTCCTCTACCAAGTTTTAAAAAATACATTTAGGATGTATTGCAATCATAATTCTAAATCTAATTTGTGTAGCCCATTTTTTAAAACTGAAAGATGCAATTGTAGAGCTAAAATTACAAAAGTAATCCAAGATGTTACCTTCGAGAAATGATGCACTCTCCTTAATGTAGGCCCCTAGTTGTTCAAAGATCCCATTAATCTTCTTCTTCGCTGTGACAAAATGTTTCAGTGGCGATGCGTTCACCTCCGCCATTAGTCTCTTATCCTTCTTGCCGTGGACTGCGTTGGTGTTGGGCCGTGGGAAAACCAGAGACATGGCACTAAGGGGAGAAGATGCAAGAAGAAACAACCTTGTAAGGATAATTTTTAAGTTGTTTTTGAAATTACATAACGTGAGAGTAAAAGCAAGTTTTAACAGTTGTCATTTGGGTCGCAAAGGAGTGGAAATTTTACCCAGTAAACTTCTGGTTAATAATTAATCATGGGAATGTTAAGATTGAGAGCTTTGCAAATATTCCAAGTTGGAAACGTTCATGGGAATTATTAGAAATTAATTTAGAATTGAATTGAGAACAATGAAAAGGTCTCATTCAAGAGGAAATCTGTACAAATAAATACAATTAGAAAGGAGCATTTCAACAGATTTTATTCAAGGTATTAAAATGAAGTCTAAAATTTTCTATTTAATGACGTGGCGAATCAGCGAGTGACTCATGTCAAGAGGGAAAAAAAACTGCGCCAAACATTGACAATGATGATGAGGAGCTCGTGCCTCAAAAAGCGCTCAACATTCATTTTCTGGACACATTACCTATGTGTCATTGCACATTATTAGACATGTTAATTTCTTAACTTATTATTGCACTCTTTGTACGTATGAATTACTTGGGTTGTTCCCAACATCTCATGAAATGTTCATGTTATATACACCTATTTTATGTCTATATATATATATATATATATATATATATATATATATATATATATTGTGGACTGCACAATTTATCACTTTAAACTGTTCCCTTTGCACAATTGACATTGTTAACACACATCTATATAGATTTTACATCTTCCACGTGTTATAAGGATTACTTCCTATAAACAAAAATGTCTCTTGTTCTTTGTTCTTGCTGCTATGTTGTTTCTAGTTCTTCGTTCTGATTGTCGTACCAGGACAGCACCAACTGCCGGAGAAAAAAATTCCTTGTGCGTTTTACACACTTTGCCATTAAAGCTGATTCTGATTCTGACGTCAACACCATCTTTAGAAATATATTTAGTAAAATAAATGGTGATGTGGTACTTATTTCAGCTGGTGTACTTGATTATATTGATAAATAAGGAGAAGTTAGAAAGGCACTGAATAGGATGAAAAATGGAAAGACAGTTGGTCCAGATGACATACCAGTGGAGGTATGGAAGCAATTTGGAGGTGGCTGTGGAGTTTTGTGGAGATTCAGGAGAGAAGTAAATATCTGGGAGCAACAGTATGGTTTCATGCCAAGAAAGAGTACCAAAGATGCATTATTAGAGGGCAAAGTTTACAAAACAGTGGTGAGGCCGGCCATGATGTACGGATTAGAGACAGTGGCACTGAAGAAACAACAGGAAGCAGAACTGGAGGTAGCAGAAATGAAGATGCTGAGGTTCTCGCTTGGAGTGAACAGGTTGGATAGGATTAGAAATGAGCTCATTAGAGGGACAGCCAAAGTTGGATGTTTTGGAGACAAGGTTAGAGAGAGCAGACTTTGATGGTTTGGACATGTCCAGAGGCGAGAGAGTGAGTATATTGGTAGAAGGGTGCTGAGGATGGAGCTGCGAGGGAAAAGAACAAGAGGAAGACCAAAGAATAGGTTGATGGATGTTGTGAGGGAGGACATGAGGACAGTGGGTGTTAAAAGAGGAAGATGCAAGAAATAGGCTTAGAAGGAAAAAGATGACACGCTGTGGCGACCTTTAACACGAAAAGGAAAAGAAAGAAGTACTTGATTATATTATTAACACATATATTTGGGGATTTGTTATCTAAACATGGCAGGATTGTTAACCACACTATCTTCATTTTCTATTTCACTGTACAGGGACTTTATGGTTTCCGTCTCGGGACCAATGAAGGATCTCAAAGACGACTACATAACGATATACTTGCGCTGTAGTACATTGAACTCTTTAACTACAAGTAAAACTCGTCTTTATAATCGCATGATATCTGAACCATCAAAGGGAACGCCTTTAAAATAAAGAACATGTATCCACTGGCACAAACACTGATAAATACACATCTCCATTTGAGGCAGAGTAGCAAGCAACTTCGTCATAAAACTTAGCCTGCAGCGTCACCAAAAAATAACTATTGCACATGATTACGTATGAATAAACCGTAGGAATATGCCTTTGGTGACCATGACAACACAGCAGGCCGTGCAACCAGGGCACAACTGCAGGAAAATAACGTGTAAAAGTTCTGACTCATCTGACGTTACGGTTAAAAAAAACTAAAATCTCATGACTGCGAAATATTGTCGTTGCGTTATTTGCGGTTGTCTTCTGAGGCCCGACTAGCATGTCGACATTTAGAGGGCAAGCCGTGACCGGCAACAACTTCATTTGCGTCAGACTGCAGTTCGTTGTCGTGCAAAAGCATTTCGGCTTACCGTTGATAGGGCTCGCACTTCACAAATAATCCACTTGCATCCTGGTTGCTCTCTTTGTAACGACTAGATAAATGACCGTCTACTAATAACAAGTGCTAGCTCTCTAGTCGCAGTAAATACAAAAGGCTATTGTTCGTCTTCAATGCACAGTGCTGTCAAAGCCACTGCCAATATGACAGGGACACCTCCACACCTCCTAACGTGATGCCCGAAACACAATGGATAACGACACTTGCTTCTGGTCACTTGCCCCCTCTGACTTTTCCGGAGTGGCTCTGTGGGCTCCACCAGTCATGTAATGCAAACACCGCCACCTGCCGCTCTGGAGTTGAACGACTTTTTGTCAGAGCTAGGAACTCGGGAACCTACGTACAGATAGCAATACTGTATTTCCGTACTTTACATAATATTTAGCGTTTTTTTTTTTCAGGCACCGTACAAGAAGTCTGGTTGATTTTAATCCCTACACTTCAACACAGATATACTCTTTACCTTGTCAAAAATGAGCAAATTTCTCATGTAACCTCTCGGGATGATGCTGTTAAATAAATGGTGACCACCACTGCAGAGATATTTAGGTCATATATGGCGGAAAATAGGGACAATGTTGGAGTTGATGAACATGAAGTCGCATTTAGAAGATGGCAACGGACTCAGAATCTATTCCCCATCCAAACTAGACCTTTTAAGATTTTTTTTTATTATGCAAAATGATGAAAAGAGGTACAGTATTGCATATAATTGACAAAATTTCTACTTTTGTACTTCTCCACCCAACATGTCACCCTTTGACTCCAATAGCTCACAGGTATCAAACTCAAAGCCCAAGTGAGATTTCATTCGCCACAGCGAAAGAAAATCGTGTGTGCATCAACTTCCATGATTTCTTCAATCTGCACTAAAATTTGAATGTCATATGTAAATTTTTTAAAATCATATTCCATACTTGAGTTCAAAAGTATTGTGGTATCCATCAATTTGTTTTGTACATGCAATGAAGTGCTGAACCATTGAACCAGAACTGAGGCATACGCTCTAACCAGTCACTCCGCCGTGCCGCCCTACATCCTAATTTGACAAAATTGTAAAGGCCTGGAACACAGTGATCTTTTTTTCCTGTCACTTATATGGTGTACGAAGGTGTAAAATTTGTAATTACAATTCTTCAATATTAGTTTGTGCTCTTCAGACAGCCATTCTAGTAAAGGGTGGATGCAGAGTAAATATCATGCTATTTTTAAATTACGTTCTCTTTTTCCTTCCAATCCTTTGTTCCGTGCAAAACAATCAGTTTGTCCACAAACACTTCATTCACCCACCTTCAAAAGTTCCAGCTCCAATTTAAAAACGAAGCAACTTGAAGTAAATCTACATATTTATTTTGCTTTGCCTTGTCTAGACAACAAGAAAATGACAATTGAGACTTGCTTTCTTAGTCTTGATTGCTATGATGATAATGCAAAAAAAAAAAAAAGAGCTTGGTTCACAGCCATCATATTAGTATTACAAATAGCAGTAAGTGTATTCCACAATAAACAAACCCAATTCCCAAGAAGTTGGGACATTCTCTTTCACAAATAAAAACAGAATACAAGTTTGCAAATCACGTTGAACCTATACTTAAATGAATACACTAGAAAGAAGATATTTGATGTTCAAACTGATAAACTTTGTTTTTAACAAATAATCATCAACATAGAACTTTATGGTTGCAACATCAAAACAACAACAAAATAAAACCTAATCAAACATCTGTTTGGAACATCCTACAGGTGAACAAACTAATTGGTAACATGTGGATGTCATAACTGGGTATAAAAATGGCTTCCCTGAATTGCTCCGTCATTCACAAGCAAAGAATGGGTGAGGTTCGCCTCTTTAACAAGTGCAACAGTTTAAGTCAAACAGTTTAAAGACAATGTTCCTCAATGTATCATTCCAAGGAATTTAGAGATATCATCAATGGTAGTACGGTGAAAAAACTGGTTAGAGCGTTGGCCTCACAGTTCTGAAGACCGGGATTCAAATCCTGGCCCTGCCTGTGTGGACTTTGCATGTTTTCCTTGTGCCTGTGTGGGTTTTCTTCGGGAACTTCAGTTTCCTCCCACATATCAAAAACGTGCATTAATTGGGGACTCTAAATTGCCCCTAGGTGTGATTGTGAGTGTGACTTGTCTGTCTTTGTGTGCCCTGCGATTGGCTGGCAACCAGTTCTTCGTGTACCCCGCCTCCTGCCCAATATCTGGGATAGGCTCCAGCACTCCTGCGACCCTTGTGAGGATAAGTGGCTCAGAAAATGGATGGTCCACAGTATCATCAAAAGGTTCTGAGAATCTGGAGCTATTACTGTACGTAATCGCCAAGGCTGAAAACAAACATTAAATCCCAATAACCTTCGATTTCTCGGGCGGCATATCAACGTGTAAAGGGGATCACCACATGGGGTGAGGAAGTGGAAAAGTGTTCTGTGGTCTTGATTTCAAATTGTTTTGGGGAAAATTTGGACGTCGTACCCTCCGGGCAAAAGAGGGGAAAGAACCATCAGCGCTATGTATGTAAGCATCTATGGTATGGGGTTGTGTTAGTGCTAATGGCAACTTCCACATCTGTGATGGCACCATTAACGCAAAAAAACACATACTGGTTTTGGAGAAACATATGCTGCCATCTGGCGTCTTTTTCCATGGACGCCCCTGCTTATTTCAGCAAGACAATGCCAAACCACATTCTGCACGTTATAAAAATGCGGCTTCGTAGTAAATGTGCACGAAATCTGGACTGCCCTGCCTGCAGTCAAGACCTGTCTCCAATTGAAAACGTGTGGCGCATTATGAAGCGTAAAATATGACAATGGAGACCCCGGACTGTTTAACATCTGAAGCTATTCATCAAGCAAGAATGCGAAAGAATTCCACCTACAAAGCTCCAACAATTAGTGTCCTCAGTTCCCAAACGTTGAAAGAAATGGTGATTTTACAGTGGCTTTTTTTGGAATGTGTTCCAGCCATAAAAAGTCCATGATTATTTGCTAACAACAATAAAGTTAAACAGTATGAACAGTAAATGTGTTTGTGGTGCATTCAATTAAATATAGGATGAACATATGATTTCCAAATCAGTGTATTGTTTATATTTGTTTAACACAATGTCTCAACTTCATCGGAATATGGTTTGTAAAATAGGATCTGGCTTACATTTTTACTTAAACATATATTGAGCAGTTTACCCATTTTTGACCATGGACCTCAGTGTAAAGACGTATCATACACTGTGTGGACAGGCTTAAAATGTTACATATTGATGTGACACAACACCTGACATCCTTGCATTTGTAAGTACCTTGAACCAAAACCCACTTGACATTCATTTGCCACTTTTGTAGCATATTAGTGTATGAAGAAAGATGCACATGAGTTGTACTGACATGAGCCGTAAAAACTCTTCCTGCAAGGACAGCATGCCAATTATTATTATGATTCTTTTTTTTTTAACACAGCTTTCAATGTCAATACTGTATTCAGAAAAGTAAAACTCTTAAGCATGATTCACTTTAAAATGAATTATTTTAAATTGTAAAAAAAAAAATACTGAATGAAACCAAATCCAATTAAGTAGTGCATTAATCATTTTTGCCTTGCTAGAAAATATTCTGGTCTTTTGTCTGATACAAAAATACTCAAGATAATTCAGCTAAAGATGTGTAACAATCGGCAGTGATGTTTATTTCAGGAGATGCCTACTGTGAATCCGGCCCGTTTTCCTTAATGTAACAATTACATTAACAAGGTGGAGCAGTACGAACATCAGCCAAGCATAAAATAGCCTGTACTTAATATTACGTTAAGAGGTACTCAAACTATGGAGCTACAGCAAACAAAACTTTTAGACATTTTCTCTGCTCTTAGATGAGCAGTTGCCTGTAACTTTTGAGGTAGTAAATAAGTAAAGGTATAATTAAAGGCAAGTACACAGAACAATGCTTGATTTATTGGAATACAACTCTGATCAGAGTCTGTATCCTGTCCTTCAAAGTTAAATTTAAACACTCATTTTCAGTGGTAAAATGTATGTTACAACTTTAAACATTTTATAAAGATATTGCAGAAAGATATGACAAGGTAGAGGTAGAATGTTTAATTATTATATTATAATAATCAATGTCTGGCACTATATTAACAGTTAACTCAAAAGCTACCATCAAAAGTTTAAAACTAAATGGAAAGCGCGCCACAATAACTACAATAATAAAGAAAAACAGAAACCCTTATTTCTGTGTGTTTTGAGGTACAATTTTTTTTCTTTTTTAGAAATGTCATAAGTGCTTTAACCCTGCCAAGAGATTCAAATCTCTTTGAGAGAGACACACAACAGTAGCATTTTGACATTGGTGCAACACTGAGGCTAGTGACAATGCTAGTGGAACAGTCAATCAGCAGAGTTATTGGATTTAAAAGAGATCGCATTATCTCTTTGCATGCCTTCTTTCCAGGATCACAACAGTCGCTTGAACTTGTAACAATGTTCGTGAAGGGATTTCCCACGATGGGAATCCCACTTGGGAACCATTAAAGATGATAAAAGGAATGGATTGCAAGTCTTCAAGATAGGGGTGGGTTTCAGTCCCAATTTCATTAGAAGCTCTTGAGAGCCAGCAATTTGCCAAACGAAAATTGGCCGACGATTCATAGATAATTTTAGAAAAGACTACACATGTTCTATATTTTTTTTTGTTGTGCTAAGTCAAAACAGCTGTGATCATAGTTGCTTACATCCAGAAGACCTAGAGTCCTAAATTAAAAAATAAAATAAAAAATCTCCCAGGTCACCTCAGTTAGTCAAAGCGCCAATAGTCTAAAAAAACACATTTTTTATATATATATATATATATATATATATATATATATAATATATATATATATAGAGAGAGAGAGAGAGAGAGAGAGAGAGAGAGAGAGAGAGAGAGAGAGAGAGAGAGAGACACGCACACACACTCACACAAATGGCAACTAGACACTAAAGATCCAGTATCTATTCAAGGCCAGCGCTTGTACTTAAACCTCATTCAGCCAATCTAGGAAAAATGTTTCAAACAAAGGTCTTTCAGTCTTGACACTTCAGGAAAAAAAAAATGTCCAAGTAAGTTTTGGAGGCAAAAACTGTTTGGCCTTCAGACACTTACAAATATCACAATTTCCACCACTTTTCTCAAGTACAATTCTCTTTAAAATCAGTTTGATGGCGGTGAGGGTGGAGGGATTCAAAAACTAAAACCAGGGTAATTGCTAAACATGTAAAGGTTCTGGAGTATTTTTAAAAAAAAAAAAAAGTTTTTCCATGCCATTCCATCTCACATGCTGACCGAGGCAGACTGTGAATGCCTGCTGATTCCATTGAACTCCTTGGTGGCGGTGTACTTTTCTTGCTTACAATTGCATTACAGGAGACATACGTGACATCACACACTGACTGTTGAGAAACATTGGTCAAAAATCATATTTGACTACTGTATATGACTTCATTTTCACACATGATACATAAATCTTTGCTCAAGAACTGGGCTGTGTGGACCAATTTTTGATCATTACTTTAGCTAATCAAGCTCTGGTATGCATCACCTAAATATGTGATTATGGACACCCTGTAAAAAAAAAAAAAAAAAAAAAAAAAAAATGGGAATAAAACCTAAAGTAGCAACAATAATCTGCGATTAAAATAGGATCAGTAATATTTTACTGATAAGTAAAACAATTTTGGGGGGGTAAAATTAATTTTTGCTGACAAGTGCCTTGAGAATTATTGTTTGAAACAGGAATGTCAGAAGGGCACTCACTGTGCAATGTCTTATCTACAACTGTCCTCGCTAATCTTTGAGCGCTGAACTAATGAAGCCTGCTCAGATGAGAGGCAAAACATCTCAGACAACCTTAATTATCCTGCAACTATCAACTGAATGCCCTGTGATTAGAATGCCCTGGGTGAATGAAAATTTTCATAATCAGCTATTAGTTATTGTTACCTCAAAAAATATATATTTTAAATATCAAACTCCTGAGATGAGTTTTTTGATTTGCACAGTGATCAACTATACATTCCCTGTAAGACACTTAGACATGTTGAATAAAAGTGTAGTCATGCTACAACTACATAGTTGCTGCATGCTTTCCGAAGGCCTGCTTGATCAGAGATGCAAAGGCACAAAACATCTTTACAAAAGAGAAAGAGACGGGTTAACATTAAAATCACACCAGCCATGATATTATTGACTGCACAGCATGATATCGAATATTCTGCCCTGACAAAGTTAAATTCAGACACAGGTCTCAGGATGCAGTAGAATCCATCTAACTGAACATCATCTTTGTAAAAGCCGGTTATAGCACTGTTGGATAATTTATTGTGTAAGTGGTCATTATGGTTGCTCAATCTATATTAAATGGTATACAGCATCTAACACTGTATTAATCCTTGTATCTAACAGATCTGTGGTAAGCAAAAGATAATCTGTCACAAAATTATACTGGCAAACATTTCAGTCCGCAGATAATCTGAATACTAGTTTTAGAAATGCTTACCTATCATCAACATAATTATATGATTGGGTTGCCTAATAGCCATTTTTTTTTTTAAAAAGAACATCGTAATTATGAAAACTACATTTAAGTGCATTCTAAATTTGTGATGCCTGGAAAACACTAACAAAAAGCAAATGCATAACGCTGGCCTTTGTGCCACCATCCTACTGTGGCCTCTTAGAACGCAGTGCTTTGAGTGGGACTTAGATATATGTGACATGTCCAAGTTTATACGATACACTGTTACGTTAAAACAGGTTGTAATCACATGGCGCATGTGATAACTGGATCAAGTGCATTAACTGCCGTTTACAGATGGAGAAGAATTACTCTGTTCGTTGTAGTGAGAGAGACATTTGTGCATTTAAGCATACTTTTTTTTTAAAAAAAAAGGTAATACTGATGAGGTGATTTGTTGTGAGAAACAAAAATCAAACCCAGTAACATGTATACATGTTCTATAGTTTCAATTGTCATTTGACAGGAAAAAGACATCCATATGTGAAGGTTAGTCTGAGACAAAACCGCTTATTGCTGAAAGGCTTGGTAGTAATGTGGTAAGGAGCTAGAAGTGCTAACAGCAGAAGCGCTGTATGCCTGAGGTAGTTGGCTGTGGTTGTGGGCTACGGCGCCCTGAGGGACATGAGCCTGAGAAGGTTGGAAGAAGCTAAAAGGCCCTGAAGCCTGTGAGGACAACCCAGTGGAAGAGGTTGGTGAGGAGGTGGCAGTGGTGGCAGGAGGATAACCCATCATTAACCCACCCATTCCTACATGAGAGCTGTAAGGTGGCAGGCTGAAAGGCAAGAAGCCCAACAGTGGCCCAAGTTCCATGTTAGTGGTGCAGGACAGTTCAGCTGAAGGGACAGAAGGATTCCGGGGCACGAGTTGGGGATCACTACCGACACCCATCCCTTCAGCAAGCATCTCCCTTTGAGGTGAGGTAGAGGTAGAAGAGTTGACCGAACTGAGGTGAGGAGGAGGGGCACCCTGCAGATCCAGCAGGAAGCTGTCCAATTCAGTGCGAGGATATGAGGTAGATCCTTGTTGGTACCTGGGCATGTTGCTGTATGACTGCTGCTGTGGTGCTGACAGAGGCTGCAAGTGATGGTGGTGGTTGTGAGGAGATGGCGGAGGCATGTGGCGAGCGACACCCATGCTTGAAGACAAGGAGACCTGCATGAGGCCATGTGGGTGACTCATCCCGGGAACAGAATTGGTAATGGGGTAGGAGTTGAACATGTCCCTGGTGAAGGTCTCCACAGGTTCCTTGGAGGAGGCAGAGCCTCGGTCTGAAGCTAAAGGGCTGGACTCCTTCACTGGACATTGGGTGGTGGTAGTGGATGTTGCCACAGGAGTACTGGCCGTAACCAATGGTATCAATCCAGCATCATGTGCATGGCTCTTCTTCAAGTGGCGGGTTAAGTGGTCTCTGCGGCCAAAGCGCTGAGCGCAGCGAGGGCACAAGAAATCACGGCGTCCGGTGTGCACCACAGCATGACGACGTACATCCTTGCGAGTGTAAAAACGGCGGTCACATCGCTCACAGGAATATTTCCTCTCTCTCACTGCCACAACAGCATTACTGTTGCCCTCTGCTGGAGGTGGCCTATCGATATGGCCACCACCCAGGTGCTCCAGCAGCGATGGTGCCCCTTCGGAACAGGACAGCCCTGCGCCAGCACTGTGAGCTTCCACCAGGTGCCGTCTATAACCCAGCTGAGTGTTGTATTGCTTCCCACATTCCTGGCAGTGGAAGCCAAGCTGCCTGTTAGCTATGTGGCTATCCTGCAGCTGACCCTTCAGTTGTTCTTGCTGGTGGAACATGGTCCCACGGGGATGGTGTTGGGTTGTGTTGCAGAGATGAACTGACTGAGTCGGAGCAAGAAAGCAAGGAACAAGCAACACTCATGAGGATTCTACTTGCAGCTGGCCATCCACTCTCTGGTCTCAGAATGTTGTGTTATCTCGGGGTGCTTGCAATAATACTAAGTGCAGTTTGTTGACTATTTAAGGATATCTTGTGGCAATGGCGCGTCGTGGTCTGTCCTGCTTTGATGGGACAGGCCTGTGTCCAGCACTTGGTTTCGATGACAACACCTGCCATAGCAACCCCAGGAGGGCTGCATTCATGAGGGGCTTTAGAATTGACTGGATCTGAGTTTCTGCTGTTGACTCAGTCTATTTGTGTTCATCAGATGAAGCGAAGCATCTTAAAAGACCTGAAAGAAAGGGAACATAATCACCAAATTGAGCAAATTACATTACCTGAAGTGTAGTGAGGCAGTAAAAAGCATAGACATTAAATGGTCCCATATTTTAGGTAGTTAAAGTCAAGAAAATAAGTATTTGAACACCCTGCTATGTTCCAAGTTCTCCCACTTAGAAATCATGGAGGGGTCTGAAATTTTCAGCGGAGGTGCATGTCCACTGTGAGAGAGATGATCTAAAAAGAAAAATCCAAAAATCGCAATGTATGATTTTTTAATGATTTATTTGTGTGATACGGTTGCAAATAAGTATTAGAACACCTGAGAAAACCAATGTTAATATTTGGTACAGTAGCCTTTGTTTGCAATTGCAGAGATCAAACGTTTCCTGTAGTTCTTCACCAGGTTTGCACATACTGCAGGAGGGATTTTGCCCCACTCCACACAGATCTTCTCTAGATCAGACAGGTTTCTGGGCTGTCGCTGACAAACATGGAGTTTCAGCTCCCTTCAAAGATTTTCTATTGGGTTTAGGTCTGGGGACTGGCTAGGCCACGCCAGAACTTTGATATGCTTCTTACGGAACCACTCCTTGGTTTTCCTGGCTGTGTGCTTCGGGTCATTGTCATGTTGAAAGACCAAGCCACAACCCATCTTCAATGACGGACTGAGGGAAAGAGGTTGTTCCCCAAAAATCTCACAATACATGGACGCTGTCATCCTCTCCTTAATACAGTGCAGTCCTGTCCCATTTGCAAAAAAACATGTGCAAAGCCTGATGCTACCCCACCCCCCATGCTTCACAGCAGGGATGGTGTTCTTGGGATCGAATTCATTACTCGTCTTCCTCGGAATTATGACCAAAAAATTGTGGTCTCATCTGACCACAAAACCTTCTCCCATGACTCCTCTGTATCATCCAAACAGTCATTGACAAACTTAAGACGGGCCTTGACATGTGCTGCCTTAAGCGGGGAACCTTCCGTTCCACGTATGATTTCAAACCATGACGTCTTAGTGTATTACCAACAGTCACCTTGGAAATGGTAGTCGCAACTCTTTTCAGGTCATTGACCAAGTCCTGTCATGTAGTCCTGGACTGATTCCTCACCTTTCTAAGGATCATTGAAACCCCACGAGGTGATATCTTGCATGGGGCTCCACTCCGATTGAGAGTGACTGTCATGTTTAGCTTCTTCCATTTTCGAATGATTGCTCCAACAGTGAACCATTTTTCACCAAGCTGCTTGGCGGTTTCTCCGTAGGCCTTTCCAGCTGTGTGGAGTTGTACACTTTTGTCTCTGGTTTCTTTGTATCACACAAATAATTCATTAAAAAAAATTATGCATTGTGATTTCTGGATTTTTCTTTTTAGATTATCTCTCTTACAGTGGACATACACCTACGATGAAAATTTCAGACCGCTCCATCATTTCTAGGTGGGAGAACTCGTAATATAGCAGGGTGTTCAAATACTTATTTTCTTCACTGTAAACCTACATGACTATCTAACATGGACTTTGTGTGTCAATTTCATTTTTAAAAAAAAACACCTTGCTTTTCTCACGTGTGCCCAGAAATGTCCCCCACTTACAGCTACTTGTTTGATCCAGTTTGCTTTTCCTCTGATGTGTTGCTGTCGTGTAAAAGACCCACTGGTGAGAGCTTGATTTTTTATGTTGACAGCGTTGCCTTGTGAAATGAGAGGGGGGCGGAGATCTTTGCTACTGATGTAGAAAAGCTTAAGAAATTCTGACAACCGGATTTCAGGTCTATCTCCAGAAAAACGTCTGGGACCCAGGAACACATGGACCATTGTAACTCATACTTCCCGTTTTCTGAGGGGCGGCACAGTGGCAAAACTAGTTAGAGTCTGCCTCACTTCTGAGGACCGGGGTTCAAAATCCCCCTCGGCCTGTGTGGATATTACATGTTCTCCGTATGCCTGCCTCCAGTTTCCTCCGACAACCCAAAAACACGCATTATTGGAGGCTCTAAATTGCCCATAAGTGTGAGTGTGATTGCCAGTATTGAGCATATTTTTTTCCCAAAAATTCATCTTTAAACATGTATTTCCATAAATTGGAGACTCTTGTGTGTGACTGTTGTTTGTCTCTATGTGCCCTGCGATTGGCTGCCAACCGGTCCAGGGTGTACCCTGCCTCCTGCCTGAAGACACCTGGGTTAGGCTCCAGCACTCCCATGACCCTTGTGAAGATAAGCGGCTCAGAAAAGGGTTGGTCAATGTCCTTCGTTTTTGTTGGTTCATACTCAACATATATATGGTACTAGGGCGACATCAACTACCAAAGACAAATTCCTTGTATGTTGTTACATACTTCGAAAATAAAGAAGATTCTGATTCTGATTGCTAGAGAGGTATGTTCACATACTTTTAATAAGACATAGCTTGCAAGCAGGCAATAAAACGTTTTGTGGCCTTGCAAGCACTCCTGCGACCCTTGTGAGGATAACCGGATCAGGAAATGGATGGATTGATGTTTTCTGAAGCATCATGGAGCCAATATTACAATCCAAATACGAGCAAAAAGTTAGTTTGATCAAATATGGCACCTTTAACAAACAGTAATCGGTTAAGTCACATCTCTAAGCTTAATCGCCATTATAATGAAGACTACAAATGGGGAGGGAACAGCCAAGTACAAGGAAGACAAAGGAGTCATTCATAGATATGTCCTGGTACATTGCGTGGCCTATTGGTAGTCAATAGTACTCCACTTCACTCCTAAATGAAAAAGTCGTGTCTGTCCTCAGTTTTCACAATGATTAAAATAAATCCTGGTGCTCAGAAGCAAATGTTTTTTTGTGTGTGGGGAACAATGGGTACCAATAGGTAATACATGACTAATAACAGAGGTAGTTTTGTTGTTTTTCCAGATTTAAGCGCAGTATTGGATGTTCAAACTGACCATACTGCTACAGCAACTTACATTAATATCAAATACACCTTTTAGGTCGTAATGGTTATACAGTGTTCCCTTATTTATTGTGGGGGTTACGTTTAAAAAAAAATACTGGCATTCATTGAAATTCGTGTTATAGAAGGATTTTTTTCCTTCTTTTTTTATTCATTAAAGTATTTTTTTCATTTGTTTTTTCATTTACAGGATTTTTTTCCATTTACAGGTCATTTTTTCATTTACAGTATGTTATTTCATTCCTTATAAATATTTTAAGGCTGTTAAACCTCTAACCACACACTTTATAAACATTTTCTCAAACAGGCATCAACATTTTCGTACATTTCTCTCATTTAAACACTGTTGAAGTGGAAAACTTTGGAGATTAAAAAAAAGTACATTACTGTATACTAGAATGAAACCAAAGATCAAAACATCTTTGAGGCCAAAACATTTATGAGAAATAAATGTCTAAATGTCCCTCCATCCATTATCTTCCGCTTTATCGAGAACCAGGGGTAAGCATTTTCCTATTACAAGAAAACTCTTAAAGTTTTTATAAATAACAAATTTTATTTTAATGCTGAATCTATGACGTGGAACACACAAATTATTATTAGCGACTCGGGCGTATATTACAGTTTCTGTGTTTGGTTGACGTGTCTCTGCTGGAGCGTCCTTGGTGCAGCTGTGAGTGAGTGAAAACAGCTATGGCTCAATGTTGGGACTTTTTTTTTTTCTGGGTGAAAATATTCTTACAAACAGACGTGCCACCTTCTATAATGTTTGAGAACAAAAGCAGCGACGCGTTCTGGGAGTGCGCCGAAATGCCATGGGGGCATCTTTTTGCACAATTGTAAATAAATACCGTCGTTATCAGATGACTAGCAACCTATTAATGCTCAGTGACGGTTTATCGCAATGTCTTTATGTCTCAAAATATATTGCCTGTCAATTGACTGTCTGTCGTTGTACTCAAGCGGCTCCATCTACCAGAGACAAATTCCTTGTGTGTTTTGATACGACAAAATAAAGATTCTGAGACTGTAACCAAGTCACAAAATACATTCTACACACATTTTTATTCATCTCTAAATACCGGATTGAGTACAAATTCAATACATCACAAAGCCAGACATCTAGGAACGAAGCATGGTCTGGTGTACCGTTAAACTGTGCATGTTGCATGCAAATGGCGAATGGTCAATCCACAGAAAATACCTCAACCACAGTCTTCGTATATTTATTGCTGGAGCGGTGGGAAACCTGGGAATTAGCCCAAAAGTCCAAGTATCCCTGACTTAAGCCCTTGAAGAGTAGCCTTATCTGCAAATGAGAGCCTTAAGCAGAAGAGGCTTAACCCTGGACAAAGTGCTTGAGTTTAAAAAAAAAAAAATGCCCACACATTTTATATAAATTTAAACATATTAAATCATGCTTAAAATATTTGAACACACTTTGAACACATTGAATATGTAACTAAGCGCAAAACATTGAAACCATAAAATCAACAGAAAATACTTTTGTATTGTTGTGTTTGTGTGCACGTGCATGTGCTTTCAAGCAGCAAGTCGTGACTGTGATGTCAGCATGCAAGTGCCTTCCTTTCGAGCTGTGGCTAACACCAATTTCTGTAAACGTGTACTCAGTATGTTTTACAGTTCTCCCAGCATTCAACAAAGCTGAAAAGTATATCGGCAAGTGTTGCTCTCTTTTCCCAAGAGCAAGGACATTAAAGCCAGTATACCGTAAAAAGCCACGAACAAAAATGAAACCACTGCTCAAAAAACACAGGATAGCAAGGGTCTGAATGATGAACTGCAATGCAGCTGGGGGAAAATTATAATAAATCTATATGGTTTCTGTGGAAAGTAGACCCAGTCGACTTTTGCAGTACCACTCATGTTATACATGCTTTACATTGATCATAAATACAGTATGGCAACTCACACATTGACAAGCATGCACCAAATGAGAGGAGTGCCCACTTTGCAGTACACTGGGACAAATATGGACATCCTCCCTGTCCTGACTGTCCGTAAATCAGGGATTTCCAACCTTTATGGCGCCAAGGCAAATCACGGCACACAAACAAACAAAAATGTTAGGTCAGGTAGGTGCATTGCAGTATTCTGGGACAAATACGCATATCCCTTTGCCCACCTGTCTTTAAAGGAAAATTCCGGTGGTTTGGAAGAACAATGTATCCAATAGGTCATGTAATATGTACTCTGTCTTGATAATGTGATGTTAAATAGTCACGGCTCCGCCGCTCGCCGGAGCTCGCTCGTCAGACTCTGCGTCATTCCACCCAAAGAACCATCCGAATATTCAACATTATCTACAGCCACAGGTTCAAATCTGTATGAAAGTATTCCTTTGTCTTACCACTCAACCGATACTGCAATTTCTTCATCAGATGAGGATAAATCCGAGAAATCAGCGCTGGGCATAATGGTGTCCCATTTAATCGAGCATTTGGAACGGCATGTAACATGTCACATCCGTGCACGTAGGTCACGAGACTCGCGAAAATGGCGCCGCACCTGAAAATTTCTACTTGTCGCTAAAAATCTTCTCAAAACACTATTAAGTGAGAGAGGATTTAACATCACATTATCAAGATAGAGTGCATATTACATGAGCTATTGGATACATTGTTACTCCAAACCACCGGAATTTTCCTTTAAATTAGTGATTTCCGGCCTTTATGGAGCCAAGGCACGTATTTTGCAATTAAAAAAAAATCTCTCAGAACACCAACAAACAAAAATGTCACACAAAGTAGGTTACACAAAGTGGGTATATTAATTACTTTATGTACTTCCTGCCATCTAACAGAAAAGCACTTATTTGTTCTGTCCTTCATTATGCCTCAGTGGGATAAATAAATGAAGGAAAGATACATTTTTCTTTCTTGTAAATCATTTTTGAGCAATTATATTTATAGTTTCTCAAGACACACCTGAAGAGTGCTCATCGCCCACTAATGATTGGACAAAAGCTGCTCACAACCCACCTTTCATCACCCGAATTCCACCTGCACTTTTGGCCTGAACGTACTGGAGAACAAACATTGAACTTGGTCGACCTTCTGCATAACATGGTGCATTCCGTGACTGTCAGCCCTGTTTGAGAATATTGAATTTATTCCTTGAATTTTCTCTTACTCGAGCCATTGGACGAAACTGCATGAGTGTAATGGCAACATTTGTTTTCGTTTTGTAGAGAATTGCAAGAACTAATGTGACACTTGTTCACGATCACCCTAAGGAACATCAGGAGTAAACAGCGCCCTCTTCCGGGGCCGCGCGCTAAAACGACCGTGTTCACTTGCTTTCCTCCGTTACGAGCCCATAGTAGTGTAACGATCGGAAAATATTTTTGCAACATCGAGGGTATGGTTTGTTTTGAATGTGTGAATTTATAGTTGATTTGAACTTGACTGTAGTGGCGAAGTTCAACGGACGTGTGCCCTCAATTTACAGGACCGGAGCTAAACTTGTCAGCTAAGCGAAGTTGCCTCCGTGAATTTCGGTGGCGGATGTGAGTAAGGTTTAGTCTTTTGGACTACCCGAAAAGCACCACATTAGCTTCCATAACTGCTACTAAAGCTGTGGCTAAATGCCAATAGTTTAGCCGAGCCAGAAGGACGAATTAAAAACAATATACGTGCGTTTGACAAAGTTGTGTCGGAGTTTGTCTTGCGGGGGGCTAACTCTGTATTACCTCAGCAAACGGGCTTGAAAAAAAAAAAAAGTCCCACTTGGGTTAACATTTTCACGCCGGACGTTCCTTACCGCCTGGCGCGCATCCCCGATCTCCCCGCTTGCTCCATTTGGCCTCCACGTGCGCATTTTAGACAGATGAAGGGCGTAAAAGATGTTTATTGGGGTCTGGGCCTGGCCTGCTGGCGCCGCGCTGGAAGCCGTGCATTGTGGGAGCATGACGTCACAGCCCGGGCTTGGTGCAGAGCCAGCAGGAAGCGCAACTCCTTCTACAACGAAGCGCACATCAACGCTGACAAGCCGAACACTTTTTTTTTGCGCTGGTTGTGCAAATTATTTTGTTGTCCTGAAGCAAAATGTAACTGAAAAAGTGATTCCTAAAAAAATTTGAAAATACCAAACAGCTCTTGAGTATGGAAGCCCATTTTCACCAGTAAGAAGAGAAAAAAGAAAGTCACAAAAGTCATGGTTAAGGCATAACAATGAGAATAGAAAGTTAATGAAAACAGCTGAGTCGTAATTTTTTCATAATAACGAGATACTATCTCATGATAGTGACATACTAAGTCATAATTATGAGATAGTTGTAATTACTATCTCATACCTCATAACCATGAGACACTATCGCATATGAGATCATATTACATCAGAATTACGAGATGAATATTTCATAATCAAGACTCCAGCCATCCATTTTCTTAGCCGCTTATCCTCACAAGGGTCGCGGGGAGTGCTGGAGCCGATCCCAGCTAACTTCAGGCAGGAGGCGGGGTACACCCTGAACTAGTTCCCAGCCAATCGCAGGGCACATGGAGACAGACAACAGTCGCACTCAGAATCACACTTCAGGGCAATTTCGGATGTCCAATTAATGTTGCATGTTTTTGGGATGTGGGAGGGAACCAGAGTTCCTGGAGAAAATCCACGCAGGCACGGGGAGAACATGCAAACTCCACACAGGCGGGGCCAGGATCAAACGCAGGTCCTCAGAACTGTGACCCACCGTGCCGCCTCATTGGGATTACTAAATCACAATTATGAGACCATATAATTATGGCGTACTATCACGTTTGCTTGTAATTTACTTCCAGAAACGGGCTTCCACACTTGTGCACCCCCTCAAATGGCTTTTTTTTCTCTTGTCCATTCCTCTTAAAGACCACAAACTCTTACTAATTTAAAAAAACAAAACTTTTAAAACAGCTTTTTGGGATATGATGTTGTTGATGTCTTCCTTGAAAGTGTTTCATCAGGTTGTTTTATCATAGACATTTTAAATATTGGGAATTATGCTCTGAAGTTGTGTCTCAACATACACGCTACCCTGTTACTACAACCTTTTTGGCCATAAAGGTGAAGAGGAAAAATGTGAACTACATGACTCAACACCTTTGACTATGTGTAGACCAAAGTTACTGTAAGTCCATCCATCTATCCATTTTCTGAACTGCTTATCCTCACAAGAGTGGGGGGGGGTGTTGGAGGCTCTCCCCGCTATCAGGCAGGAGGCAGGGCACACCCTGAACTGGTTGCCACCTAATCGGAGGGCACATGGAAATAAAGAACCACCATGCATGTTTTGGGGATGTGGAGGGAACTGGAGTGCCCAGAGAAAATCCACAGAGCCACGGGGAGAACATGGGAAGTCCAAACAGGCGGGGCTGGGATTTGAAACCCGGTGAACTGTGAGGCAGGCGCTTCAACCAGTAGGTCACCTTTTTTTTTTTTTTTTTATTCTATTAAATTCAAAACCCTTTTACTCATCGAAAAACTAAATTTAGTATGGCACAGATTTTTTTATCTAAGTTTGTTCTTGACTAGTTAGAAAGTATTCACACCCCTTCATGTTTTCGACATTTCGCTGTGTTACGGACTTACTCTGAAGCTGATTTGAGTATAGTTTTCTTTAAAAAATTTAATTAAATAAACAGAAATAAGCCATAACAACAAAGCAAAGACATATTTTCAGACATTTGTGTGAATTCATAAAATATGTAAACATTCAAACACATTATGTACATAAGTATTCACACCCTTGACTTAATATTTCGTTGATGCACCTTTGGCAGCAATCACAGCTGCATGTCTTCACACTCTTTGCTATGACACTCAAATGTAAACTCAGGTGCATCCTTTTTCCACTGATCATCCTTGAGATGCTTCTATAACTTGAATGGAGTCCAACTGTGGTAAATTCTGATGATTGAACATTATAAGGGCACATGCCTGTCTATATAAGGTCTCATAGTTGGCAGTGCATATCAGAGCAGAAACCAAGAAAAGAAGTATCAGGAATTGTCTGCACACCTTTGGGACCAGATTGTTTCAAGGCATAAACCTGGGGAAGGTCAAAAAATAATTACAGGAGCATAAGAACTTTGGAACCACCCGGACCATTCCTCGATCTGGCTGTCGAAACAAGCTGAGTAACTGGGGAAGAAGGGCCTTTGTCAGAGAGGTGAATAAGAAACCAATGGGTCTAAGGCAGTGTTTCCCAAAGTGGGGTCCACGGACCCCGAGAGGGTGAAAAACGTCTTTCCGGGGGGTCTGCGACACGATGTCTGAAACAGAATAATAGTAAAATATTTTTCACAAGTGTGAGGCAGGGTTTTCAACTCTTATTAGATATGAAGACGAAAAAACAAAATCGTCTGGAAGCTAATCATGATGTGAGAATTGCTCATTCCAGTGTTGAACCACGTTTTGATTTATTGTGCAAAAATAAAAAGCAAGAGCACACGAGCCACTAAAATTGAGTATTTCTTTGTACCAGACTGGCATAGCTGTGTCCAGCACTGCATTATTGGCGAACGTTGAGGTTGGGGGTCCGGGAGCTTTTTGAACAACTCACTGGGGGTCCGGGCCCAGGTTGACTGTGGGAACCACTGGTCTAAGGTGTGATCAGTGTTCTCTTGTGGAGATAGGATAACCATCCAGAAGATCAACCATTGGTAACGCACTGTGCCAATTAGGACCTTATGGTAGAATGATCAGATGAAAGCCACTTCTCACTAAAAGCCTCATGGTAACCCATTTGGAGTTTGCCAAAAGGCACCTTAAGGATTTTCAGACCTGGAGAAACAAAATTCTCTGCACTGATGAAACCAAAACAGAACTTTTTGGCCTGAATTGCAAGCATTATATCTGGAGAAGAGGCACTGCTTCATTCCCTTGCTACCGCCATCCAAACTGTGAACCACGGTGGTGGCAACATCATGCCGTGGGGGTGTTTTTCTGCTGTAGGAACTGGGCGACTAGTCTTCATAGAGGGTAAGGTGACAGCTGCTAAATATAGAGAAATTCTTCAAGAGCGTTCATCTGAGATGAGATGTCACGCTGTGGCGACCCCTAACAGGACAGGCCAAGAGAAACTTCCTCTTCAAGATAACTTGCTCTAAAACTCAGACTAGTGCACCTTCCAACACAACAATGACCACAAGCACAAGATAACTTGCTCTAAAACTCAGACTAGTGCGCCTTCAAACACAACAATGACCACAAGCACACAGCCAACATAATAAAGGAGTAGCTTCAAGAGCAACCTGAATGTCCTTGAACGGCCTCGCTGGAGCCCGGACTGGAATCCAATGAAACATCTCTGGAAAGACATGGGTGTCCACAGATGCTGCCGATCCAACCTGATAATCCTTGAGAGTGTGTCCAGACATGAACTGGAGAAACTGCCTCAAAAGAGGTGTCCCAAGCCTATGATTGCTGGTATTGGTGCTTTAACAAAATATTAAGCCAAGGGTGTGAAAACATATGTACTGTACCTGTTTACATTTTCAATAAATTAAAACAACTCTCTGAAAATGTTTTCAGTTTGTCGTTATGGGATATTTATGTTGAATTTTTAAAAGGAGAAAACTATACCCCAAATCATTTTTAGAATAAGTCTGCCTGTGGAAAAAGTGAAGGGTTGTGAATATTTTCTGGTGGCACTGTGTGTGTGTGTGGTGTGTGTGTGTGTATATATATATATATATATATATATATATATATATATATATATATATTATATATATATATATGTTGACACTAAATTTGTCTTCTGCTATAAGAAAAAAATGCCTACTAGAACATCTGAAAATCATTTTGGGAGACAAAATGGCAAAAAGGGGTGTGCTGCCATTTTACATTAGTTTCAATATGGTAGGTTAATTCTGAACAAGGCCACATCCCCAGTTATAAGAGGGTCTGCACAGTTATACAGCCACAATTTCCACGTTATTTTTACTTCCACTCTCAAAATGATTTTTTCATCCCCAGTTGAGTTGAGTTACTTCTCGATGGGTAATTCGTGTTGATGTTCTGGAGAAATTCTTACTGCTTTGTGGAGGGCAACATCTTTTGGTCATCCAGAGCAACCATGTTTCTCCTCTGGTTGGAAATGGTGTATAAAAATTGTAAAATGGTTTACAATACTCTGAAACGCACGGAAAAAAGCGTTTTTAATCTGGATTTAAAAAGATTCACACTTGGGGTGAACTCACCTCTGTCAGCAACTTATTCCATTTGTGTGCACGATAATAGCTAAATACTGCTTCACCATTTTTGCTTTGGACTCTGCACTTCATTATTAGACCTGAGTCAATCGATCTCAGAGCCCTACTGGGTTTGTATTCCATGTTTGTATTCTGGACCTAAACCTTTTAGTGATTTATAAACCATTGGCAGAACTTTAAAATGTATTCTAAAACTGACTGGAAGCCAGTGTAAGGACTTTAGAATTGGAGTTATATGGTCTGACCACTTTGTTCTGGTTACAAACCGAGTTGCAGCATTCTGAACGAGCTGCACCTTTTTAATGCTCTTTTTGGGAACAGCAGTCAAGAAGACCATTACAATAGGCAAGTCTACTTGAGATAAAAGCATGGATAAGCTTCACTTGGTCTGCTTGACACATGCTAGTCTTCACTCTAAATGTTTTTCAGATGGTAAAAGGCAGTTTTAACAATTGATTTGATATGACAGTTGAAGGTCAGGCCAGAATCTAGCAGAATGTTTAGAACTTGGTTTTTACTTTTTAAAGATGGTGAGTCCACGCATTTACGAACAGAAATCCTCTTCTTTATAGCTAAAACCAATTATCTACGTTTTGTTGTGGTTTACTTGAAGAAAATGTTGGCTCATCCAGTTATTTATCTGCTTTGGACAGTGACACAACACCTTAATTGAACAATAGTCATCTGGAGACAATGCTACATATATCTGTGTGTCATCTGCATAGTCAAAAGTAAAGTTCAGGAAAATTTGAGAAAGTTTACCATATACAGGCTGAACAGCAGGGGTCCAAAAATTGACCCTTGAGGGACCCATATGTCATTACCATTTGTTGAGATTGAGCACTTCTACAAGGTAGCTCCTTTCCTCCATGTAAGACCTGACCCAACCATTTAAGAACCGTTCCATTTAGCCTTACCCACGTTTCCAACCTGTTTAGCAGTATATTGTGATCTATACGGTATCAAAAGCAACTAAAGTGTGTGATGAGTGACAGTTGTCACCTCCAGCAGCTCCTCTGGCATGTTGTAGTTTTGTATTTGTGCGTTACACTGTCTCGTTCAAGTCACGACTGAAAGTGCATCGACGATTGTGGCTCTCCTTTCCCACATCTGAGGGCATTACACTCCAGGACTTTTTTTTTTTTTACCCCCACTTGAGTATGTCAAGATCACAAGTACCAGAAATTTCGCCTTGCGACACAAAAGCAAGAAATACAAAATACAATGGAACTACAGTATACAGAATGACAGGCAATAAATAAACAAACAAACGAGCAAATAAAGAAATAAATAATTTTTTGTCAATTTTCTGGTAAGACTATATAATACTATATGCAAGTGTGTGCTGGTGTGTTGGCCATGCTGCATAAATACGTCTTAAACATGTCATCTCATATTTGAACGGTGGGTTTTGTTGCAGGCCTATGGCACGGCTGACCTTTGACCTGGTAGTAGCGTTCCTGCAAGGCTTGTTCTGCTGCAGCATTCTGTAGACAGACGGCTTGAGCCTTCCTTCCCCACAACCGCGTTTCATCCCCACAGTGTCTGCTGGTCTTATTTAGGAACAGGCAGCAACGTATTTTCCCCACGAGCGACATACACTCGGGCGTGGTAGACGTCTTAAAGGGCCGACAACGCGAAAAGAAGTCGTTTTGTTTCGAGCAGCCAGGCGATAACGTTGTTAACCGTGTTAGCAGGTTGCTACACCGCCACCGTCTTTCTTCAGGGCGCTTTGCAGGCCATTGCGGAGGAAATGAAGGACAAACAAAAGAGAAAGAAGGAGCGGACCTGGGCTGAGGCGGCTCGCATGGTAAGCTGTCTCATTTGAACATTTAGTTGGGTGTGGGGGAGTTGTACAACGATTTGTTTGAGGTCACTGCGTCGCGGGTGTTTATGGACATTCCCGTCTACACAAGCTGGACATGGAAGATAGCTCTTGGCGTAGAATTGCGAACTAGTGTAGCTGTCGGGCTGTGCTTTGGTTAAATGTCTCTAAGCTTTTCATTGATTGTATGCACCAAAAGTCAGAAAGGGGAGATGGAATTCCAACCACCATGCTAACGGTAGCAAGAACGCTAAATGTCGCCTATGTTTAGAGCTCTTTGTTTGCTAAGCTGCATGCTAGCCACTTAGCGTCGTATTAATAAGAATTAAGAAGGTGCACGCATACACCACGCGAGGGAATTAAATAATGAGAAATTAAAGATCGTTTTCTGGATTAGAAAAACAATTCAACCCCTCCATTTCCGTAGTTGATATTGCTGAACGTAGCGTTGTAAGCTAACAGTTAACGGACTGTTGTGCTTTCACGCACAATGGTGCAAGCTATTAATTTTACACAGTGGTCAACATCAACTAGTACACACCTATGAAAAGTATAATTTTTCAAGATTTTAAGATTATTACCCTCAACGTGGTTGAATTCAAGCGATTACGTATTTTGGTGAGTGTGGGTGACCCACATTCATGGCAGTGTTTTGTACTTTGGGATGGTAGAAAAGCAAGGTTTTCTTTCAAATCATGTGTAGAGACCGCCAAGGATTGTTTAAAAAATTGTTCAAATCATGTGTTTTAGATACCAAGTCATTCCTTGGACTGTGGGCCATGAGGGAAAAAAAAAAAATTGATTACCTATTAATGTTGTTGTCCTACATGCTAAAAAAAAAAAAAAAAAACAAGAAAACCACATGCAAAAAAATTTCTTTTTTGCAGAAATGTGAAAATAAACGGTCCCAGCTTGTTTAATGCTTTAAAATGAGTATTCTGTCAGTTTGTTTTAACTTTTCATTCAGGTCATACGTTAATCAGATGATGAATTATCCCATCTTTTTTTTAAATATTATTCAAAATCCAACAAAAAATGAGTTACATGAGTAATTTTCCTTTAGTTCGCCTATGAAAATTAAGCAAAAAGTAAACTTTCTTACGCTTTGAAAGTTCCTGTGAATACAAAGACTGACACCAAAGGTATCTTAAACTTAGGGAAGGTCGACAACTTTATGGGAAAGTCCACAACTTGCTTTAGTCCTTAATTTCAAGGGAAGTCCACAGCTGACTGTTGGCCACTAGATGAAAGTCATCGTTTGTCCAAATGTCAGTACTTTCACTGCTCAGTCATTTCAAAATTGCTTTTGCACAGGGTATACAGGCTATGTCGGTTGGAAATCGCTCCCCATAATAAAACATATGGGTCCAATCTATCCTCTGACTTAAGTCGTGACTGATAACTGGTAACTAGTTCTGGAGCTGTATCCTTAAAAAAAAAAGTCATACTAAGTCGTTTCATTTCCTTTGTACATATTAGTGTGTGCATTTATTACCCAAATAATGCATTAATGTTTCAAAATGGTTACAAATGACATGACAGGTTTTAGTTCATTGAATAATTAATGGGATTTACATTAACCTACCTTTTACCAAACAGAATTTTATGAAAAAGCCTCGAACTGCAAAGCGTTCTGTGCAATGTATTGAAAATATTCATCATCAAATGCATAAAGCTCAATTACCAATTACATGGGCAAGTGCATGATGTAAAAACAAAAAAAAAGCATGGAACTTGAGCTGCTACAGTGACACCTTGATCACTTGCAGGGGGTCTTTAGCAGTACTTGCACCTTAAACACTCAACATACCGATCCAACAGTATTCAACATATCTGGCACCAACCTGGCAACAAGAAGCATACACCAACATCACCAATTGTCGCCCAACGGTGTTAGATTTTATCAAGTCCAGTGAAAGGTTAATAGAGATCACTGTCTCACAATTAATGCAGAAATCAATATCATTTACATGATGTTTGAGGCCATGTGCAGAAATTTTGAGTCGAATGAACCTGTAGAAAGCATGGATGCAGTTTATAAAATTTCCTTTTTGTCGCTCATCTTCATTCAGGACTACCTCGAGCAGCCATGTTTCTTTTCTGCACCGGTGGCACTGCATGCAGGGTATATTTATTCATCTGCTAGGGTCCAAAAACGTAATGAAATACCAAAATATTGAGTTATTATGAAAGATAACATAATTCATCAAATACTAACTTTATATGCGTGTATCACACTGAAAAATCACACCCAAAAAAAAAAAACGATCTTCAAACTTCAAAAATCCCCTTATTCTCATCACATTCCTTCCAAACTGGAATACACATGGCCTTTCCAAAGGCGCAATTTCACGTCAGATGCCATAATGGAACAAGTATTCTGTGAACCAAAAATGTTGCACTTCTACCGAGACCAGAGTGCCAGTGCCCCTCGCTACCATGGGGTCAACTCATTAATCATGGGTGCTGTGTACAGATTTGATGTTCAGTAGTATTCGTTATCGAGGAGATGCTGGTGTAGAAGTAAGTAAAATAAGTAGCAAAAATGAGTTTTGTGTAATATTTGCACTGACTTATTGTCAATGATTTAGTTTTACAACTGAACTAAGATGCTTTATTTTAATCATACACACATTTATATATGTGTGTTCTTGGGATCTTTTTCTTCATCACATTACAGTCAACCCCTTCCTCTTTAGGAGTCCGTACACTCCCTGAGAAGGGTTGCGTCAGGAAGGGCATCCGGCGTAAAAATTGTGCCAAACATATATGTGCGTTCATCTGAGATGACACGCTGTGGCGACCCCGAAAGGGACAAGCCAAAAGTAACCTCAACCTCCATTCACAACTTCATCTATTTGCACTTTTCCCCCATAAAAGCTATATGATGCAAAAACTCAACCTGTTCGCAGTTTTGTTTCACTTCACCTAATGCTCTTAAATGCTGCCAAAACAGTGGATAATTGTAAAAATATAATTGAAATCAAGGAAGTAGGTTGATTGTTCTGAGATCATTGTATGTGGGCAGGAGCTAAGTGTTGCATTAGTTGATGTCAAAATTTACGGACTGTCTTTACAGCATGTATGTTTTTGTTGTCCTAAGTCACTATCGAAAAGTTCAGGCTAACAAATGCCAGTCGTCGTCTTGGTTTTTGGTATTCTGAAATTGGCTGTGCAATTTTTTCTAAATCAAATTGTCTGTAAGCCATCAGTTTGTAAAGATAATGTATGATGAGGAAAAAGTTTGGACATCCCTGATTTTTAATTATTAATATAAGGAGTTTGAAACCTTTGAGTTGGTGTCAGTTTTTTTCCTATTTGACAATAAGGCTCTTCCTATTTACTATGTTTTTACAAGGATAAATATAATTCTTTTTTTTGTGTAGCAATTTTCCTTTTCTGTTTATTAGAGTAGGATCTTTGTAATTTTGAGGAGTGGGGTGGGGGGTGTTGAGACCTGAAGTAAGGGCAGATACCACCTGCTAAGCCTGATCAGGTCATGAATTCAAGTTTTAGAAAGCTTACATTTTCACAAATACTTCTTGTATTTGGTTTTCAACAACAATATTTGCCATATTGAACAATAACTACATATTTTAAATCAACAAACACGTGTAGATCTTTTAGACCAGGGGTGGGCAAATGTTTTCAAACAGGGGGGACATTGACTTTTGAAAATTGACAGCTGGGGAAAGCCAGAACCAGAAGCTTACAAATCAAAAATATCACCCCCAAAAATACATTGTAGTGTTCATACTTAGATTTACTTTTAATTGAAGCAGTGTTGTTCTGGTGATCACCTTTTTCCCCTGTGCATCAATGTTTGGTGTTAGTTTTGTTGTGGAAATTGTCATCTGAGATGTTTGTCAGTCAGCTGGGATCTGTGGGATGTTTTCTTGGTGTTCATCACACTAAAAACTCTGTTCACACATATGTTGAGCAAAACAACAGTAGCATCCTGGATTTGTAGAACTTTATTTACACTTCTCGTAATTTCTCGAAAAAAATGCGCAAATTTTTCCAAAAATATTTTCAAAAAGTTAATAAAGTCCATTATATTTAGGTATGGATGAAAAAAATACGTTGTATACAGGTACATCACATTGTATAGTTGTATACAGGCACATAGAGTGGCAAAAAAAGTTATACATATAGATTTCGATATATTTGATGTCTTATATTACACATATTTATTACGGGAATGTGCGCTCCCATCCTGAACTCTATGACGTCATCGGGCAATTTGCATTTTACAATCGTTAGCTTACCATGTTTGTTGCTAATGCACTAAAGATCAGAAACGACTGCCCATGAGTTTGTTTTAACTTAAACCAAGACAAAAAATGTCAACTACAACGGCTAGTTGTGCTACTGCTTTTAAAAGAAATGTGTCATGACTCGTAGCGATGACAACGCCAACCCGGAAGTAGCGTTGCAGTCCGTTACAATGATAGCTCGCCTCTGTGGCTTCAGGTGGCGATCAAAACAACGTAAGCTCAAACTAAATAATTCGAGCGTCTTTGGCACATAAAAAAACAAAAACAGGAGAGCGCACACAATTGATATGTTCGCTTTTTTTTTTTAATGTGCACATTACCCTCGTTTCTACGTATTTTGAGTTCAAGCTGTTTTGTTAGCCACCTGACGCCATAGGAAAGCTATGGCTTGGAGGGTGGGCGAGAGGCTGCGCTGTGGAACCAAAACTCTTGTGATTCAAAAAATGTTTCCCCACAAATGCCATGGATAGCACAGAGGATGACATGCTGTGGGAGCAAAATATGATCACTGTTCATGAATTCAGGAGGGACCAGAACTGGACCAAGTAGATAGAAACGTAGTTACGATAGATATTTTTCAGATTGGAGATGAGCCAGATATTGCTTTTCAAGTCTTGGCCAAGGATGTGTAATGTAGAGGATAAACTGCACGACGCACAAACATTTTACGCACAAATATTTAATGCAAAAAGTGTTTACGTCAAACAGTGTTAAATATTCATTGAAGATTGTAGTATGTGTTATCAACAGTATTAATAAAACGTTATGACATCACTGAGCATTTATTTTAGTTGGTTGAGGGATTCTGTTCTGACAATTACAGGGACCAGGACAAGCGTGTTCTGGGCCTGTCCTGAGATTATATTATGGCTACATCAGCACGTGCACAATGATTATTATTCATGATTGTTGTACAGACATTTTTTTTTAAAAAACAACATAAGTACAATCCTAACAAAATATAAATACAGATACTTCCACAACATTTTGAGTATATGGTAGCAGCAAATTGGTGGTGTGCATTGTACATTGGTAGAAGGGTTTTCCTGATTTTTATTTTTTTATATATTTTTTTTACCGGTCAACTTTGGGGGTTCGCATTATACTTCAGGACGCATTATACTCGAGAAATTACGTTAAAGTGCAAAACTCATCCAGTTTGAAAGTTGAACTTCTCTTTAAAGACAATCAAAATTGAGATCAGTTAGTTCCATCTGCATTTTCCATGGCGGTGTTCCTGGGTCTTGTGTGATGGAATCAGCTGGCATGGCAGTTTGTTAGATAAAGGGGTTTTTGCCGAACCTGCAAGCTTGATTTTAATCACTGAGCCATAGCCATCAGTTCCTGCATTGATTGGCTGGAGACTACGCAGATTTTATCGGCCTGATTTGAATCTGCTGACAATTGGCATTTCGTCCTGATCGGCTGATTGATCGTTTTTGTCATTTGCCAATCCAGTCAAGGATGTAATTGGTCAGCTCCGCAAAAGATATATATTCCGTGCTGCCGTCATGCACAGTATATCTTCATTCAAAAGCTAGTGTATTTTTGTTTAGTCATATTTATATGGGTTATTTTGTGTCTTTTGATGTACTAACGTAAATATCTGGCTTCAATGAAGTTAAAAAAAAAAGGGCAGCAGCTTTGGAGGGACATGATGGCTGAGACAAGGCGACACTATATCAGATTACTTCAACATCTTTTATTCCCATAACATCGCATCTCGTTTCTTACAATCATCGGGCTTTATTTTGTCAACTCAAACGCGACCGGATACACTTCTTAACGTGGGGATGACGAGACAAGTCAGTTGCACCGACTGTATTATAAGAAGAAAATTGGGTCGGTGGCGTGTTGGTGGTCACTGGTGCTCAGGACAGGAGAGGATGTTCGTGTAAGGCTTGCTTAGCGTACAGTGCCTTGTGAAAGTATTCGGCCCCCTTGAACTTTTCAACCTTACACCACATTTCAGGCTTCAAACATAATGATATAAAATGTATTTTTTTTGTCAATCAACAAGTGGGATACGATCGTGAAGTGGAACAAAATTTATTGGATATTTTATACTTTTTAAAAAAATAAAAAACTGAAAAGTGGGGCATGCAATATTATTCGGCCCCTTTACTTTCAGTGCAGCAAACTCACTCCAGAAGTTCAGTGAGGATCTCTGAATGATCCAATGGTGACTGATGATGATAAATAGAATCGACCAGTGTGTAATCAAGTCTCCATATAAAGGCACCTGCTCTGTGATAGTCTCAGGACTCTGTTTAAAGTGCAGAGAGCGTCATGAAGACCAAGGAACACACCAGGCAGGTCCGAAATACTGTTGTGGAGAAGTTTAAAGCCGGATTTGGATAAAAAAGATTTCCCCAGCTTTAAACATATCAAGGAGCACTGTGCAAGCAATCCTAATTAAATGGACGGAGTACCAGACCACTGCAAATCTACCAAGACCCCGCCGTTGCTTTAAACTTTTACCTGAAACAAGGAGAAGACTGATCAGAAATGCCATCAAGAGGCCCATGATCACTCTGGATGAACTGCAGAGCTCTACAGCTGAGGTGGGAGAGTCTGTCTCTCAGACAACAATCAGTCGTACACTGCACAAATCTGGCCTTTATTGAAGAGTGGCAAGAAGAAAGCTATTTCTTAAAGAGATCCATAATAAGTCTCGTTTAAAGTTTTCAACAATCCACCTGGGAGACACCAAACATGGAAGAAGGTTCTCTGTTCAAATGAATCCAAAATCAATCTTTTTTGACCACTTTGCATAACACACATTGTTTGGCGTAAAAGCAACACAGCTCATCACCCTGAACACACCATGGCCGCTGTCAAACATGGTGGTGGCACCTTCATGGTTTGGGCCTGCTTTTCTTCAGCAGGGACGGGGAAGATGGTTAAAATTGATGGGAAGATGAATGGAGCCAAATACAGGACCATTCTGGAAGATAACCTGTTGGAGTCTGCAAAAGACCTGAGACTTGGACAGGGATTTATCTTCCAAAAGGACAATGATCCAAAACATGAAGCCAAATCTACAATGGAATTGTTCACAAATAAACATCCAGGTGTTAGAATGGCCAAGTCAAAGTCCAGATCTGTATCTAATCAAGAATCTGTGGCAGAGCGGAAGACTGCAGTTCACAAACGCTCTGCATCCAACCTCACTGAGCTCGAGCTGTTTTCCAAGGAAGAATGGGCAAGAATTTCAGTCTCTCGATATGCAAAACTGATAGAGACATACTCCAAGTGACTTGCAGCTGTAATTGCAGCAAAAGTTGCCGCTACAAAGTATTAATGCAAGGGGGCGGAATAATAGTGCAAGCCCCAATTTTCAGTTTTTTATTTGTTAAAAAAAGTCTAAGAAATCCCATAAATTTCATTCCACTTCACGATTGTGTCCTATGTGGTGATTTTTGACAAAAAGTTCAAAGGGGCCGAATACTTAACAATTGAAACATCTTACGCCACACCAACAAACAAAAAGTAGATAAATTGCTATTTGTACTTACTGCCTAATCCTGTTTAATAGAAGACCATCATTACAGACCATGTTGTCTGTCACTATTACTCACTGCCATCTTACTTAAAATAGACCTATTGATCCCTCTTGTAATAACATTGTGATCGTTATTGGTGATCACTCCCAGAAATCCTGATCATGTAAAGCCTAATTGGCTGTTAGCATAATCGGCTTGCTTGGTAGCAAAATGACTGCTGCTGATATACTCCCCTAGAACAGCAAAGGGTTCTCAACAAATTGGATTTTGGCTGGAGTTAAGTGAAAAAATATATAGTTGTCCATTCTATGTTAAACACTTCACACTTACTGTCAACTCTTCTGTTATTTGGCCCACTTATGGTTGAAGAAGGGTTCGGAATAGTAGCAGATTTAAAAACAACCAAGCCAAGTCCATGTATCACTGTACCTACTGCACTACCTGGTAAAACAACTAGGCATTAGACCACAACCTGTTGCATACGCTTGGGATTACAGGACAAATTCACATGAATGTAGTCATGATTTTGATAAGATTTGGACGATTCTGTAATGATCTTTGGCAGGCTTGATTGAAATGATCAAACAGGCCAGGTGTGGCCTGCATGATCTAATTTGCCTACGCCTGGTTGAGATAGAACCATGTTCAAAGTTACCACAGGTATGCCAGGTACTCACACTTAAGACAACGAGACGAGTGATTTAGAAGTACAGTGGTACCTCTACTTAAGAACGTCTCAAGTGTCTCTGGCACACGGTGTTGGCCTTGCTAATCCACAGCAGGTTGCCCACTCCTGAGCAAGACCGAGACTGCCTGGATGGCTAAGACGCCCTCAGGCAGAGCTTGGCGCGTTGTCGAATGCATCTCCTCACCCTATGATATCTTTTCACCATATGTACTCTGGCGATGCCACGGCCAGCTCAAGATTATCATAAAAACTTAAAAATCTGTGAAATGCAGTTTTGCTTTTCAATGTATTTCTATGCTGTGGATAATGTGATGGCAATGCGAATCCTGTGAATCCGCTTACTACAAGCCTGGTTCTAATATAGTTTTCAATGTGTTTATTGGAGTTTTTCCTCTTAATTTTTTGGCAGGTGCTGGAGAACTTTTCTGATGCACCTATGACCCCGAAACAAATACTTCATGTGATCCAGACCAAGGGACTAAAGGAAATGCGGTCAGAATAACACACACAAGCTTACACACAATTAATTACATTTTGCTGTGAGAGACCCAGCAGTTAAAATAAACCAGGAAAGTTGTTGCTTACAGACTTAAACATTTTACATGTTTCGGCTCTGAATGTACAGCATAAAATGAGTACACTGCTCACATTTTTGGAAATATTTTATATATCAGGGGACAATACTGATTTAAAAAAAAAAAAAAAAATACTCTGAGATAATGTAAAGTAGTCACTGTACAGATCATACAACAGTGTTAAATCACTATTGCCTCGAAATACCTCAACATACAGCCATAAACTGCTGGCATCAAAAGTGCCCTGGACCCAATTGGCTTTTTTTCATCCCTAGTGTCATGTGACATGTTAGTGTTACATGGTGTTTGAATTTTTTTTTTAATCGCTTTCACAAGTTCTCATACTACATATATTTTATCTACTAGACTTTACATGATCAGGATTTTTTTTTTTGGGCCGATCATTGAGTTTAAACATAACCGATCACTGAGCCAATCACAAGATGGAGGAATGTCTATTTAAATGATTTATTCAGTTACTTTATATACTTTTGTATACTGAGTATCTTCAAAAATATCTTGTCACGTCATGAATTCTCATCATTCAGGTCAAACAAACATTACAAAATGACAGAAATATTGGGTGATAACTTATTGCATTTTAGTGTAGTATAGTGCAGTGAAAAAGTATATTGACGAGTATTGTCACACTCACAGGTTTCAAAACATTAAACCAATTTTACATACTCAAACAACCCAAGGAGATACAAAAGGCAGTTTTCAAATGACAATTTATTAAGGCACAAAAAAATACAAACTTTTGTGACGCTCTCTGAAAAAGTAAAAATACTCTGTCAGAGAGCGTGAAGAAAGCCACAAGATCTCAAGAACCAATGCATCATGCCACGATCCAAAGAAATTCAAGAAGAAATGAAAAAAAAAATGATTGAAATCTGTCAGTCTGGAAAATGTTACAAAACCATTTCCAAGGCTTTGGGGATCCAGTGAACCACTGTTATAGCCATTAACCACAAATGGAGAAAACATGAAACAGCGACAAACCTTTCCAGGAGTGGATGACCAACTAAAATTACTCAGTGTGTGACAATGACTCAGAACCCCGAACGCCATCTAAAGATCTGCAGGCCTTACTGGCCTCAGTTAAGGTTAGTGTTCATGACTCTACCTCGGCGAAAACCCCTGCTGTCAGTGAAGAATACAAAGGCTCATCTCACGTTTGCCCAAAAACAACTTCATGATCCTCAAGATTTTCGGAAAAACATTTCCTGCATTGATGAGTCAAAAGTTTAACTTTTTAAAGTTGTGCGGCCCATTACATTTGGCATAAAACTGGCCCAGCATTTGATTAAAAAGAACATTATGTCAACAGCGAAGCATGGTGGTGGCACTGTGATATTCTGAGGCGGCTTTACGACCTCAAGACCAGGACAACTTGCCGTGATTGAATTCTGATGCGTACCAGAAAATCCTGAAAGAGAGTGTCTGGCCATCAGTTCGTACCTTCAAACTCAAGCACTCTTGGATCTTGCAGCAGGACAACGATTTGAAACACACCAGCAAGTCTACCTCTGAATGGTTAAAAAAAAAAAATGTTGGTTTTTTTTTTTGGACTGGCCAAATTAAAGTCTGGATTTAAATCCAATTGAGATGCTGTAGTGTGACCTTAAATGAGCAGTTCATGCTAGAAGACCCTCCAATACGGCGGATTTGAAACAATTGTGCAAAGAAGAGTGGGACAAAATTCCTCCACAGTGATGTGAAAGACTGATCAATGATCGCAAAAGTTTGATTTCAGTTATTGCTGCCAAGGGTGGTACAACCCGTTATTAGGTTCAGGGGACACATTTCGAAGAGGGTTTGGCTTTTTTGTGTCTTAATAAGTTGAATTGTCATTCAAAAACTGAAGTTTGTATTTCCTTGGGTTGTCTCTGAGTGAAATTAAAACTGGGTTGATGATTTGAAACCTTTGTGTGTGATAGATATGGGGGGAAAAAAACCAACTACTCTAAAATCAGGACCGGTGTGAATACTTTTTCACGGCACTATAAATTACTTCATACAAATCGAAAGGTTAGAGCATGTTTGGACAGAACGGCGGCATGTTTACGTACAACTGTTAGTGCTAGCAATAGCTTGCTAGGCTACAAAACATTTTGTTACTTGCTTGTGAGCCGTTATTTAAAGTACGTGAACATAGCTCAAGCAATCAGAATCTGCTTTTTTGGCCAAGTATGTTACAACATACAAGAAATTTGTCTTTGGTAGTTTGTATAACATACATGTTGCGTATAAAGAACAGAACAAATGAACTAATAAGAAAAAAGGAAACATACAATAAACAAACAACAATAGACGGAAACTTTTTTTTCCTTATAAGATCCTTGAATTAAGATCCTTTCCTGAGCAATGGTGACTAACAGCACACGTGACCTCCCATTTTGTCCTTATAATACACCCGACGCGTTGCATTGTTGTTATTGTCGCTGTGGTAAAAAGTGTATCTGGTCACGTTTGAGTCGACAAGATAAACCCCAGTGATCGGAAAAGACTGGATGCGATGTTATTGAAATACAACATTTTATTGCAGTGTGTATGTATACATACATACATATGTGGATTAGTCGGCCAATCACAAAAATAATCTAATAATAGTTTATCTAATAGTAATGTCTTCATACTCGGGAAAGTTCCGATTTTGTTTTGATTTAAGTGCTACATTATATAATTTTATTCTCCCATGTTAGAAATATATGATATTCCCTGAACAATCTTAATGGTTTTCCAACATTAAAATTTTTGGAAATGTGATTTTAACTCTGTTTTTCTGTTTCATTTCTATGGACTCTCTCACCCGTTGATGTGCAAAACAGAAGGTATGTTATCTGTTAAGTTTACATTTCAATGAAGGTTTTTGCTGGAAAAGCAATTCTGTTATGTAAAGTTTGTTCAATATCTAAACTAACAGATATTATGGCTAAACTCTACAGGATATTTTCTGCCCCAGAATCAAAACAAAATTTTCCTTGTTACATTTTTTTTGTCTTCAAAAAAGGCATTCAGATTATCATGCATTAATTTATTCCTATTGCGCTTTTCTGACACATTCGATAAGCAATAGTGGGGCTTTCTCTGTACATTTGTGTTCATATAGTTCCAGCCACTTTTGATCAAAACACTCCACGAATGACTCCTTTAAGACTGATTTAGCACCAGAAATATAAATCTGTTTTCATAACCTTTATTGTCGTACATACAAGGTTCCTACACAAGTATGAAAAGGATGGCATTTCATTTAATACATATCCATTTATGGAAAGTATGCACAGTGGAAAGCATAATGGGGAAAAATAGACGGAATTGAAACTATTGTATGAGGAAAATATAAATTTCCAAGAACCAACCCAATTTATAAAGAAAAATAGAGACAGACAGAGAGATCAATCATTATTTTTAACGCACTTGGACGCAGAGCTTCAATGTTTCTGAGGGAGCACACAGTTTTATACTATGGGCTTGGCAAATACTCAATTTTGATCACTTCAGAAAATTCCATCATTGTACAATATCACCTGATAATGTGGACCCTCCAGACATCAAAAGTAGTTGACGTAACAAAAAACAACAATCATTGTGTGTCCATCCATCCATGGAGTCGCTTATCCTATGGGCCGAGTGTGTCAACCTACAGGATCTCATCTTCATGTCTTATGTTGGCAACACTCTCCATGACAAAAGCAAAATCTGTCGTAGCATTCCTTAACATTACCTAGGTTTTCTTTCAAATTAAAGTGACATTTTTGTGCTAAGTCCATGTTAGAAAGTCTAACTATGGAGGGCTAAATGCCCAAAATATGGGGCCTTTTACTTCAAATGGATGCAAATTGGCTGTGTTCAACCTGATACTCAATACCTAGTGATAGAAGTTTGTATTGTCTGTTTTTTACACAGTGGTACGGCACCTTTGGCCTGCCTGGTAACAATGCTTCACTCCCAGGTGAGGGGAGATCGGGTCAAGAACAGCATCTTCTTTAAGCTGCCTGGACGGATGAGCTTATTCACTCTAAAGGTATGCAAATGCGATCCTCTAACTTTTTATAAATTGTGACACACTCACACTCCTGTTGTTAACATTATTTATTTATTTATCCAGGTAATATAATTAACAGGTTCTCTCTTACTATGATGACTTGACAGCAGAGTAAAACAAAGCAAGGTCAAATAAACGAGAATTTCTTGTGTATAATGCGCAATACCCTCAATAAAGTCGATGGTGCATTATACATGTGTATACGGGGGGAAAGGGAAAAAAAAACTTTCCCATTTTATCAGTGGAAAAAGCTGTACACTTTCTCTGAACACCAACCAACATTAATTTCTTAATGCTTGTTTTGTTTGATAATACGTTTCTGAAATGCTCAACAGTGTAATTTTAATCCTCTTAAAATTAAATGTTTCACCCGCCCCTTCATGTTTGAAGAATTTTACCCATTTTGCAAATTCTGCTTGGGTGTTCAACCATATGAGCACAACTGTTTTCACATTTACTAAAGGTAGGGCTGTAAATTTCAAAGTAAGAGCAAATAAGTTTTAGTGCTGTGAAAATGTATTGAAGCAGAAGTCTTTACAAATACCATGAGAAAGTAGAATTTCAACAGATTTTAATTAAGGTATAAAAATGAAGTCTAAAATATTCTATTCAATGATCAATCTGATCTCTGAAGAAAAAAATAGGGATATTACGTACCATTACTGAATATATTTTCGACAGTCCCATTCAAAATGTTTACAATGAAGTGCCTCTTTCCCTCTAAAGCAGTATCATTCAAAATGTAAATAAAAAAAAAAAGTACAAAAGCAAATTTCTATGAAGTTGGAATGTGGTGTCAATCTTAAAAAAAATGGTTTGCAAATAATTTTCAACCTACACTAACATTTAGATTGTTTTTTTTGCAGACATTCCCTTATTTTGAATTCAATGCCTGAAATTTTTTTCAAAAAGATCGGATGGGGCATGTTTACCACAGTACATCACCTTTCCTTTCAACAACACTCCATAAGTGTTTGGGAACTGAGTAGACTAATTATTGATATTTTTTTTTTTTTTTGTGGAATACTTTCCGATCACAGTGGATTTGTGAAACTTTTTGAGACCATCCTGATTTTTTTCAAGGTTCTTAGTTCCACCAACACTTGGGACTGAAACATCAACGCAAAGCTGTAAGTGTTTCTTGTTCAGTTTTGTGAGCTAATGTGATCACATGGCAATGTGAGATGGGTGGTGCAGTAGACTCTTAAAGGGAATGGAAGGACCGCAATGCACCTCTTTGCTAACATACAGTTTTTATGCTGAATATGAATCTTAAATCCGTTATGAAGGAAACATTTTTATTTTTTGATTATTTTCAACAAATGATCGCACATTGCTGTATCTGCTGGAAAAGGACAGGAACGTGGTGGAGGAAGGCGATCGGGCGTGATGTAGGACGTTGTGACAACAACATGGATCTCGTAGGAATACACTGTAAGAACGACGATGAATTTTCCGATAATTCGAGCGATGAACATTATTCTGAAGGGTCCCAAGAAGACTGTGAAGAATACAAGCTTTATGAAGGCATTAACGGTTATCAATTTCAGCCAGTTAGACAGCCCACACATTACAATTCAGACGAAGTAGCTGGCGATGAAGAAACTGCAGTCAGACCCATCGTGGAGAATATGCCCCGTGTTGGAAATATCGACTGGTAACAGTTTGTGAAGTTCTTGTTTGGTTTAGTCAGTCATACACTGATAAATAGTAAGTAAAGGCTTCGATATCCTGAATGTATGTTGTTTTGAAATTATGCAAACGCCATGTATTTCGTGATTAGGTACGCGAGAACTACTTTGCGTGTAAAATGCTTATTATTGCACCAAAACACACAGAAACTGATAAACGTAGTTGGTATATTTTCATAAATAAGGAATTTAATGAACGTAATCCATTTAAAATGTTGCCGCATTTATTTGAGAGCTACGGCTGGTCATAACTTGACATGAATCCACCAGGAAAAGAGTCCGGGGTAAAATGTTCATTGCATATGGCAGACTGCTGACTAGGTTTGGAAAAATTGGCTCTCTTTGTTTGCACAAACCTTACCCACAGTCTTCAGAGGCTTGGGTCTTTGGGAAAATAATGTAAACTGTGACCAGTATAATTGGAATTGCTACAAAACTGAAGCACACATATCTTCACCATTTTTATGGATTGGTTTTAGTATACAATCACTGAGGAATTCTTGAAACGGATGCGTTTTTCTTTGGCGTGAACACAAAAGACTCTCACCTTATCGTCTTTCTAAAGAATTTGTAACGTCAGAGGTCCGCCCATGAAATGAGTCGTTTTGCAGGTAAGAGAAACTAGGTCAAAGTTCACTGACTTCAATTCATAAACACTTGTATTTTTTAGTAAAACATCAAACAGGATATGCATTTTATGGAATAGTTGAACATATATTTTTGTCTATAAATATAAATAACGCGTAAGAGATATGCAAAACAGAAACCAGAATTGTCGTCCATACATAAACTATCCTATTGAATCTCAAAAATATTGTTTCTTTGCAAAATAGTTTTTGATTTTGATGTTTGAGATCTGATTTAATAGACTTCTTTTTTTCTTAACCTGAGCTAAAATTGGCAAAAGCAAATACAGCCATAGATTTTTGACGACACATCAGTCTCATATTCTGGAATTTGTTCTGGTAATAAATTTTTCTAGGTTGGCCGCTCCACATATCTCGACCTCCTGGAGTGTTGTTGATCTGGCCCACTGTTGAAAGGGGCCAGATCAAAAAGGCTTCACCAGGGACTGCAAAAGATTTGTGACTAAGTATTAAAAAGTGAAAGTTTGATTTATGATTGGTAAATTGTCCCATTACTTTTGGTCTTTTAAAAAGTTAGAGGGATACTCTATACTGTCAGGCTTACACCATTGAATTGATTTTGGATCAGACGAGGTGCCGCCGAAGCCGACTGGCACTTCAACACATTTAGCACCCCTGACTTACGTACGCACATCTTTTATGTTCTGAGAGGATTACGTCCCCCCTCCCCCCAACTATTTTATTTATTTATTTATTTGTAGCTCTATACACGCCTACATGTCATTTGGAACCCACAAAGCTCTCGTCTTTCACACCTGGGTCTTTTTTTTTTTTTGTATATATGAAAAGTAAATCCATCCTCCCGAGTGTTCGAACAGTATCCAGGAATACAACGAGCTGGCATTTTGGCTAACACGAAGGAACAAAGAGCTACCTTCCAGCAGGTAAAACTAGTATAAACACACGAGACCGCTTGAGTGGGTGTGCCAAAACATCACTTCCTGCTTCTTCTCCAAAACAAATCCCTCGAGAGGATTTTCATGGGGGGAGTTACAAAAAGCCATATACATCAAAATCACATGTGGTGGAAAAAACAGATGGGTCCATTCCGGCTGCCTTTTTTTTTTTTTTTTAAATTAACATACTAAAAATCATGGTTTTCGCATCAGTGGGGCTTTAATTTGGGAATGTACACAAAGTACCGAACATATTCAGACCCCCTTAAATGTTTCCCTTTGATTTATTGGAGCCATTTGCTAAAATCATTTTTTACCGTCAATGTACACACAAAAAGTAGTTTTTTTTTTTTTTTTTCAGATTTCAAGAAAAAAAACATGAAATATCACACAGCCATATGTATTCAGACTGTATGCTGTGATACTCATGCTTAACCCTGGTGTTGTCCATTTCTTCTGATCATCCTTGTGATGGTTCTACACTTTCATTGGAGTACAGCTGTGTTAGATTATGCAAATTGGACTGATTTATACAGTTTTATTGGCGTTAAATGCACATTATGGGTCACCCCACAAAAATTGGTCATGAAGGTTAAAGGGCTGTCTCATTGAAGGATTTACAATACTTATCTGAAACATTTACAATGAAATCTTGGAACTTTCAACTTCATTGTGGTCCGGACTGTTAGCTTGTTTAACGCACGGTACTGTTATGTAAGTTCTCCTCCCAGTCTAAAATCACGCACAGCGTTGCTAGTTAAACAGTTGCGTAATCTTGTCACTTTTTTTGCTTTTCACATCAAATTTACGGTGGTGGGAGAAAGTGTGTGTGCGTATGTGTTTTTATGGCCCCAATACCCAACCGTCACGAACTTTCACATTTTCATAAACTCACACAAAGTTGCCATCTCACAGAGCACAATCGGTACCCATCTATCTGTCAGTCAAGAGTCTTTCGTGAAGTGTACTGGGATTAGTATGCTTATGTTTATGTACTTCCTGCACTGTGTTGTCATGTTAATAGTGATATTCCTGCCACTTGGCAGCTATTGTTCGAAAAATTGCCACCACAAAACTAACATCAAACTTTGATCTACCGGTCAAAAAAAAAAAGTGATCATCAAAACAGTTTCCATTAAAGGTATTGACACCACAATGTCTTTTTTTTTTTTTTTTTTTTTCATTTTTATATGGACGCATCTGCTTGTGACTTGGCCCGCCACTCAAATTTTAAATGTCAATGTGGCCCCTGACCCAAAAATTTTGCCCACCCCTACTCTAGAAAGTCAACCATCACTGCAGCCCTCCACCAGCCGGGGCTTTATGGCAGAGTGGTCTGACAGAAGCCTCTCCTCAGTGCAAGATAACATGAAAACCTGGATGGAGTTTGTTAAAAATCATCTGAAGGACTTAAAGATGGTGAGAAATAAGATTCTCTGATCTTTTTAGCCTTAATTCTAAGCAGCATGTATAAAGATAGACAGGCACTCCTCACCAGCCCAGTACAGTCCCAACAGTGAACCATGGTGGTGGCAGCGTTATGGTGTCGTGGTCTGCATACTTATGGATGTGTAGTATATAATTTTTTATTTAAATCTGCAGAAATGTCATTATTTTTCTGTCAATGGGGTGCTGTGTGTAGATTAAAGGGAAAATGAAAAATGATTTTAACAAATGGTGGCAATACAACAGTTTTTTTTTGTTTTTTTTTTTTTTATAAACACAGTCCTCCACAAAAAGTTTCCATACCTTGAAGGTTTCATGGGCCTCTCTTATGGACTTTTCTGTTGCATAGATTTTTCAATTTAATTAAAGTCAGGTGATTCAGGTGCTAGATTTTGTCCAACTAGACTATTTTGTAGGGCATCAGTTAGGACTGAGCAAGCTGATATTCATTTGCACTAGATTTGGTTGATAGATTTTTTGGTTGTCTTGGATTTCCATGCCTTATAGCAAGTGCAATATTGAAGACAACTGCTGCCACACTCTAATCAGCTACATAACTCCAAACAGCGGCAAAGGCCTCCAAAAAGTCTATTGACACCTTGTACGATGAGGGAAAGACACAAAAGGTCATTACTAAAGAGGGTGGCTATTCACAGAGCACTGTGCCCAAGCACATTAATAGGGAAGGAAAAGATATGATGGGGGGGGGTGTCTGCGAGCAATACGGATAACCACGCTGTGGAGAAGATTGTGAAACTAAACCCATTTGAAAAAATGTCAGGGAGCTACACAAAGAGTGGAGTCAGTTGTTCAGGACCCACTCTAGACTGATGTAAATTACATATGTAAGGCATTGGTTTCAACTGTTGTTACTTGTGTCAAGCCACTCTTGAGCAAGAGACAATCGGAATTCTCACCTGGGATAAAGGATAAACAAAAGGACTGGACTGATACTGAATGCCCCAAAGTTATTTTCTCTGAAAGTAAATTTTGCATGTCCTTTGGAAGTCAAGGTCCCAAGAGTCTGAAGGAAGAGAGGACACATTTGCTTGTGGTTGAGGGTAAAGGTTCCACAGTCAATGATGGTTTGGGGTGGTCATGACAGATGCCCGTGTCGATCCAATGTATTTCCTTGGGTCCAAGGTCAACAGAGCTGTCTATCAGGAAGTTTTTGTGCGCTTCTTGCTTCTGACCAACTTTACGGAGATAGATTTTATTTTCTAACAAGACTTGGCACTCACACACAGTGCCAAAGCTATCAGTACCTGGTTTAATGACCATGGTAACCTTGTTCTTGATTGGCCAACAAGCTCGCCTGGCCTCAACCCCATCCAAAATCTATAAGGTATTGTAAAGAAGAAGATGCAATACACCAGACCCAACAGTGCAGAAGATCTGAAGGACGTTCAGAGTAACCTGGGGTCTCAGAGCACCTGGGCAGTGTAGTGCCACAGACTGATCAACTCCATACTATGCCACATTTCTGCAGTAGCTCAGGCAAAAGGAGGCCCAATTACAGTGAGGAAAATAAGTATTTGAACAAAATATGATTTTGGCAGTTCTCCCACATTGAAATCAGGGAGCGGTCTGAAATTTTCATCTGAGGTGCACATTGACTGTAAGAGACGTCATCAAAAAGTGTTTGTTTTTTTTTTTCTTTTAATTTAATTGTATGTTACGCCTGCAAATAAGTACTGTCTTAGAGCCTCTAACCTGTGGAAATCTTAATGTTTGGTATAGTAGCCTTTGTTTGCAATTACTGATGTCAAATGTTTCCAGTAGTTTTTCACCAGGTTTCCACAGACTGATTTTGGCCCAACTGCCACACAGATCTTCTCTCTAGATCAGCCCGGTTTTTGGGCTGTGCTGAGAAATGGGGAGTTTGACCTCCCTCCAAAGGTTTTTAATTGGGTTTAAGTTTTGAGGTTTCCGAGGCCACTCCAGAACCTTGATAATGCTTCTTACGAAGCCACTCCCATGTTTATCCTGGCTGTGTGCATCGGGACATCGTCGTGGTAGAAGTCTCAGCCACGACCCATCTTCAATCCTGTAATTGAGCGAAGGAGTTTTTTTTCAGGAATAATGCTAAAGAGCAGTCAATACATTTAGATTAGTAATACTAAGGTTGCCAGATGTAACGAAATGCATTAATGAGAGAACTTGGTTCAAGTGTGTAAACTCCAGAAATTCGACTATCATGCTGTGGTCACAAAAAATATCCACCATCAAAAAATGCTTTTGAAGCTCAATCCTTATCAGAACGTGATAGGTTGTTTTGACTCCACCTACACATGTGCAAGAATAACATCAATCAAAGTTGCTAAAACAACTATTTCATGAATGTAATTGAACCTTCAAGAAAGCCTAAGGAAAACCCATGGAGAGGATCCTATAGAACCTGAACTCCTATTATCAGTAATGTAGAGAAATCCCATGATTGGAGTGGAGTAAGACTCCAGCTGTTGGAGTGAGACTTGCATACTCTCCTACTCCCCTCCTTTCATCATCACCAGCTGAATGATGGGCTACACTGGAACTTTTTAATGACATAGAACAGAATATGTAACATCCTAGTATTGTACCAAAAATTAAGACTCTTCAGACCAGGCTTGTGTGTGTGTGTGTGTGTGTGTGTGGTGTGTGTGTGTGTGTGTGTGTGTGTGTGTGTGTGTGTGTGTGTGTGTGTGTGTGTGTGTGGTGTGTGTGTGTGTGTGTGTGTGTGTGTGTGTGTGTGTGTGTGTGTGTGTGTGTGTGTGTGTGTGTGTGTGTGTGTGTGTGTGTGTGTGTGTGTGTGTGTGTGTGTGTGTGTGTGTGTGTGTGTGTGTGTGTGTGTGTGTGAGAGAAAAGAAAAAAACTGCAAATTGTGGCCTCAATGTCCTATTCTTCATTGGCAGGAGTGGCACTCGAAGTGATCTGCAGATGTTATTCTTTCAGACATACTACTTCGGTTGTAACAGGTGGTAATTTGTATAAGTTCTATCAGTTTGAACCAGTCTTCCATTCTCCTCTGACCTGACATCAATAAAGCATTTTCACCCAGAGGACTGCTATTTACTGGATATTTTCTCTCATATGGACCATTCTATATACTGGAACCTAGAAGTGGTTGTGTGAAAATCCCAGTAAATCGACAGTTTCTCCACTCAACAAAAATGTAAACAACACTTCTGTTTTTTGCTCACATTTTTCGTGAGCTTGACTCAAAGAGCTAAAACTTTCTTTACATGCACAAAAAGTTGTTTACCTCATATATTGTTCACAATTTTGTCTAAATCTGTTTGTCAGCATTTTTCCTTAGTTTAGATAATTCACCCCACCTCACAGGTGATCAAGATTATTGTACAAGTGTGCCTTAGGCTGGCCAAAATAAAACGCCACTCTGAAATGTGCTGTTTTGCTTTATTGTGGGTGTCTGAGGTGTCAGAAAACCGCTCAGTATCTGGGGCAGCCACCATTTGGCTCACACAATGCAACAGATCCCCGGTACATGGAGTTGATCAGGTTGTTGATTGTGGCCCGTGGAATGTTAGTCCACTCTTAAATGGTTGTGCGAAGTGTCTGGGTATTGGCAGGAACTGGAACACCCTCTGGAATGTTAGTTCACTTCTTTTAAATGGCTGTGCATAGTTACTTGAGAATGGGAGGAACTGGAACACACAGTCATATATTCCGATCCAGAGAATCCCAAATGCTCAATCGGTAACATGTCCTTGGGAGTAAGAACTAGGATGTTTTCAGCCTCCTGGAATTCTCTACGGATCCTTGCAACATGGGGCCTTGGATTATCATGCTGCAACATGAGATGATTGTCGTGGGTGAATTGCACAACAATGGGCCTCAGGATCTTATCACAGTATCTCTCTGGATTCAAAATGCATCAATGCAACGCACCTGTGTTCATTGGCCTTAACATACACTTGCTCTAACCATAACCATACCAATGGACACTCTAATTCACAACTTTAGAATCAGAAAACCACTTATACACACGATGCCACATATGCTGTCTGCCATCGATCCTGAACAGTGAAAACCAGCAATCATCCATGAAGAGTCTCTCCAACATCCCAGATGCCATCTAATGCGAGCATTAGCCCACTCAAGTCAGTTATGATGGGGAACTGCAGTCACGTCTAGACCCTGCTGAGGACAACAAGGATGCAGATGAGCTTCCCTGACATGGTTTCTGGCAGTTTGTGCAGAAGTTCTTTGGTTATGCAAAGCTATCGTTGCAGCAGCTGTCGGTGGCTGGTGTCAGACGATCTTGGAGGTGAACATGCTGGATGTGGAGGTCCTAAGATGGTGTGGTTCCATGTGGTTTGCAGTTGTGAAGCCAAATTGTCTTAAACACCTTCGGAGACAGCTTACAGTAAAAAGATTAATATTCAATTCAAAGGCAACAGCTCTGGTGGACTTTCCTGCAGTCAGCATGCCAATTGTATGCCCTTAAAACTTTTGACATCTGTGGCTTTCTGCTGTGTGATAAGTGGGAGGAATGAATTATCTCGACAAAGGAGATGCTCACTAACAGATTTAGACAATATTTGAGGCTTTTGTTTAAGTAAAAAATTTTTTTTAGATCTAACAGACCAGCTCACGATAAATGGGAGCGAGCAATAACAAAAGTGTTGCGTTTGTTTTACACTGAACAAAAATACAAAATCAGCACAGCCTTTCAGGCACTAACAACCATGCCACATTCAAAGTCCCCCAAACCACGTTTTTAATGTCTTCACTTTCAGATTGTCCTGATACTGTCTACATCCCTAAAAGCATTAAGCTGCTGCCATGTAAAAAACTGATTTCATATTTGTGTTAACCAGCAGCTGAAACTTGTTACTGATACTGGACAATGCATATGTACGGTTGTGTTCTGAATAATAGATTTGTTCATCCAGCATCTGAATGTGTATGTAAAGTTGTTCTGAATAATGGAACTATGTTCAAAAAGTGAGTAAAGCTTTAAATCCTTCCAACGGGTTTCATTTCCTCACATGAAAATATATTCGAACAGCACATTCTACTCCAAAATTAAAAGTATACTTTGTATTTTATTGCTTCGCCTAATAAAGTAAAATGGTAGTATGTTTTTTATTTTGTATTTTTTTAACATTAAAATGTGATCAACCCAATTTCAGAATTTTTAATCCAATACAGAATTTATCAGACTGTGGCCACCGACAGATGCAACGCCATAGCCACCCCACTCCGTGAATCTCTGATTTCCCGATGCCCCCTCTTCTATGACATGTTGCGGCTGATGATTCCTTATGTCAAATAACACCCCACTAAATTTTAACTGAAACTAAAAGGCCAGGCTGACTCTCCGTGGCCTGTGAAAGCATGTCCTATGTGTATCGATTTTCTCTCCGGTGTGGTGCTATGATGGAAGTATTTGATTGAAGTTCTGGGGCGGCAGGATTGTCAGAGTACCCGACAACACACCCAGTGTCTGAAACCTTAAAGAATATCTGTCAAGCATGAAGCCTGATTTTACATTGGATTTTTTTTTCTTTTTTATTTTTTTAAGCCATTCATTCATTGTCAGACTTTGCCTTAGTTTTCTTTGTGGGGTCCAATATTGCTAAATTTACATTTTGGCCTGTTTAGTGGCACTTTAAAGAAAATAGACAATAAAACAATTTTTTTTTCAAAAACGTTTTGATTCAGAATAGTGTGTGCAGTGTTCCAAATGAATCTATATGGAAATAGATATATGGATTTGAGCTTTACTTACTTTATAACTACATAATCGGAAATAAATGCAAAAATGTTAGGTGAATCAAAGGTTTTAACCACTTTGTATCAATAATTGTATGATGTCGGTTGGCTTCAGAGTGCAGGAGATTCACTTCCTTTTTCCAAACTTTTTTCCCTGTTTGTAGAAGAATGCCCTGCAGTGGACCAAGAGTTCAGAATCAGAGACACCATCTGAGCTAGGGAGCAACGCTGCTACCCCAACCTCCAGCAGCAACACCATCACAGTGTGTGCAGAAGTTGGTCCTACTGAGACAACCGAGCAGGAGAGCTGCAACTCCGCTGAGACTACTGCATCCAATTTGGGTAACAGACAATTCAGATAGCGTTTTCTCATAATGGTTTAAACCAGTGACGAAATCATGTCACACTCAATGGCTGAGGGCCAGGTCAGTGATTTTGTGTGGCCCGCAAAGGCAAATCGTGGGTCAACTTCCATGATTCTTGTTAAAATCTGAACTAAAATTTCAAATTGTGAGATCATACATGATGACATTGACAAATTGCAAGAATTTTAGTTCCCATACATGAACAATAGTTGAAAACAATACAGTTGAAAATTATTACCCTTGATTCTGATTCCAAAAGTAGTTCAAAAATTTCATGTATATGATGAGACGATGAAATGATTTTATGGTTTCACAGTCATGCGGCACTCTAAGGGAAACCAGAACTAGAATCTGACCCACGACAAAAAACGAGTTTGACACCCCTGGACTAAACTTTTGTCATAATGGTTTAGACCAATGAGTGTGAAATTATTTGTATTTGTGCTTCCTGTAATGAAATCAAGAAGTTCAATTGTGCATTAGTTTAAATTTGTTTAAGAACTACTTGTTTTAAAAAAGTTTTCTTAATTTTATTGCAATGTATCTTGAGTTGTTTTTTTTTTATTATTTTACTGTATTTAGGAGGAGTCATAATCTTCAAAGTGTACAAATTGGTAGAGTGGCATTATTAGTAGTGATTTTTATTCCAAGCGTGCATATAACTGATGACACATTAAACACAACAAAATGAACAATCAAAACAATTGTAGGAAAAAAGAAAACAATAAATAGTTGCAAAATACTTTTTAGTTATGGTAATAAAGAAAAGAGGATTTCTGTTTGTATCTACCTAAACTCACGATCTTTAAAAACCAAAGACCAAGTCCAAAACTTTGGTGTACTGATAGAGTACACCTGACTTTTTCCATTTTCAACAGTCATATCAAATCAATGACTAAAATGCCTTTTACCATCTGTAGAATATATTTAGAGAACGTTTGCATGTGTCAAACAGACCAGGAGAAGCTTCTCTGTGCTTTTATTTCAAGTAGTCTTAACTATTGTAATGGTCTTCTGACTGGACTCCCCAAAAAGAGCATCAAAGAGCTGCAGCTCGTTCAGAACACTGCGTCTTGGGTTCTGACCAGAACAAAGAAGTCAGGGCATATAACTCAATTTCTAAAGTCTTTACACTGACTTCCTGTCAACTTTAGAATAGTTCTAGTTCTGCTACTGGTCTATAAATCACTAAATGGTTTAGGTCCTTAATACTTAAAATAAATATTTATGGAATACAAACCGAACCAAAGCTAGTTCTATAAAAACTTGGGGCCAACTACACTACTTTAGCCTAATGTAAGTCATCATGTTGGTGCTTCAACAGGTATTTTGTACGTGGTACTTCGGTGTTAAAAGTTTGAGAACCACTGGTTTTAACTATTTAATTTTAATTTATGAGTGAGTCGTGGGTCTACATACTGTAGGAGTGTGTTCTCTTTGTAAATAACGAAATGAAATTACAATTTATGTGCTCGTACTACTAACTGGTCCGTAGCTCAGTGGTTAGAGCACTGGTTTGATAAACCACGGGTTGTGGGTTCGTATCCCACTGGGGCCTACACTCCCTGAGAAGGGTTGCGTCAGGAAGGGCATCCGGCGTAAAAATTGTGCCAAACATATATATGCGTTCATCTGAGATGATACGCTGTGGCGACCCCGAAAGGGACAAGCCGAAAGAAAATGATGATGAGTGAGTCGTGGGTCTACATACTGTAGGAGTGTGTTCTCTTTGTAAATAACGAAATGAAATTACAATTTATGTGCTCGTACTACTAACTGGTTATGATACACAGTCTAAAAAGTCTTCGCTTTCCTGGTGCACAGCCTTAACAGATGAAACTTCATCCAGTGTTACCGGTTCTGCTGAGCTGCAATCTACCAGTCAGCCTCAGACCCGTCTCAGCAGAGCAGCAGGATTGCAGGGACGGACTGACACTCAGCAGGTCCAACATGTTCAGCACACGCAGACCAGACTCAGCCGGTCCCGACAGGTCAGGAGCATCCTCCAAAACTGGCTGCCCTATCAGGGTGGCTGTAGCATATAACAACAGTTTCATCAGTCCATTAGCGTGGACGTGGAACCTTAAATAATGAGAAGGATGGAAAACTTTTAAATTTTGATTTCTTGTCTTGTCTTTCCAACCAACCCCCATCATCTTTGCTGCTACAGTCAGGGAGGCAGCGTAAGAAAGCAGTCATGATGCCACGTGTTGTCCTCACTCCACTTAAAGTCAATGGAGAGCATGTGCCCTCGGGTAAGCCTTCCTTTTCCTTAGAATAGTGACACTTGGGTATTGAGGATCAGAAAATTCCTCCTGCTGCCCTCAGATCAATGGATTGGACCCCTTTTGATTATATTATAGTGATGTGAACAAATATTTTCTCCGTTCTAAATTATTATTATTTTTTTTTGTTCCCCCGACTTTAAGAGCAGAAAACATGCAAATATCAGAGATAACCCAAGTAAAAAAATGCTGTTTATAGAAGATTATATTTATTAAGGGGGAAAAAACATTCAATGCTACCTTCCCCTCGGAGCAAGTAAAAAGTAATTGCCTACTTTTGGCCCACTCTTCCTTGTAGAATTGTTTGTTTGATTATTTGGTTTTCAAAGACCTTATAAATGTAACAGTTATGGATAGGATTAGAAATGAGCTCATTAGGGGGACAACCAAAGTTGGATGTTTTGGAGACAAGATTCGAGAGAGCAGACTTCGATGGTTTGGACATGTTCAGAGGCGAGAGAGTGAGTATGTTGGTAGAAGGATGCTGAGGATGGAGCTACCAGGCAAAAGAGCGAGAGGAAGACCAAAGAGAAGGTTTATGAATGTGGTGAGGGAAGACATGAGAGCAGTTGGGGTTAGAGAGGAAGATGCAGAAGATAGGCTAAGATGGCAAAAGATGACACGCTGTGGCGACCCCTAACAGGACAAGCTGAAAGGAAAAGAAGAAGATAATTAATAATCAAAGAATATTTAAAAGAGGAAAAGAGCAGGAATAGTTTTCATTCAGCACAATTTCTGTTCAACGGGAGTAGTCAGTAAAACAAAACTTATCTAGTCCTTACTATAATTGTTAAACCACAATTCAAAAGCAATCTCTAATTTTCATGTTAATTTCCATGTTATTACATTTGTGAAATTCAATGTTTCAAAATGAATTTGAAATTAATTTCTGTGACCGCCGTGGGTTTTTCTTTCATCAACAGATACCAAAAATTTTGTCCACGTGCGTGTACATACATTTTTGTTACACTCAAGTTAACACATCCGGAGGTTCGCCCATTTCTGCAGTTTATCATGTTTATACCTATGTATTTTTAATACTATATTTATAAACCTCTTTTTGAACAGTGAGTGATTAACAGCTTTTCATTCATTTCTTTGTTCTTAGATAGAGTGAGATTAGAATGGAGCAGATTTATAGCTGGATCGGTCCGGTGTATGCAGTGATGTCATGGTGGAGGAGCTGAGACGAAAGCCAAAGCTCTCACTTTATGGGTTGATCTAAGTTCTTACCTTCAGCTTTGGTCACAAACTAGTGGTTGTTACCAAAAGAACAAGATTACAAATACAAGGGGCTGAAATCAGTTTCCTACACAGGTTGCCCCAGCTCTCTCTTATTGATAGGGTGACAAGCTCAGTCATCTGAGGAGGTAATCACAGTTGAGGTGCCAAATCAAGTGGAGGCAGATGTGTTGCCTTGGCCATCAGGCTATCATGAGTCCTGGGCGCTTCCCTGGTGAGATATTTTGAGGCCGTCCCACCGTTAGGAGGCCCCTTAGAGTACCCATGCCACGCTGGAGAGACTTCGTCTTTTGACTTTCCTGGAAATGCCACGGGATCCTTCTGGAAGTGCTGGACGTAGTGGTTAGAGGGAGAGGGAAGTCTGGGCTTTTCTGTTTAGGCTGCTGCCCTTGTGACCTGAGCTGAAGAAAATGGATAGATGGATTCCTGGATAATTTGATAAGTAGTGTATTGATTGGTTCTATATAATTTGATTGATTGAATAGCATATAGCTGTTTTTTTTTTTTTTATTAAACTGTTACCCCATACCATGTCTCTGCATAATAGGTTGGATAGGGCTGTAACAATAAGCAATACAACATCCAATTTTTTTGTTGATGAAACCCTTTGACATTTATATGTGACTTTCAAAGTAGTTTTACATCAATTACTCCAACTCATTTTTTTTTCCAATTTCCATTTTGTGTGTGTTGACCAAAATTTAGACTTTGTGCTTGATGTCTTGTGGCAAAAAAAAGTTTAAATTCAGTGATAACTAGTCGAGCCATTTTTATTTTTAACCCTATGTATATAATTCATTTTCCACAGTACTCGAATGCTGCTTGAGGTTTCTTCCTGAGCAGTATAGAGTTATCAGTGAATAGGACACGTGAATCTTTTTGAGAGACAGCGTATATTTGATTTGAATCCTTGGGAAACCCCATAAGCGGTCTTCAACTGGTTTGATTCTGCATTGTTCAACTGCACATATTGATATGTCATACAGGTAACTGTAGTTTATTATATCCCATATCGCTTTAATTTTTGGTTAATCTATTAGGCTCTACAGTATCAAAACATAGGTGTATGAAAATTCCAATGGTAAATTCTTTACACTATATTTTCAGAAGCATTTACATAGCTGCCTCGACTCAAATGGATTTAAATGACATCCCATTCCTAATCCGGGTTTGTGGTCAACCCTTTTCTAATGTAACAGCTTCAACTTTTCTAGGAAGGTTGTTCAGAATGTAGAGGAGTGGGTTTATGGGAATTTTTAACCATTCTAGAAGTGCATTTGGAACTCACTAACTGCTGGAGCAGGATCAGCAGATGCTGAGGCGCATAGTTTGGAGAAGTTACCAACTTTATGCCAAGTCAGTCACTACAGACATACTTTATGACTTGTCTAACAGCATTTTACAGTTAGACAAGTGTCATGTTTGGTGGAGGGAGACCATATTCCCTTGTGGTCTGGGGTTGTTTTGCACCAAATGGGCTGGCCCTGTAGTTCCAGTGAATGCTTCAGCATGCATGTCAAGAGATTTTGGACAATACCATGCTCCCAAATAACTGTGGACCGGTGCACAAACCAAGTTCCATAAAGACACGGATGATGTGGACGAACTTGAGTAGCCTTACCTTAACCTGACAGAACACTTTTGAGGTGATTTAGAGTGGAGACTCAGAGCCAGGACTTCTGAGATTGTGTGACCTCACAAATGCGCTTCTGGATGAATTGTCAAAAGTTACCATAAACATACCCCTTAACCTTGTAGACAGGCTTCCCAGAAGAGTTGAAGCTCCTTTAGCTGCAAAGGGTTGACCAACCCCATGTTGAACTGTATGGGTTAGGAATGGGATGTTATTTAAGTTTGTGAGTCAAGTCAGGTGAGCGAATATATAGTATGTTTGATGGTCTTAAAAGCGGTTAAAACTTTAAGAATTTACAAAGGGGCCCAATTCTTTTTTTCATAGCACTGTGTAATAATCACAATTGCTTTCTAGTGGCAGTTTGTGTGAGCTTTTTTTAAAGTGAGTTTTTGTTCTTTTTGCATTTTTAGGACCAATGAAGAGGAGTCGAGGAGGGGTGGATGTGGACTTTGAAACGCCAGGCTCAATCCTTGTCAACACCAACATCAGAGCTCTGATTAATGTGAGAACCTTTTCAGCATTCCCAGCCCAGTCCCAGCAGCAGCTACTACAGCTTCTTCCAGAAGTGGACCGCCAGGTAGCCTAATTTTCTTTCCAAACCCTACATTTCCCTATATAATCATGCAAAACGAACAATTTTGACCAATGAATTGCACACCACTGCTTCAAAGCGATTCTCTACTCAATCCATATATACCTTCGTCAACAACAAAATGAATTATGGCCAAACAGACTGCTCTGTTTCCTGTGAAGCAAGGGCTTTTTGATAAAAGAATAAAAGACTTGTGATTAGGGATGCACGGTATAACTTGATTGAACTTATACATTTGGTTGAAGGTACAAATTTGGACTGAACCAACAAACCACGATAAAGCTTTCTAATGTATCGCTCCTACACATCTGTTCAGAAAGCTCCCAGGTAGTGCTGTTTGTTTTATTTATTTATTTATTTTAGTACCATTTGCAGGTAATAGACCAGTGCCTCCACAGACAATACTCCCTGCTTTACCAGCTACTGAGCAACAGGCGCCCTAGACTAAGCCTGTCTTCCCATTAAAAATGTGTGGCGTATTATGAAGCGTAAAATACGACATCTGAGACCCCAGAGTCTTGTACAACTGCAGCTAAATATCAAGAATGGGAGAGAATTCCATCTACAAAGCTTCAATAATTTGTGTCCTCAGCTCTCAAATGTTTATTGAATGTTGTTAAAAGGTGATGTAACACAGTGATAAACATGACCATGACCCATCTTTTTTTTGGAACATGATGAAGTCATAAAATTGTAAGTAAATGAGTGAGTTAAAAACAAAGTTCATCAGTTTGAACATTAAATATCTCTGTTGAACAGGATTTGCAAACCATTCTATTTTGTTTTTAACACGTCCCAATGTTTGTTTTTCCACGAAATGCTATGAAGAAAAACTGCTAAGTTTAAATTGAAATTACTTTTTCTTGCCTCAGAAAATATTTCTGGAGGAAAAATGTGCTCAAGTTGAATTTAAGAAGCAATTTATTTTTAAAGTAGTCATTAATTTTAAATTAAATGCTTGTATTCATAATTGGTCATTAGCCAATCAGAAATATAATTTATCTGATCGTTGTGATTGTTCATTTTTTTTCTAGGATACTATAATACTAAAATACTGAAGAGCTGCAGCATTCTATTGGACTCAGCCTATGTCCACTGTCTTCCTTTGCATTTTAGAACACATTTTAAACTATATATGTTTTTATATGTTGAAATGGTCTTTCTCAGTCTTACCTCACTGAGCTACTCCATCCCGACACTCCTCCCCGCTGCCTCGGGGGATGTGCTGATCTGCTTCTTTTGGTACCAAGGTCTAGGCTGAAAGTCATCAAGGATGGAGTATTTTCTGTTGCTGGTCCGATGCTGTGGGGTAATCACATTAGAAAGGCCCCCTCACGGTCATTGTTAAAGTCCATCTTAAAACCCATTTTTAGTCTTTGCCTTTTAAACCTGCTTAAGATTCATCATTTGTTTTAGTGCTTTATCTGTTTTTCTTAAAATTGTTTTTAATCTTGATTATCTCTGGACAGTACTTTGCATCAGATGCGGTTGCATTTTCCACTGCCAGTCCACCATATTAATACTGAATTCAACAGCTGCCTTTGGCAATGATTGGGTTTGTGCTTTATAAAGTAGAATTGTTTTCATACTTTGTTTTCTGATATTTCTACATTTTGTCTGATTTATATAAAGATTGGACCAGATGGAATGGCCAGATTGAGTAATTCAGCCCTCAACAACGAGTTCTTTACACATGCCTCCCAAAGCTGGAAAGAGAGGTTAGCTGAGGGTAAGTGTTCCCTCTTGAAAGAAAGGGAACTCTTTTGTTTATGGGAATGAATGAAACCTAAGCAAAAAGTAAAAAACTTTTTCTCTTTTTGTGTTTCACAATATTTGAGTCCACTGATGGTGAAGTGTTGCACTCTCCTTGCTTTGGTGCAGCAGTGTGGATTCAATTCCCACTCAGTGACTGTATGGATTTGAGTGTGAATTGTTGTCCACATCTATATGTGCCCTGCGACTGACTGGCGACCAGTTCAGGGTGTAGTCTACCTTTGGCCCGAAGTCAGCCGGGATAGGCTCTAGCAACTCTCAAACTTACTCAGGATAAATGCTTTTGAGAATGGATGGATGGACTATATTTAAACATTAAGAAACCTTACTTTGGTGAAATCCTAAATACAGCCTAGCAAATCGTCTTTGGTATAAGTCCAAATATTGAATCTGCCCAAGAGCTGGTGTGATAAAATTATCATTATAACACCCCTTCCAATAGTTTGCAAAACAATAAATAGGGCTGTCAAAATTAGGGACATTCCATTATAGCTTTTTCAGCTCTGATACGATACAGATATTGCAGCCTTGATTTGTATTGTATTAGCTGATGTAGATACTGATCCAATAAAGATAGCAGCATGAATCCGACATTTTTTCATGTGGAATTTCAAAAATGGCTTCAATCAGGTGATAAATTCAAAGAATAGTCAACGGCAGTAGGTATGAGGAAAAACTGACCTATTAACCAATGGGTTGCATAAGTCTAAATATATAGCATATATTTGATATCAAAATCAATTAATAATATCAATTAAGAAAATAAACGTGGAAAATTCTGAAAAATACCCTCAATAAAACAAAAAATACACAGTAGCACCTCGATGAATTTCCCATGATATTACGGGTATTGGATAAAACACAGTCGGGACTGAAGATGGTTTCCATTTGTCACGCGAAACGGACAAATTTTGACAAACCCACCTTTTGTAGTCTCGGAATGTCCTCTTGGCTCTATGGTTCCTTAATAAATGTAAAATAAAATCATCCACGGATTCCTGGGTTCCAGCTCTTTTTCTGCTGAGAGGCCTGCAACCAGGCCATTTGAATTTCCCAAGATTATCTACGCCAATAGCGAAGATCACTGCCTTCACTCTCCGCTCCCAAACCAGCGCTATCAACATGACAAACATGTTCTCACAAGTGAGTCTTTTTCTACACTGAGGCAAACAGTCCGTGCAAAGATTGTAGTCTTAACCAAATATGACAAGGCGGATACAGAACTGTATTAAAGAGAGGTAGTTGTCAGAGGGGGCTTTTCATGATAACTCATTGGACAAAACTTTTTCTTTTTTTTTTTTTTGCTAAGTCCATGTAAATAGCCCACTTATGGGCCCTCCAAAATGCCGTGGACAAAGTATATGTTAGTTTCAGGGTTGGCCACTGTTGCTTACTGGTGGTGTGGCGCAATGCAGGCAGAGAATAATGGAACTGACAAATTTCCGTGCCACAAATATAGAATAATACTAGATTCCCCGTTACCGGTCAGCCTTGGTTGATTGTGGGGCATTGACACAGCGGCCATGTGATGGTAGCTAATGACTAATAATGTTGTACATAGAGCAAAGAGAGAGAGGGAGAGGATCGTGGCTGGAGTCTTGAAGTCTGGAATTTGCTCTTTTTGGGACAGTAATGTTTTTTTGTTTTGTTTTATCTTTCAAGCTGTTTGGCCTTGGCAGCAGCTTTGTAAATAAGACGCACACTAAGTCCTCCCAGCTCATGAAAGTGACTCGCCTATGATGAGTACTTTACATCCGCAATCTCACTTTGACCACACACTAGTTTGGTAAGTTCGGATAAAATGTAAAGCTTTCTAACTTTTCAAAGCTTTTTTCAGTTTATTTACAATAATTTTGTGGTGACAAAAACCCCACAAAGCCATGATTTTTGTACTGTCATTTGGGCGCACACTGCCTCCAAAAAAGTCTGTTCCATAGAGGTTCCACTGGATATTCAAACTGCAACACAACTGTTTATTTAAAATAGAAAAATGCAAACATGTTTTACAGTTCAATAGATTACATAATACCTTAGAAAACTACAAAGAAGAACCTTGATGAATCTAGTAAATACAAATTATATTTTTCAAGTGGAAAATACTGTCACTATATGGTAGGAAACAGCATTTGCTTCCTCCACATATTCACCAATACACGTTTGAACTTATTTATCCATCTAGAATATAGTTTTATCAGCTGTCATGGCAGATAGCAATAATATATTGAGGGTCTTGGTACTAAGGACTGTTCCAATCTGGAAAACAATGTCCGCCATAATAGAAGGATTAGATTCGACCGGATTTAAAATCTCAGATTCTTTCACTTTTATATTAGCAGTCCATCCCATGCTTAAAATAATTTGATTTTGGAAGGGTTACTTTGTGTGTCACGTAGGGAACAATTATCTAGAAAAGTGTCTAGATCTGGGTTTTTCAAAGTTTTGACACAAGCACCACTTCCAAAAATTACTTGACTCTCCAAGTACATCCATGATGACATTAAAATACGCCTATCATCGGCAGACTTTCCTCAATAATGAGAGAGGTTTTATTTCTGATTTTTGTAACCCACTGCACCAGTTTGAGCAATAATTTAATGGAGGAAAATGAAAACATGTTCTTCAGGTTCTTTAATTGAATATTACACATTGAAGTTGAATTAAAATGGAATATACCACTAGAGCACAAGTGTCAAACTCAAGGCACAGCAGCCAAATTGTGAAGTGGGGGGGTGATCAAATACATTTAAGTGGACTTGTTTTAGCTTTTTCTCAAGTACGTTTACATTTTATTCATTTAGATTGAGGTACAATACATTTTAGATTTCCATCCATCCATTTTCTTAGCTGCTTATCTTCACAAGGGTCGTGGGGAGTGGTGGAGCCTGTCCCAGCTGTCATCGGGCAGGAGGTGGGGTGCAGCCTGAACTGGTTGCCAGTCAACATTTTGGATTTCATTCGATATAATTCATTTAATCGTATCGTCTTTTTTTTTCATTTTTGTTTTCTATATTGAAGCCCAATGTTCATTTAAATGTGTATGTCTACAGTGGCTAACAGAAATATGAAATATACTTTTTAGGAACAAAAGCTCCTTTCAACATTCATGTTCTGTTCTGTTTAGGGGAGTTCACTCATGAGATGCAGGTGCGATTCCGCCAGGAAATGGAGAAGGAGAAGAAGGTTGAGGCATGGAAGGAAAAGTTTTTTGAAGAATACCATGGACAGAAGTAAGAATCAAATTAGTTCCGATAGTATCCACTTTGACTGCTTGCTTTCATTTAAATTTTCTACTTTTCTTGTGTAACCCACATCGATCATGGCGGCCTTGCCATGGTGGGAATGTTTAATACTGTACTTTCTTACTCAAACACTGACTGTATACCTGTAGGTCTGGCCTGACGAGAGAGGAATCCCTCAAGCTCACAATGGCTGATTCGACTGAAGTGACAACAAGTGTCTTGGACAGTGACAGCGTCTCAGTGGTGTCAACCAGCGCCCCCAAAAGGCGCAGTGTTGGTCGGCGAAGAAGAGATGGTAGGATGAGGAGACGCACCCGAGCTGATCTGCGTCGTAGGGCTCGTCGGACCTTATGCAAAACCAGCTCTCCAGTCCTGCATTCTGCAGAAGCTCCTGAGGACGTTGCCTCCCTGGAAACCTCCACAGTCTCTATTGGTTCACCCATGTCAGAAAGTACAGTTATACAAGGGGAGGTGGTGCTACAGGCGGAATGTGATGAGGAGCTTGCACCAGATGTCTCCATTGAGCCAAAGACCGCCACACCTGAACCAGTCCTTCTACAAGCCCCCACTCCAACTCCTATTCCCAGTCCAGCATCCACCAGTGATGACAAAGAACCAAATATTTCAGGCTCTCTGCTCGCCGAAGAGGTTGCACCCGTATTAGCTTCCGCCTCATCCCCTTCATCATCATCATCATCTTCCTCTGACTCGTCACCTTCATCTTCACCTTCCTCAGCTTCTGATCAACAGGGAGCATTCACCACTGGCTTGGACTCTTCTTCCTCCTCTTCTGTGTCATCTGGTGCTGCAGTCACTACAGATCAACTGGATGACACTGCATCCGTCATCACCTCTGTCACAGGTGAAACAGCCACCAGCAGCCGGGAGAGCAGCCCTTCAGATAGCCCAGCAGGGACTCCTTCACCCAGCATTCAGCACAAGGAACAAAAGAGAAGGCCCGATGAGACACGATCCTTCTCCAGCTTCCCCGAAAAGAGGCCACGGTTGAATGACCAGCAGTCCTTTCGTACCACAATTGACAGGGTGCATTCAGAGAAACCGCAGCCGACAACGGAGGAACCCAAGGTGCCTCCAATCCGGGTAAGTGCCATTAAAACTCGTAAAAATATTAGCGAGTGGTTAGAGCATTGATTTGGTAAACCAGTGGTTGTGAGTTTGTATCTCATCCGGCGTAAAAACTGTGCCAAACAAATATGACTGTTTCACAATACGCTGTGGCGACCCCTAACGGGACAAGCCGAAAGAGAACTACTACCTTTTCCACCCCCCTCCAAAAGTATTTAAGAACTGCAAAATCAATTCTTTTGTTTTTGGGCATACTGAAGACATTTAGGTTTCAGATCAAACAATGAATCTGAGACCGGTTCAAGATTCAATTACGCTAATTACATGTAAAATGCACTTGTGAAAAATTTAGGTTACAAAACAACTTCCGGAACGAATTAATTTTGTAAGTGGAGGTACCACTGTAGTGGTGTACTGAGCAACAGATAAGATCAACAGCAGAGACCTGTGAAGAAACACGGACAGACAGCAGTCAAAAGACATCACTGGCAACCTGGATCTGAAACCCAAATGTCTTCAGTGTACAACAAACACAAATTGATCTTGCCGTTCCAATATTTTTGGAAGACACTGTACACACTTATTTTGATTGTTTCTCTGCCACAGATTCAACTGTCCAGAATCAAACCTCCCTGGATCAAAGGGCATCCCACCTACCAGATCTGTCCCCGCATCGTGCCCCCTGGAGAGGCCTCGCGGCGGTCGGGGACGGGGGGCGCGCGGACGCTTGCCGACATCAAAGCCCGTGCGCAGCAAGCCCGTGCCCAGCGCGAAGCCGCTGCTGCTGTTGCAGCCTCTGCCGAAGGGCCAGGGCCGACCAGGGTCCGGCTGCGGCCTGCTGCTGGGTTACAGGATAGCAACAGTGGACAGCGAGCGCAAGAACACCCAGGACCTATTGAGCCAGGAGGAGGAAGTGGAAGAAGGGGAGGTGGTGGGACACAGGAGCAGGAAAAGACTTCAGCAACAAATTCGTCTGGAACACAACTACAGCATCCCAGTATAGACGGCCAGACTCTGTCTTCTCTATCCCCACCTGCTACCTCAACGTCTGTGTTCTCAGAGCACTTGCAGCCACCAAGCCCTCCTCATAAAGGCGTGGGAAGGCTGCCTGTGGCCGAAGAAGGATTAATTGCAACATCTAACGTCGACACCTCGTCTGAGAGACCCGTGGGGCAGACAGCTGACCTGCCCTCCCGAGAGACTAACACAGTGTCAAATTATGTAATCTCCTCGCTTGATAGGCAAAATGAGATTGCAGTGTCTGCTACTTCCCCTTCAGAGAGGCTTGACGCAGCAAGGGAAAAAAGGCCACTTGCTCCAACCTCCATCCCCGATTCTCTTCCCAGGTTTGGGGCTCAGGGTGCGGCTGTTCAGAAGCTGGTCAAATCCGTACTGCCTGTAGAGCTTGAACACAAGAGAGAGAGATGCCTAGGTGGTGTAATACAACACATTTCCCATCATCGTAGCTCACAGGACACTGACACTGACTCGGCCACCACTGTGCAACAAGTAGAAGCATCATCTCCTCACCTGGACTCCTCCAGCAGAGATGATGAGGGTGGGACACACAGTGATTCCACGGAAACGGCTTCAGACTGTGAGAACGAGAGCCAGGTAGATGAGCAGCAGCCTGACCCAGATTGGTGTTCCCAGATGAGAGTCCGCAGAAAGATGCAGGATGGCATTTGTAACCCTCCTCAGAACCACCAGCCAGTTATTCAAACCCATGAGTCCAGTTGCCACGGTCAAACGGTCATTCAGCCTTGCTTTCCCAATGGCATCGCTCATCCTCAAGAAACTCAGTCCCTTACTCAAGATTGCCACTCTCAGAGCAATGTTGTCATCAAAGTTGAATCTGTAGATGATTGCCGAAGCACCACACAGCGCTCTGCTGAAGAAGAGTATAATGGACATATCAGGCCCTCTTCCTATCCTTCAAGTATTTCTGGAACCTCGAAGAAACTGTCCACTTCAACCAGACCAGTGTCCAGTGTTGAAGCCAACAATCCTTTAGTAACACAGCTTCTACAGGGTAGCCTTCCCTTGGATAAAGTTCTACTCCCGCACTCTGCCGACAGGCTAGAAATCAGCCGACCGACAGGACCCCAGCGAAGACCCGCCAGCACGGGTGATGCCTCAGCCCAGTTACCCAACTCTCAAGGAACTGTAGCCTTGCAAGGCAAGTCCCAGAAAAGCTACCCTGTGTCATGTTTAATGGAGACCCCAACTACATCACAGTATCAGTCTCAACAAGCTCCTGGAGCTGTCCCTGTCATCACTTCCCCACCGTTCCCCACATCCTCCTCCGGATGCATCTTGAGCACCTCTAACCATAGCATAGAGACATCAATTATCAAAGAGTCACCTGTCCATCAGCCGTCACAAGGGGCTATTCCAGACCGTAGTCAGTCTGCTCACAGGACCATATTGAATGGCCCATCTCCACCTCATGCAGACCCTTGTCCCACAGAAGCTGTGCCTAGTCTTAAGATCAACTGGCGATCCCCGCAGTCTCAGATCCCCCTCGCCAACCAACAAGAGCCAGCCCCTGTTCCCAATGTAAAGACTGAAGTTAGTTCAAAGCCTTCTTGTCTGGCAGTTGCTAAAGCGTCCGTTGTTGTTACCAAGAAAGAGCCTGTGAACTCTCTGGATGGTTACCCCAGTGGGGGGGCGATGGAAGGACTCCTTAATATGGAGATGAATTTTTCTCGTATGGCTAAAAATGAGCTTAGCAAAGCTCCATACTCCTCCAGTTACCACTCGTCCCCATCCTCACTCCCCTTCCAGCTCTATGGGAAAATTTCCAAGCAGGCCGAGGGTCTCGGAAGCGTCAGCTACACGGCCAATGTATCCGTGATGGACAATAGCAGCTTTTCCCGAAACGTGGCGGATGGCGTACTCCAGCTGCGGCCTCGTTTGGCCACCAGCCAGGCCACGCTCAGCATCCAGACCTTCACTGACAGTACAGCAGAGGAGGTGTCACTTAAGTGCTCGTGTCGCCTCAAAGCAATGATAATGTGCCAAGGCTGCGGGGCCTTCTGCCATGACGATTGCATTGGGCCCTCCAAGCTCTGCGTGTCTTGTCTGGTGGTCAGATAATATGTTGAAATGTTGCGCTTACCGAGGCAGTCTCTCTCTCGGATAGGATCGAGACCCACCCCAGGAGTGGTCAGACAGGCTAGATTTGCCTTGTATAATATTACTGGGCTGTTTGTTTTTGTTGCACATTTTCAGATTTTCTTTTTAGCTGTAATTATATATTATTGATATTCTTTTTATTGACTATTAATATTATTGTTTGAGGTATGGTTATTTGCTAACGTTTTGGTTATCATGCCTCGAAAACATTTACCTCATCTCGTTCCACCAGTCATTATTAGGTGGTCGTTTTTTTTTTTGTTTTTTTTTCCATGTTGTCTTTGCGCAAAGAAGTATTTTTTTAACCATTAAAGAAGTAAAGAACAGTATTTTGTTTGTCATTTCAATGTTTCTATTCCTCATCTTTAATAGTAGTTACATAGAACATTTGCGTATACGTACACTTTTATTAAGAATCCTCTGCACTTTTGAAGAAGTAAAGCATCAGACTGCAACAATGACCAATGATAGCTCGTTGAATCATGAGTTACTGTTCCACTCCAGTCCTGTCGGTGGCAGTCATTTTGCATTAGAGAGGTGGGGCCAACTGCTGAAAGCATCCAATTTCATACGGTAATCCAGGGGTGCCCAGACTTTTTTACCTAACATCTACTTTAAAAGCAGTCAGCCTCTCACGAGCTTCCAACAACGGGAAAGATGATGCGCCTAAATCGTTTAAAGGTTAATGTTATGGTGTCTCCTATATTTAAAATGGAGAATTAGCTTTTTTGTGCACTGTATTGTCTGTGCTTTCATCCTGGATCAGGCTGTACCAAGGTGGAATTTTAAAATGACACACAATCTAATCCTGCACTTTCTACTTTGGCTTCAGACCAGACCTTTTCCACTCGAAAAGAGAAAATCTCACCCAGTTTAACCACTTTTTCTTCAATTATTCACATACTCCGACAGTCATTGCATCTTAAAACAACAGCATTTCTTTTTTTAACTTTCTCCACTAATATCGAAAGTGAACATAAGTAGCATGTCTAGCTCGTCTTTGCTCTACGTTGCCCAGACTGTGTTGCGAACTAAAGCAGCGGTGGTGGACGCTGTCATTATAAAACACATTGATGGGCTGCATAAGTACTGTAACGTTTGTAATTATGAGTGTACGTCTTTAAGAATGGGGGGGGTGTAAGGTAAACTAGGAAAAAGAGTGTGGCAGAGCAGCAGTCATAGTTAGAGAACGTTCCGTCTGCTGCCTAAAAGAAACCAGTGGCTTCTTTTAATTTTTTACAATACGTATGTGAATTGTGCCATTTGATGAAACAACCTGTCATCCCTCACTCATTGCAAAATGCCACAAACTGAACAGTTGGATGTTATACTTTCAATTTGCAGTGGATTATTATTTTTTTTTTTTTTTGCGCGCAGTGCAGAATATCTGCAAAGAGACTGCATCAGCAGTGCACAATTGCACAGTTAAGAGGGAACAATGGCTGATGTCTCTTTTTTTTTTTTTTTTTTTTTTCTCTCTTTTTAATTTTTGCACGCCGTCCCACGATCGACTTTGACGCCTTGAGCACCCCAGCTGTAACCCATGTCTAGGGGTTGCCTCAATAAATCCTCATGAAAGAGCGGGGAAAACAGTACTACGCAGGGATTTTATGTGAGGACAACGGGAAATGCTGCTTTACACTCGACCAAGTCACCAAGCAGTCAAGTGTTTGCAGGTATTCAGAAGCCAAAGCGGGTCTGCAGCCGACAAAAGTCAGTGCAGCTCTGCTGTAGGGTTGTCTCAAATGTTTTTAGAATCCATAATTTTATTGATTTTTTTTTTTTTTTAATCATTTAAGCTTATTGTAAAATCTTTTTTTTTTCCTGGTTATTAGCTGGCTATAAACCAGAAACCAGTCTTTAATGATGAATAAAAAAACAATAGTATGACACTAGCGGGTGTGGAATGGTGACGCAACTGGTAAGAATGTTGGCGTCAGAGTTCTTAGGACCGGGGTTCAAATCCCAGCCTGCACTGTGTGGCAGTTCCATGCTCTCCCCGTGCCTGGGTGGGTTTTCTCCAGCCCGTAGGTGTGATTGTGCCACTGTTGTCCGTCTCCGTGTGCCCTGCCTTTGGCTGGCAACCAGTTCAGGGTGTACTCCGCCTCCTGCCTGATGATACCTAGAATAGGCTCCTGCGCTCTTCGTGAGGATAAGCGACTCAGAAAATGGATGGATGGATGGACACCAGAGGAAAGTGATGTTGCACTCACCAACTGTTTTAAAATTCTTGGGTGTTTATTCATGTTGAGGGCTACTAGTTTGACAAAGTACACAATTGAGGCTGGTTCAGGTTCAACTACATGTCACTTGCAGGTTCTTCATACCACAGCTGCAAATAAACATTTAAGTAATACAGTAAACATTTTTTCCCCATAACTAATGATTTAGTCATTAGTTTGCTCAGTGACATGTCCGAAGTAGGCAAAAATGTTGTTTCCAAAGTTTAAAAAAAAAAAAAAAAAAATGCTTGAAAATCTTTTGATTTAACACAAAAACAAGTTAACATTTTCTATATATTTTTTTTAACTTATTTAGGACAATCTCATTAATCCTCTTGTCTATGTCAGATTTGTATTCTTCAAATGTAATAAACGTCAGTTAAATTAAATATTAGGTATTCATAAAAGGAAGCACCAGTAAATTAAATGTTTCATCTATGTTCAAACTTCAGAGCTTGAACATTTTATTCAAACCACTAAAGCTAAAATAACTAAGGTGAAAAATGTGGCCATAGTTAAAAAAAAAAAAAAAAAAGTTGACCCAAAAGGGCAAAACCAATGTAAATGTAAAATAATGTAAATGTAATGTAATTGCCCTGAATCAGGTATAGAGAAAAAGAAAAAAGACCAGCGTCCTGAAATCTGAGAATTATTACTCTAAATTTAGAGGCTTAAAGTCCAAGGATTTTTGAAAATGTGAAGTCTCAATAAAAAGTTACAGTGACGAAAATAAGTATTTGAACAACGTGCTATATTCCAAGTTCTCCTACTTAGAAATCATGAAGGGGCCTGAAATTTATATTAGAGGTGGATGTCCACTGTGAGAGAGATCATCTAAAGAGACAAATCCAGGAATCACAATGTATGATTTTTTTAATGATTTATTTGTGTGATAACGCTGCAAATAAGTATTTGAACACCTGTCTATAAGGTGGAATTCTGACCCTCAAAGACCTGTTAGTCCGCCTTTAAAAGTCCACCACCACCACTCCATCTATTATCCTGAATCAGATGTACCTGTGTTAGGTCGCTAGCTGCATGAATACACCTGTCCACCCCATACAATCAGTAAGACTCGAACTTGTAACATGGCCGAGACCAAAGAGCTGTCCAAAGACACCAGAGACAATTTTGTACAACTCCACACGGCTGGAAAGAGCTACGGAGAAATTGCCAAGCGGCTTGGTGAAAAAAGGTCCACTGTCAGAGCAATCATTAGAAAATGTTAGAAGCTGAACATGATAGTCAATCTCAATCGCGGTGGAGCCCCATGCAAGATATCACCTCGTGGGGTCTCAGTGATCCTTAGAAAGGTGAGGAATCGGCCCAGGACTACCCAAGAGGACTTGGTCAAAGGTTTTGTGCTCAGATGAGACCAAAATGGAACTTTTTGGTGATAATTCCACTCAGCGTGTTTGGAGGAAGACGAATGATGAGTTCCATCCCAAGAACACCATCCCTACTGTGAAGCATGGGGGTGGTACCATCATGCTTTGGGGGTGTTTTTCTGCACATGGGACAGGACAACTGCACTGTATGAAGGAGAGGATGACAGCGGCCATGTATTGTGAGATTTTGGGGAACAACCTCTTTCGCTCAGTCAGAGCATTAAAGATGGCTCGTGACTGGGTCTTTGAACATGACAATGACCCGAAGCACACAGCCAGGAAAACCAAGGAGCGCCTCCGTAAGAAGCATATCAAGGTTCTGGTGTGGCCTAGCCAGTCTCCAATAGGAAATATTTGAAGTGAGGTGAAACTCCGTCTTTGTCAGCGACTGATCTCGAGATCTGTGTGGAGGAGTGGGCCAAAATCCCTCCTGCTGTGTGTGCAATCCTGGTGAACAACCACAGGAAATATTTGACCTCTGCAATTGGCAAACTTTGGTTTTGTCAGGTGTTCAAATACTTATTTCCAGTTGTATCACACAAATAAATCATACATTGTGATTTCTAGATTTTTCTTTATCGCTTATCTCTCCCACAGTGGACATGCAGCTACGATGAACATTTCAGACCCCTCCATGATTTCTAAGTGGGAGAACTTGCAATATAGCAGGGTGTTCAAATACTTTTCTTCACTGTAATTAAATAATTTGATCACTCTTTTGTCAATTTATCAAGTAACTGTGACAGGGCTTCTCGTCTGACCTTCTGGCTTTGACATGACAGGGTTGTTGACCGTTTCAACATGACTTGACAGCGGCTCTAAATCTTTGCCCGGCATAATCGGACATCCAATGGGCGGCCAAACTCGATGTGGGGCACGGAAGTTTTTCCTGATCCTGATCCCCACCGCCACCACCCCAGAGACCCAACCACGAGTATTTGTACCCGAGCAACTGAAAGGTAAATTTTCCATGTGTCACCTGCAAAAGACGTCGCGTTTTGGAGAGACGCCGTGCAAAATGTTGGTCAACGTTTATTTGAAGAACTAGCAAAGAGAATCCACACAGTCATTGCCACACGTAGACAAAAGTAAATATTCACGATCACGTTGTTTCACACATCACTTTGTTCGTCAACATATCTGTGCACTTCAAATAGTCTCAGTGGATTGCAAAATACTCCCAACACGTAGTAGTTGTCAAAATCATAAAAACAAGCACCAAATAAATAAATCAATAAATAAAAGTCATTAGTAAATCATTTCAAAACTTTCATATACAAAACGTTTGCATTTACTGTAAAAAGATTGCAGTATTTTAAATAAATAACTTTAGAAAATAATTCATAGTTGATATCTTAAAATATTTCCTTTGTTCATCAGTGCAGAGGAAAGTGTTTTCCTTCTCGTGTTTACTCGAGTTTCGTCTCCTGCTTTCACTTCTCAAGTAACACAAAAATAAATAGTGAATAAATAGTTAAAGACCCTGTAAAGTGATTTTTTTTTTTTTTACATTTCTTTCTAATTAAGACATTTGTTTGAGGATCAGAGTTGAAAACACAACTGTGTAGTATTCAATTGAGATGAGTTTTTCCCATTTCAGCTGATTTTTTTTTTTTTTTACAATTTTTTTTTCTTTTGGGGTGTGGCTAAAACAGAGCCCAGTGACACACTTGGGCATCCAGCATGAGTGGACCCCCCCCCCCCCCCCACCCCACCCTCCCCTCCATATAACAACTCTGGGCCTATGCCACAGGTGTCAAACTCAAGGCCCGGGGGCCAGATCCGGGCAGCCGCATGATTTTACGTGGCCTGCGAAGGCAAATCATGTCTATCAACTTCCATGATTTTTGTGATAATTAAAATATTTCAAATTGTCATATCATAAATGATAAAGTTGAGATATTGCAAGCATTTTTACGTTACCAAACATGAACAATAGTTGGAAAACCCATTACGCTTGATTTCTGATTCAAAACTAGTTCATAAATTTCACGTGTAAATATCCATCCATCCATTTTCTTCACCGCTTATCCTCAAGGGGGTCACGTGGAGTGCTGGAGCCTATCCCAGCTGTCAACGGGGAGGAGGCCACATGGAGACAAACAGCCGCACGCACAATCACACCTAGGGGCAATTTACTGTGTCTAATTAATGTTGCATGTTTTTGGAATGTGGGAGGAAACCGGAGTGCCCGGAGGCCTGGGGAGAACATGCAAACTCCACACAGGCGGGTCCAGGAATGAACCGGGGACCTCAAAACTGTGAGTGCAATGCTTTACCAGCTGAGCCACCGTACCTGTGTAAATATCGCGAGGCGAAAGATTTTCATGGATTCACAGTCATAACGGCACTCTGGGGGAAATCATAACATCATGCAGCCCGTGACAAAAATGAGTTTGACACCCTTGGCCTATGCTATCCGATTGCCGTTGCAATTTACTTTGTCACTGGGGGCCTCCACTCCCCAAGTGGGCTTGCGTCAGAAAGGGCATCCAGCGTAAAAACTGTGCTAAACCAATATGAGCGTTCATCTGAGGTGACACGCTGTGGCGACCCCTAACGGGACAAGCCGAAAGAAAGTAGGTCGTTAGCAAGATAGCTAAACTGTTAGCTTTCCCTTCAGTGTCTTCCGCGGGCCTACACGCCGACACAACACCAAGTGAGGGCGTAAACTTTGAATGAGCCTGCCGTCGGAAGCCTGTTAGCACGCGACCTAGCTAGTAACTAGCGCCTCTCGTCGTGACACTGCTCAAACACGAGGGCATAAGAATGATGCAAGACCTGCGGTGGTATTTGATTTGAGGGTCAAGCAGCCATTGTTCAGTGCGTTGAGTGGACACGCCAATACAATCGGACAAAAAGTCTGTATTGTTCGTGATTTTGAAGCCTAATGTAATATCAATTATTCATTCAAATTTAGCGAACTATTTAACGACACTCCCCCGTGGTGTCGAATTTACAAGACAGTCACGTTACAGGGACTTTAATAAATAGTAGACAGACATGATAATACGCGCAGCATGAATAAATATTTCATAATGAACCCAACATTTCCCAATGACAAATAGTTACACAGCAATAGTACCAATGAATATAGAAAAGACTAGTCCAGCAGGTGGAACGCCACTATGGTTTTTACAGGATACTACTGACATTATCGAGCGGACAGGATATGTTCTGCTACACACGTCACTCGCCGCCGCCGTAGCAGTTGGACTGCAGCGGGCCATCACCCCATAATCGTGTTCCCACTCTCATTTGTCCTAAAGCAACATGCAAACAGGGAAACTATACACAACAAAGAACCGATGGCAATGTTCCAAATGAGATGGTTCCTTTACTGACGCGCTCTCCGGGGGACGTCCGCGTCTCGCTCGGATCTCTCACACCTCTATTCCTTTGACTGCCTGGTTAATGGACTCCAACAGAGCCCGGTTCTCGGGGTCCTGGTAGCAGTCCTTATTGGTGAACATTTGAGTGAGGGTCTCCACGTAGCTGTCAAAGTTTTGCTCCGACAACGGCTCCTGCTGAACGCAGACAGTGGAACATTTCTTTTAATTCTTTTTCAAATGTTTGCATTTCATCCATTTTCTACAACTCTTGTGGTGATTAGGGTCGCGAGTCAGCCGGATCTGAACGAGTCTCCGGCCAGTCACGGGGCGCGTACAGATGAAAACAATCTCTGGGATGATCTGAATCAACAAATTTGGTTGCTTTTTTGTAAGGAAGATTGAGCAAGTTACTGTAAGGCATGTGGTTTTAGTCGGGAAAGGTAAGATTACTCAAAAAAAGTCCTAGCCTGGGCTTCATCTTGCGTTCCAAAAACATGCATGTTAGATTCATTCAAGACTCTAAATCAGCAGTCTCAAACTCAATTCACTTCGGGAGCCGCTTGTCACGCACCCGAGAGCTACGACCCCGCCGTGATCGGTAGGTACGTCAGCTCCGCACACAACACTGTAAAAGTGCCGTTCATATAAAACTTCAGGGCCGCACGATCATTGAACTTTCATCGTCAGGTGGGAGCCACAAAATATCATCTTGGGCCGCGGGCCGCCAGTTTGTCACCACCCTGCTCTAAATTGTCCAATGTGAGTGGGAATGTGTTGTCTGCATGTGCCTTGCGATTGAGCGGCGACTAGTTCAGGTTGTGTGCCCTCTCTTTCCCAAATTGAGCCGGGATAGGCTGGAAGAAAGACTGATGGTTCGTTTTGACGGTTCAAAATGTTACATGTCACTCGAAACGGCGATCGCAGGACATATGTGACTCTCACCATTGTCGGCAGACGGATGTTGGCCAGGCTCTGCATCAGGGCCTGGCTCAGACCTGACAACTCCAGAAACAGGGCCTCGTTTTTCTCTTCAATTTGCTGGTTTTCTTCCTCCATGCTCTTCAGGTTCTTCTCCATGGAGGAGATCTGGAACAGACACAATAGGCAAGCAGGTCAGCAAGTACTGGAATCCGGTCTTATGTAAGGTCCAGACATCTGTGGCGCTGCTCCAACCCAAGCAACGGTCAGGCAAGGGAGACCAAATGGTTGATTTTGGCTCAGATTCTCTGACCATCCCAATTGCTTGTTTTTGTTTTACCCGTAAACACCTGTCTGGTTTTCTCATTGCTTACACTTGTTAAGGCCCTTTCACACTGCACTTGTATGACGCCATTTATTGTGCGTGTGCACGCGCTGGGGTTGTGGTCAGCGTGTTTTGACATGAAGTGACACTGAGCATAACATCACCTGATAGAAAAATGTTCCATTCGATACCTTTGACGCAGTGACGTCAAAATGCTCCTCCAATGGGAGAGAGGCTGGCGGAGTGAAAATTTGGTGCAGTTGTACTATAGACGGCAACGGTGAAATGGAGGAAGTAAGATTAATTGCGGTGTCCCACTATGCGGAACTTTGGGTCAATAGAAAAATCATACATCGATACCACTTTGGAAGAGGCTGTGAAACTCCCTTTCAATGACAAAAACATCAAATTGCTGAGTTGCAATGAGTGGGGAAAGCCTCTCGACTTCCTTCAACATTTCCAAATGTGGAGTGGCCCCACCCCGTTGCCATCGTTGTTGCTATTTGACACGGTGGCCTTTAACGCTGAGGTGGTGGAATCTGAAAAGCTCTTTCCTGCAGTCACTCACATTTGAAAAATGTACAGATGTGGTCAGTCATGCCCGCAGATATAAAGTTACGGGTGTAGTCCACCAGTCAGGCCCGCAGATATAAAGTCACGGGTGTGCTTTCTGTTTGGAATTATGAGTGTACCCCTTTAAGAGCGGAGGGGGGCGGTGTCAGGTAAACTACGAAGTAGAAGTAGCCTGAGCAGCACCTCGTTGTTGTTGTTGGCTGTGGTTCACTGCGCTGGATCGGTTTTCATGTGCGCTGAGAGTGTGCGCAGTGGCGCAGCTTAGCGGGAACATTCGTAAAGATTACACAAAATAAGTCTTTCAATTTTCATGAATTTCTACTCGTGACTAAATTTTTTACGCGCGTGATTTTTCGTGCTCGACTGTGCAGATTTGTGAGTGTGATGGCGGATGGGCGCATACGCAGTGAGTGCCTTTCCTGACTAGTAGGGAAAGGCTTCAGGGCCGCGCGACTCTGAATAAAATAAGCAGTCTAGAGAATGGATGGATGGAAAATCTTTGACTTCAAACAAAAATGAAGGGGCTGTGTTTAAATTTTGGATCGCATCCAGATTAAAAAAAAAGTCAAAATCTTTGATCACTTGTCTCATAGTCAATGGTTTGTGTCAAGCTAAATAATTTGCTTGGATCAAAAACAAAAGTATTCTGACTGTTCTAATGCTTTTGGACGGAAGTGCTACTTATGCTAGTCCGGTTCATGGAGAGCAGTAGTCGAAGCAAATTGAATAAGGACAAATGGCTACAATGGGGACTGTCCATCCATCCATTTTTTTGAGGCACTTATCCTCGCAAGGGTCGCGGGAGTGCTGGAGCCTATCCCAGCTATCATCAGGCAGGAGGGGACGCCCTGAGCTGGTTGTCAGCCAATCGCAGGGCACATGGAGACAAACAACCAGTCCCACTCACAATCACACCTAGGGGCAAGCTAGAGTGTCCGATTAATGTTGCATGTTTTTGCGTGGTGGGAGGAAACCGGAGCGCCTGGAGAAAACCCACGCAAGCACGGGAAGAACATGCAAACTCCACACAGGTGAGGCCGGGATTTGAACCTCGTAACTCAGAACTGAGAGCCCAACGCCCTAACCAGTTGCCTCACCGAGCCGCCTCTTAGGACCGTCAATCGGATAAAATGTGTGGGTTGAGGTTCGAAAACAGTTGCACTGAAGTCAACTACGAGAATCACTACACTATGAGAGACCATCATTCAATGGCATATTTTTTAAAATTTGGTTTGAATTTTTCTCATATTTGCCAAGAAGAACAAAATCTCTCACCTGAGTGTGGAGGTTCACCATGTCAGCCTCCATCTCTGAATTGGATTCATTCAGATCGTTGATCTCCTCGTTGAGCTGCTTGATATCTTCATCATTATCCAAAACTTAAGACAAAGAAACGACACATTTCAGTACAATATTATTTTTGTTTGTGTGGCTGAGGTTTGTGGTCACAGAAATACAGATGAAGTATTGAAATACTAGAAATTTTGAGTAAAGGTAAAAATAAATGGGCGACGTCTTACCATCGCTAGCTCTGAATTTGGCAGTGATGTACTCGTCTCCAGGGAACTTGGCTTTCTTCTTACTGGCCAGTGCTCTGGGACAACCTGACAGACTAGGAAAAAGCATTTCATAAAGAAAAGATGAGTACATACCGTACAAATCTGGATAACGTGTACACGGTAGAGTATATCAGTTGGGGAAAGCTTCGAAATACCTGCGGTGCGTTAGAAAACTCCCATTCGCATGACCGGAACCGTCGCAGCCAGGCGTCGGACAGGTCGGGCCCTCGCTCTTGAACGTCTTCCAGGAGAAGGGGGCGCCGTTCAGGAGCCCCTCCTTCTGTCGACGCGCCGCCAGCGGGCAGCCATAAGCGCTGCGGTGGGTGGCGTACTTCCCACTAATATGCCCGAGACTGTCGCAGCCGGGGACAGGACACCTTGACGCCGCAAGAGTTCATTCATGTGGTTTTAAAAATCAAATATAGAAAAATGTCAACCCTGCTTCCCTAGCACATTTATCATTTTTGAATCATGTCACATGACGCTAGGCACCGCGACGTGCTAGCGGCCAGCACTTCTCGCTCACAGTCAACAAGTTGTGGGTTCCACTTTTGTCTCAGTCCTCCCTGTATGGAGTTTGAATCCACCGTAGCAAATAGCTGTAAAAATTCTGTTCTGACAACTTCAAACAAACTACTTCGGGATACATTTGTAGGTAGCAACATACCAGAAGTAGTATTGCTTTCTGGGTGGCTTTGCAAATCAATCACTGAGATCCAACGTAAATACAAGATCAATGCTGCAGACTGGTAAAAGTAATTTATTTCTGTCCATATTCAGCGCCGATCGGCACCACTCATGGTTGGGTTGGCTTCGGTTCTCTCACCTTAGCAACTCAGAGTCTTCTTTGTCGTCCTTTGCGGGGTTTGATTTGACTCCCCCTTTTTTGGCTCTTGGGCATCCGGACAGACTGGTACAGATGATGACAAAGGAGTTAGCTGATGCTAATCCAGAAAACCAACATCAAGAACATTCCATACCTTCGATGTGAAGCGTAGTTTCCCGTGATATGGCCTGATCCATCACAACCGGGAGTCGGACACCTACGGTGTTCAGAGATCCGTCTGGCTTAAACATTTCATGAGCTATTTGCACAAAAATATCTCCTCCAAATCATATATTTGGTTGACTAAACTGAATAGTTCATCAAAATAGATGGAATGTAAGAAAATGGGAAAATAACCATCAAAGTTAGCTAAGCGTTAAGAGAACATGATGAAGTTGAGAGGCAAAAGACAGCACACATACTTAAGTTCAGCTGTGTGGGCAGCCATGAGTGTCCGTAGTGATTTATCTGCAAGAGGACAGCCTGACAGACTGGAAGATTAGAGAGAATCTATCAGAAACAGGCCAAGAGGAGGCTTTTGGGAATGGAAGATTGAATGAAGCAGAGCCTGAATTCAACGAGAGCCTGACAAGACAGAGAGAAACACGTGTCTCTTTTCTATCTCGTCCCTTTTTGGGGGGGGGCAGCACTTGTCTTCACGATCCCGATCACGTGAAGCCTTTTTCGTGACCAAGGAAAAATGTCATCACCTTCAGCGAGATCATCATCTTAGTTCCACATGACCGGGATCGCTGAAAACACACTTTAGTGCAACGTGCGGATTGGTTTACAAAAGTGCGGAGAAAGCACCGTGCTGATGTTTACATTTTGAATGAAACACTTGAACTTACTCTCCACACTTGAACTTACTCTCGGGCTGGTGTCGGTCGGGCTTACCTTCGATGTGATGCGTAGTTGCCAGTGATATGTCCACTGCCGTCGCAGCCTGGAGTGGGACATCTGCAGTCACGGAAAGGAGAAACCGGTGTCAGAATTACAGCTCAAACTGCATCTGGTGCGTTTTGTTTGAAACTATGCAACTGATAAGTAAATAAGTATTTGAACACCCTGCTATATTGCAGGTTCTCCCACTGAGAAATCATCGAGGGGTCTGAAATTTACATCGGAGGTGCATGTCCACTGTGAGAGAGATCATCTAAAAAGACAAATCCAGGAATCACAATGTATGATTTTTTTTTTTAAATGTTTATTTGTGTGACACAGCTGCAAATAAGTATTTCAACACCTGTCTATCAGCTAGAATTTTGAAAACTGTACACAAAAAATTGCACAACTCCACACGGCTGGAAAGGACTATGGAGAAATTGCCAAGCAGCTTGGTGAAAAAAGGTCCACTGTTGGAGCCATCATTAGAAAAATGGAAGAAGCCAAACATGCCGGTCAATCTCAATCGGAGTGGAGCCCCTTGCAAGATATCACCTAGTGGGGTCTCAATGATCCCTTAAAAAGGTGAGGAATCAGCCCAGGACGACACAAGAGGACTTGGTCAATGACCTGAAAAGGCCTGGGAGAACCGTTTCCAAGGTGACTGTTGGTAATACACAAAGACGTCATGGTTTGAAATCATGCATGGCACAGAAGGGTCCCCTGCTTAAACCGCTTAAACCAGCACATGTCAAGGCCCGTCTTGACCATTTGGATGATACAGAGGAGTTATGGGAGAAAGTTTTGTGGTCAGATGCGACCAAAATGGAACTTTTGGTCATAATTCCACTAACTATGTTTGGAGGAAGCTAAATGATGAGTTCCATCCCAAGAACACTGTCCCTCCTGTGAAGCATGGGGGTGGTAGCATCATGCTTTGGGGGTGTTTTTCTGCACATGGGACAGGACGACTGCAGTGTATTAAGGAGAGGATGTCAGCGGTCATGTATTGTGAGATTTTGGGGAACAACCTCTTTCCCTCAGTCAGAGCATTGAAGATGGGTCATGGCTGGGTCTTTCAACATGACAATGACCCGAAGCACACTGCCAGGAAAACCAAGGAGTGGCTCCGTAAAAAGCATATCAAGGTTCCGGCGTGGCCTAGCCAGTCTCAAGACCTAAACCCAATAGAAAACCTTTCGCCCAAAGCTAGCTAGGAGACCCTCTGGCTCTCCAGTGACCCTTGTGAGGATAAGTGGCTTGGATAATGGATGGATGGATGTTGTGCTGTTATTAATGTTGCTATGTTTTTCATTTTTTTCTGGTTGCCGTTCAACAGCTGGGCTCTTACAGAGACAATATGTATGCCGTACTAGGGCTGCAACTACTACTGGAGAAAATTTCCTCTTGTGTTGTTACATACTTGGGCAATAAAACGGATTCTGATTCTGATTCACACGCCGACCTGCACAAGAACCAAGTAAATGAACCACTAAAGAGGCGGTAGTGACGTGTTATATTTACTGCGTTACATATAGTGACGTTCCTTTTGGGGTAGATTGCACTTGCAACATAATTTTTGCTTTGACTTGAGTAGTTTTTTTCCAGAAGAAACATTTCTATTCCCTGTTAGACAGAGCTGCATAATTTTTTATACTTTTTAAAAGTTTTTAATATACAGTATGTATCTCTTATTACTTGCAGAATCTTTTTGTCTTTGTTTCTCAGAAATTTTAACTTATTTAACATGTATGTTCTGGTTGAAACAATAACTCGGTAGTTACTTGAACAGTACCTCAGTTCTTGAATATTTTTTTTCTACTATTATTTTCAAGTAACAGAACTCATATCCATTTTTTTTGGCTACATGATCAATTTCTGCCTACACTACACCATCAGTGAGTTGTTTGAAAAGATCATTGTGATAATGTCACAGAAGATCCAGTGATATCGAAACAGTATAACGCAGAAATGCTTGAGTTGTTCCCCTGACCATGCCAAAAAAGTGGAGCACTATTTCAGGTAGTGGCGTTCAAATAATCCGACGGGTATTGAGCTTACACAAGGATCTCCTTTTTGCTGTCTTTGGGCTGAAACTTGGCCTTGAAACTGCTGGTGGTAACTTCCCCAGGGTACTTCCGCTCCTCCAGGTTCTCCTGGTTCTCCTGGTCCTCGTCCTCAACATCAGAAGAGGTGTAGGAAGTAGCTGTATAATCCACCTGCCAAAAAAAAAAAAATATATATATATATATATATATATATATATATATATGTATATATTATCCAGCACACGCTCTATGCACAACGTTGTTTCTTTGTCGTCTTGAAGTGGCTTTGCGTCGTACCTCATCATGGCCTTCCTCCTTTACTCCGCTTGATTTCGTAAAGTCGAGTGGCCCCTCCCACTCAGGCTGAGCGTGGCCCTGAGATAACACACCTATGGTGTGTTGAGAAGACGACGACGAGGACGACGAAGGCTCCGGAGACTGCATGCTCGCTCTCTTGCTTTTCTTGATGCTGAGGTCCAAGGTGCCGTTCTCGTCTACTTCAATATCCGGCTCCTGCAACGTTCCAATTCAACGGTCATCGATTGCCTAGCAGTTGCAGTTCAAACACGTCACAAGCAGGCTGTAATGGAAAAGAATCCGGCGTACCTCAGGGCAGGGCTCCCTGGAATTGGTGCTAAGGTTCTCCGGTCGTTCCCAACAGCGAGTGGACAGGTTGAGTATGGCCGTCGCTGCCATGTGGGCCGCCTCGGCGTCTTGACTACAGTCATACTCGTTAGAGGACAAAGTGCTGTTGGGAATGCCTCCTGACCCTGTCCCGCTTGGGGAAGAGGCCTTAGGGAAGGATTTAGCTGCGTGGGGCAGAGGGAGAGCGGAGGTTAGCTTCAACATTCCAACATTCCGTAGAACTACATATAAACATTTAATCACGCACACAAAAACAGGGTTATGACACTGGACGATAAGAGCGGCTTAAACATCACAGCACATCACAGCGATCCCGGCACAGTGACTGGGATGGCGTCAGAGCCATCTGATTGGATGCTTGGGGAAACCTTTGAGATGATGTTATTGCCAAGTGGTCTCGCTTTGCATCTTTGCATCTAGATGTTTCGTCTTCACTGTAATCAAATGCTTTTTTTTTGGGAACCTAATAAAGGCTAGAAAATGAAGCTTTTATTTTTTGGGAATGTAATCACACTGATTCTCGGCGTTCCCATAGTAACTTCGGCTAATCAAAGGTAAGTGAAACTGAGAAATTCCTGCAGTTGGCACTGTAGCAGAGGTTGCTATTATTCATCCACCGAGGGGGGGGGGGGCAGCAACCTAATGTGGGTGTATTGTTATGTGCACATTGGGTAGGTGTTCAAAGAACTGGTATTATGTGTTTGTATGGTATCGCGAATGTTCACTCAAGAACGTACAGTTGGTTGCACAAAGAAATTTGGACACAAGTATACTTGTTCAAGTGACCCAATTCAAATGTTTTTTTTTTTTTGTCCCATGTGATCTATTTTGATTATGTGCCATGGTTATGTAAGCAGAAATAATCAAGAGCACCTTGTTTTATTTTGCCTATTTTTAAATGTAGCTGAAGAATTACAGACTGCACATCATTTTGGGGCATTTACGTAGTTTTAATTTGAACCTGGACTGCTCACTGGTAGCTTTTCTGGTCATCAGCACCAAAAGCGGATCAAACAATTGCGATTTAAGCTGTTTGTTGTTGGAAATGGAAAATCTTTATTCATCAGGGCATTATAAATGTAATAAGTTTGGTGTAGTAAATAATTTCTTTGCATTTTATTTGTGCAAATCTAAAAAAGCTTTATATAAAATCAACATTGTGTAAAGATAAAAACCTGAACGCTAGCTGCAATTGGTCCTCAGGCCATATCTTAGAATTCTCAAAATATCCTGTAGATTATGATCTTCTGATCTTCCAGTAATGTTCTAAAAATGGACCTTCTTAAGTTCTAATTGAGGACTCTTGTTGTCAACAATCCAACAAGATCCCGTGAGGTGTTAGATATCCATTACCAGCGTTGGTGTGTTACAACAGAACCATTCATTCAACTTTGCCTACTTCCTGAATTAATATAGTTGAAACCAGAAGTTTACATACACTGTGCAAAAACACACATTTCATTTTTTGTCTTACTGTCAGAACTCAAATCAGACTAAAACTCTCATGTTTCTGGTAAGTCTGGATCACCAAAATTATTTAATTTTGTTATATGCCACCATAACGAGAGAGAATTTCTTAAGAGAATTTTATATTATTGACTTCAAGGTAAAAAATGTACATACTCAAAAAGTATAATGTATTTAAAGAACACGGGGAAGCGCAGATGTTGCCGTTATGGTTTAGGAAGCTCCTGATAGTTTAACTGAGGAAATGCGAGTTAATTGATGGGGACTTATTTAAGGACACACCACAAATACTCTGCTTCTTTGATTGAAATCATGAGAAAATCAAAAGAAATTTGTCAGGCAATCAGAGAAGAATCGCAGAGCTACACAGGTTTGCCTCATCCTTGGGTGCAATTTCCAGATGGTTGAAGGTGCCATGTTCATCTGTTCAAACAAGTCTATGCAAGTATAAACATCATGGGAATGTCCACCCATCACGTCTCTCAGGAAGGTCAGGGGCTCTGTGTCCCAGAGGTGAACGTGTTTTGGTCCAAAATATACGAATCAGCCCCAGAATAAGAGCTAAAGACCTTGTGTAGATGCTGGATGGAGTTGGTTATAAAGTGTCATTGTCCACAATGAAATGCGTCCTGCACTGACGTGGGTTAATAGGCCACTCACTGAGAATGAAGTCATTTCTCCCAGAGAAACATAAAGACAGATTACAGTTTGCAAAAAGAGATGAAGACAAAGATCTTAACTTCTGGAGACATCTCCTGTGTTCTGATGAAAATGAAGTGGAGCTGTTTGGCCATTATGACCAACGTTACATCTGGAGGAAAAATACCATAGCAACTGTAAAGCATGGAGGTGGCAGGGTCATGTTGGAGGGCTATTAAGCTACAGCAGGAAGTGGAACGCTTCATAAAATAGATGGCATCATGAAGAAAGAACATTACATGGAGATATTAAGGCAACATCTCAAGATATCAGCCAGAAAGCTCAAAATTGGCTGCATACTGCCAAAATGGTTCAAAAGTGGCTCGAGGATAACAAAGGCAATGTCCTGGAATGGGCGTCACAAAGCCCAGATCTGAATGAATCCAATCTAAGAATTTGTTGTCAGATTTGAAAAGGTGTGTGCGAGCAAAGCGTCTGACAAACCTGACTCGGTTACAGCAGTTCTGTCAAGAGGAATGGGCCAGGAGTCCAGCAGAGTATTATCAGAAGTTACCAAAAACGTTTGACCCAAGTCTTGCAGTTCATAGGACATGGTCCTCGATACAAAAGAAATATATGTACATTTTTGACTTTGAAGAACATATATAAAATTCTCAAAGAAATTGTCGCTGTCATTATTGTGGCATTTAAAAAGTTAAATAATTTGGGTGATCCCGACTGACCTGAAACAAGAAGTTTAGTCTAATTTGACTTCAAACAGTGAGACAAAAAATGTAATGTGTGTATGTAAACTTCTGCCTTAAACCGTATACAGTATATGACATATTATTAATTTTGCATTTCCAAGATTCCGACGTGTCACTTACATTTGAAGGCTTTGGGTGATGTTTCAGCGGTGGTTGTCTTTGGAACAAGCATACGTTTTCCAAACACCTGGACATCAAAGCTTGCATAGTCAAAAGACACCTTTGAGTACTTCTCTAACTCTTTCGCCAGGTTTGCCCGTGGTGTGGTGTTGACCGCGTTGGGCCCGTAGTTACCATACTGAGGGATCTCGAGCTGTTTCACAAAACACATGGGCCTAGGGAGAAAAAGGAGTCACCATACACATTTTGTCGGCGGATCCCTGAATAAAAAGGCGTCTCACCTGAGCACCCTGTCAGAGTTGGATGTGGGCTCGCTGACAGCAGCCTGTAGGTGGACCTGCTTGTCCTGGTTCTTGTTCATCTTAGTTGCCGCAGCAATAGGGCAGCCGGATAGACTGATTGGGAGCGACGCATCCAAATGTTTAGATCATAGGAATGAAAATGGACAGCAGAATTAATTATTGATTATGGTGACGGCCCTCCGAGAGCTCAACACACGGCATCGGCATTCAATTATGATCTTAAAACCAAAGACTGCAAATGACAAAAGCATTCGACAAATCAAACAATGCAAATTCGAACACTTGTTTAGTGTTGTTGCAAATTGGCCCTGTTTTTTTGTTTGTGTGTGTGTGTGTGTGTGTTTTTGGTGTGTTTTTTGACTGGGCCAAGGAAGATAGCGATACATTTGGATATAGATTATTGCAAAGCCGGGATTTTTTTCCCACTGGTTGACATTTATATTCATGCTTTAGCAGTAATTATTGTCGGACTCTCTACTTTGAGCCACTCCAAACCTTTCCAAAAACTTGATCAAGTCAATAGTCTATGTGTTACAGCACAAACACAACCACACACAAATGTTTTTTGTTTTGATTGTGCGGCATTGTGAAGGGTCACATTAATAAATGACGCTATGACTATTCTTAGTATGTTAGTAATATGTTAGATTAAAGCACCAATATATCGATAAAATAGTTGCCATTCCTGAATATAAGCATCAAAACACGATCACATATCGAATTAAAAAGAAAGCATAGAGAAGGTGCGTCAGAAAAGTTCCAGGACTGTTGTCAGAAATGAAATATTTCAAATCCAAACTACAATTTCCTTCATTCGGTCCTGGAAGGATTCTTCTGAAATCTTCCACGACTCCTCCCTCATCACGCCCATCTTGATGTTGTTTGTCGTCTACAAAACGAGCCTCCTTGATGACCTCGTTGAGCCTGGAATGGGTTCACACACGGAACCAGTTCCAGCGAGTAGGGAGGCTGCTCCAACCCGGCGATGATCTTCTTGGCCGGGAACTGTGAGCAGGCGCATTGACAGTTTTCCAGCCCCAAGGCGCTCCTGTTCTCACGCACGGAACAAAAGAAAACGCCACAACATCTCTTTATGGACCTGCTGGATGGGCATCTGGCCCGCATTGATGAGGAGAAGCGATAGATTTGTAGCTTGGGTCGGAAATGCTCTTTTGTGACACCAGTGCTGGAATTTTTTTTACGACACCGCATACTAGGCCACGCTCGACCACAGATGTCCTGCGCACGTCCGTTATTAACCTGCGGTGTGTGTTGCGGTTACTGTTGACGTGGCCTTGGCCTGTGCAGCCAGGAGTGGGACACTTCAAGACGTTCTCATACATGGCCAGGACTACAGACACACAGATACAAACTGTTCAGTCTGTTTAGATCACAAGGCGTACATTACGAAGAGCTATAGAGCACACACAATTGACAGTAGTGGCGTATTTAGCAACGTTAGTAGTATTAGTTTCAATAGTAGTACTTGTACCTGGGGTATATTAATAGAGGTGACATGATTACCAGTTCAACTGAAATATTTGAAACACATTAGCAAGCCTGTACTCTTGAAAACAGCCACTCTAGACAAGTATAGAAACGGGAACATGGAGTAGTTTACAGTGAGCAAGAAGTTTTATACCAGCAGAGTTGATCTTACTCTCTGGAGGAATTCTGTCCTTGTGGGGACATCCGGAGAGACTGCGATGGTGAGGGTACAGTCCGGTCACGTGACCTGTCCCATCACACCCAGGGGTCGGACACTTCACTTCCTTCTTCTCTGAATAGAAGGAGGGGTTGTTAGCAATCACAGTCATCCATCCATTCATCCAGAACACCGTGAATGATTGCTTTTCGGAATCCAGGTGACACCAAAAATAAGGTCATTAACCTCCAATTCATAAACTCTCGCTTTTAAGTGAAAATGTTCCGACGAGAAGCAAAAGGAGGAGAAATTGACATCGTAGGGCAGTGGGTTGGAGTACACCTTTTGACCAAAGGGTTGTCTGTTCATTTCCATGCTTGTTGTCATTGTGTTGCTAAGTAAGACACCTGACATCTTGCATTGCCTACAGGTGGATGTTTGGTCGTGGTTGGAGCGGCCACAGGCACAGAATAGAGTGTGAAAAGCGACATTGCTGGCCGCAGCTAACATCCAAACTGATGTACAGCGAAAATAATAAGTATTTGAACACCCTGCTATTGCAAGTTCTCCCAATCATGGAAGGGTCTGAAATTTTCATCGTAGATGCATGTCCACTGTGAGAGAGATCATCTGGAAAAAAAATCCAGAAATCACAATGTATGTTTTTTTTTTTTTTTTTTTAAACGATTTATTTGTGTGATAAAGCTGCAAATAAGTATTTGAACACCTGTCTGTCAGCTGGAATTTTGACGCTCAAAGACCTGTTAGTCCGCCTTTAAAAGTCCACCACCACTCCATGTATTATCCTGAATCAGATGCTCCTGTGTGAGATCATTAGCTGCATAAAGACACCTGTCCACCCCATACAATCAGTAAGACTCAAACTTGTAACATGGTCAAGATCAAAGAGCTGTCCAAAGACACCAGAGACAAAACTGTACAACTCCACACAGATGGAAACGGCTACGGAAAAATTACCAAGCATCTTGGTGAAAAAAGGTCCACAGTAGAAAATGGAAGAAGCTAAATATGACGGTCAATCTCATTCGGTTCTGGTGTGGCCTAGCCATTCTCCAGACCTAAACCCAATAGAAAATCTTTGGAGGGAGCTGAAACTCCGTGTTTCTCAGCGACGACCCAGAAATCTGTCTGATCTAGAGAAGACCTGTGTGGAGGAGTGGGTCAAAATCCCTCCTGCAGTGTGTGCAAACCTGGTGAACAACTACTGGAAACCGTTTGACCTCTGTAATTGCAAACAAAGGCTACTGTACCAAATATTAACATTGGTTTTCTAAGGTGTTCCAATACTTATTTGCAGCTGTATCACACAAATAAATTGTTTAAAAAAATCATAGATTGTGGTTTCTGGATTTTTCTTTTCAGATTATCTCTCTCACAGTGGACGTGCACCAACGATGAAAATTTCAGACACCCCCCCCCTCCCCATGATTTCTAAATGGGAGAACTTGCAATATGGGAGGGTGTTCAAATACTTATTTTCTTCACTGCACATGCCGCTCACTGCTTTTATTGATCATGTATTATAGCGCATTGGGGATTATGTCAGAGTGGCGTCACCATACATAAAACAGCGCGTTTATATTCTGCAGGGCGTGAACGTAAAAGCCAAGCGCAGTCTACCTTTGCTGTAGTGGGCGCTGCGTCGTCCCACCGCTTCTGAGCTTTTGCTGGGGCTGTTGTAGGACTGGTAGTCTTGGGAGCTCTGGGCCTCCTGATCGTCCTTCCCCTCCCCAGCCTTCAAAGCGATGGCCTGCTCCAGCAGCCCCAGGTTCCCCCGGGTCATGTCCCAGTTCTCGGAGTCGTCGGTGATCCCCGAGCCTTCCGAGATGCAGTCGCGGTCGTCGCCGTCGTCTTCTTCCTCTTCCTCCTCCTCCTCTTCATCCTCCTCCTCCTCTTCCGAGCGCACATCTATCACCACTGTGGCTGGAGAGGCTTTGCTGGAGCATTGGTCCTCAACCTCCTCCTCTTCCTCCCCGTCCTCCTCCTCCTCCTCATCCTCCAGCTGTACCTCCCCCCCTGTGCCTGCTTCCCCTTGCTGCTTGGCCTCTTCTCTCTCCCGCTGCTCTTCGCGTGCCTCTTCCTCAGTGACTGGTGCAAAGACCTTTTCTTCCTCAAGAGACTCCTGAGACCCTTGACTATGTGGACTCATCGAGTAAGGGGTATCGACCTCTTGAACGCTCTCTTCCTTGTTTTCTCCCACGGCCTCCTCTTCTTTCTGCTCCCTCTTTATCTGGTCCTGTGTTGACTCGTTGACCTGATGATGGATGTAATGTCCAGTGGAATACTGGTGATCAGAGTTTTCCTGACTTATTGTCTGTCTTTCCACTTCCCTCTCGCCTACAAAGCCATTTGTTTTTTCAACGTGTTCTTCTGCTTCATCCTCATCATCCTCGTCTTTTGTATGCTCAATCTCAGTCCTTCCGCAGACTCTTTGCGAGCGCTCTGCTGTCTCTCGTCTGTCTTCGTTTTCCGGAGTGGCATCCGTTTTCTTTTGGTCCTCTGCGGACAGCTGCTGTTCTCTTGCCAATTTCTGATCCCTACCGGTTTCCTCAGTCGCAGCCTCATTCTCAAACTCCAAGATGATGTTCTCTTCATCTTTAGTTGTAGCACAAACAACTGTTTCCGCTACTCCCGTGTCTTCTTTTATCAATAGGCAGTCGTTATCTATGAATCAAAATTCACATCGTGTTTATTCAATCATGTATTTTAACAGTCAGGATTCAGTTCTAAAAATGGGAGCGTAGACAACACGTGGAAAGAACCAGCGCCGTCTTTGGTATGCTTTGACTCACTTTTGATTGACTCTGGTCTACTGTTTGAAGTTTCCTCCTCTTTGAAGTTGTCCTCTTCTTTCTCCTTTTTTAGCTCCTCCTCCTGGTCCTCCTCGTTGTGTACGGCAAAGTCTTCTGCGTCCATTAAGGCCGTTGGACCCTTTTTCTTGGCAGAAGACTGGTTCTCCTCAGCAACTGCCTCCTCCAGCTTTCTCTTCTTCATGGTTGGACATCCCAGTGCGCTAAGACATTTCATAATGACTCTTTTTCTGCTTTTGATAGATTTGTCATAATATGTACCAGTAGAAGTGTACAGTGTGTGTCATACTTGCGATCCCCTCCTACCTTCTATGCCTTGAGTATCTTCCACTGACATGACCTTTGCCGTCACAGCCAGGGGTTGGACAACTGCTACTGACAAACGACGACACGTCACCATCAAGAATTCACAAAGCGTCACTGAATCTTCTGAGGAATGTAAATGCTCACCTCAGCTCATGCTTCATGTCATGTCCTGAGAGTTCTGACAATACAAAAAAAAAAGTTAAAACAAGTTTTACTGCCATATTGACATTATTTTTATAAGAACTGACTCACTCACAGGCAAATGTGATATCAAAAAAAAAAAAAAAAGAAGCTCAATATTGACCTCGATTGCCTTTGGAGCGGGTTCGTGTTCGAGTCTCTGTAGTGTCTTGGCTCATCTGGATGACAGAAGGATGTTAGTTAGCACTTTACGGTCACATGTACATGAAAGAAGCTTAAGCTGTCAAAGATTCCAATTAATCAAACCTATGAGAACCCTTCCCAGGTCCAATAGCAGACGTGTGATGCTCAATTTCTTAGTTTCGGCTTTAATTCGGCCCCAAGGTGTTCTGTCAGGTTGAGGTCAGGAATCTGCAGGCCAGTTGATTTCATTCACGTAAACACTGTCACCCATCTCTTTATGGACCTTGCTTTGTGCACTGGTGCAGAGTCATGATGGAGGAGGAAGAGGGCAGCTGCAAACTGTTCCCACAAAGTTGGGAGCATGGAATTATCCAAAATAGTGGCTCATTCTTTTCAGTGGAAGGAACGCTGAAGGATTCAGCATACCTTGGTCCAGCATAACTTGACAGGCCTGCTCAGGGTCCTGACCTCAAGAACACATTTGGGGTGAATTAGAGCCCCTAATTGAGAGCGAGTCCAACATCACCGTGTGATCTCACAAATGCAGACTAATGGACTTGTTGGTGAAGGAAACGGGTAATAAAGCAGTCATGGGTAAGAATATCATCCAGGAAAGAAAACCTGGAGGGACAGAAGGTGCAAAAGGATGGAAATGGATCAAGTGAATACTTTCTTCCAGAAGTGAAAGGAAGACCGGGTGACCGAAAGGAGTGAAGACAGAAGTAAAAAGGAGGATTACATCTTGTGCAAACGATGTCATCAGAATGAGGTTATTGACTGTGAGGAGATAGTTTGGCTGGATGACATTGGATGGTGGTCTGTGAGATGACTTTGGCGGTGGGGAGGAAAGTTAAGAAGACAAAGATGGAGCGAAGAACCATGTGGTGAAAGCTGAGAAAGGAAGAAAGCTGTGCGGACCTTCGGAAAGCGGTGAGACAGGAAAGGAGGACTACGACAGCCAAGGTGATCAGAGACAGGCAGGAGAGCGCTTGGTGTGTCATCTGGTAGGAAAGGGGAGAAGGAGACTTGGTGGTAGAACCCCAAAATACATGAAGTCATACAAAGAAAGAGATTAGCGAAGAAGAAGTGGGATACTGAGAGGACTGAGGAGAGGCGAAAGGAGTACATCGAGATGCGACGTAGGGCAAAGGTAGAGGTGGCGAAGGCTAAACAAGAGGCATATGAAGACATGTACACCAGGTCGGACACGAAAGAAGGAGGAAAGGATCTCTACAGGTTGGCCAGACAGAGGGATATAGATGGGAAGGATGTGCAGCAGGTAAGGGTGATTAAGGATAGAGATGGAAATGTGTTGACTTGTGCCAGTAATGTGCTAAATATATGGAAAGAATACTTTGAGAAGTTGATGAATGAAGAAAATGAGAGAGAAGGAAGAGTTGAAGATGCAAGTGTGAAGGACCAGGAAGTCACAATGATTACTAAGGGGGAAGTCAGAAAGGCACTACAAAGGATGAAAAATGGAAAGGCAGTTGGTCCTGATGACATACCGGTAGAGGTATGGAAGCAATTTGGAGAGATGGCTGTGGAGTTTTTGACCAACTTATTCAACCGAATACTAGCAGGCGAAAAGATGCCTGAAGAATGGAGGAAAAGTGTTCTACTTCCCATTTTTAAGAACAAAGGGGATGTTCAGAGCTGTGGGAACTATAGAGGAATAAAATTGATGAGCCACACAATGAAGTTATGGGAAAGCGTAGTGGAGGCTAGACTCAGGACAGAAGTAAGTATCTGCGAGCAACAGTATGGTTTCATGCCTAGAAAGAGTACCACAGATGCATTATTTGCCTTGAGGATGCTCGTGGAAAAGTACAGAGAAGGTCAGAAGGAGTTACATTGTGTCTTTGTGGATCTAGAGAAAGCCTATGACAGAGTACCAAGAGAGGAACTGTGGTACTGCATGCGTAAGTCTGGTGTGGCGGAGAAGTATGTTAAAATAGTACAGGACATGTATAATGGCAGCAGAAGAATGGTGAGGTGGGCTGTAGGTGTGACAGAAGAATTCAAGGTGGAGGTGGGACTGCATCAGGGATCCGCTCTGAGCCCCTTCCTGTTCGCTGTGGTAATGGATAGGCTGACAGATGAGGTTAGACTGGAATCCCCTTGGACCATGATGTTCGCAGATGATATTGTCATATGCAGTGAAAGCAAGGATCAGGTGGAGGAAGAATTAAAAAGATGGAGGCATGCACTGGAAAGGAGAGGAATGAAGTAAAATAGAATATATGTGCCTGAATGAGAGGGTTGGAAGGGGAAGAGTGAGATAACGACTTCCCTAACTTGGCGACATGAGGGCAGTTGGTGTTAAAAAATAACATACAAGGAGCGAGGAGACTCGTACGGAAAAGGAAGACATGCTATGGCAACCCCAAACGCGACAAGCTAAAGAGAAAAGAAGACAACGGTCCAATGAAAGATTTCTTTTCATCATCTTTTTTCTTTTTTTTGCAGAAAAACTGGTTTAGCATTTCACTCGCTTGAATTGTATGCAGACGCTTCTGATTCAATTCCCACAGATTAATGTTGTGGATGTGTGAAAAATTGTGTTTTTCTTTCATGAGCCCTGACTGAGTGGCAACCAATCCCGGTTTGCAGTTCGATTTTTTTTTTTTAATCCGCAGAAGTCAGTATTTTAAAAGTAGTTCCTTCTTTCTGTGTGTGTGTGTGTGTGTGTGTGCTTGGAGTGTAAATTTAGATTTGTGCACTCTTACGCTCATAAGAGCGTCACAGCCGCGGAGGAGTGCGTGGGTGAGCGCCCACACTGACTCACTCTGCATTAACACGGTCATGCATAAGACAGAATTTGCCGTGGCGAACGTTTCTTGAAAGTGTCACCCTGAACGTGCAAAAACGGCACTCGTGCGGCGCAACACATTGTTTTTAAACTGGTTTGCAAGAACGTTTGAAAGCGGGGGGTGGGGGCCGTTTTGGGGTTTCAAGTATTGCAACGAAAACATCGGATTTTCCACGCGCTCCCCGTGTAAATACAGGACTTTAAAAGGGGAACTGGGTCCTCGGTTCCAAGCAGGCCCGCCTCCAGCGCGAGCTACTCCCTTATATATATATATATATATATATATTTTTTTTTTTTTTACTCATACGCGGAAATAAAGGGGGTGCGGGGGACATGGGAAAGCCCAAACAATAGCGGACCGACGCGTTCGGTGACAAACTATAAACTCGAATGGCTTTTGGCACGTAGTCGCCATTGTTGCCGCTGCACCAGCAGCTCTACATATCGCCGGAAAAAAAGCATCCTCGCCACCGCACGCGAATGGTTCGCCCGTGGCTCTGAAAAGTGGGTCGACGGGACACCGCGTCGTCATCCCCCGCTGCTAAGCCGAACCGGGCCTACGGAAACGCAGCCAAATAGTGAGCTTCGTGGCTCGTCTTTGTCAGAGAGAAAATAAAGCCTTACCTTAGGTTGAGACTAATGCCCTCCCCTCCCCCTCCTCGTCGACATCGCCAGCTTCTCGTGGCGACGTTTTCTGGAGCGTGCCTCTAGAACCTGGCCCCCATCCCCTCGGCCAGCTGGGCAAGGAAGACCCGATGACTCGGACCAACTCAGCACCTCGGAGAGAAAATACTTGGGTGGACAGTTCCGAGTTCAACCTTCAGTACCATGGACAGACACCAGTCTGCACTGCCCTCCTGCGGACACGCGAGGTACTGCAGCAACAAACACATTTACAACCACACAAGTTCGAACGTGTTTCTTTCCAACACCTAAATGTTTATTGGGACGGCACGGTGGATCAGCTGGTTAAAGCGTTGGCCTCACAGTTCTGAGGTCCTGGGTTCAATCCCGAACCCGCCTGAGTGGAGTTTGCATGTTCTCCCATGCCTGTGTGGGTTTTCTCTGGGCACTCTGTTTTCCTCCCACATCTCAAAAACATGCAACATCAATTGGACACTCTAAATTGCCCCTAGGTGTGATTGTGAGTGCGGCTGTTTGTCTCTACCTGCCCTGCGATTGGCTGGCTGGGTGTACCGCGCCTCCTGCCCGTTGATTGCTGGGATGGGCTCCAGCACTCCCAATGACCCTTGTGAGGATAAGCAGCAAAAAAAAATGGATAGATGGTTGTTTATTGCCCAGAGTCACCCACCGCGGCATGTGTGCTCATTTAAAAAAAAAAAAGTTATTTTGTAAAATCACAGATGAGTATGGCATATATCATTGTTCCGTCAATATATTTCAAAATAAAAAATTGAAGCAAAAACTCTTAATCTATTTAAAAATTTAAAAAGTGAGTACACGACGGAACTGCAACCAGAACCACGTGGGATGGAGCCCATTTAGCCCTCCTAATGATACATTTATTTCTTCGGTCCACCCAAAAAAAAAATGTTCATTGTCACCTGCCCCACTCATTGAATATCAGTGCGGATGGACATAAAAGTGGCACAGTGCATACAGAACTTTTAGTGCCATTTAAAACTTTCTTGGATAACAAATGCCCTTGGAGTTTTGTAGCGTAACAAATTGTGCAAGTAAAATTTAGTGTGACGCATTTTCAGATTCTTCATACAGTGGCCTGAAAGCAGCTTTGAAATGCAACAAGACAACAATTGTTTACAAATATAGACGATTTTTGATGACTACTCTCCAACTATATTCTTTATTGCTCCTAACGACTGTGTCTCGGAACTTGCCGATCCCTGGGTGACAACAGTTGGGAACTGTAGCGGCTGATGCTGTGCCACACTTGAGTGACTGTCCTAAAACAGTTTGTTCAGAGACAAAAAAAAAAACGTTTGTCAATGTGCATAGATTTAATAATACAAATACAAAAGGCAACCAATAATGTGAATTTTTTTCTTTATTTAAATAAACTAAAATCAATCTTCAACATGGACATTATATTGTGTGACATATAAATGAGTATATTCGTCTGGCCAGTCAGACAAACATTTGTTAACCAATAAGAAATGCATTCATATGCAATGAATTATTACTATGTGTAGTTATTTTCATTTGTTTCGAAATTAACATTTCACGCAAAGTCAAACAGGAAATGTACAGTACATATGGTGGGTGTTCACGATCATTTGACCGGCTCTGCAAAACAGTCAAAACAAGCAAATTGAGATTTTCATATTTTCTAATTCTACATTTTCTTCCCTTAAAAATGATACATAATACATGGAAAGTACCAAAAACATTTACAAAGTAACAGCAATTTTAGTGTTGCCAAGTTTGAATCCTAGTTTCAAGAGAAAAATAAAAGTTTACATTTTTTGGTACATACATCTTTCAAAGGTCCATAGCAACTAGTACCGTAAGAAAAAGATATCGACTCCAAAATTTCTGGAATCTTTGAAAGATCATTGGAAAATAAATTCCAAGCGCAGGTGAGGACATCATCTGAGATTTTAACGGCTGAGGAAGTTTAGTCTCTCAATAAATGAAGCAGGCCAACATTGGTGAATTTGTCACAACCAAAAATACATTTGGAAATTCCACTTATCTTACAACTCGGCCCCTGATAATGCTTATCAATCTATGAAGCAATCAACCCCCGACATAATTTTTTTGTGTGGAGAAGAAAATACATATTATTCTTGAGAAATTAAGGTAGATTAGAAACCATCCCTGCTCACCAAGGTGGCTCAATTTGCATTGCTTCCAGCAGTATTCATGAATATTAACTACTACAAATGTTTATTCCTGCCTGTGGATTTTAATCTATGGAATGTTTGTTCGTTCTCAATTCTTAATTTCCTTATATGCGTGTTTGCGTGCCAAATGAAATCACAAATCACCTGACTGCCCTCTGCAAACTGTCTGGCTTTTGACCATTATTTTGCAAACCTGCCCCATAACCTTTCGCTTTCTATAATTAAAATCCATCTAGATTATATGTTGTCTATGTGTTTAGCATGCTATCCTAGCATTTTGAAAATAGGATTAAGATTCAGAAAGTTATGAAGGTTTGAAATTTGGAGGAACTGTAGTCAGCTATTTTTTTTTGTTCTCTACAGGCTGGGACCACTGAAAAATGGATGGTGGGGTGCAAATTGCCCACGGGCTGTTGTTTGAACACCTCTACGGTACAATATTCTGGCTTCCGTGTTTGTTTCAGTTTCCTTGGCACCTGCACGGATAGAATCCGCTCAGGACTTTAACCTCCCTTGCTGAGCATCTGTGTAGGCACGCAGCTTCATAATCATATCAGTTCAGCAGCAACTGATTTCATTAGTCAGTTTTCATGGGACTATAGCAGCACTTTCGCCCTCTCAAAGATTTTTTTTTTTTTAAGATTAAGGGAGGAAATTTACATTGATTCTAACTTTTTACCTGTGGTGTTACAATGAGTAATTTGCGTGTGTGTGTGTGTGTGGGGGGGGGGGGGGTGTAAACGCTAAAGCTAGAACGTACCCGTGGAACTTCCATGCTTAGTCATTTTTGCTTTTATTGGTTACTATGAGGCGGCACGGTGGATCAGTTGGAAAGCATTGGCCCCGCAGTTCTGAGGACCCGGGGTTCAATCCCAGCCCTCCCTGTGTGGAGTTTTCATGTTCTCCACGTGCCTGCGTGGGTTTCTTCTGGGCACATTGGTTTCTTCCCACATCCCAAAAACGTTGCAACATTACTTGGACACTCTAAATTGACCCAAGGTGTGATTGTCAGTGCGGCTGTTTGTCTCAATGTGCCCTGTGATTGGCTGGCAACCAGTTCAGATTGTACCCTGCCTCCTGCCCAAAGCTAGCTGGGATAGGCTCCAGCACTCCCCACGACCCTTCTGAGGATAAGCAGCTAAGAAAATGGATGGATGGATGCTATGACCAATTAATTAAAGATGCACATTTATTTAATAGTATCTTGTTTTCATATAGTTCAGCTACAATTCTACCTTTGGGCTGCTGAGAGATGAAATTATTCTTCGAGAAAACCCAAATTACAAAACAAACAGTGTACATCTGACGTGGACTCTGAGCAAGAGTGGGTCAGATATTGCTGGAAACATTACTTGACGGCTTCTCCTCCGACCTCTTACTTTGGGGAAAAAAAACGTTGACTCAGTGGTCTACAAGTCGGGGTCCCTTCATCCATATCGCAGCTGCTCCGTGACACGAGACTGAAAGGGCGACTGGTGTGCCAGCAATTGTGTTCTCCTTTGAGAACATCACAGGATTAAACGGTAGAAGGCCCAGCAGACAATCACGACCCAGTGACTGGCCCAGTTGAGCTCCGACCATCTCTGAATGGTGTGGATGGCTGCGTAACCCTGCAGAAAGAGCAAACAAACAAGTGTTTACCGTCAGGTTTATAGATATTGGGAAAGAGACAATTATCATCTTCCCGATTCAAAACAGTGCCACAATGGATATGAAATGAAATGAACAAGATCTGCTTTAAATTCAGGTTTTCAGTTGAATTTGTGGGGTTTTACATCCAAATAAGGAGAATAGTGCAGGAATTAGAACAACTTGGATGCGTATATGCCTCCCACTTTCTAAGGGACCGGAAATAAAGGGACAAATAAATCATGAATTCAAGTGACGTTTTAATGCAGCCCTATGGGGGCACAAGCCAATGCAATCTGTCCCAAGCCCGACTAAACGCAGACAGAGGGTTGCGTCAGGAAGGGCATTCGGCGTAAAACTGTAAAATCTGTTCATCGAAAGCACAGGTGTCAAACTCAAGGCCCGGGGGCGAGGTTCAATTCAAATTGTCATACCATAAACCATAATATTGAGGTATTGCAAGCGTTTTTACGTTACCAAACATCAACAACAGTTAAAAAAAAACATTACCCTTGATTTCTGATTGTAAAAGTAATTCATAAATTTCATGTTCAATATGATGAAGCAATAAACGATTTTTATGGTTTCACAGTTATAACAGCCATCTGAGGGAAACCGGAACTACAGTGTGGCCCGCGACAAAAAATGAGTTTGACACCCTTGATCTAAATAATCGCATACCGGATCGGTCATGACCCGGGTTAACAACGCCCGCCCCCCGGGACTGCTAACCTGCAGGGCGTCGGTGGAAATTCAGCTACTGTGGGTCGAAAGCAAAGAACAGGAGGAAACCGGATTCGTTGGCAGAACAAGAAGAGGAAGGCACAGAGCCCACAACTGAGTGTAGGGACTTTGAATGTTGGGACTACGACAGGAAAACCTCAGGAGTTGGTTGACATGATGATTAGGAGAAATGTTGATATATTGTGCATCCAAGAGAGCAGGTGGAAAGGTAGTAAGGCTAGAAGTTTAAGGGCAGGGTTTAAATAATTTTACCATGGACGAAATGGGAAAAGAAATGGAGTAGGGGTTATTTTAAAAGGAAGAACTGGCTAAGAATATCTTGGAGGTGAAAAGTGTATCAGATCAAGTGATGAGGCTGAAATTTGAAATTGAGGGTGTTCTGGATCATGTGATTCGCGGCTATGCCCCACAGGTAGGATGTGACCCAGAGTTGAAAGAGAAATTTTGGAAGGAACTAGATGAAGTAGCTCTGAGCATCCCAGACAGAGAGAAAGAGTTGTGATTGGTGCAGATTTCCATGGACATGTTGGTGAAGGGAACAGGGGCGATGAAGAAGTGATGGGTAAGTACGGCATCCAGGAAATGAACTTTGAGGGACAGATGGTGGTGGACTTTGCAAAAAGGATGGAGGTGGTTGTAGTGAACACTTATTTCCAGAAGAGGGAGAAATATAGAGTAAGCTACAAGAGCGGAGGTAGAAGCACGCAGGTGAATTATATTTTGTGCAGATGATGTAATCTGAACGCGGTAACTGACTGCAAAGCAGTGGTAGGGGAGAATGTAGCTCGACATCACAGGATGATGGTGTGTCGGACAACTCTGTTGGTGGGGAGGAAGATTAAGAAGGCAAAAGTAAAGCAGAGGACCACGAAGAGGAAGTTGAGATAGGAAGAATGTTGTGTGGCCTCAGCGCTACTTCTCAGTAAGCGGAAGCAAAGAGATGAGCGGCGCAAACACTTGGAACACAATCAAGGCAGAAGACTAGATGGCCAAACTTTGTCAAGTATCGGAGAATCTAATGAAAGCTGTACTTGCCGTTGGGCCAGTTGTGTACGGGGCGGGATAAATGTTAGGTCCTAAAACGAGATCATTCCGGCATAACAATGATGCTGTAAAAATGTCTACAAAATCTTGATCCTAGTGGGATTTTGAAAGCATGTCGCAGACCTGGGAACTTTAAATTTGTTACATATGTAAAATGTATATCATACCAAACCCCCATCAGGCTTCATATCTGAGTGATTCTTACCTCTTCCACTTCCTCTTCGACACCCGGATCAAACATGGAGCCCAAGTAGGTGAGGTGGAGGATGGCCAAGAAACTGAAAACTAAGTTCATTAGCGTCACCCAGTACTCCTGTAAAAAAGATAAAAAGATTGAACGCTGAATCACATTTTTGCTTTTACTTGGCCAACTTGTGATGGATTTCTGCAGGTACGTGTAGAGCTCGTGCACATGGCGCCATATTGCCGGTCAAACAGAGCTGCTCGACATTGTGGGAGACTTTGAACCGGAGGAGAATATTTACAATGCCCGAGACTTGTTGTGCTGTTGGTTGTCACAACAGACGAGACAGATATTCAAAGAGATCATTCTTTGGAATATCAGATGAAAAGACCAGAAAATATCGATTGATTTCGGCAATTAAACATGATGGATGGTGCCCGACCAAAATACACACACGCCTGTGTAGCGATCACTTCATTTCAGGTAGGAATTATTCTTCTCAATCTCAAATTACCAAAATGTATTTATAATGCCAAGTTGGCTCGTTTGAGAACAATTCGTGTTAAAAACAAAAACTGTCGCAGAGGTTTGCGGAGGTTAAGTGTGACCGCAATTGCTTCCATGTACATTCCGTGGAGACGACTCTGTCCTCTTTTTTTTTCCCCCTCAATCACAGTTCATGAATGCGAGTTTGTGTAAACCAGCGATCATTTATTTAAATATTGGTATTTGGGTTGAATACTAGCTGAAAAGATCAACGGATTCGGCAAAGGTTAATGTGTAGCCGACCACACTTCCGCGTTCACGAGCCGTCAACCCGTCACTACGTGGGATTTATTCCTGATTTAGAACAGATCCAGCAACCAAGTATTCGTATATGTCCAGACTTTTAGACGCTTTCAAACGTTTGTGTGTAAATTTTGACGACTTACTCACCAGATCCATGTGTAGATCCAGTTGTCCAAGACGAGTGGAAGCGAATTAACAGTCCAATTTCTTATTGGCAAAAACATCGCTTTCTGCATTAAATAAAGGTCCTTTATGCTGAGTTTATCTAATTTTTCCAAGGACCATCGTTTATTTTCACCTTCTAAATGTCTGACGGTATCGGACAAGACTCTGGGCGTCGTGCTACAAGACATGTTCCCGTGACGTCTCCAACCAAATTCGCATTGAGCAATGCTTAGCTTGACTGCCAATATGGCGAGGTAAACAAAAGTAACGTGATTTTCTGACGTAGGTGCACGAGCTCTATATACAGTACAGCAGATGAGGGGCCAATTGGATGAACATATTTGAATCTATCTCGTCTCCTTAAATACTGTGTACACTGTTGATCATGTATACTGATACGATACTCGAGTGAGAGAGAACTTCATTGAGTGCATGATATACTGCATTTGACTAGTCATGAGGATTATTGAAATATTCAAATTTTTTTTTCAAAACTGTTATACAAAACCGAATGTGTACACACTGCAGGCACCTTCATCTGACGATTTGCTCTTTGCAGAAGAGCACTGTACCTTCTTATGCTGATGCCCGCAGTCAGAGGGACATTTTCTCGAGAGGACACAGGCACTGAAGATGGCAGCGAGCCTCTTTCGCAGGACTGAGAGGGAGTGAGAAATATACACGGTGACTGTCACATGACTGAAACCTTTGCAGTGGAAATTGACTACAAAACATTACTGTATGGTTGGGCATTCATTTGAATCTTAATTCCTGATTCCGGTTCCAAACGATTCTTGATTTTGATTCATTTAGGGTGCTGGGTCAAAAAAGTTTACATGATTTAAATACAGGCTGTCCAAATTATGAACATCCACGTTAGCATTGTTAAAATCGTTACTTGGGACTGTTTTATCACGTCAAATGGCATATATGGTTAAGAGTTAACTTGAGTTCCTGTTTTAAGCTTGTACACTTGTGTTTTGAAGGACACTCACTAGAACTCAGCATTTTGGCACAAAAAGTAGCTTCACAGTTTTTATTTTTAAGTGGATGGAACCAAATGCTATAAATGTCAATTCCTTTCCTTACTCACCGACACAAAATAAGTGTTTGTGATACTGCAAGATAACATTTACATAAATTTTGTCCCAATTCATTGTGATGTAAAGTTGCTACAGGGAAGCTTAAGATCAATGTTAAGCTTTTTTTTTTTTTTTTTTTTTTTTGGGGGAAAACCATGCAAAAGGGTGTTGGCCTCATACTTCTGAGGACAGGGGTTCAAATCCGGGCCCTGGCTGTGTGGACTTGCATGTTCTCTCGTGCCTGCGTGGGTTTTCTCCCACATCCCAAAAACATGCATTCATTGGAGACTCTAAACTGCCCCCACTTGTTGTCTGTCTCCATGTGCCCTGCTGTTGGCTGGCAACAAGTTCAGGGTGTAGCCCGGCTACTGCCCGATGACAGCTGGGATCGGCTCCAGCGCTCCCGCGACATTTGTGAAATAAGCGGCTCAGAAAATGGATGGATGGAGTAGTGCAAAAGTGCACCGTTTACCTCGTTTGATGTCTCCATGAGACGTATTTTGCTTCACTAACCCAAATGACAGAAAGTTGACTTCACTGGAGCTCTGCGTGGTTTAAGGTTAAACCCAGAGGGCGTCACACATCGTGAAAGCCTTCTTTGGACACTATTATATTCAATCACTCACAGTGGAGCACGAAAAATCACGCGCATAAAATTTGTTATGAGTAGAAAATATTAGATATTGAAAGACGTCGCTTATCTTGTGTAGTCTTGACATTAATTTGCGTGTTTATTTCATAAACGTTCACAAAACAAGCTTGCTCCTAAACAATCAGTATTCACCCGGAAACAGGAAATGCAAGTTAACCATACTGAGGATATTTGGAAGTGACGCCAAAAACGCATATTCAGAGCTGCTTCACGTACTACGAGCGCATTTACGTCGAAATTCATCAACATCATGAGCCATGTCAAAGGAAAGTGAGTTAAATTGAAAACATTTCTGGGACATAGCACAGGTAATGTTTCAGTATCTGACTATAATAAGTATGAGATTGTCATTTAGTTTGACTTGATCTAAATTCTAACGTTAGACTAGTTTGTCCATATATCTAAATGCGAGCGGTCATTTTCCCCGTGGTAAGTGTTAACTTGAAGTTGAAAACCTTTCCCCTCTACTTACTTTAGGAAGATATAGATCATCTAGTGCTAGCTTTTATCAATGGATTGACAAGAGATACCTCCGTAAATTACGATAGATTACAACAATACATCACGATTGCCGACAGGAATGTTTGTTACTATGTATCACTAGTTTGTTGCCATTAACGCTGGTTATGTTGAACTAAACTTTCAGCAATTTCAAAACATTGCGGGTAGTTATTCCTTGACAGGACGGTGCATTTAACTTTTCTTTAGATAAAGTTTGTCAGATCAAATAGTTTTATTGATGAAAAATTTTAAATACCGCTTTATATCATGTTCTACTAATATCAGTTGAAGTTGGAAATGATCATTTATGAGTTTGAAATTTTTTTCTATTTTGTTATGTATTTGTTTTGATTTTATTTCAAATTTACAGTTATATTAATCCAGTAAATTATTTTAAGGTCTCGAGATTCCAACTTTATCTGTGAGCATGACTGACCACACCCATACATTTTTCAAATGTGAGTGACTAACACATAATAGTGTTGCACTGAGGCGACTTGTCATTAGCAAAAGTTAAGACACTTGTTCGGTGTCACCGCACGTCTTCATGTGCATTCTTCTTCTTTGGTTTTTCCCATTTCTTCGGGCACAGCGGACTACCCATTGAAATTAGGAACCTAAATGTTGTAAAAATCGATGGATTACGGGAGAATCGTACAGTTAGTCCCAGTTTTAATCGGCTCTCACTTCTCAATGCCCAACCAGAACAGTACTGTATGTCACTTGTGTTATTAGAGATGAAAGTGTCTGTATGTGACAAGAAATGCAGCATAAAGGTAAAGACACAAACCACAAAATAAAAGTTAACATTATTTCAGCAAATAACTAAATCAACGTGTTTACTCTATTTAAAACTGTTTCCCTATAATGTACATCATACTATTCATACCATGTTCAACATATGTGATGAAGCCTAAAGAGAGCAGCACAGCTCCTAGATGGAAACTCAAACCCTGTGGACACACAAACCGCATGTTTAATTCAGATAATGAGGAAAGTTGCTTTTCACAAAGAGAACCAAAGAATTCCTGGAGAAAAGATACAGTCGTGCCTTGAGGATATGATCTTAATTTGTTCCGCGAAATTCCGTTTATCACTTTCACCCTACCAATAAAACGTAAGACGTTTTTAACAAGAAAAAAAAATTACTCCACAGTAGGGGAAAAAAAAAAGTGTTTAGTCAGCCACCAATTGTGCAAGTTCCCCAACTTAAAAGAGGAGAGAGGCCTGTAATTCTCATCATAGATTATGCCTCAACTGTGAGACAAAATATATATTTATAAAATTACATTCTGTTTTTTAAAGAACTTATTAGCAAATGATGCTGGAAAATAAGTGATCAGATCTCCTCAAGAGCGCTGATGTTTTGGAGCTGCCGCTGGAAAATACCGACTATCAACTCCGTCCATAGATTTTTGTATGGGCTCGAGTTTTCGGGGACTGGTAAGGCCACTCCAGGAGCCTGAAATTGATTAAGAAACCACTCCCCTTCATTGCCTGGGTGGTGTGTTTGGGATCATCGTCATGCTGAAAGACCCAGCCACGTTTCATCTTTGATGCCCTTGCTGATGAAAGGAGATTTTCACACAAATTCTCACAATACATGGCCCCATTCATTCTTTCCTTTTTACGAATTAGTGGTCCAGGTCCCTTTGCAGAAAAACTGCCCCAACGCATGGTATTTCCACCCCCGTGTTTCACAGTAGTTCTGATGTTCTTTGGATCCAAGTCAACATTCCTTCTCCTCCAAAAGCGACAAGTTGAGTTTTTATTGAATGGTTCTATTTTGGTTTCATCTGACCATATGACATCTCTCAATCCTCTTCTGGATGAACCAAATACACTCTAGCAAATTCATACAGACCTAGACATGTACAGGTTTAAGCAGGGGTAAACATCTGGCACTGCAGGATTTGAGTCCCCGGCGGCATAATGTGTTACTTATCGTAGTCTTTGTAACTTTGGTATCAGGTCTCTGCAGGTCTTTCACTAGGCCCCTCCCCTGTGGTTCTGGGATTTTTGGTCACTGTTCTAGTGATCATTTTGACCCCACAAGGTGAGATCTTGGGTGAAGCACCAGTTCGAGGAAGATTATCAGTTATCTTCTATGTCTGCCATTTTCTCATAATTGCTCCTGCACAGTTTTTTAAGCAGGTATGAGGTTGTTTTAAATAAATGTGCAATTTTGTCTTTTAGATTATGGAAACATGGATTTTTCAGAAATAATGTGAAGTACTTTGAACATGATTTCAAGTGTACTGTACCCACATGCAGTAAAGCGCTGGCTGTGTATGTAACCAGGATTGCGGGAAAAGTCCCAAGTTTCATGGCATTTTTGAAGACATCTGAAAACAAGCATAAAAAAGGGGACTGAACCAGCACATTTCAAATGACCTACAACGTACTGCATGTTTCTATTTCGTTTGAATATTGAATTGAAAATTATTTTGTGATGTTGGCTGTTGATGCTGCGTTGATATTGATACTAATTAAAATTGATAAGTAGAGGTGGGACCAAGTCGATGCTTTGTTAGTCACAAGTCTCGATTCTTTGCCCTCAAGTCCTGAGCCAAGTCCTTTGCTTGAGTTTTGAGTCCTTTCAAAACATTTTAAAATGCACACACACTATAAATATATATTTGTGTGTGTGAAAATGTGAAGAAATAAATATTTATAGCTAAAACGTAAGCTAGATCAACACACTGAATATATTCATTGGTAGTATATGTGCCAAAATTTTTGCAGAATATCATGGAATGGACCTTTTCAAAAAAAAAAAATATATATATATTATATATATATATATATATATATATATATAAATTCCAACCTACCTACCTACAAATTTTTTTCCCACTCTTGCTACTCGAAACCAAAATAATTTTATGGATGGCCTAGCTAGAGAACGAGAGTGCTAAAGCTAACTTGGTTTCTCAGTGATTTGGTCAAAGTAGCAATCTTTTTCAAGTAAATGGGTTCAAGTCCATGTGAAATCACAAGTCACTGGTCCCAGTCGATTTGCAAGTCTTGTAACATATTGTCAAGTCTAAAGTCATCAAATCAAGTCCACACCATTGCCAATAAGTATTTGTATTTGAGATTCCACATGTTAGTGTTAGAGTAGGACACTTACAAATTTTAAGCCACTGCGACATGGGAATATTCCACGATGTCACCACCATTACCATGGAGCGAGGCATTTCTACATTCAGAGGTTTGACCACTTCCATTTCCCTGAGTAAGGATCACACAATTATGAACAAAACAGAGATCATTTTGAGCCTCTTGAAGAAAGAATGTTGTTCCTTTTAAACCATGTAAGGACTGTAGTGTAATTTTTTTCTGCGTTAGGGTGAGTGAGTTTTCTCTGGGTACTCCGGTTTCCTCCCACATTCCCAAAAACATGCATGGTGGGTTAACTCAAAATCAATCAAAGGCGTGAATGTGAGTGTGAAAGGTTGGTTGTTTAGATGGGCTCTGCAATTGGCAGGTGACCAGTTCAAGGTGTACCCTCCTCTCATCCAGGCTCAGCTGGAATAAGCTCCAGCATGCCCAAGACACTATTTCGGACAAGTACTTAACACCGAGGGGACATATTTGCATGGTACAGTATCTCAGTAACTAACTCGCGTTGTATGTACTCAATTCTCAGTTGTGACATTAATTTACATAATAATTTCTGAGGGAATGTTATTGCAGCTTGTTATATTTGCCCCTAAAGTACAGTAATTGTTACATAGTTCAATTTGTAACATACATTATCTAAACTTAACTAGATCGTTAAATGACTAGAAATGTTAGTGTCTGAATAGCATCCGTAAATCTTTGCCTTGGCTCTACTCACCATCTGATGTTGTCTTTTTCCTGAATGTGGCCAGCTCCAGCCAGAATGCTGGTGCTTTCACTGAGATGGCCCACAAAGTAGTTACTGAAGTGGAATGACAATGCATTCTCATAGGCACGCAGCCACCTACACATCATCAGACAACGACAAGAAACCATGAATTTATTAACAAACTCAAAAGCTTTTTTGAAAGCTCCTGAAGACCTTGGAACACTTAAAATTATTATTTCTCCTTTTCTAAATCACAGAAATCATGCACGGTGTCCTTTTCCGTACCTACAGTGCTATTGATGGGGCGAGGACACAGTCAGTTTCCATACTTTTTAGACTGGTGTAATTTTTTAGCCCTCATATAATGCATACATAAAGAAAGACGAGGACAACTTATGAGTTGATACTTGGAAGAACATGAACTAACTAAAACTTACTTCATTGCCTAATGAACGTTAAAAAGACCATTCTGGTGTCTGAATGCTTTTTCGAACAAAACTTCTCTCTCATCCAAGAGTGCTAGGTTTTGTTGATTTCCGAGATAAACCCCAACTGAAGACGCTATGTACGAGTCTTCATATTTTATTCATACCTTGGGGGATAAACACCGTATTTTGGCAACCGCTTCACTGCTGCCCTCACTCATGTTTACATGCATGAGGTGCATTCGGGGACAATCCATAAATGGAAGGGAATGTGTTCTTTGTTAGGAAAATTATTAAATTGTATCAGAATGCTTTCATTATATCAGTAATTTCCAACCTTTATGGAGCCAAGGCAGATATTATACAGTTGGAAGATCTCACAGTGCACAAACAAAAATGTCAAAGTAAAATTTCACAGAGCATCGGTTAGGAATCACTCCATTAAATATCTGTATGATCACCCTGTCACAATATGGAATTTATTTTGTTTTGTAAGGCTTGCGACCAGTTCAGGGTGTACACTGCCTCTACCCCGAAGATACCTAGTTCTGAGCTCCATCATACCCACAACTCTAGTGAGGATAAGCGGTACAGAAAAATGTATGACTAGAATATAAGACTATTTGTCAATCCATACACCCCCTCCCCCAAAAAAGGTGATGGTTCCATTAATATTTTGCTGCACAACCTTTTGAGGCAATCACTGCAATCTGTTTTTTTTTTTTACTTTCAGTGAGACTTCTGCACCTTTAAGCAGCTATTTTGGCCCATTCCGCAGCAAACTAGAACAAAGTGCTCCAGTTTTCTCAGGTCTGAAGGGTGTTTTCTCTAGACACCATATTCCAACTCCCTTTACAGATATTCAATAGGATTTACACCAGGGGTCACATAGAAGTCAATTTCAGAATAGTCAAATGGTTGAGCTCTCGACCTTTTCTTTTTTTTAACTGTGTTTTTGGGTAAGGACCAGAACAGCACAGTGATTATTTGTCACAATTTAAAAAGGTCAACTGTTTGAAGGAACCTCCTATGCTAAATCGAGGACACACCTTGTTTGAACACGTCCCTTCTCTTTCTAGGGGTACCGTCAATTTTGGCGAAGCCTGTTGAATGTTTATTTTGTTCAACCACAATTCAAAAGCAATCTCTAATGTTCATGGAAGAGAGGGGTAGACAGGGAAGAGTGAGGCTACAGGGAGAAGAGATAGCGAGGGTGGACGACTTCAAATACTTGGGGGTAACAATCCAGAGCAATGCTGAGTGCAGTAAGGAAGTGAAGAAACAGGTACAAGCAGGTTAGAACAGCTGGCGGAAGGTGTCTGGTGTGTTATGTGACAGAAGAGTCTCTGCTAGAATGAAGGGAAAAGTTTATAAAACAGTGGTGAGGCGGGCCATGATGTACGGATGAGAGACGGTGGCACTGAAAAGACAACAGGAAGCAGGACTGGAAGTGGCAGAAATGAAGTTGTTGAGGTTCTCGCTCAGAGTGAGGAGGTTGGATAGGATTAGAAATGAGCTCGTGTGAGAGAGCAGACTTCGATGGAGATCGAGAGAGTGAGTATCCTGGTTGAAGGGCGCTGAGGATGGAGCTGCCAGGCAAAAGAGTGAGAGGAAGACCAAAGAAAAGGTTGATGGATGTTGTGAGGAAGGACATGAGGACATTGGGTGTTGGAGAGGAAGATGCATGAGATGGGCTTGGATAGAAAATTATGACACGCTGTGGCGACCCCTAATGGGACAACCCGAAAGGAAAAGATTTATTTAGTTGTCAGATTTAAGTATAGTACATGTGACCATTGTGGGTTTTTCTATCATTAAGAAAGTGTTGACAACAACTTTGTCCGTGAGTATATTAAAAAAAATAGGTACACTATATGGTGGGATTTTTTTTTCTTATTGGTTCTTTTTATTTAAAAAATTTGAGATGGTTTTTAAATGTTTCTTTAGTAAATGAGCTAAAATGAACTCGCATGTACACATGCCCAAAAAGCACATGAACAACTACATGATATCAATAATGAAACATTGAGCTCTGACACTGCAGTCACATTGGCAGATAATGGATTAGGATCTGAATGAGAATCTAAACAAATTGCAAAATTAGTGTAAAAATGAGAGTATAAAGAATCTATTTACAGTATCCGCATAACTCAAGGCATTTGAACAAACTAAAACATACCGTCTTGTGGATTTTTCCTTTTTTGTGTAAATATAGAAAATATACAAACAACAAATGCTCTCACTTGCGTGTGAAGGTATTTCCGTGGATGGGGATGAAAAAAAGGAACAGGTATGGCGCTACGCAAGAGGACACCAGCAGGCAAATCTGACTCTTAAAGAGGCTGACAGAGGAACGTCGCAGCCATAACCAGCTCTGGGGAAATGAAGGTTTTCACACCTTAAAAACATGTCAAAGAATAACAGGCATGCAAAAATGCCAAACAGATCTTACCAGTCGTCTGCCAACAATAGCAGCCTTATATGTTGAGAAACTGATCCAAGGCCCGAAGACTACGTTACCAACAAAAAGAACATACCCAAGGAACTCTGTTGGAGTGGGCAAAGCACTAACTGCTCCTCTGTCCAGGTCAAAGGCCAGCGAAATGGCTTTCATGGCCACCACCATCTGACTGCCTGTCAAATGTACACAAAGCCACGCTTTCAATTGGTTGGAAGACATTGAACATTTTGACAGGTTCAAGTCATTTATGTACAAAACAGAATTGAATCGAAAGACTTCTCCAGTCCTGTCCACCAATCCCCAATGAATCTTTCCTTGAAGATGAATTTAATACATTTTGGCTCTGCACCTTCTCCAGATCTATACCCAAATGTATTGGGTTCTCCCTTGATCAATGCCACAACCTCCACAGTTAGAAAATTCAACAGGTAGTTTTTTCAGAATTGAATCACAAATGCACGCAACCGAAAATATTTGTGGTGTCTAAATTTATAATTTAATAAATCTTTTCAATATAGAAAGTATTCAGCTATTCCTTCATTTTTCACTTTGTTATATTGCAGTCATTTGCTCCCCATTCAATGTACACCGAACACTCCATATTGACAGGGAAAAAAAAATTGTTGACATTTTTCCAGATTTATTAAAAACACATGATTCAGACCCTTTGCTGTCACACTCTTTTAACTCTGGTGTTCTCCAATTCTCCTGACCATTCTTGAGATGGTTCACCACCACCACTGAAGTCCAGCTATGTTGGATTATACTGCCCGAAGTTAGCTGGGGGAGGCTCCAGCACTTCCGCGACCCTTGTGAGGATAAGCAGCTTGGGAAATGGATGGATGATTGGCGTTAATTAGGAGGGCCACATACTCGTCTATATTAAGACTTGCAGCTCCCAGTGCATGTCAGAGCAAATGAGAATCAGGAGGTCCCAAAAAAATTCTCCTGCACTTAAGCTTCTATAGACTGATGTGTTGCTTTCCTGATCAAAACACAGCTGGACTCCAATGAAGGTGGAGAACCTTCTCAAGGATGATCAAGAGAAATGGACAGCGTCTAAGTTACGGTAAATATATGAGTGCGACAGCAAAGGGCCTGAATACCTACGGCTGTGTGATAATTCAGTATTGTATTTATTTTAGTTTTTTTTACTAAATCTTCAAAAATTTCAATTCAATTTTTTTATGTCAATATGGAATGCTGTGTGTTCATTAATAAAGTGAAAAATTATTTTAGCGAAGGGCGACAATATAACAAAGAGTAAGGGGCCTTAACAAGGATTTACAACATTCTTGATGCTAGGAAACTAAAGTCTGATACCCACACAAATACAATCGGCCTGTTTTTGTGCCAATTTTCCAACGCCAGACAAATCTTAAGACTTAGTCCTTAGAGCTAATGTGTTTTACGAGGGGATTCGTCTCGATTTTATGGGTCAAAACAGGTCGGGGCGGACAATCTTAAAAATATGAACATGTTCAATATTTACAACCAGAACTTCATGTGTGTGGGCAATCCCGTCTTCACCTGAGTCATGTCGATAATGGTGACGTGGAAAAAAAATGTACACAAACAAAGAACTACCCAAGACTGAAGTATTTTCCAAGGCAAGTAATTTTTGGAGAATATAGCCATTTTACAAGGCTCTCAGGGGCTCAAAACTATTTATGCATGAACCAGGCCTAACCAATTTTTCTTACATTCAAAAGTTTTTAATGGACTTCTATTATTTTTTCTGTTTGAAATTTAGAAGAATTTTCACCACCAGAAGAGTTACTACATGTTCTTCCTTTTAAACGTAGCCACAATTTGTCAACACACACAAAAAAAACTTTTGGAAACTTTCAGACAAAATGACTTAGTACATTTTTTTTTTTTTTACACTGAAAAATTAAGGTTGAACGTTTAGTCCAAAGATGATGCTAAATTTGGACGGAGCAATACTCAAGCTGGACCCTTCTTAGACTTCATGTGTTTGATTTTAATATACATCACATCACCAATTGCCATCAGTTATGGAGAATGTAAAACATTTACCTCTGATCTTATGCCAAGTCACTGTGTCAATTAAGTGTAATTCTCTGAAAAACAAAAGTTAAAAAAAACAATATGAATTCAAATCCATACCATAACAACGGCAAACAAATTTTCAAAACCAAGCAACACAAAAAAACAGTAAAGCCTCGGTTTTCGAAAGTCGCCGTTTTCGAACGAAAAATTTTGAACATTTTTTTGCTTCTGCTTTCGAACGAAACTCTGTACTCAAACCCCCCCACAAAACCCAGAAATAACATATTGTCCACAGCCAGACCAGCTGACCCACGACGCACTTTGTTGTGAATTTCCATCCCGCCGAAAAAACACAGAAATATAATGTGCGAGGTGCAAGCAGCTGACCCACCCACGATGTGTTTTGTTATTGTCATTTCGAACGCCCCCCTGAAGAAAACCCGTAAATGACATAACGTGCGTGGTGCAACCAGCGCACTTTTGTTATTCTGTATAACGCAGCCTCTATACACAGACGTGTCCCCGTAGAGACTGTTGTTTTTCTTCTTATCGAGGACTACCGTATTAACCTCGAATCATGGCTCCAAAGAAGGCAAGTTGCTTGTTTAAAGTTATTCTGGACTTCGGGGGCCGAGTTGCTATGGCAATGCACTCCCAGCCTAGCTTACTATGCTATTAAGCATACATTTTAAGCAAAAAATAAATGCATTTCTTAAATTATTTTATTATATAAAGTATTTAAACTATACATGTATTTCTACTATGCAGTTTATGATCAGGAAAAGCGAAAAAAAAAATTAAAAAGCCTAATTTTTAGGCTTGGAACGCATTATTTCTTTTTCCATTCATTGCAATTGGAAACGTCGATTGGGTTTTCAAACAAATCACTTCTGGAACCTTTTTCTGGAACAGATTGTGGTCGAGAAATCAGTCATCATTGTACTCATTTTTCAAACAGCTATGACTAGGTTCTTTACATAAGGTAGGCTATGTCACAGTGTCTGTTATTGTGATTTCGGAGTCATTCATTGGTGTAACTAAACAAAGTCGTTAGCATAGTGAAGAGCACTCCCATGTGGAACTATAAATACTATTTGTGTCTTGTGTTTTCTTACCCAATGAGGAGGTAAACTAGAATAGCAGTGGAAAGGAAGATGCCTTTGATACTGGAGTGTCGGCCAAGAAGAAGAACGAGGTAGCAAAGTAGACTGAGCAACATCACCCACAGCATGTGGAGGTTAAAGAAGAGGAAAAGGCTGTACATCCCCGCCAACAGTGACACAACATGATTCAAAGAGGACGCACCTCCTGGGAAACACACAAGAGAAAAGATTTGGGATTACAATTTGTGTGGACGTTGGTGATGAGGCCAATGTACAAATGCAAACACAACGATTGTAAAAGTTGGGACGGAAAAGGGGTTTATGTGTAATCTTTTGTTCGAAGTCTGTGATACTCACCTGTCCTGAACAGCACTCTGCAGATAAGACAAACAAGCAGAAGCCTCCACACCTGCTCAAAACCCTGCAGGAGTGTGCTGACCCCACAGCTCTCGGCCAGCTCCATCAACACCAAGAGCCTCCTGGACAGGTCCATGTTGCTACGTACTTGAGAAAAACACACCAATGAAATGCCTCAGGTGTTATGACTTGCTTAATTTATGACTTGACAGTGTGTCCCCCCCCCCAAAAAAAAATGCAATAGTGACATACTGCACAAAATGCATTGAAAGAAGCAAGACAATAAAAGACATATGGGATACAGGAATTATTATTAATAAAAACTGCTCATGCATCAACTTGCACCTAACAAATGACTTTCTATTTATATAAGTAGAACGTCTTCTCATACTTCACAAAAAAAACTACATTTCCAAACCCACCCTTTTCACATAAAAACTTCAAATAACTTTGCTGAGATTTTAAATTCTGAATTTTCATTATCTGGGTCTCTAATGTATCATTCAGTCATCTCTCCTAGTAAGTTAATATTAGGATCTTTGTTACTTTCTTGGTGAGGGGGGTTATATATTGTCATTACGACACTTATTACGCCCTCGTATAACTTTTCATTAGCACTTAGCGCGCAAAAGCGGAACAAATCAAACAGTCGGCACCATGAACTTGTTAGCAGATGTACGGTTTACCTTTCGTCTACTTTATTCGCGAGGAAGACTCAAGTTAAGCACACCAAAGACGAAGATCTTGAACCCTGCGACATATGGATCACACGTTCGCTCGTTGATGAAAAGGACCAAAACCAACGCTAGCACCATTTGGAGCTAGCGCCAAGACGCTTGATGACGATTCGTACGTCGTTTCCAGGCAGGACGCCCCCCAAAGCAACATGATTGGCTCCTGGGAAGGGAAGGTCACGCAACGAGATGACCCTCCCTAAAGTGTATTACTCTTGTGCGAAATAAAAAAATATATATATATATTTGTTAAGGTTTGGTTTACGGCTAGGTTTGGGTCTTCGGGTGGGTTTAGGTTTGGAAAAAGGAACGTTACGGTTAGTTGGAAACACATTAACGCCAACACACTTAAAACTTATTTGATCGTCTGGAAGCTGTCAGGTCGGATTCAGGGTTACAGCAGCCAATCGTAATGCGGGAATGTTGGACGACATGTTATGCCTGGAAACTGCGTGGGAATCCTAATAACGCCGCCAAGATGCATTTTATCAGAGAGGAGGATATGCACAACGCCCACTACTGGAGTGGCGCTGTTACTACACTGTCCTTCCTAAACCCTCATTTGTACAGCTATTTAATAAAGTTACCGCTGTGGCTGCCAATGCTAGTTTGCTCTCTCTATTACTGATTTGGATGGTAAGTTGGTGACAATGAATCGATATTTTACTGAAGTTAAATGAAATGACGTGACATGCGCCCCAAGACACACGACAAAAGAAACTAACGAAGAACAACTAGAAGAAGAAGAAAAGTGGGCGGAGGCGAGAAAGAGAAGGCAATACGTAAACCAATGACAATACTCGTAGAAGACGGTCAACCAATTAGCTGTCGAGATAGTGGTCTCGTTCTCGGGTTTACCCAAACGATGTATTTTGGCGGCTGGGTGGAAAACATGGCGGAAATTTCGAAAGGTAAATCGGGAGAACGAGCATTTTAATTTCGGTCGATCGCACTTCGTAACCTTGGCATTACGAATGTTGTTTCGTTTCCTCCTTGATCATATGGGCACCAAACGGAGTTTCCATTACGCTTCCGTGCGACACGTTTTAAACCACGATGACCCCCCCCCAGAAGCAAATATAGCCGCGTAAGATAACTGCATTTTGGCGCACTCCTCCCCTTGGGACCAACTTTTTATAAAAATGTTTAATGTGATTTCAATTTTACGCTAGTTGATTTTGACGGATGTCACACTCTTGGTTTATGTCGAGTATTTAAGTTGCCAATGTTGTGCAGGCAAACGCGCCACGCCATGTTTCCTTAAGTGTCGTACAAGTTACAAAAAGCGAATGTTTTGTTTTTTGGGGGTCCACAGAAAATGTCAGAGTTCATTGCGTTCACCAGATAATACACCGATACTCATTTAACTGTGATTTCGAGCGATAAAATGGTTATGCATTTGAACTGTTATACTTTGGTAGTTTACAACAGATGCCTGGAATCGTCATTTATGTTGAAACCGAGCCCAAACGAATACGCTTTAAATTGCTCATATTAGTTTAAGTGTAGGAGTATCATTACAACACACTTTACTTTAACTTTAAAAGCTTTTAAAAACGTTATGCGTAATAGCTTTTATAATACTGCATTATTTGTGTATGTTGTGATTTTTTTTAATTATGTTTACTTCATTAATTCATTTCAGTGTGATATATTTGTTTAAGGTAAAGCTGTTGCTCAGTGTCCTAAACATTTTTTCTACAGTGTCTTCCAAATTATTTTCCTCCCTAAATGTAATATGTACGTATAAATTTAGATATGATGGTTCAATAAACATCCCCTATTAACATAGGTGTTACTCGGCTTACATGACAGTTGAAAAAATGGGTGGAAGGTATTTGTCTCTAAATTAATTCCTTAAGGCAGCAGCAGTAGTAGTAGAGTGTGTTTTCACCCCCACTGAACCCTTGAGATTTAGTCTCGGAACCTTCAGGGTTCGATCGAACGCAGCCCAAGAGGAACTTAACTTTGCCTTAAGGGCAAAGTTTTTTTCTGTTTACTGTCTAACCTTAATTAGATGGCCATATTGCACAATACCCACGTCTACATTGTTGACCGCCATTGCATTAGTATATGTTCCTCACCTTCAAAACCAAAACAACAAAAGGGGATTTAAGGTACGGGAATCAAAGTTGTTAAAATGTATCTATTCTATTTAATTATTGTTGCAAGTAGGCAAAATTCCCTTATCCTTCTCCCAAAATGCAGTAAAGCAAATTGGTGGTTTTTGATGAGACTTTTTTGGGGTAACAGATTTTAATTTCCTATATGTAGCTGTTTAATATCAACCCATACAAGGTCCACCACTGTACACAATTTCCCATTTTATTACTGTAATAGAGCAACAGAAAATATATTAGCTGTAGCCCAAGAGTACCAATTGGTGTGCTTTGTCAGATTGCAGCGTCCCAAGCAAGCTGTCATGGGATGGGCTTGAAGCTTGTGTCGCACAGAGGGGCTTCACTGTCAAGAGTTGGGGATAACCAAAGCCAACATCAATGAGTATGAGGTGGAGTTCCTCTGTGACTACAAAAAGACGAAGGTAAAGTACCTTTTTAATCTTCACTTCCCCCCCCCCCACTAAACCGTTATGAATGCTTCCATTCGATTTCAATTTAATTAACTTTTGAAGGAGAGCCCTCTGTTGTCAAACTCTTTGTAAATACGGTATATTTGTATTAATAAAAGTGAAAACTCAGCAGTTTTGTAAATTTTTTATCAATTAGTTGGCGTCAAAACATATTTCTCCCATCTTAAGTGGCAGTAATGAGCTACACAAATTGATAGACAACTGCCTAACAACAGAAAGGGAAGTACCAGGAAGTTTGTCTGTTACCATTGCATGCTGTAGAAGTGCAGACATGAAAAAAAAAAAGCTACTTTATTTTTCTCTAAGTGGAGGTAACAAGTGCAAAGATTGCACTGTTGTACGCAGAGATGCCCTTAAAGTTTAGGGCTTTGAATTTTTAAATGATTTTGGATGTGTGTTCTAGGAAGAAGAATTTTACCTGGTGAAATGGAGGGGTTTTCCAGAGTCAGTCAACAGCTGGGAGCCCAAGAGGCACCTCAAATGCCCCAAACTGATGAAGCAGTTCCATCTGGACCTGGATCAGGAGCTGAGGCGCCAGAACAGACGTTGCATCCCGAAAAAGCTGGATAAGGAAACCTCAACTTTCATAGTTCAGAAAGCTAAACTCCGTCAGAGACTGAAGAGCTGGGAGGCCCAGTTGAATCTGACTTGCAACCACCCTGGTCGCATCTATGTCATCAATGATGTCGACCTTGAGGGTCCGCCAAAGAACTTCACATACATCAACAACTACAAAGCTGGCCCTGGCATCGTTTTTGATGAAATGGCTGTGGGCTGTGAGTGCAAAAACTGTTTAGAGGAGCCGGTAAACGGTTGCTGTCCTGGCGCATCCTTGCATCGAATAGCTTACAATGAAGATGGCCACGTCCGCATCAGGCCAGGACAGCCCATATACGAGTGTAACTCCCAGTGTCTCTGTAGCCTGGACTGCCCCAATAGAGTGGTGCAAAAAGGCATTCAGTTTGACCTGGGCATCTTCAAGACGGACAATGGTCGAGGATGGGGAGTCCGCACGTTGCAGCATATAAGGAAGAATACATTTGTCATGGAGTATGTGGGAGAGGTATGAACAAGTCTGGCTGTTTTTAATTGCCATTCAAAGGATCCTTTTACATGACAAGGAGACATTTATTTTCATAATTTCATAAAGTATGTAGGTAGGTATCTCAATAGGATGGCTCTGATAACATGATAATAAAATTAGCTTGTATTGAGAAAACAGTTTTGTAAAGCAAGCAAGTATTGCAGTACCTGGACTACGGATGTAGCAGCATAGAGGCAGCTCTATGTTGAGCCATGCATCCAAAGAAGTTTGGACTGTGAACCCTGAGCCAACCTTCACATAGATTATATGGATTGTTTTTTCCCTAATGTAGTTAGCACTACATTGCCAAACCACTCAATCAGACGTTTCTTCAAATGTGAAGTCGTTTATTTGACGCATGCACCAGGTATACCACCCTCATCAGATTCACGTCCCATCCTCACCCTGTCGACGACTACACTTATCTATCTATTCCAGTATGTCCCGCATATCAGATGCTAATACTGTTAGCTGAGGCTAATCTGTCCATCCAGCAAAACTAAATGCATCTCCACTTACTTTTTGACTTTGACGTAATATTTCAGTGTCGTCTGGCCCTGGCTGGAAAGTAGTGGATCCTTGCCAGGCCTAGATACCACGTTGTGGAAGCTCGCTGGAGCAGTACAGTGAAAGCAATTTAGAGTCTTCAATTAACCGACCGTGCAGGTTTTGGGGGATGTGGGAGGAAAACAGAGTACCCCAAAAAAACTCATGCAGGAATGGGGAGAACATGCAAATCCACGCAAACAGGCCCAGGATTTGAACCTGTGAATCTGATGTGACAGAAGAGTCTTCGCGAGGATGAAGGGCAAAGTTTATTTAAAAAAAAAAAAAAATGGTGAGGCCCGGCCATGATGTACGGATTAGAGACGGTGGCACTGAAGAAACAACTGGAAGCCGAACTGTAGGTATCAGAAATGAAGATGCTGAGGTTTTCGCTTGGAGTGAGCAGGTTGGATAGGATTAGAAATGAGCTCATTAGAGGGACAGCCAAAGTTGGATGTTTTGGAGACAAGGTTAGAGAGAGCAGACTTCGATGGTTTGGACATGTTCAGAGACGTGAGAGTGAGTATATTGGTAGAAGGGTGCTCAGGATGGAGCTGCCGGGCAAAAGAGCGAGAGGAAAACCAAAAAAAAAGGTTGATGGATGTTGTGAGGGAGTAGTGTTAGGCCCTATTAGGGCAGTTCGTGTTAGAGAGGAAGATGCACGAGATAGGCTTAGATGGAAAAAGATGACACGCTGTGGCGACCACTAACGGGACAAGCCGAAAGGAAAAGACTTAGAACTGTGAGGCAGATGTCCTAACCAATCCCCACCATGATGCCACTCGCTAATCCAGATTAAAAAATCAAGTAACATTTCTTCTGCATTTGTTGTTCTTGTCAGATCATCACAACAGATGAAGCAGAGAAACGGGGTCATATATACGACCGCGAAGGCTCGACATACCTGTTTGACCTGGACTATGTTGAGGATGTATACACAGTGGATGCTGCTCACCAAGGCAACATTTCTCACTTTGTCAACCACAGTGTGGGTATACACTGTCGAATTAACTTTCTCCGATTACTGTTGACTTTGAACGATGCACAGTATTTTTTTTTGGGGGGGGGGGGCAGTGTGCTAGATATAATTCATTGCATACACATTTATCTTTTGTTCTTGTAGTGTAACCCGAATCTGCAAGTATATAATGTTTTTATCGACAACATTGATGAGAGGCTCCCAAGAATTGCTTTATTTTCAACACGTGCCATTCGGGCAGGAGAGGAGCTCACCTTTGACTACAAAATGCAAAGTAGGTGCTATTTACCCGGCATTCAACCTGCAGGCAGCATTATAATTAAATGTGAATGGCTGGACATACTCAACTATCATCGAGTAGAGCACAGTTTCCACCGTTATTGCAGGTTTTTGCTTTTCTCAAAGTATTGTGAAATTAAATGTATGTGAAGTACAAAATGAGGTCAGTTTCTGTCATTGACCTGACCTGTAAGCTTTACAGAGCTATTAAATTGTAAATATTCAAAACTGCTGGCATTTTGGGTATTTTACATGCAACTGTAGTTTTAAGAGTTTGGATAATGACAAAATGAAAAAAAATATATCTGGGATTTGCTTAGCAACCTATTCTGTTTGCTTCCAGTTGATCCAGTTGACACAGAAAGCTCCAAGATGGACTCCAGTTTTACCTTAGCAGGCGTCTCCAGTTCTCCAAAGAAGAGGATTCGTGTGGAGTGCCGGTGTGGATCAGACTCGTGCCGAAAATACCTGTTCTAGTAAAGGACTGGTGCTGCTTAAAAAAAACAATATACAACAGTCTGAAATTTTTTTTGGGGACTATTGTACATATTTTTGTTTTTCCTGAAAGTTCTTTTAAACATTCAGCTGACCTTCAAACACAACTGGGGCATAAGCTCTTTGGTTTGCAACTCAGTAGAAATGGTGGTCAAACATTATGGCAAAATTACTTTGATCCAAAGTTCAGTGTTCACATGTTAGCGTTGCTGCACTTGCTACAAGTCATCCCTCCGTCAGATTTGATCCAATGGTTTTCTTGATTGTTGAATGCTTTTTAAACCAGATGTGTCCACTCCGCTTTCCTCTTACTTTCTGGCATAGCCAGATTTGGTGTTCATTCAATATTCTGTCAGACCCCTGTGAAAACTACTTGAGCCGACTTCATCTGTCAGTACACGATGGAGTCATACTGTGACTATGGTTCAGTGAAATTCCCTTACATACATATATTTTTTTCTCTGGGGTTAAATGCTTGCATTCATTACATTGTATATTTAAGCATTTGTGTAGTGATGTGTAAATAAATGACCTTTTTACGTTATAAAAGTGCATTCGCGCAGTAAAAGTGACTTAAAGCAGCTTTAGGGTACCTTGTTCAATAGCGATTGTTTAGGATAAAATAAAGGAAGTCTTGGCGTTTTTAAAAAAATGAGGACAATATCTCAAAGTGGTTGTGAGCATTTACATCAGTCGTTTGCTCTGATCATTTCAAGATGTAGTAGGTCTAAAGTTTAAAGTAGTTTGGCAGCAGGAGGCTCAAAGCAGATTTTTGTCTTGTCATCAGCAGCGTTTCCATGTGAAAACTACATTATGACTGTGCCAAGGCCGAATTAGAACACAATCAAATTTGTTTCTAACACCTCATCCATGCATCCGTATTCTGTACCGCTTATCCTCACTGGAACCTATCCCAGGTATTTTCAGGTGAGAGGTGGAATACAGACTGAACTGGTCACCGGGCAATCGCAGTGCACATACGGTCTCGGCAAACAACCATTCATACACCTACAGGCAATTTAGAGTTGCCAATTAACCTACAATGCATGTTTTTGGAATGTGGGAGGAAACCAAAGTACTCTGAGAAAACCTACACAGGCATGGGAAGAGCATGCAAACTCCACACAGGCAAGGCCAGATTTGAACCCGGGTCCTAAGAACTGTGAGGAAGATGTGTCAAGCAGTTATGAGGGATGGTGTTCACCCCTCATCTTAAATTTTTCCATTGCTGGCAAGTTTCAGTCACTCATGTCAAGTTTTCTGACCTCATTAAATTTATGTTTTATGTCTATGTTTAACTATATGCTATCACACTTAGCTTCATGTGCTTCAGCTGATTATGGATATCAGTATATGTATTTATATAGGTGTAAAATTATGATTTTCTTTGAAATGGTTTTTCCAGGTGGCACGGTGGATCAGCTGGTAAAGTGTTGGCCTCACAGTTCTGAGGTCCAGGGTTCAATCCAAGCCCTGCTTGTGTGGAGTTTGCATGTTCTCTCCGTCCCTGCGTGGGTATTCTTCGGACACTCCGGTTTCCTCCCACATCCCTAAAACATTAATTGGACACTCTTAATTGCCCCTAGGTGTGATTGTGAGTGCGACTGTTTGTCTCTATGTGCCCTGTGATTGGCTGGCAACCAGTTCAGGGTGGACCCCGCCTCCTGCCCGTTGACAGCTGGGAGAGGGTCCACCACTCCCTGTGACCCTTGTGAGGATAAGCAGCTAAGAAAATGGATGGTTTATCCACTGAATCAGACTCAAGGTAATCAGCAGCTTCCATTAGGATGGTGGTGGAGCAATCCCCAGTCAGTGCGTTCTTTAGAATTGCACTTAGACTGACCAGTTGTACGTTTAGAGTGTACTCTGCCTTTCACCCTACCTCAGAAGGACTGTGACCCAGAAAAAAGATGAATGATATAGAAAAGGGATGGATGGGTGGGATGCTTTGCTTTGAGAGCTGAGACGACTTCAGCTTGTAATGACATTGAAGTGTGAAAGCCGTGTGTTTGCATATTTCTTTTCCAGCATTTTTTCCCAACAATAATCCAATACCCATGGTGACGACATTCGGTTTTCATGTACTAAAGTATGGTCTGTTGGCTATTCTCATGACTTTGTAAGTGTTGAGACCTGGGGAATCAAAACCTGGTGAGACACCTTTTTTGTTGAAGAAGTAAAAGTTAAAGAACTGTCTGTCTTGAGTCTCCAAAGAAACAGAGGCACTGCTCATTTTTAACTTACAAGGGTATGGGCCCTTGAGCACAACTCTGAACACCCTCTCCTGAAGGTACTGAAGGTGAATGGTTTGATAGATGCCTGGGACATTATTATCCACCTGTGGTCCAAGTTGTTGCATAACCAAGGCCCCATCTGACCCTGCTTTAATCTCATAGAAAGTCATATTCCTATAAGTAAAAAAGCCTATATATGGCGCTGGGTCAGGCGGTGGTCTGGGGGTCAGTTCAGCATCCCTGAAAGCACCTTCTACTGCAGGGATGAGGTAGCTGTAAATCTGCCTCACTAAATCCTGCTCTGAGGGTCGTACTCCAGCCATCAGGACCACCAGTCCTAATTTGAGACGAGGCACCAGGGAAAGAGATGCCGCAAAGCCATCCAAGTCGCCATCCTTTCTTACCACATCATAGCCCAGTTGCTGGTTGATCTCCCATGGTGTTCCAGTGTAGTTAGCAAAGTAGCCACTCTGGCATTGGAAAAGTGGAGTCAGCATAATGTTAAGGGTGTCTTTTTGGAGGAGATTCCTGCTGTATGATCCCAGGAGAAGCATTATAAGCTTTGCCATGTCAGCTGTTGTCGAGTACATCTGACCTGCCGGTCGATACCAGCCCAAGTTGTACAGGGGAGCTGGCTGACCATTGCTGTAGACTCCCACTGCCATCTGTCTCTGAATAATGGGAGTCATGTCGAAACCAGTGTTCTTCATGTTGAACCTTTGCAAAATGTTGCGATGCACCCACTTTTCAAAGTCCATTCCAGTCACCTTGGCCAGAGCATTGGCCATTAAAGCAAAGGCAATGTTGCTATAGTGGCATCTGTAAGTAATCATAAAACATTAATACATACATTTAGTTGGAGTTTTAGTGATTTACCGACATTCTATTAAAGGGAACGACCCGGGGGGGGGGGGGGGGTACTCGTACTTTGTTCCAGGATCAGCAACAAGGACATCATCCTGTAACAAATGAAGGGCGGCATGTGTGTCTCCATTCCAAAGGAGATTAGTTGACCTTAATCTTCGAGGTAATCCTGTAAAACATTAAATTACATTACTTAAAGAACTAAATCAGCATCACAACTTACACTAAATACCATTCCAACAATGTGACATTTTTCATTCATGTATTCAGCCTCCGATCATTTTCCCAGATTCTGTGCTCCGTATTTATTTCAGCACCACCGGAAATTCATCTTGGTGGTGATGATTGGTTTTGTTATCTATTTTCATATAGTTAATGATATATGAACTATATAATACATGTGTGTTGAAAATTGCAAAATGGTGGTCCCCCCCCCCCTTTCCTTAAAAAGCATGCCATTATTTTAGTATTTACCCGCTTATTTAGAAAAAGGTCATTTACTCTTACCAGAGAGGTGGCTAGCCATTCTTCGTAAGGTAATGTCAGCTCTGTTGAATGTCCTAACTGAAGCGGATACTGACTCCTTGCCTCTTCCGAGTGGATTCTTGATAGTGAAGTTGTCTGTGTACTTCTCCACTGAATCATCAAGTGAATCCACGAGGCCATCTTCCCACAGCTTGTACAACATCAGAGTGGGAAATATTTTGGAAAGGCTTGCAATTCTGCAGATCCAATGATTCAAAGTCACGTGTTTCATTAAAAATATTATTTAGTCTGCTTCTGCAAAGACAATATTTTCCTCAAGACCAGAATGCCATTAACCCATACAAACACATCTACAGTGAATGAAATAAGTATTTGAACACCCAGCTATATTGCAAGTTGTCCCAATGGGCAATGGGGTCTGAAATTTTTATCGTAGGTGCATGTCCACTGTGAGAGAGCTAATTTAAAAAGAAAAATCCAGAAATCACAATGTATGATTTTTTTAAACGATTTATTTGTTTGATACAGCTGCAAATAAGTATTTGAACACCTGAGAAAACCACTGTTAATATTTGGTACAGTAGCCTTTGTTTGCAATTACAGAGGTCAAACGTTTCCTGTAGTTGTTCACCAGGTTTCCACACACTGCAGGAGGGATTTTGGCCCACTCCTCCACACAGATCTTCTCTAGATCAGACAGGTTTCCGGGCTGTCGCTGAGAAACGCAGAGTTTCAGCTCCGTCCAAACATTTTCTATTGAGTTTAGGTCTGGAGACTGGCTAGGCCACGCCAGAACCCTGATATGCTTCTTACAGAGCCACTCCTTGGTTTTCCTGGCTGTGTGCTTCGGGTCATTGTCATGTTCAAAGACCCAGCCACAACCCATCTTCAATGCTCTGACTGAGGGAAAGAGTTTGTTCCCCAAAATCTCACAATACAGTGCAGTCGTCCTGTCCCATGTGCAGAAAAACACCCCAACATCATGATACTACCACCCCCATGCTTCGCAGTAGGGATGATGTTCTTGGGATGGAAGAACTCATCATTAGTCTTCCAACAAACACGGTTAGTGAAATTATGACCAAAAGGTTCCATTTTGGTCTTATCTGACCACAACATTTTCTCCCATGACTCCTCTGCATCATCCAAATGGTCATTGGCAAACGTAAGACAGGCCTTGACGTGCTGGTTTAAGCAGGGAAACCTGCATGCCATGCATGATTTCAAACCGTGACGTCACCTTGGAAACGGTGGTCCCAGCTCTTTTCAGGTAGTTGACCAAGTCCTGTCATGTTGTCCTGGGCTGATTTCTCGCCTTTCTAAGGATCATTGACACCCTACGAGGTGATAACTTGCACTCTGATTGAGATTGACTGTCATGTTTTGCTTCTTCCATTTTCTACTGATTGCTCCAACAGTGGAGCTTTTTTCACCAAGCTGCTTGGCAATTTCTCCGTAGCCCTTCCAGCCGTGTGGAGTTGTACAATTTTTTCTCTGGTGTCTTTGGACAGCTCTTTGGTCTTGGCCATGTTACAAGTTTGAGTCTTGCTGATTGTATGGGGTGGATAGGTGTCTTTATGCACCTAACGACCTCACACAGGTGCATCTGAATCAGGATAATATATGGAGTGGAGGTGGACTTTTAAAGGCGGACTAACAGGTCTTTGAGGGTCAGAATTCTAGCTGACGACAGGTGTTCAAAAAAATCATACATTGTGATTTCTGGATTTTTCTTTTAGATTATCTCTCTCACAGTGGATATGCACCTACGATGAAAATATCAGACTTGTCCATTATTTCTAAGTGGGAGAACTTGCAATAAAGCAGGTTGCTGAAATACTTATTTTCTTCACTGTAACAATGAGTTGTGCAGCCATTGTACAAGTTCAGTAAGTTTTTATGACCCTTTTTGCACTTTTCACAGTAAAAACTAGGACAAACAATGATTGCAGGATTTTTCAAAAGAACACAAACACGTTGCAGAGGAGTTGGAAATTGGGTGCGGATGAGCTCATTACATTTTAGTGAGGGTTTGGAGAGGGACTTTTTTTGTCAAAGTTTGTCACTGTGGCATCAACAGACCCAGCGCAATGGAACAATCTATTCCCCAGAATATGGTTTTCATCCTTCATGAACAGGGAAACATTCTGCTCATAAACAAATGTCACTTTGATCTTTATATATGTCTGACTACATTGATAGAATAATTGTTTGTTAGAGATGGGCAGATGAGGGAAGATAGATAGATAGATAGATAGATAGATAGAGAGAGAGAGAGAGAGAGAGAGAGAGAGAGAGAGGAGAGAGAGAGAGAGAGAGAGAGAGAGAGAGAGAGAGAGAGAGAGATAGATAGATAGATAGATAGATAGATAGATAGATAGATAGATAGATAGATAGATAGATAGATAGATAGATAGATAGATAGATAGATAGATAGATATAGATAGATAGATAGATAGATAGATAGATAGATAGATACTCACTCACTCTTCAAATTTGAACTCACCGGTATACAGTGTACTCATTGGGTGCCGTTGATGTCGGGTCACTGACGTTCTTTTTGCCAAAATTGCCAATCCACAGGATTGAGTCATTTAAAACTAAAATGGCAGATATTGCTGGAAGCTTGGTCCTATCAACACTGGTCCTCAGAAGTATATCGACCTGGTGGGAAAAGGTATAAAAGAACAAATAAAAATTACATAATTATTAATATCTTGACTTATTATATCCTGAATAAGTGAAAAAGGAAGTGATCTTACCTTCTCTAAAGCCACTCTTAAAGATATGATGGGATGTTTGAGGGGCACAGGCTCAGGATAACGTGGGCACATTTCTTCTGATGCTGATTCTTTTATAACCATTTCTATATAAACAAGAAAAAGTATACTTTTAGTGTGTCATTTCCCGCACATACTGTACACCAGGGGACTCGAACTGGCAGGCCACAAATGTCAAATTGCTGAAGAGCGCCCCTGCTGGGGACTCCCTCATTCTGCATAGGGATTTCAACAGGGAGGAGCTTGATTGGGTGGAACGGCACCCTCGATCAGAACCAGCACGGTGCTTTGTTATTGGACGTTGGTGCTCATCATTGATCGTCTCAAACGAACACCATATTTAGCCATAATGTGTCCACATGTACACTTGGCACCAGGACAACCTAGGCCACAGTTCGATGATCGACTTTGTGGTCGCGACTCCATGTCATGGATGCTCCAGTGAAATTAGCTCCAATGGTGGGGAAAATGGTGGTCCAACATGGCTAAACCAAGAGTATTGTGAGGGTTTTGTGGGAATGTCTGGCAGAGTCTCTTGTCACAAAAGAGTTGCAACTCCCACCTTCAACAAAACTTTGAGCATGTTCCTGTGGAGATAGGGGCCATTTAGTTTGAGGGAACCATGTTCCGCGCCTCCATTGCTGAGGCCCCCGACCAGAGCTGTGGTCTTAAGGGGGTCATGCTTGTCGTGGCAGATATTCCCAAACGGGGGTGGAGACCATTGGCTGGTCATGCTGAAGCCTGGTCACTGTGGCAAAATCTCAGGTGTGGGAGGATTTCAGTGAGGCCTCGGAGAACGAATTTCTGATATCACCATCACCAGTGTGTGTAATGGAAATAGAGAGCTGCTGACCACAACTTGGGATGGTGTGAATTGGTGGGTTTGATATGAAGACCACTTCACTTCTACCAACACACCTTCCTATGAAGATGCAGAGTCTGGAGACTCTTTGGTAGGGGTCTCCTATCTCCGAGGTTAAGGTCACCAACGTGGTGAAAAAACAAAACTCCTCACGAGGCACATCCCACTAAGAGGAGGCCAAAGGGACAACCCAGGACACATTCCAGGGTCTCTCCTGGCTCTTGCTCTTGGGATAAATTGGGATAAGATCTAACTCCCCCGTATCCCCAAGCACGACAAGCAGTAGAACATTTATGGGTCGGCAGATGTTTTAAAAAATCTACTGCAGTAGGGTATAAAACCATATCAACTCTAGTTGTCTAAAATTTTGGACCTAACTGTATGTCCCGTATTCAAAGTTGGTCTTTAAGGCTAATTCATCACCATCAATATAGCGTCCCTCTTCATTTTTTTTACAGAGGTTTGTAATCCTGTACGATCTGTTTGGAATCCTACCACAGGTCTTAAAATTAAGAATTATACCAAAGAAACCGGAGGCCATACTCAACCGTACACTTTACCTGTTTTCAATTTTGGTATCCTGTATTGCCAAATGAAACAGGCGGTCATAACCACAGAAAGCAGGAAGAAGACAACGATGCCCAACGTGGTCCATTTTACCTTCATCTTGCTCATTCAAGCTTCATGTGGGAAATTATGGGAAAATCTGCGGGTAAGGTTAAATTGTGTTAAAAAATGGGAAGATATTTCACTTGTGTAGTTCAAAAAGATGCATCTTACCAAATAGGTCTTGGTCTTTTTTTGCTTGATATTTTTCAGTGTAAAAAAAAGATCATAGTTCCTCTCAGGTCCATGAGCTTGAGTCGTGCAGGAAATCAATGCTTCCACTGTTCCTTCAGTGTGCCCTTTTGAAACAACCTCTATCTCTATGGACTTAATCTTGGCTGTGATCCCTTAATGGTCATTGTAACAGTGACATCATAATCTGCAAGGAGGCCACTACACAGCCAAATCTGCTGCTGTCTCTGAGGTATACTTACAGGTTATGTCGACAATATATATTGTCTGGTATAATGCTGTCGCGGAAGGGGGATTTTTATTTAGGGTGGTAGGGTGGGGTTCTGTTAATGAAAGAAAATTCACAGTGATCACAGAAATAACTTCAATCGGACAAAAGTAAAAATAAATAAAAAATGTAATAAACTGAGCGGCACAGTGAATCAGATGAAAAGCGTTGGCGTCACAGTTCTCAGGTACCGGGTTCAATCCCAGACCCGCTTGTGTGGAGTTTTCATGTTCTCTCCATGCCGGCTTGGGTTTTCTCCAGGCACTCCCACACATCCTCCCACATCCCAAAAACATGCAACATCAATTGGACACTAAATTGCCCCAAGTTGTGATTGTGAGTGTGGCTGTTTGTCTCGAGGTGCCCTTCGATTGGCTGGCAACCACTTCAGGGTGTACCCCGCATCCTGCCTGTTGACAGCTGGGATAGGCTCCAACATTCCTGCGACCCTCGTGAGGAGAAGCAGCTAAGAAAATGGATGAATGGTAATGAACTGTGGCTCAACAGATAAAAAAAAACAAGCAGAAAAATACAGGAAAGAGGCATCAACAAAGATGATTGTACTCTGACGTTAATATTTTGCTGCAGAACATTTTGAGGCAATCAGTGCAATAAAACAATTTTTGTAACTTTCAGTGAGACTTCTCCCATAGGTTCCAGCTCGCCCGCAAACCTAGTGAGGATAAACAGTACAGAAAATGAATGAATTTGTCAATAATATCATATAGTTATTTACTAATTGGACTTAAAATTAGGTACAAAAAAATTGGAATGATTTCTGTTGCCTTAGAAAACTCTTTTATGTTTTAAATTTTCTTTCAAAACTGTGAGACAACTTCGGACACGCTTGAAGCTACGATTTTCAATTGAAATAAAAGCCACTTATAAAAACAGTACAGATGCGTCCTCAATAGGCATAGTTTTGTGAACAGTAGTAGAACAGTATAATGTACAAACAATCTTCTTCTTTTCCTTTCGGCTTTTCCTGTTAGGCAGGAGGTAGGGTACACCCTGAACTGGTCGCTTGCCAATCGCAGGCCACATGGAGACATACAACAGTCCCACTCACAATCATACCTAAGGGCAATTTAGAGTGTCCAATTAATGCATGTTTTTGGGATGTGGGAGGAAACCGGAAGGCCCGGAGAAAACCCACACAGGCATGGGGAGAAAATGAAAACTCCACACAGGCGGGGCTGGGATTCAACCCGGGTCCTCAGAACTGTGACGCTTTACTGCTGCTCCGCCGTACCGCCCAAATATAAATACAATTAAGGAAAATAAATATACATCTAATTAAAACAAATAAAAACTGTAAAGACAAAAGTTCTTGTTGCTCAATTTCAGTTAGTTTTGAATGTATATCACTAATTAATTTACCTTTCTGATTATTGATTAGTTTAAGAGACTTTAAATATTCATTGACTTAAATTGAGAATAATTTGAATGCTGCAATTGATTATAGAAATTTTGATTTGTGAATGTGACACCCAACAAATCATATAAGTTACTAATTTTACTCATTTTTTTACCTTTTGACTCATAAAATGTAAGGATATTTTTCTTCCCAATTGTGATTGTAAATTTTGTTTGACAAAAAAATGTATCAATTTCTTTCCAGAATGTAGTACTGAAGCGACACTCATAAAATATGCGAGAAACAACTACAGAATCAGTTTTACAAAAAGCACATTTGTCATCAATATCAAGAAAACATCAAATGTAGGAAGAAGATATGACGACGGTTTGTTTTGGTCACGTGACAGGAAGTACAAGTTTGAAGTCCAATCGTTTATGATCGTGCGACACAAATCTCGAATGGGCTGAACCGTTTTGTTTCGGTTTAGAATATCCTTGTTTTCCATGAAAACGTGAAAGTTTGCAGAATTTTGTGTTATACTTTGTTTCCGTGACGTTAAGTTGATTTGAGAGCGGGCACAGCATTTTGTAAGGTTAGTTTTAGCTCCCTGGTTAGCGTAGGAGTGTGGAATCCAACTTTGCCCTTTCCACAGCCACCTTGGCTTTGGAGTTGCCTGCTATCGCTGTACGTTTGGTTTGTCTAGTTTTGTTTTGAACTATATTGCTATAATTCTTGTTCGTGTTGATGGCGTGTTATTTTTGTAACGCTTTATGTCACTGTAGTTCTGCCTTGTGTGGCTGCGACGAGACGGTGTCACCTCCTGACAGTGGGATTCCGCATGCATCATGGACCCAGCGAAGGACTGATCGATGAAAAGCAACAAATGTTCTTGGCGGTGGGTTAGCAACACGCTTTTGAGTAACTAAGTGCTTTTAACGATGCAAGCGGTAAGCAGAACAAGTTCTTCAGCGGCTTAACAGGCACTAATTTCAGCAAGTTGGAGACCATAAGAACTTTAATCAATTTTTTTTAGGCGTCATCCAAAGTGTTTCTTATGGCTTGTTGTGTTCCACATGCCAGACAGCGTGATAGTTACAATTTAAGGTTCTCCCCCTGTGCTTCATTTGGTTCCAATATATCAAATGTACAAAACGTGCGTTTGTAACCAATATAACGATCCCAACCGTAGAAATAATAAATAAATCTGTAGCTCCATGTTGGTTCAATTATCTGTCTGGAGGCACAGTGGCCAACTTGTTTGCACATCGACCTCACAGTTCTGGAGTGTCTGTGGATTTGTAACGTTTTCTCAAAACACTCCAGGTTTCCTCCCACATCCCAAAAATATCTGGAGTAGGATGATTGAAAACTCTAAATTGCTCTTAGGTGTAAATGTGAGTCTGAATGGTTGTTTATTTGTGTCCTTCAATTGGCTAGTGACCACTGTGTACCCCGACTCTGCCCAGAGTCAGCTGGGATAGGCTTCAGCACACCCGTGATCCTCGTGAGGATAAGCGGTGGATTAGATGAATTAGCTGTCTGTCTGTTAGAGCATTGGTTTGGTAAACCAGAGTTCGTGAGTTCGTATCCCACTGGGGCCTCCACTCCCCGAGAGGGTTTGCGTCAGGAAGGGCATCCGCCGTAAAAACTGTGACAAACAAATACGCGCGTTCATCTGAGATGACACGCTGTGCCGACTCCTTACGGGACAAGCCGAAAGAAACTACTACTCTGTCCATCCACCCCTCCATAAATCTGTGGTTCTGAAATATGAATTTGAATTGCTGTTTTCATGTCCTCTGCAATTAACTGATGACCGGTTCATTGTGTAATGAGGACACATGGTATTGAAAATGGACAGATAAGGATGAGGTTGTGGTGGTAGAAATGTAATTTGAATGTACATATATGAATCAGCAGAAAACATGTTCACATTAGCAATGTGACAAGATTGCCCCAAAATGACAAAACGCAAAGTCTGGTTTGAATGGCCACTTCGACTGGAGTATAGTGCTCCAAGAATTTTGAAAAACCTATTGTGGGTTCCGGAGGAGTTTAGTTTTTTTACATTGAATTGGCATTTTGGGGAACTTTGGGGCAGCATGATGGATCAGCTGGTAAAGCGTTGGCCTCACAGTTCTGAGGACCCGGGTTCGATCCCGGCCCCGCCTGTGTGGAGTTTGCATGTTCTCCCTCGTGCCTGCATGGGTTTCCTCCGGGCACTCCGGTTTCCTCCCACATCCCAAAAACATGCAACATTAATTGGACACTCTAAATTGCCCCTAAGTGTGATTGTGAGTGCGGTTGTTTGTCTTCATGTACCCTATGATTGACTGGCAACCAGTTCAGGGTGTATCCTGCCTCCCCTGCCCGTTGACAGCTGAGATGGGCTTCAGCGCTCCCCGTGACCCTGATGAGGATAAGCGGTAGAAAAAATGGATGGACGGAGGTAACTTTGTGTGATTTCGCCGATAGAATATATGGTCCAAATTTGTCTTAAAAATATCTGCCAGTAAAGTCATGCAGGTTTAAGGTTAGGAGGGGTTAACCAAGTTGCTGCATCAAAATTACCATCCTTTTACTCTCAATAAAACAATAAACCACTCCACAAATGCACTGATCTGTCGTTTCCGTTGCTGGGTAAACAAGAACACCACATACTGGAGTGTAATACTGCTACAGTGGTTTTCAAAACAATATTGGTAGTCAAATCAACCTTTATCATCATCCTCGACAGTGGTGTCATATGCATTCTTCTTTCTGTTTGTCAGACATCTTGCGCCTTCCCTCTGAGAGCTGTTTTTGTTTGCATCCACATTTTGGAGAGGAGCAACTTCACTGAACCAACACGATGTTGGAAGGTCTTGTTGCCTGGGTGCTAAACACATACTTGGGAAAATATGTCAGTAACTTGAACACAGATCAGCTCTCCATAGCTCTACTCAAAGGTAATGCTGTACTTATTTAGCCGATGAATGAAGATTTATTGTATACTGTGATTTTTAAAAAAAAAAAAAAAAAAAATTTGCAGTGTTTGCACACATGGTTTACATTTAAAAAAAAAAAATAAATGTCAGGGTAATACAATTTGGTTTAATGTAACTTACTTTGACAGTCTTATGTCTGTGTAAATGTAAGCATTTTTTCTTTGCTGATTTAGCATGATAATGTTGAGCTTTTGACACTCAGGTGCTTTAATTTAACAAATTCATTATTGGGTCTTTTATTATCATTCTTCTTTGACAGAGTCAATTGAAACTGAGCATTATTGTCTTTTTAAAGACTGAATATTTCCCATATCTTATTTATTGGATCTCAGTAGATTGTGCAAGTGGTCGTAATGTTGTGGCGAGCCTGTGTGTTTAAAAAATCTTCAAGGACTAAAACGGTTCATTCAGTCCATTAAGAGTGCACAGAAGCAATCTGAATATATATATATATATATATCTGTGTGCTTATGTTGTATGTTCACATTCAACCTGAATGTTGGGCCCACATATGTTACATGACCGGTTCAACATGTTTTATTCACATTTTTGTTAGGCGACGTCAACACCAATGCCTACAAGCTTTACTCCTGATTTTCAGGTGCAGTTGAATTGGAGAACCTACCTCTGAGGAAAGATGCCCTCAAAGAGTTTGACCTGCCCTTTGAGGTCAAAACAGGTGAGATTATGGCTTCAACTTTTGGTTACTTATTTAGCCTCCACAAGCTAATTGTGTAATAGTTCTTTACAGTAAATATTTGTTTATTTAAGCACACTCCAAATTGGAGCTCTGCGCCAACAGTGAACTGTTGATTCCATTCGCCGTACCGCATATGCTCAATAGTGTCACGGGCGTGCTGGCACCGAGTTCAGCTAATTCTGGGCGAGAGCCGGGATACTCCAGGAAACTGGTCTCTTAATTTTTCCATGATCCTTCTTCTCTTTAGGCTTCATTGGAAAGATTACGCTCCAGATTCCGTTCTACCGTCCTCACAGTGACCCCTGGGTCATCTCAATGTCCCAGCTCAACCTCATTATTGGTCCTTCCCATTTGCGGGAGTATGATGATGAGAAGGAGAAAGAGGAGCAGAGGGAGCGTAAGAAATATCTCCTCAAGACTCTTGAAGAAAAATTCAAAGTAGGTTGATGGTTTCACTTTTGTTACCAGCAAGTGTTCATTCATAGGAGTGAAGGAGGGATTGTAGTTAAAAAGACTTTTTAAACACTGTTTAGGAGATTTGCTTTCCACTATTTAATGTGATGTATCACTCCTTTAACTCAGGCTGAACGTGTGATTTGTAATGATTGTAGTTTTGTTAATTCACCGTCAAGGTAAATTTTTATTCCCCCAGTCGCGAGGCCAACAATGCCCGCATTGCATCACATGACCGATGCATTGCCCCCCACAGCACCTCTGCCTAGTTTAAGCGTAGCCTTCCACGCAGGGGTCTAAAGAGGTTGCTGCGGGTGGAAGTCGCAAAGCTCATCTCTCATGGTTGGCCCATTAGTCACATGGTGTGATGACGTACTCACTTTTCCTTTTGGCTCCGCATACCACTTGCGTCGCCCCCTTTTCAATCGGTTTTGCAGCATAGTTAAACATATCATCTGGTCATTTTTGGAAGCAGACACACTTCCACAGTCGCCATTATTGTTACTTTCTTCCTTGTAACAAAGGAAAGTAAAAATGGCTAGTGGAAATGACCAAAATGTGCTAAGGAAACTCACGCTGTGTCTTCCTAGCCAATACCAGCTCTAGCGACACCTCTGACTTGGAGAAGTACTGCAGTACTTTTTCAAAACTGAGTGCATGGGTTGTTCTCAGTTTACCAACCAGAACTTAACAGAATTCTTAAAATATACAAATAAGTCCTAAAATATTCACAAGAAAACCTTTAAATTAAAATTAGGCCTGTTAACGTAAGGCCATTTCGCACCTCACTTGACAATGCACAGGCCATTTTCAACTTTCCCATTCATTGTGTATATTCTAGTTGAGAGTGCGATCACAGTCACGTCAAAAAGCTCTTCCAATAGGAGAGGTGTTGAGTTGTACTCAGAAAATGGAGTATGCGGTGATAAATGTAGTGTTTTTGTGTCACACACTTTGGGATGTAAGAGAATATGTATATTGTGGCATCCACAAAAAGGGATAAAGCTTTCTTGTGCAAAACAGAAAGATATATGTCACTGATGTTGTTAATCTGCGGTCTACTTCTCCAGCGGGAAAACGTTTTTGTTTACTTCCTGGTAGGCTTGTCAGGACATTCAAATTGGGGCACCCTGGTCCCGGGCACCTTTCGTGATGAGCAAGTGCAGTGGGAAAAGGACTTTAGATGTCCAAAGGTTTTAGTTTAGATTTGGGTTTTTTTTCTCAAAATTTGTGGTGTTGATAATTATGTGAGAAATGTTCTGAAATGATCTTTCTACTGTATGAACAATATATTTTTTCTGTTCCTTACTCCAGAGTGAGTGTGAACAAAAAGGAGAGTCTTACTGGTACTCTGTCACTGCATCGGTGGTTACAAGGATTGTGGAAAACATTGAGGTAAACCACTACAATATTAAACTCAACTAGGAGCTTTTAAAACATATTTGTCAACATTTAATACTAAATTTAGTATATTTTTTTGGCCGGCATGACGGACGGCTGCTTACCACATGCCTCACAGTTCTGAGGACCTGGGTTCAAATCCGGCCTCGCCTTTGTGGACATGCTAATAAGATTAGCACGTTGCATGTTACGGTAAATTATAATGTTTCAAACAACATATGGAGCAGCCTAGAATGCTATAAACTTGTCTACTTGTACTATAACTGTGAATGAGGACACCGGAAATAATGTACACTAGTTGCGTTTCCAAACTACTGTAGGTGGCATGAAATGAGTACGCGAGGTGTGTTCATGGACATTGAATTGGAGTAAAAAGTTATTATTTGAATGCTTTAGTCAGTCCCACTGTGATAATGTAGAATTTATTTTGTTTTGTAATACAAGAATGGCTTGTTTTATTAATAGCCAGATTTGTGAGGAATGGAAAGTATGAACTATGAACTTGTTTGTTTTTGGACCAATGAATTTAGTTGAAAATTTCAAATTATTAACTGTGGTTCAGTTTTGGAGCGATGAACTGAATGAACTTTGAGCTAGTTTCCATAGAAGATGAACTTTATCAAAATGATTGTGCTTTATTTTACATTGGAATATACATTGCAGTTTAAAAAAATGGAAATGTAATTTTTTTCCCAATATCATTGAGCCCTAGCCTGAACTGGGCCTTGCAATATAATCTTTGGACAGCCATAACAGTCTCCTTTTTTTCACCATGTTTGAGAAAAGTTTGTTTTTTTTTCCACCTGATGGTCAGTTTGAAGACTTAGCGATTTGCTGTTTAGACCTTGCAAAGTTGTGTTGTCTACTACCTAAGCAATCTGAGATTCGAGTGTAGTCACTCATGAGTCATGTGTGTAAAAAAAAAAAAAAGAAAAAAAAAGCACGTGATGGACCATGCATCCCTGAGGTGTGCCCGCATTCAGTGCAATTGTGTCCTGCAGCCAAATTTTCCAGGTTCTAAATTAACTATTGAGATGATAATTTTACATGCTGAATTAAAGACTGTGAACACTATTTCAATGTAGAGAAGCACCCTGATTTTCTGGTTAATTTCTTTAGCTGAACATCCAAGATGTGCACCTGAGATTTGAAGATGACACCTGCAATCCAGAGAAGCCCTTCTCCTTTGGAGTATGCGTCAATAATATTTCTGCTCAGAATCCCTCCAAAGATACGGCAAGTAGTGTCTGATTTTAAAGCAGTGGTTCTCAAATATCACCCTGCGACCCATATTTTTCTATTTTTGCAAAGTCACATTCCACTTTCATAGAGTTTAAGAACATTACAGGTTTTAACTTAAAAATAGCCTCTGAAAATATGTTCGGTATATTGTGTTTTTAAATGAGGTAATAAGGCATATTGTGTGTCACAATGTCGGGAGCCAAAGGCTGAGCTGGACTGTATTTAGAGCGTAAACCTGTGGGTTATAGAACAAGGAAGTAATATTTCTTAATAAGACAGACCCCAATACAATCAGTATCTGAGTTACGACTACCTGCACTTACGACCACCTATAGCAGATGCCTATTAGGTATGATTCAGGACCTGAGTTAAATACAAATGTCTGGGTCTGCAGGAATCTGACTTGGACTCTAATTTCTCAAACAAATAAAAAAGATATATAGTGTATTGATACATCAATTTGGATACAGCAGGATTAAAATAATCAATATTCTTCTTGATGGAAATTATGGAAATTACTAAAATACTGAACTTCATGAAGGGTTAGGTTCTACAGTTTATCTACCGAGCTCACTGGTTTACTTTACAAGTCTGTGTGTCCACATCTTGAAAAGAGCATTTAGAAAAGAATATTTTCTGTTTTTGTAGGCTTTAAATCCATTTCGACAGAAGCAGCTGGAGATTGAAGATTTTAGAGTCTACTGGGATACAGAATGTGAAATGCTGGCAAAACTCCCCGTTAATCAGATCCAGGTGAGACTTTATAATCAGTTAAAACATATTTTGTCTATCCTGTACTGATTTCGCATGAATCCTTCAGCCTGTCAATCAGAGATGTTGGTATGACATTACTTGAAAAGTGCTTAGTTGATGGGTTTGGCTGGAACCATGATTGAATCCTTACTTTCGTACATTTTTGTTTCCTATAACAAGGATATTGTTTTAATAGTGATTTGGAATGTCCCTACTATTAGAAGACACTTTATTTTTTTCTGTTTTGGCAATGTGCAGGAAGCGATGACCCAATGTATGAAGACGTGGGAACACCACTATATCTTTGAGCCTGTGTGTGCCTCCGTACTGCTCAGACGAAATGCCTCCAAAGAGCCTCTGAGGTTCCGACACACCCCACGGATTCAAGGCCACGTTCAGCTAGAGACCATGTCCTTACGCTTATCTCAGGTCTGTATCCTCATACTACCTACAGTGCCATGAAAGAGTATGTTTCCCCTTACTGATTTCAGTTTTGGTTTTTTTTTTTGCTTATTTGTCACACACAAAGGTTTCAGTTCAGCAGTTTCTAAATTCATATTTTATTTACTGTAAGGGGCAAAATTACAAACCTATCTGGCGCTATGTGGAAAAAGCAAATGCCCTCCCTTGTTAAATCACAAAATCCCTGTGACTAACCAAAAATTTGGGAAAGGTGTATTCAATTTCACACCCAAACCTGATTACCACCTTACCTGTTGAATCAAGAAATCACTTAATTAAAATATGTCAGAGAACGTAAAGTCGGCTGCAAGATCGCAGGAATCGATGCATTATGTCACAATTTGAAGAAATGAGAAAAACGTAATTGAAATCCATCAGTGTGGAAAAGGTTACAAAGCCCTTTCCAAGCCTTTGGGGCTCCTGTGCACCACAGTCAGAGCCATTATCCACAAATGGAGAAAACTGGGAACATTGGCAAACCTTCCCAGGAATAGACAACCAACTAAAATTGCACCCAAGAATACGACGACGACTCATCCAGGAGGTCACAAAAGAACCCCAAACATCTATAGACATGCAGGCCTCGCTGGCCTCAGTTAAGGTAAGTGTTTATGACACTGGTCAAAATTGACATCCATAGGAGAGTTCTCAGGTGAAAAAAAAAAAAAAAAAAAAAAAACTGCTGTCAGCAAATAATACAAAGACTTGTCTCACATTTGCCAAAACAACACCATGATGTTCCTCAGGACTTTTGGAGAAACATTCTCTGGACTGACAAGTCAAAAATTTAACTTTTTGGAAGGTGTGCAGCCCATTACATCTGCTGTAAAAATGGCACAGCATTCGATAAAAAGAACATTACGCCAACAGTGAAGCATAGTGGTGGCAGTGTGATGGTCTGGGTCTGCTTTGCTGCTTCAGGACCAGGACCACTTGCTATGATTGATGGAAAAATGAATTGTGCTGTGTACCAGAAAAATCCTGAAGGAGAACATCCGGCCGTCATTTCGTGCCCTCAAACTAAAAGGGCTCATGAAGCAGGACAACAATCCGAAACATACTAGCAAGTACACCTCTGAATGGCTCAAAAAGAAAGAAAAATAAGGTTTTGGAGTGGCCAAGTCAAAGTCCGGATTTAAATCCAATTGAGATGCTGTGGCATGACTTTAAACAGGCAGTTCATATAGAAAACCTTCCAATATGGCACAGTTCATACAATTTTCCCAAGAAAAGTGGGACAAAATTCCTCCGTAGCAATTTGAAAGATACATTGCCAAATATTACAAATGCTTGATTTCAGTTATTGCTGCCAACTTTTTCACAGAGGGTCAGAAAGGTTTGGATTTCTTTTGTGCCTTCATATATTGTATTGTCTTTGGAAAACTGCATTTTGTATTTCTTTGGGTTGTCTATTTGTGATGCTAAAATTGGTTTGATAATTCGAAACCAATGTATGTGATAGATGTGCAAAAAAATCCAGAAAGCTGGATTTTTCCCAGCAATGCCCGAATATTTTCCACACGATTTATTTCAACATCTAAAAAAATCTCAATGTGAAACACACAAAACCTGTCACTTTTCACAATTTTCCAAGGTTTAGTGCTGTAGCAATAGTAATATTTGAATGATTAAACTGATGAATGATTAAAAATGCACATAATAGTAGGATGCTAGGAGATCAAATATTTTATCTGAATGCCTTGTGACTGTTTATAGCAGACAGTTACCTTACAATAAGTTTCTTAAGGTGTCTTTTTTTTTAAACTTTTTTTTCTTGTTACATAGATTTTAAACAACTGTTATGCGTTTACTTGCTTGATTGACTGTGGCGTTCAATGTGTGTTCTCTTAGATCCAATACCAACAGATCATGGCCTTCCTTAAAGAGCTATATCGCCGCGAAAGGGAAATGCTTTACCGAAAATGGAGACCTAACTGCCCCATCTCTGGAAAGTAAGATAGAGCTGAGCCTCTGTGTGGGGAAGTCACGAAATCAACTATGCAAATATATAGTCCTTTCTAAAATGTATTTAAACGTTCAACATTTTTCCCAGCTGCAGACAATGGTGGTTGTTTGCCATGGAGGCAAACCTAAGTGAAATAAGGGAGCAGCGGCGTAGGGGAAGCTGGACCTTTGCCCTCCAGCGGGCACGGGATCTCCAGATTTACACCAGTCTCTACTTCCAAAAACTCAAAGGAGTACCACTAAGTCCCCAAGAAGAGGTACTATTCTATCGCCAACGGTGGTCTACAATGTCAGATTAGCTAATTAATTCTAATACAAGCAAACAGATCACAGGAGACAATAAAAGTAAATTACATTACATTTGATGTATTTGTAGTGGTGCTTAAAAAAAGCCTTGTGTGACACAGTCGTTGTCCAATTGTATTTTGTTTATGTACTTGACCTCATCAATTAGAGTGAGATTGAGCGAGTAGAGGAAGTGCAGACCTTGGAAGAGCTACAGGGTCTCAGAGAAATCGTCCATGACTGGTTTCGAAAACAGGAAGAGATTGTTGAGGTGAGATAGGACGTCTCACGCATGAATTCACAGATTTGACAAAATAATTTGTTTTTCTTAAAAGAAATCCACTTTTTGAAAAAATAGAAACAAACTTTTCTTCTTAAGAATTTAATTTACGGCTTGTTCTTCTTCTCATGCAGAATCTCCGAGAGACCAGCAGTGAACACCAGTCTTCTTTACCCACACCATCAATCCCCAAGAGTGGAAGCTCTGGTATGATCCAGTACCTGCAGTCTTGGTTTCCAGGTTGGGGTGGCTGGTATGGAGAGTCTCTGGACTCAGACAGAGGTCCCGAGGTCCTTCTGCCAAGCCCTTCTTCTTGGGATATTCTGGGTGAGATACAGAGATTGACAGGTGTTTGGGCTTACCAATGATGGAACTGACTCATCTATTGAGAAAAAGGATGACTAATATGAATCCAATGAAGTGCCGAGACTTTGTACCATTATTTGTTCAAATTACTTCTAGTAATGATGTTGTTGTTATTCTCCAGCCGAAACAGATCCTTTGTTTGACCCCATGGAAGACTCCCACACTCTGAACACATTTACAAGGCGAGATTACCTGTTTGCTCGGCTGGAGTTCTTACTAGAGAAAGGTGTTGTTACTCTCTTTCATCAAGACTCTAAAGACAAGATGCCACACAAGAGTGGAGTCATCCAGCTAGAGGTTTCTGGTAAGTGGAAAAACTGAATTTGAAGAGACAGTGCCACTTACTCTGTTGAGGGGTTTATGCTGCCAAAGTGTTTGGGAATTGGGGCGGAGTGGGATGTCGTCTCTATGGACGACAACAATATGAAATACCACTATACCAATCTTACGCAAACTCAACTTAATGATCCTACTCAGCTACTGTTCTGATTAAAGGTAGCACGTTGGCCTCACAGTTTTGAGGAATGTGGTTCAAATCCGCCCCTGCTTGTGTGGAGTTTGCATGTTCTCACCATGCCTGTGTAGGTTTTCTCTGGGCACTCTGGTTTCCTCCCACATCCCAAACACATGCATTAATCGGAGACTCTAAATTGCCCCTCGGTGTGATTGTGAGTGCGGCTGTTGTCTCTCTTCATGTGCCTTGCGATTGGCTGGCAACCAGTTCAGGGTGTACCCTGCCTCCTGCCCAATGACAGCTGAGATTGCAGCCAAGGACAGAGATATCTTAGATGAAAAATTTCACTCCTCTTGAATAGCCCAGACAGATCTCTGATTTAAACCCAATTGAACATCTCTGGAGAGAGATAAAAATGGCTGCCCACCAATGTTCACCATCCAACCTATTAGAATTGGATAGAATCTGCAATGGAAGGAATAGCATAGGATTCCCAAATCCGAGTGTGAAAAATGTTTTGGATTATTCCCAAAAGATTCATGATTGTGTTACTTCCAAAGGATCCTTCTGCTAAATACTGACCAAAGAGTCTGAATACTTGTCCTTGTGATATTTGTTTTCTTTTTTAATCTGCAAAACTTTCAATAATTCCGTTTTTTCTGTCAATATGGGATTCTGTGTGTACGTTATTGAGGGGAAAAAATGAACAAATGGATTTTGCAAATGGGTGCAATATAACTGAAAATGTTAATGTGTTCTGAATACTTTCTGTGCCCACTGTACTATATGTGCCAAAAAAACCTTCAAAATCTACCTATAAGTGGAAGGGCTGCATAGGATTTTTCTATTGTATTTAATGTTTTAACCAACAAAAGAATGCTGATGATGGTCTGCTTTTGTGGTCCTTCAAATAAAAGCTTTTTTATGCACACCCACACACACAAGTGAATACATTCTTGTACTTGTACTTCTGTGTGTGCTTGTGTCCACAGAAGTGAAAGTGGTTGTGGAGTCTTTGCCTCGCTCAGAGTCTTCTCTACTGTCTGTAAAGTTGGATGGTTTGTTTCTCAGAGACTTGACCACCCATGACACTATCTTCCCTGTACTGGTGTCTCCAAAAACGGTAACCAATAGTTCAAGTAGGAACCTGGGTGTATACAATTTGTCAAATTGTACTGTATAGGTTTTGTGGATTACATGTTTTGTGTCTTGCAGGACAAGGTTGTCATTGCTGTTAATCATACATCCGGGCAGACTAGCAGCATGCCCGGTAAAACTTCATTTTGAAAAATCCAATGCTAGCCTTTCCTTCTTTGAATAACACATTGAAGTAAAGGGACTGCTAAGTACCAGTGTTTGTATTTGTATTTTGACACATTTTGTTTCCTAAGCAATTTTTGGTCACGTTTATAATTTTCTTCTCATTCTATGGAAAAAAGATACAGTTTCAGGTTTTGTTTACTGTTTTGGGCTTTTTTTTCTCATCAGGAAGTTCAAATGCAGAGACCTTTTCATCACCAGTGTTTGAAATGCTTTATGAGCGTAACCCTGTAAGGTCTAAATTTGAAAGAAGACTTGAAGTGAAAACTAGCCCACTGAACATTATCTACAACCCGCAAGCAATCAAGAAAGTGACAGAATTCTTCTACAAAGGACGGGTCCATTCTTCTGGTAAGTCACAACTACATAGTCTGTTCAACATTTTTACTTATACCTTGTGTAAAGGATTTGAGTCTGTATTTCTCCCAGTCTTCCATGTGTATTTTTTTATACTTGCATCACAGGAGATGTTAGTCACTTGGTCATTGAAGGTGATGGGGTTCTCCATAGCTTAAACCATTCTAAAAATGAAAGTGTTATAAAACACAGCATGACTCCATTTTAATCATGATGAGGAATGTGACACATCTTGCTTTATAGGTTTTGGCTATCAGTCCGAGCTAGAGCTGAAAGTGGCAGAGGCTGCTAGGAGAAAGTATGACAAGTTAAAAAGGCAGACAAAAGCAGAAATCCGACAAACTATTGATCAGCTGCTTGTTGGGGAATTTATTGTAAGTCAGTTTCACTGCCAAGTGTTGTGCCTCAAGACAAATCCTATGCATTATTTTAAAGTGTTGTTGTCTTCGTATACAGGAAAACAGTAAGCGTTGGACTATGAAACTGGACATCTGTGCCCCACAGATCATTTTCCCTGATGATTTCCAGTCAGCGGATCCAATGTTAGTTATTGTGGATTTAGGCAGGGTGTTGCTCACTAACTCTCAAGGTAAATTAACCAAATATTCTATGTCACTATTAAATGATTATTACATTTGTCTTATTGTTGTTTTGGTTTACATTTTCTCATAACTTCACATTTGTATATTGTTATTTGAAGATGACTCAAAAGACTGCAAAAGTACACAACCTGAAAGGGAAGACCTAAGTGATGAGGAGTATCAGACACCCTTGGCAACTCCACCAGAGGAGTCGCCACCTGAGCTTGACATGCCCCTGAAAGACTGGTCAAGATGTCCTGAGCTTCCCAGCCTCAGAACACCTGAAAATACAAAGGCCTACAGTAGAAAGCTTTATGAAAGATACTCCTTGTCCTTTAAGGATTTGCAGATAATGGTCGGTCGCTACAAGGACAATTGGAAAAACCTTCAAGAGAGTGAAGTAGGACCGACTCATGTGGTCGAGAAATTTAATGTGTTGCTGCAGCTGGAACAGAGATTGCGCTATACGTCAGATCCCCAGCTCCCAGGGGCTGTGCTGTCAGGAACCCTTCCTGATCTAAAAGTCCATATTAACCTAGAGAAAATGACAGCTTTAAGGAGCTGTCTGGCTAGGCTCAGCAGTCCAGCTGGGAATGGAGACAAAGGCCAGGATAAAGGGTCAAAATCTCCTGACCCTCTTACTCTCCGCCATGAAAAAATCTTTCAAAGAGAGGACAGCTCATGGAAGATCCAAGGTTCAGCTAAGAACTTAACACAAAGTGTCACAACTTTAGAGCAGCACACAAGGGAAGTCTTGGTGGAATCCCGTCTACTGTTGGCTGAATTCAAAATAAACTATATGCAGCTTGGTGTAGAGAGTGATGGCCGGTACATATCTGTTCTCAAGGTATTTGGCACAAATGCCCATTTTGTCAAGCGACCATATGATGCAGAAGTCTCTCTTACTGTTCACGGTCTTCTTCTCGTTGACACCCTCCAAACCTTTGGTTCAGACTTTGACCTTTTAGTGTCATCTCACAAAAATCTCAGTTTTGACATCCCCACTGGCAGTCTTCAAGAGAGCCAGCCATCTTCCCCAATGTCATATGAGAGCAGATCTTCAGAGCAACAAAGTCATCACACTGAGTCATCTTCAGGTTTGCGCACTGATAAACTCACTTCCCTTAGTTCCTGCCTCAAGGATCAAGAAGCCCTAATCAAACTTGAGTACCAGTTTGTGAGCTCAGATTGCCCTTCCATGAACCTGGACAGCTCCCTTCAGGTAATAAGCATGCAAGTCAATAACCTGGATATTATTCTAAACCCTGAAACCATGGTGGAACTGTTGAAATTCATTCAAAAGTCTTTCCCGAAATCAGAAAACAATTGGACATCATCATTGCAGCAACCTACAACACAACTCTATACTGAGGAAGAAGATGGCACTTTTCAGTCAACATATGACCAGAACAAGGAGCTAACTGTAGAAATTCATCGACTTAACCTCCTTCTCCTTCGAACTGTGTCCACGGGCACTGTCTTGGGTGCTGAGAAGAAAGGTTTGAAGATTGCCACTGCCAGCATCACTGGCACCAAGGTTAATGTTTCCATCGGTAGTCGAATGGATATTAATGGGTCACTCGGTGCCATTCACTTGGTAGACTTGACCCAGGAAGGAGGCCGAAGCCAATTTGTAGTCAGCATTGGGAATCCAGAAGACTCTTTAACTGATGAAGTTCTATTTTTACTGACTGACAAAAAGATGTCTCCTTCAGAAGCTTTGAATTTTCGCCTGCTAGAGAATTTCCACGGGGACTGCACTTTACATTTGCATATGGCATCCTTGCATTACAACCACTCAGCCAAGTTCTTGATGGAGCTGAGTCTTTCTGCTAATGAGGTAGAGGATAATTTTCGCTCAATGTTGAAAAGTGCTGCCACCAAAGTGTCAACAGTTCTTGCTACAAAGACAGCAGAGTACAGTGGTATGTTTTCACTCTTTGAGACTCCCTCACGAAGAAGCCGAACTCAGAGTTGGTCTTATCTATTGGAAAATGAAGAGGATATTCACATGGAGGAAACTGAACCTACATTAGACACATTCTTTGTAAAGTTGACTCTAAATATAAATATTGAATCACCAGTAGTGTCCATTCCTCGCAAACCTGGACACCCTGAACTGCTTGTGGGTCACTTGGGTAGTATAACTATTCAGAATTTTATTACTGCCCAACAATCTGAAGGGGAGAGACTGCAGGTGCTTGTCAAGGATATTCGGTTGTACTCCCTAAACACAAGTCATCTGGTTTTGAAGAAAATGCAAAGAGTGGAAAAAAATGGGGGCATTTCACCCTCTCATAACAGAAGCATCAGTTGTGATGAACCCCAGTTCACACGTCATGACTTCTTTGAATACCTCAGTCAAGGAAAAGGTAACAATATTATTACTAAAAAGTCAAAGTACTGTTATCTGACTGAATTTTTTTTCTTTGCCAGCCTTCCATATATTAAAAGAGACAACCATACAGTTTACCGTGGAGAAGGTCCCCATCAATGATGATATATATGCTTTCCTCACCTCCAAAGACCCATGGAAGAGCACAGGGTTGTTGAAAGTCGAAGGAAGATTTGTCACACCTGTTCAGGTATACATTTGATTCAAAGAAAGTTGAATCATAATGAATTGTGTGAAACTAGTATACCTTTGATTTAGACATCTTTAAATACTTCCATTACTCAGTAATCAGTGATCAGTCACAGTCAGTGATGACTCAATGATGACTCATTCTAACAAACGTGTCATTGATGAACCTCATGGATCTTATTTGAGTACAAGTGTTGATTAAACCCCTCATGTAATATTGATGTTTGGATCAAAAGGAATTTATTTGAGAAATTTGTTGAAGCAGGGACCCCTGCTTTGCTGCTCGTTTATTGTGATTTGGCACTTAGCATAATCAAGCTCTTTAGTCTTGTAAAGGGGACCATGTCATTTATTTATATACGTATAAAATTTAGGAGAAAGCGACGACAAATCTTTCATCACTTATCTTAAGGTTGCTGCATTTTATGAAATTAGTGTTCTATATGACGGGCTTACATCAAGTCAACACACACAAAACAGAACCAAGAGTGGAATTTTGTAGAATATATTATGCAATAATAAATTATCTATAGGGAAAACAATGAGGGGTCTTAGTACGAGGAAACACGCGTAATGGAGAAACAAACCTTCCAACTCTACACACGAGACCCTGAAAGAGAGAGCGAGAGAGAGAGGGGGGAGAGAGAGAAATTGCGCTTTTGTGTGAAGCTAGTAATTTCCCTGAAATTAATAAGCACTAATATTGTACTGACATCCTAACCCTGCTTATTGTGCAGTACTCACAATGGTAGATCAGCTGGTCGGTGGAACGGTCTGTTTCAGTCATCTCACATCTCAGGATGCATGTAGACACGTTTGGTAGAAGAAAAGAAATGAACCCTGCTCCATTTAGCGTTGGATATCACGGCTTGATCAACCCAACAGAACCACATCATTTGCAAAAAGCAGAGCTGCAATACTGAGGTCACCAAACTGGACGGCCTCTGTACCTTGGCTGTGCTTAGAGATTCTGTCCATAAAATTTATTAATAGCCTTGACAGAGTACAACTCTCACTTCAAACAAGTCCAACTTACTGCCACCAATGCGGACCAAACTCACACCGGTCGTACAGGGACCGAACACCCCATATCAAGGAGTTTGCTACCCCATACTCCCGAAGGTCCTCCCACAGGACTCCCCGAGGGACACGGTCAAATGTTTTCTCCAAGTCCACAAAACACACGGAGACAGGTTGGGCGAACTCCCATACACCCTCGAAGACCTGCTGAGGGTGAAGAACTGTTCAGGGATTCCTGCCACTACAGGCACCTATCACCTTATGGCCACAGCTCCAGTCGGCTGCCTCAGCAAAGGAGGTATGGAGCATAGTCCACTTGGATTTTATGCCCCCTGTCTTACCCGGAACATGAGCAAGGTTGTGTTGGAGGGGGGAGTTAGAATTTTGACAGCGGAATCTGTCAGCCGTTCACAGCTGATCCTCACAATATATTTGGGCCTGGCACATGGGACCGGCATCTTCCTCCACCATTGGAGCCAACTCACCACCCCGTGGTGATCTGTTGACAGTTCCGCCCCTCTCTTCACCTGAATATTAAAAACATGCGGCCACAAGTCCAATGACTTGAGAACAAAGTCGTTCAAGGAACTGCGACCCTCTAGGTGCCCTGGTGCTCAGTGCACATATGGACAACGTTATGCCGGAACATGGTGTTCATTATGGTTACGTTATCAGTGATGAGTACAGATGTCCAGTAACAGAACACCACCTGGGTTTTGATCAGTGGGTGGGGCGGCAGGGGGGTTTTCCTCAATCACACCCTTGCGGGTCTCACTGTCAATGCCCGCGTGAGCATTGAAGTCCACCACCACAATGATGGAGTCCCCTCTTAACGACTCCAAAAAGGAACTCTGAACTGTTGTTTGGTACATAGGCACAAACAACAGTGAGGACTCGTCTCCCCACCCAAAGGCGAACAAAGGCTCCCCTCTCATACACCGGTTTCATCCCCAATGTACAGGCGCCAAGCCGAGGGGCAATTAGTATACCCACACTTGCTCGGCGTGTCTCACCATGGGCAACACCAGAGTGGAACAGAGTCCAACTCCTTTCAAGAGGACTAGTATCACAGCCCAAGTGGTGTGTGGAGGAAAGTCCGACTATATCTAGTTGGAACCTCTGGACCTCACACACCATCCCGGGCTCCCTCACTGCTACAGAGGTGACATTCCACATTCCTGCAGCCAGTTTATGTAGTTAGGGATCGGATTGCCAAAGTATCCACCTTCGTTCACCGCCCAGCGCACATTGCACACGAACCCTATGGTCCCTCTCACAGGTGGTGATCCCATGGGAAGAGGGACCCACATTACCCTTTTAGGGTGTGCCAGATCAAGCCCCATTAAAGCATGCGCATGCCCGGAGCCATGCTTTATCTGGTCCCTCAATAGGACCCGTTCGCCATGGGTTACCCTGCTCTGGGTGTAAATCCCCAGACAACTTTGCTCCGAGGATCATTGGGACACACAAACCCCTCCATTTCAATAAGATGATGGCTCAAGGAGGGGCCCTCTTTGTTTCCCTACAGATTCCTCTTACATTTAATTAAGTAATCTATAAAATCCCAATTGTGTGTTTTGTGTTTTGAGTTTGAGTTGAAAACTGTTATCTAGAAGTCGTATTTCGTAAACTGTAGCAACTTCTACATTATGAGATTGTTAAAAGGTCTTTGTATCCTCCTAAAGTTTACAAATACAAAAAGTGACATGGTGCCATTTTGAAACGAATTAGTTTGATTTTAACGTTAAATTGTAAATCGGACTGACCTGGAAGTGAACTCAGGCGTTTACCTTTTTTCGTATCTTCCAAATCAATCTTTAGTTAAACCAATATATGCTACATAGACATGGAAAATATTATTTTACATTACTAATTAAAATAATGTGAAAAATAAACGTGTAATATTGTTATTTGAGGAATTTCATTGAGAACCGGTTACCCTGGTCTGTAAAAATGTCAAATCATTGTGAATTCAGCATGGCTATAGATTTAGCATAGAGTTTTTAGATTAAAAAAAAAATGTTATAGAATTTGCTTTGGTTAATATGTCTCAATTAATATTTAACTCTGGTTGTAGGTGTTCCTTTGCAAGGCTGTGTATGAACAGGTCCTCCAGACGCTTGATAATTTATTCCTCATTGAGGAGAAACATGTCACACCCAGTCAACCTCCAACACCCCCACCACCAACTCCTTCTTCCACTAGGCCCCACCGCTTTCCTGACCCCCACGGAGGACTGTTTGCAAAGGATCCTCCCTACCTCAGCTTGTCACACTCATTGCTCTCCTGTCCTTCGCCTCTGCAGTCTCAAAAGCCATTTCCTGATTCCCCTGCATTTACTCAGCTGAAAGTAACTGTTCATGTAGCAGAATTGCAAGTCCAATTGAGTGCTGACCTTACGCAGGGCTCCCAAGGCTTAATCAGTCTACAGTTCCTTGACCTGGAGGGAGACTTCACCAAAGAGCATCCATACGTGTTTGAAGTCCAGTTAATTCTGCGTTCACTGCTCATGGAGGATCTCCTCGAGCAAAATCCTGAACATAAACATCTGATGGTGTCCCGTGGCGCGCCAAAGCCTTCCACTTTCAGTCCAAAAGAATACCTCTCTCATAGCTGTCCATCGGCAACAAATGCCCAATACCCAGAAATGCCTCGCTCTCTGCCGTCCCACATGGAAGAGGCCCAAAATGTCTTCCAACTCTACCAAAGGCATGCCGGTACTCCTTCAGCAAGTCATCACAAAGCTAAGAAGGATCCCGACTGCCCCAGCACTCCACCACCTTCCCCTACTCATCCTGCATCTTCCCCTCAACCGACCTCAGAATTTGATGAGTCCTTAGTTCACATCAACGTGTTGCTGGTGGATCAGAATCACCCAGAGTTCAAAAGCCGTTATGGCAGTGTGGGACGAAGCATTGATATTGACTTCAACTGCCTGGATGTATTGATCACCTTGCAGACCTGGGTGGTCATCCTGGATTTCTTTGGTATTGGCTCCACAGCCAATAATCATGCAATGAAGGTGCCCCCTAGTTCCCCTCAGTGTGTGCCAGGACATCATCTTTATGAGCCAGACCTCTCTGAGGAAGACTCAAACGAGGTTGTCAACACAAAATTGGATCTCAAGGTAAGTCAGTGGAAGTCATCTGCATAGTCTGCAAGTCAAAAGGGAGCACTAGAGTGACATACTGTAAATATTGTAGATCAGGTTAATACCCCAATCTTAAGGGCCAAATATTACAAGTAGGTGGTGCTTGCTAATGCAGTCAAATTCTCTCATTTGGGAAAAAAAATCTTGTGTAACCTAACTGTCATAACTTTTCTCCCAAGAATTTCAAGATACTTCTTCAAATTTTCTCGTAGCTGATTTTTATTAGTCATGTTGATTTTTGGCATTTGTTCATGCATTTAAAATATAAGTAAATGGGCACAATTTTTGTTTTTGATTTTTATTTGACCTATCTGTAAGGATTCTGTGAGTAAGTACAGGCCTGGACACCCAACTCACATAAGAATAATGTTTTTGTATTTTGTATTTTAATTTGTAGGTTCATTCCTTGTCTCTTGTATTGAACAAAGAAGGCAATGAGCTTGCCAGAGCCACTGTGATAAAATTATCTGCGCACCTGGAAATGTTTGGTATGAAAATCCTATTGAAATTGATGCCTGATATGACCACTTATTTAATGAAACACCCACAAAGCTGCTGTAATATTATTAACCTAAATGTTTAATTTCAAAAATTTTAGATAGCAACCTAGTCTTGACTGGGAGTCTGGGAAGTTTGTCCCTCAGTGATCTGACCCCATATGGCGAGCTCTACAGGGAACGTTTCACAACACGTGGAGGGGAGGCTCTAATATTCAACATCCACAGGTACAGACCACAGAAATACAATTTGGACAATCCTTTCATACCTGCTAGCATTTTAAACATTTGGTTACCATTATATTCTGTTTCAGATATGGTGTGTCGGATCCTTACCTGGAGCGTGAATATGACATCAAGGTTTCTCTGCTGATGGCCTCAGTGCAATATGTCCACACTCAACGCTTCCAGGCCGAGGTCGTGGCCTTCATCCAACACTTCACACAGTTACAGGATGTGCTTGGCAGGCAAAGGGCCGCGATGGAGGGCCAAGCTGTAAGTAACACCCGACTCCGTGCTGGGAGATGCACTATTGGCAGAAATATTTTACTTGACTCACATATGATTTTAAATGATATCCTATTCTCAATACATGTGTTGTTATGTGAAGCTGGGATACACTTTGCAGCGATTACAGCTTCACCTCTTGTGGGAAGGCTTCAAAAAGGTTTTAGAGTGAGTTTGTCCACTTTTTGCCCATTCTTCCAGTATCATATTTGTGAGGTGTCAGTGATGTTGGACATGAAGGCCTGGCTCACTGTGCACTCGAAATTAAACCAAAGGTATTCATTCTGTCAGGTGGACGCAGGACTCTGCGCAAGCCAATCAAGTTCATCCATGCCAAATGCTCTCATCCATGTCTTCATTGACCTTGCTTTGCACACTGGTGCACAGATATGTTGGAATAGGAAGGGTTGATCCGCAAACTGTTTGACTGTCCAATTTTTTTAGTATGCTGGACCTTTCGAGTTCCTTTCACTGGAGCTCAGAGGCTAATATTTTGGACATTTCCAAGTTTGTGGAAATAGTTTTGGGATGACAGTTTCCTGTTCTAACATGACTGTGTATCGGTAGACAAATCAGGGTTCATAAATACATGGATGAAAAGGTTTGATGTGGATGAACTTGACTGGCCTGCACAATCCTGACCTCAACCCTATAAGAACACACATAGCAGAATTAAAGCAGAAACTGAGGAAAGCCTTCTCATCCAACATCACTGCGTAACCTCACAAAAAGAAGAGTTGAAGCTCTTACAACTGCAGCGGCTGGAACAATGTCCTTTAATCCCTAAGAATGGGATGTCCCTTGAATTTATCTCACTTAAGGCAGATGAATGAATACTTTTGACAATATCGTGTGTGTATACAGTACATATAGTGGGTACGGAAAGTATTCAGACCCAATTCAATCTTTCACTTATTTTTCAGCTCTTTGCAAAAATCATTTAGGTTCATTTTTCAACTCATTAATGAACACACAGCACCCCCATATTGATGGAAAAAAAGTGACATTTTTGCAGATTTACTAAAAAAGAAAAACTGAATTAACACACAGCCAGAAGTATTCTGACCCTTTACTCTCACATATATTTAAGTTGGGCGCTGTCCATTTCTTCTGATCATCCTTGGGATGGTTCTACACCTTGAATGGAGTCCATCTGTGTTTGATTATACTAATTTGACTTGATTAGGAAAGTCATACCCCGGTCTATATAAAACCTTACAACTTACTGTGCATGTCAGAGCAAATCAGAATCAGCTTTAATGGTCGAGTATGGAACCACACACAAGGAATTTGTCTCCCGCAGTCGGTGCCGCCTTGGTATGACATTCATGTTGAATGAGAATCATGTGGTCAAAAGAACTGCCTGAAGAGCTCAGAGACAAATTTGGGGCAAGGCACAGATCTGGCCTAGGTTATAAAAAAAAAACAAATTCTGCTGAACTTAAGATTCCCAAGAGAACAGTGGCATCTATAATCCTTCAGTGGAAGGCATTTTGGATGACCAGAACCCTTCCTGAAGCCTAAACCATGCAAGGATGGGGAGAGTTTGATAACTTCAAGTTAAAACCCAAATCTTTTGACTGTGTTGGCAGGCATATTCATTTGGACCTATATACACACACATCAATATCAATAATAAATCACTTTTGGCACAGATTTCTCTTTAAGAAAACCATCCCTGTGGAAGAAGTATTTGATACCTGTGAGTTGAGAGAAAAAATAGGGAAAACCCTCACCTTTCTGCCTTTTCTATATGATGTATATTTTTGCAGATACGGGACTGTCCTCAACGGGCATCCAGGGTTCTGCTAGATATCGAAGCTGGCGCCCCGGTCATAATCATCCCAGAAAGCTCGAGTTCAACAAGGGTCATTGTAGCAAATCTTGGCCAGCTGAGGCTGATGAACTGCTTCTTACCTGCTGGGGCCTATGGCACTTTCTCCTCTCGAGACAAGGTAGAGAAAATGACCATGGCACATGCCTTTTTCCCTTCTCTGGTGAGTCATAGTCCTCAATCGTTGATCCAAGCATTCAACTCTAATTCTAACTCCACACTGATCCTTACCATTTTGCGGTTTCAATGATGGACTCACCAATATGAAAATGAAACAAACCAAGTATTTTCCATAAATAAGTAATAATTAACTAATTCAATATTAAATTATAGATACATTTGTCCCAATAAATTAGAGCCAAGGACCAGTGGGCCGTTGATTCAAATTTCACTTACTTATACTTTGGTATTGATACAGGTTGCTGGGGCAGTGATGTTTCACTTTCTGATTACAGTACTGCTTGTGTTCCTTTGAGCAAACCTTCTAACTGATTTGTTATTTTTGTCCAACTTGCTCGCGCTTACAGTTTTCTTTTGGTGGATCCTTTTTTTGCACGTGTGTTTTTCAGGCTTGTGTGTATAACATGAATGCATACTGTCCACCTTGGAAAAAAACTGTTTTGAGAAAAAATGACTGATACAAGGGCCGTGAAATGTATTTACCCCCCTCCTGATTTTATTTGTTTTTGCAACTCTATCTCACACAGGTTACAAATCATCAAACCAATTTTAGGATCTCTCAGAGAAAACCCAAGGAAATACAAAATGCAGTTTTCAAATGACAATCCAAATCCACAGAAAATATTCAAAACCTTTCTGACCCTTTGTAAGTAATTGCCCCTTTCTTAAATCACAAGGACACTTTGACCAACCGCAAATTTGGGAAAGTTGATTTCAATTTCACAAGCCACACCCAAACCTGTGCACCACTATACTTGTTGAATCAAGAAATCATTTAATTAGAATCTGTCAAAGAACATCAACTAGGCTACAAGATCTCAAGAATGCATCACGACACGATGCAAAGAACCTCGAACACCATATTAGAGCTGCAGGCCTCACTGGCCTCAGTTAAGGTCAGTATTCATGACTATCATAAGAAAGACACTGGCCAAAAATGGCATCCTTAGGAGGGTTCCCAGGTGAGAACCCCTGCTGGAGGCAAAGAATACAAAGGCTTGTGTCTCATTTGCCAAAAAACATTATGATGATCGACAAGACTTTTGGAGAAACATTCTTTGGACTGACGAGTCAGAAATTTTACTTTTTCGAAGGTGTGTGGCCTGTTACATCTGATTAAAAATGGTATAGCATTTCATCAAAAGGACATTATGCCATCAGTGAAGAATAGTGGTGGCAGTGTGATGGTCTGGTGCTGCTTTGCGGCCTCAGAACCAGGACAACTTGCTGTGATTGATGGAACTATGAATTCTTCTGTGCATCAGAATATCCTGAATCAGAACATCCGGCCATCAATTCATCCCCTCAAATGATCATTTGATCATTGAGCTGGACAATGATCCGAAATAGACTAGCAAGTCCCCCTCTGAATGTTAAAAAAAAAAAAAAAAAAAAAAAAAAAAAAGAAAGAAAGAAAGGTTTTAGTGTGGCTGAGTCAAAGTCCAGATTTAAATCCAATTCAGATACTGTGGACCTTAAATGAACACTACATGCTAAAAAAAAAAAAACCCTCCAATATGGCGAAGTTGATACAATTCTACAAAGAATGGTGGAAAAAATTCGTCCACAGCGATGTGAAAGACTCATCACCAATTATCACAAACATTTGATTTCAGTTATTGCTGCCAAGGACGACACAATCTGTTATTAAGTTCAAGTGGCAATTACTTTTTCACAGCAGATTAGTAAGGTTTTTTTTTTTTCGTTGTTTTTTTTTTGTACCTAAATAAATTGAATTATTTGTAAACTTCATTTTGTATTTCCTTGTGTTGTCTCTGAGTGATATTAACATTCTTTGCTGATTTAAAACCTTTGTGTGATGGACATGCAAAATAAAAAACAGAATTCAGGAAGGGGCCGAGTACTTTTCATGACACTGTAAGTACAAGAAATCTCCTTTAAACCATGTTTTCCAGATGAATTGGGACTGTATCATAGAGTAGAATCCAGAATAGAGGGTATTTCACATTGTGGATTTTGCAGTTCAAATTTTTTTGGTGCAGTTTTTCAAGATGCTGTGTGACATTGTTTGATATTTTAGATAATGTGCACCAAACTCGTGTGAAAAGACATTGCCATTAACTTTGGAACCTTGTTCTACAGCCACTTATAGAACACTGTGGGCAGTTTGGGGGGAGAAAGTGACGACTATACAAGGCAATAGCAAATATTTTACTGACAGTAATGATTAATCCATGAAGTAATTTTGGCCGTTGCTTTCGGTAGGATCAGACACTTACATTCCAGGTACTAAAAGGTATTGTATCCATTACTGTATAGTGGCAGCTGGGTTTCAAGCATGCAAAGCCGATAAGATATGAGTGGTAAACCATTCATCCATCTTCTACTGCTTTTCCCGGGTCTGGTCGCAGGAGCAGTCGCTTTCGTTGGGATGCCCAGTCTTCCCTTTCCTCAGCCACTTCATCCAGCCCTTCCTGGATAATCCCGAGGCATTCCTAGCCCAGCCGAGATAACGTAGTCTCTCCAGCGTGTCCTTGGTCGTCTTCGGGGTCTTTTTCCGGTGGGACGTGGCCAGAACACCTCACCAAGGGAGGTGTCCGGGAGGCATCAGAATCAGATGCCCCAGCCATCTCATCTGGCTTCTTTCAAAGCAGAGGAGCAGCGGCTCGACACGGAGCCCCTCCCGGATGCCCAAGTTTCTCACCCTATTTCTAAGGGAGAGCCTGGACATCCTGCAGCGGAAACTCAGTTAGGCTGCTTGTATCCAGGATCATGTTCTTTCAGTCATGATCCACAGCTTGTTACCACAGCTAGTGAGGGTAGAAAAGTAGATCGACCACCAAATAGAGAGTTCCGCCTTTCGATTTAGCTCCTCCTTTATTACAACAGACCGATGCAAAGTCTGAATCACTGCAGACGCTGCACCAATCCGCCTTTCAATCTCCCGCTCCACTCTTCCCTCACTCGTGAACAAGACCCCCAAGATGCTTAAACTCCTCCACTTGGCGTATCCCGCCTGTCAACCCCGACCCGGAGAGGGCAAACCACCCTTTTCCGACTGAGGACCATAGGCACAGATTTGGAGGTGCTGATTCCCATCCCAGTCACTTCACTCTCTGCTCCGAACCACTCCAGCGAGCGTCAGAGATCACGGCTTGATGAAGCTAACAGAACCGCATCATCTGCAAAGAACAGAGGTTCAATGCTGAAGTTACCAAACCCGACCCCCTCGACGCCTTGGCTCCGCCTAGAGATTCTGTCCATAAAAGTTATGAACAAAATTGGTGACAAAGGGCAGACTTTGCGGAATCCAACTCTCACTGGAAACGAGTCCGACTTGCACGACTACTCTGGTCGTACAGGGACCCAACAACCCATATCAGGGGATTCGGTACCCCATATGCCTTCTCCAAGTCCACAAAACACATGTACCCTGGTTGGGCAAACTCCCATGCACCCTCGAGGATCCTGCCGATGGTGTAGAGCAGGTCCACCGTTCCACGGTAGGACGAAAACCACACTACTCCTCCTGAATCTGAGATTCAACTTCCCCAAGGACCCTCCTCTCCAGCACCCCCAAATATACCAGGGAGGCTGAGGAGTGCGATCCCCCTGAAGTTGGAATACACCCTAAGGGTGGTAAACCACTTCCAGTATATGTCATAGCTGCCTCATTGTTTTCTTTTCTTTTTATTTTATTTTATGTGTTTATATTATCCTCCATGAAGAGTAAAACCCCACTTTAAGTGACGGAACACGATCGAACGTTCCACTGTCACCAACCTTCATCTGCTTTTTTTTGATACCCTTTTAGCTACATTACTCAAAGCCCAGACAACAGCATACAACAGTACAACACGCAAAATCTCTTGCAAAATTTTCGTTTGGTTTATTTTTAAAAATTATGCAGTTGAGGTAAATTTCACTCGCGTTGTCTTCAGGATTTTATCTGCTTTCCTTGTGATAGGAACAACCACATTGCCTTGTTTTCACAATAAATCACTGTTGTACTGTTGTTTTGTCTTAAAGAAGGAGCCCACACAAAATGCTGCAGCATGGTCAGATGAGCAAAGATCGCATAAAGCTTCCCCCAGTAACGCCACTGCTTGGTCCGATGGCAGCACATTCCCTGAAAGAGCTCAAGAAATGTCTGGTAGCCCGATTGCCTCAGGTAAGTTTCACTAGGATGCCTAATTTGAGGGGAAAAAACACTTTTATCACCTGGGTTTTGGGGTGATTGCCTTTCTCGGGTCTTTACTGTAAAAACTACAAAATGTGCAATTGTTTATTGCCTTCAGAAGCCCATGTGTGTCTTTTGGATTGCATCACTCTGGACCTTCATCAAATGGATATATTTGCTGCGGAGCGTCTGCCCTGCCAACCGAGTGACAGAGGCTGTACCACCTTTGAAATCTCCGATGTTATTTTCCCATCTTACTTTGTCCGTCGGATTGGAGGAAACCTGCTGAAAGAATGCTGCCGCCTGGAGCTTAAAGTGGAGCGTAACCTGGATAGGTGATTCCTTCAAAAAAAAATTTCTAATAAAACTCTAACTGTGATTCTTGTACATTGGTAACAATTCTGATATTTTGTAGTGTTTGAGAATTTAATACATTGTTTTAAGGTTGATTAGTATTGGTATTGTTATCATGGATTGAAATGTTCCACTACGGTATATTTTTATGACTTGAATCATCCTGTTTTTATTATTATCACGTACATCTTTAGCTGAACATCTGAAATTACAAAGCTATATTTTGATTTAGTTTTTAGTGTCATGCTGAAATAGGTTATTGAAGCTCCAATGCTGGAGCGATATGTTTTGGCGTGATAATATTCTATGGTTGCATAGCTTTGCTTGTTCACATCCATGAAAATGTTGCCACTAGTTTGTTTACCAAAGCAATGTGAAAAAGTTTGAACACTGAACAAAAACGACTCTTTTTCTACATGTGTTTGGATTTCTTGATATTTTCAGTGAGCTGAGCCATGCAGTTCCTGATATGACTATCTATGGTAGCCTGTCATCGATACACTGCTCTCTAGATCCAGAACACTACCAGCTGATTCGAGGGCTGCTGGAAAACAATCTCGGAGAGCCTGTTGAAGAATTTTTGCGTCCCTTCAACCTCCAGGACCCCAGTACCTATGTAAGACACTTAACACACACACACAGTCAAGAAATGTTATATACAGGAAAAAAAATAACAATAAATCTCATGACATAGTTGCCGTGTACTGTCACGTAAACATGTTTGTGCTTTAAAAATTTGTTGCATAATGTGAAGTGACAGCAGCAAAGAGATGGGTAAGAGATGGGGTGGGAGGAATAATCATAGATTGCATTTCTCCTCAGACGGTGTTAAGTGGAGATGTCTTCACCAACTTGTCAATCCTGGTGGATTTGATGGATGTCAGTTTGGAGCTCATGGACTGCAGTAAATCACACAAACGCTCACTAGCAAGGTTACTCTTTACAGTTCTGTTATTGTTTTGGATACCTTCCTTTTCAGATGTGCCCGATTGTTAATTGCATTACTTTTTTAATATTATATATAGTTCGCCACGCACAAAATACATACTTGTGCTTGGTCAACATTTTTATCAATAACTATCAATGGTTATCATTAGCAAACAGATCCTAAGTAATTGCACAATAACTGTACCTCTCCATATTTATCGCTCATGATTCAGTTGTCCTAATACTATTAAGCCCATGGATGAAAAGGGTTGTAATTCGTAAACGTTGTTTTGGGGTCACAGTTTGATTTATGTTGGGTACAACAGGAAAAAGCAGCAAAAAGTACCAAATGCCTCATTCTAGGTTTCTTTTCATTAATTTGAAGTAGACGGCGGTGTAACTGGTTGTTGAAGAACATTTTGAACTACCTTCGATAACTTGTTTTAAAATGGAGAGTCTTTATGTGCCACTTATGCTTAATTCTATTTTAATTGATTTTGTTGTTATTTAACCTGTATTTAACCAGGTAAGGTAACTGCGAACAGATTTACAATGCCAATAGCACGGCAAAACAAGGTACAAATGAATTATAAAAACAAATGTATACACACACACACACACTTATATATGTACAGCAATGTGATAGTGTTACTTACATAAAACAATACATTCTTTACATCATAGGATATGATGAATAAAATATTCTAACAGACTAATCATGTGCAGCGATCATGTACAATATTTCCGCTTTCTCAAGCACTGATTGTGAGGTGACTCTAGTGAGTTCAGCTTCTTAAAAATGGGGCAGACTACTACAGTCACCTCCGGTTGAGAAAACCCTTTTGTCGGGGGACTGAAATGTCAGGTATAGCCAGGTAAAATCTGGTAACATTTCTAAACTTCAAGATGAAATGTTTTTCCCCTTGTTTTACTCTGCTATGTGCAACCATGTTAACATTGCTGAAAATAATCTGTTCACAATTGCTATTCCTTGATAAATAAAGGTAAAAGAAATAAATAAGGTAAAATGCCAATATGGCTTAATTTGCAAAATGGACTATCGAGCTATCCACCAGCAAGAGATCTGAAATAGAGTGAAATGCAATGCATTATGGCTGTAAACATACCAGCATTATTTTTTTTAAACATACCAGAATTTTTTTTTAAAGGCTGTTTTTGGTCACCTGTGTTTGTTGCCTCAGGTTTAACTTCATGAAATCCAAGCTGCTCTTTGAGAGTTTCTCCAATGGATCTAAATCAGTCAATTTAGTATCTCACTCGCTGCTTGCATATGACACTCGTTGCACTGGGCATTACCAGAGCACTGGTGCACCTGACAGGACCAGGCATAATGTATTCGACTGCATTCTCCAACCTTCTAAAACGGGCGCAAACCAGGCTTCTCTGCAACTGGAACTGCATTACAGGTACACAACATGGAAGGAATTTTCTCCAAAATAAATCAGAACTGAAGGCACTTTTTGTCGTTATAATATCTGTTTTCCAACTTCATACAGATCAACACGAGACTCGTCCTGTTTCACAGTGGTCCTGAACAATCTAAGGGTCTTTCTCATTTTTGACTGGCTCTGGCTCGTGCAGGAATTCCTGTGGTTGCCAGCAAAAAAGATGCCAAGAAGTGCAGAGAATCTCGAGTGTCAGAGTAACGTCGGCACTGACTTTGAAGCAAATAGTAATTCCATCACCACTGGGGCAGTCATACCAAAGAGGGTCAAGAGTGGTGTGGTCACCAAGAGGTCCACGGTGCCCGTTACCCATAATCGTTCCTTAGAGGTGAAGGTCAATGTTACAGGTCAGTTATTAGTCTCTAATAAAATAACACCAGTTCACAATTTGACCTGTTGTTGAAAAATTGGTGAGGGAAACCTAGGCTTATAAACACACTATATTACATAAACGTTACATTTATGACATTTTGTCAAGTGTTTGAAAAAGATTAATCCAATTTGAAAGGCAAGGATGAAAGATACACCCTAAAATTACATTTCAGCATAATAATAAAAAAAATCATAATCCCAGTGATTTCAACTTATTGTCTGACAGAGTCCAAAATTGTATTCAAATTCTTGTGAAATTTTCAATGATTTTGATGGAATGATAAAAAAGTTTTTCTGTCTTCAGGCACTGAATTTGTTATTGTAGAGGACTCAAGCTGTCTGGATACCAATGCCATCATTCTTAAAGGCACCACTGTTCTCACGTACAAACCCCGTCTGTTGGACAGACCCTTTTCTGGAAATCTTGCAGGCATAGAGGTAATCCCTTAACATAGTTATCATCTGTTAAAGCAGTCGAAAGACGTCTACAACAGTACTCCACAATGCCTAAATACTGTTGTGGTACATGCATTTGTATAGTCCTGGATTTTGCAAATAATGTTAGTGATACAACTATTTTCCGATTAAACAAAATGTGTTGTACTACAGTAGATATCCTGCTGTTCAGCCTCTTGAGTTTCACGCTCGGGAAGGTCGATACACAATGTCTAAAGTACACCCATTGGAAGAGTGGAAACATTTTTCTGTATTCATACATCGTTCTTTGCTTATTACTCTTATTCTGTGCTATTTTTTCCCTCTTTCAGGTCTTCTCGTGTCGTCTTGGCAGTGAACAGGAGACGGCACTGTCCATCGTTGATCCAGTCAACATTCAGGTGGAGCTGTGTGGGAGCCCCACTTACCAAAGCAGCTCCGGTCTACTCGATGCCTTCAGTGTGGCGGACATCCCTCCGCTCCTGGAGGTGAGGAATAAACTGTCGACAAAAAATTTGTAAGATTTCCAGATTTGGATGTAAAAAAATTGAATGTGTAAAAATCCTCATTTAGAAGCTGCATTTTACATTGTAAGATGTGGAAAAAAAAAGGTCTGAGGGTCCAAAATGTGTGTGATAAATATGCAGGGATGAAAATATGAAATAAAAAAGGGGCAAATACTTTTTCTGTCTATATTACAGTGGTACCTCAATTTATGAAATTAATCCATTCTGGAAGTCATTTTGTAGCGTGATTTTTCTTTTTTTTTTTTTTTTTATATTCACGCATATTCACAGATTTCGCTCTCCCAAGTTTTTTTTTTTTTTTTTTATTTATGTATCGTATTTTCACAATGGCAGAGGTCTTAAATCCTCTTCTAACTAGACAAGACGCCACATTAGACATGGCCCCTCACAATGTGGTGAACCTTTTGTGCACACTGTCTTCCAACATTTGCAAATGTTGTTCTGTGACTTGTCCAATAAAGTCCGATTAAACACACTGGTTACACTGTTAGCCTGCATGCTAACACATCTTTTAGCATCTATGTAAGATCCTATATGTTGGCGTTCACATGGCAGTGAGGAACAATTGCATTTCACATCTGTAAGCCGAAGACTCTTACATTGCCCCACGTACTGCCCGTGTCGGCAGGTCATTACTGACAATATTGTACGCACACACACGGTGTCACTTCAAACAAAAATTATCACACAACAGGAAACTGAATAGCATAACTAGCAAATAATAAAACAAATAAAAGAATAGTTCAATAAATAATTGGCACAGAACATAAACTTTAAATTCTAAGGAGGCCCTAAGGTTTGCAATGCATGCTGGGAACGCCACCTGCTATGGGAGACGAACAACAGAGATTTTCGGAATTTTCCAACCCCCCTTCTGACACGGAAGCGCTTTTCAAAGAAGAGAACATCTCATAATCGAATGACGTGACCGGGGCCATATTACCCTATCGTTTCGAGCCATATTAAGATGATGTGCGTGCGGATCACTTCTAACGAACAACAGACTCCCCGACAGTATGTATGACAGCATGTAGCGTACACAGAAGTACCCACGTCGGGCGAAGTAACTACTTCAGGGGTGCCCAGACACCGGTGGCCGGTAGGGGGGGAGCTCCTTTCTCCTCACGCACGCGGCCAAACCACCTCCCCGCCCAATCCACCTCTGGGGCGGCGATGAACAACGCTGGCCCGCCCACACCGACACAGTTAGCACCCCTGACTTACGTACTTTATTAAGTTACTATGACACGGATCTTTTGTTATGTTCTGAGAGGATTACGTCGTTCCCCCGATTATTATTTTTTTTCCTAAAAATCATGCTTTACGTGTCGATGGCACTTGAAGTGAAAACCCTTTAACAGAAGGTATTGACTTGGTTCTATTGACTATTATTGAGCTGTTGATTGATTAGATTTTTTGCTAATCTTCTTGCAGATCCAATTTCCTGTTCTGGACATCCGGCTATCTTATAATGATATTCAGCTCTTTTTGGCCATTGCCAGATCCATCCCTACTGAAAATTCACCACCAGTCTCTGACACTGTACCTCTTGATACACCCAAAGACTCTTACAAGATGAAAAATCTTGCCCATATAGGTATGCAAACGATACATATTTTGCTATATAAGGATATATAACGTTTCGGTCCACATTTTCTAAACTGCGACAATAATATTTCCAAACTGTAATCATGGTCAATAATTTTGTCACATTGACTACTAATTACTTGTATTTAGTTGATATGAGTAAACTACAGTATGAATAATTTACTGCATGCTTGATTAAAAATGCATTTTGTTTCCACAGAGGGGCAGCTGATGCATTTGGAAGATCTTGGCTTTCGGAAAGAGGACTGTAAAAAGGCACTTCTCCTTTGTAAAGGCAAGTCTGAATTCTGAGATATTCACAAATGGCCATATTCTCCCATTCGTGCGTATGTCTCCTTTTTTACGCGCCTCTCTTACCCTGAAGGTATGCAGATTTTCCCAAAATGACTTCTGCGACACCCCCATGCGTACCTGTCTTATTTGCTTGTGCAGTGAATACTCGGTTCTCGAATGGCCCTATTCTCAATCAAATTGGTTTTCGAACGATAATTTCAAGATTTTTTTGTGCCTTAATAAACTGGATTATCATTTGAAAACTGCATTTTGTATTTCTTTGAGTTGTCTCAGATTGATATTGATATTGGTTTGTTGATTTGAAATGATTGTAATAGAGATGAAAAAAAAAAAACAGCAATAAGGAAGTGGGAAAATATCTTTTCATGGCACTATGGCTCCTACAAATGTGTGGAAAGGACTTACCTGAGTGGATGGGAGAATCTGAGCAGCCAGAGAAACTTGCAGCTGTATGCGTTTATGGACATTTAAGGACACGGGAAGATTTTGCCCCTAACTGAGTTTCACTTTCATTTAGATCCAACCCATTTGTGTCTCTTAGGTCGTCTGGATCAGGCTGCAATGTGGCTGTTGGAGAATGCTGACAACATCGCAGGCCGGTCCAAAGGACATTCCAGAACTGACTCTGGTTCTTTCAGTCAGGCTTCCGCGCTGTCTGGGATAGAAGTAAAGGCAGAGAGCATCTGCATTTGTTTCATAGATGACTGTTTAGACTGTGACATACCCCTTGCGGAGCTCACCTTTTCCAGTAAGTCTGAATTACTTTAAAAAGAAGGTTGTCGAGTAGTGATAAGCATATATGGCTTGGAATCATGTGGAGTTTGCATATTTACTTCATGCTCTCTTGAGTTTTCTGCAGGTACTTGGGCTTCCTCCCACATTCCAAAATCATACATGTTAAGTTAACTGAAGACCCTATATCATCCATATAGATGACATATAGTTGTGAATGTGAGTGTGGATGTTTTGTATTTGTCTGTATGTGCACTATGTTTGACTGACAATCAGTTCACGTTGTACCCTGCCCCTAGTCAGTCAGGTCATTTAATAGCTTCCTGCTCATCAGTGGACGTATTGGATACAGTGGCTGTATGAAAATGTTAAATTAATATTTTTGCACATTACATCTGAACAACACGATGAATGTGAAAATAAGTTTGAAACGCTTAGGAATTATTACTTTCCAAACCCTTAATGCAAGGGTGCTCAATGGGTCGATCGCGACGCAGTCTTGGTCATCAGCCAATGTTACCTCTAAACTGCACGTGTGCGCAATTGTGCATTGTTGATGCAGTCTCTTCGCAGATATTCTGCGTTGCGCGCAAAAAAAAAAATCCAATGCAAATTGAAAGTATAACATACAGCTTTTCAGTTTGTGGCATTTTGCAATGTGATTCAATGAGTGAGGGATGTACTGGTTGTTACATCCAATGGCACAATTCACATTATAAAAAATGAAAAGAAGTCACTATTTTTTTTTAGGCAGCACATGGAACTTTCTCCAACAACGACTGCTGCTCTGCCACACTCTTTTTCCTAGTTTAACCTTAACTCCCACCCCCTGCTCTTAAAGACATACACTCATAATTACAAAGTTTATAATACTAATGCAGCCCATCAGTGTGTTTTATAATGACAGCGTCCACCACCGCTGCTTTAGTTAGCAACACAGTCTAGGAAACGTATAGCAAAGACGAGCTAAACATGTTGCATATGTTTACTTGTGAAATTATTGGCGAAAGTAAAAAAAAAGAAATACTGTTGTTTTAAGATGCAAAGACTGTTGGAGTATGTGAATAATCGAAGGAAAAGTGGTTAAACTGGATGGGATTTTTTCTTTTCCGAGTGGGAAAGGTCTGGTTTGAAGCCAGAGTAGAAAGTGCAGGATGAGATGGTGTGTCATTTTGAAATTCCACCTTAAATACAGGAGGCAACATAACATTAACCTTAAAGCGGTTTGCAATTATTATTATTATCATTATCATCACCCCCCAACCACCCCGCCATCGCGGGTAGCTCACGGGAGGCTGGCTGCCTGAAAAGTAGATCTTGGGGTAAAAAAGTATGGGCACCCCTGCCTTAAATCATTTAAGTCCCAATTTTGACCTGCAGATTCTTTGTTGTTACAGGGCTGAATGTGTTGCAGCGTATTGGTTCCACCCAGGAAGGCAACACTAGCTTTAGTCTTTCGGGAGACTACTACAATCGAGAACTGTCGGGTAATTACAATGAACTTTTTGCTTTTAACAAAAGTGTGTTTTGGATGGAACGTTCATATATGAACAGTGTACTGATTTGAAGGGGTTTGTATGTGACAGGCTGGGAGCCATTCATCGAGCCCTGGCCTTGCTTCCTGACCTGGCAGAAGCAAGAAGCGAGCCGATTGCATCCTCCCCGTCTTAAGATCAGTGTGAGAGCCAAGCAACGGCTTGACGTCAACATTACGTCTGTCCTATTGGGTGAGTCAAACTATTTCACTGCGATACTTTAACGGACCATTTGAATAGCTGAACGACGAACGTTTTTCTCTTTGGTTTATATAGAGCAGTACAACACAACCAAGACCTCCTGGATAGCAGACTACTGTAACAAGGATGATAGTAGTAGTCAGTCTTCACCCACCTTGTCCTGGATAGGCTCTTCAGTTGACCCGCCCAGCAATGGACCATGTAAGTATCAAGACAATTACTAAAGTGGACTAAAATAAATATTTTGTTTAGCATTTGTTTAGTCTGTCTGCCTCACTCTTCTGTGATTTCCTATTTCAAATCTAGCCTGCAGCCTTCCAGTTTGGAATTTTCATTTTAAATACCCACTTGCTTACATAAAAAAAAAAAACAAAAAAAACAACAAAAAAAAACATGCTCCTAAGGATCATTGAAGGCTCTAAATTATCCATCGATGTAATTGTGAGTGTGAATGTTTGAATATGTGCCTTACAATTTACTGCGGGCTAGTACGGTGTATACCCTCCCCATATATACAGTGCATGCGGAAAATATTCAGACCCACGTAAATATTTTGCTCTTTCTTACATTGCAGACATTTGCTAAAATCATTTGTTCATTTCTTCATTAAAGTACACACAGCACCCTATATTGAAATAAAATGGTACACAGCCATAACTATTCAGTCCTTTTGCTATGACACGCAAATATTTAACTTGGGTGTGCTGTCCATTTCTTCCCATCTCATTTTGTCTGTCATATGTGAGGTGAGGTGAGGTATGATGAAAATTACAAGCCTCTTTCATCTCAGCATCTCCCAGCATGTAGACGTAAATAGTGTTTAAAGTGCGTGTTTTTTGTTATTTCTTCAGCAATTGTTTTGTTTTATTATTTGCTAGTTACCATATGCTATTCTATTTGCTGTGGTGTGATCATTTTCGTTTCGATATGATACTGTGAGTGTGAACAACGTGGCTCGCTGTCAGAGTGTGGGGGAATATAAGCTTCTTCTGCTTAGATTTGAAAAATTGCAAATGTTACTCACTGCCTCATGAGTGACATCTGGTAGCTTATGGTAGCTTTGACGCACGCTGAAACACATAGTAGTATGCATGCTAAGAGTATAATGTGCATGTGTTTTGTTTTACTTCATTGGAGTAGTCTCAAAAACACGGTGTGCACGTTTTCTAAGGCGCCCTGTCTATTTAAGAGAAAATTTAAAGCCCAAGTGTCATCCCTATAAACATTCTAAAATAGATATTGTTATGAAAAATACATATAACACTATTAACTTCAATGTCTATACGAAAAAATAAATGTGAGCAGAGAGCGCGTCATCTATGCGCAAAGTTGCAGAAGTGTCATTCTACGAGATCCAAGTGGTCGCCATATTGGCTACATCCCCTGTCCGTGCCGTCACCCGGACATTCGCCAATGAAAACACGCAGTGCACCCTAACTATGGGAGACAAACACGCCCCTTCCGACACGGAAGCGCTTTTCGAAAAGGAAAACACCACACAACCAAGTGAAGTTACCGAGACAATATTACACTATTGTTTCAAGCCATATTCAGATGATATGCGATCACGGCCAAACCCCATCCCCGTCCGATCCACTTCTGCGGCGGAGATGAGCCATCGCGGCTCATCGCAGCTGGCCGGTGTGGCTTATGACGGAGCCGAGCAGTGCTGCTTTAGGGGGTTGTTCATAGACGCCGCAGTACGCGATGAACAACACAGTCGAGCCGGAGCGCTTTACTGCGCGCACGCAGCTGAGTGAGGCGTTCCCGGCTGGGTTCTCCAGAGCCGCCCCTGTCTGCAAAGCCCGACGCGCAGCCTTCGCAGAAGCTGTGAACGCCGAATGCGGCGTCTCAGCCGATGTGGCTGATTTTCAGCGCCGTGGTGGCATATAATGGAGCCAAGCCGTGCTGCTTTTAGGGGGATGTTCATTGCCGCCGCAGTACTCGATGAACACCTCGAGCCGGGGCGCATTACTGCGCGCACGCTTCTGAGTGAGGCATTCTTGGCAGGGTTCTTCAGATTTGCCGCCGTCCGCGCAGCAGCCCGACGCCGTCTGACGCGCACATCGACATATTTCGTACGCTGATCTTTTGTTACGTTATGAGAGACTGATTACGTGGTCCGCCCCAAATTATTATTTTTTTCAGTAGCTGTATACACACCTACCTGTTATTTGGAGCCCACGAAGCTCTCGTCCTCTGCACCCGTGTAATCCATTTTTCACAACGAACCGGGTCTCTTGCAAACTTATGACGGGCAAATCCGTTCTCCTGAGTGTTCAAGCAATGCAGCAATGCAATGAGCCGGCATTTTGGCTAACACGAAGGAACAACGAGCTACCTTCCCGGAGGTAAAACTAAAGGAAACAAACGAGTCCACTTGGGGGCGCCGTGGTCCTTTATGTCACTTCCTGCTTCTTGAAAACAAATCCCTCGAGAGGATTTTCATGGCGGGAGTTACAAAAAGCTGTATATGTCAAAATCATGTTTTGTGGTGAAAAAGAACACATGGGCCCATATTGGCTGACGTTTTTTTCATTAATAACATACTAAAAATCATCCATTTCATGACAGTAGCCCTTTAAGACTTTTAAGTGCACTTTGTGGCTGTGAAAATATGTTACATTACGGGGGGAAAAAAACTTTGAGAGGAAATATATAAAACATAGATAAACACAGTATATATAATAAAATGTTGGTCGCCTTCTCTCATGGTTATATATTTTTGCATAGTTTGCCTCCTTTGTTTAATGTATGTAAATATCAGACAAATATAACACAAGTGAACTCAAAATCCTTTTTTTTAATTGGTGATTTATTATGGGAACAAATTTATTCAGTTACCTGGCCGTGTGTAAAAAAGCAATTATGCTGCTTGTTCAAACATGAATAATTGTGGCTAATTACAATTTTTGATTAATTTTCACTTCACTCATCACACAAGCCTTGTTCCTTCTAGACCCGTTTAATCATGAAATCACTTAAACAAAAATATAATATTTGTCTGGAATCCCAAATGCAAAATGTTTTAATTTTTTAGATTTGTAAAAATATGTATGAACTGCAGTTTTATCAAGACAATTCATACATGTCCAAAAATATTTGTAAACTGTACACGAATCCCACATTTTAAATAGAAGAAGATTATTACAATTTCATAATTGTGCATACAGCATAAAAAACATTGCAATTTCTGGGAAAAAAAAACGGTTTGTTTTAGTACACTGGTTCCATGCTGGGAAAAAAATGGTGTTACCCCAAAGTTTTAAAAAAAATAAAGAAAACTATTTCCACAGATACTTTGAAGGTATTTCAATTCAGATGTATATAAGCCACTGTGCTCTCTTCTGAACAGGAGAGCAAGTGGAGGAGATTGATTAAAGAAATGAAAAAAAAGACCGAGTTTCAACCATGTTTTGTATTGTGAGACTGTGTTAGAGGAAGCCTTAAAATGGGAACTTATGAAATTGCTACCAGATAAAAATTTTACTCACCTACACTAAAAAAAAAAAAAGGTTCATATAGGCAACTATTTTGGTCGCAGTCTCGAGCCCTGACCCTGCTTCTCAATCCAAAGCCAGCTGGGATAGGTCCCAGCACACCCTAATGAAGATAAGCAATGTACAAAATGGGTGGATTCATATTCATGTTTCTCTTGTGATTGTTTTAACTGTCTTTACTTAGGCGCTCCCCTGTCCTACCTCAGAACTCGGAGCACAGCCAGCTTGACCTGTTTCGATCAGCAAACAGACTCGAAAGGTACATTTGACAGTTTAGTGATCGAGACCTTCCCCTGCAACAACAAACTTAATTTCAATTGATTCTGTACAAGTTACCCAGAAAGGTTACCAGCTCCCATATATTGCCAAAAGTATTTGCTCAACTCATGTATGATATGAACAGTTTTTCCAGAAGATCATTTATGAGATTACACACTGATGTTGGACGAGAAGTCTGTCTCTTTATAATTTATTCCAAAGTGTCCTGTAGGGTGGAGGTCAGGATTGTTCAGGCCAGCCAAGTTCATCCACATCAAATTCTCTTTATTTAAATTTATCCGTGTCTTTATGGACCTTGATTTCTGCACTGATCCGCCGTCAGGTTGGAGCAGGAAGGTGGCATCTCGAAACTGTTCCCACAAAATTGGAAATGTCTAAAATATTACCCCCTAAACTCAAATGAAAGGAACTGTGAATGCTTCAGCGATACCAAAGGTTTTTCCAACATGGTCCATAAGGGCATGGGTGAGAGAATTTGGACTGGATGAACTTGACTGACCTATGCAGAGTCCTGCTCTCGACCCGACAGAACACCTTTGGGTTGATTTGAAGAGGACAGTAAGCCAGCCCTTCTTGCCCATCAGTGTGTGACTTCACAAATATTCTCCTGGAAGAATGAACAAATGTTCCCATGAACTCACTCCTAAACTCCTAAAGTTGAAGCTGTCACAGCTGCAAAGATATGGAATTCTTTTTTCATTTTTCCAGAAGCACATTTAAGAGGTCACACAGTGATGTTGAACGCGATGGCTTGGCTTTTAGTCTGCATTCGGTTTCAAAGTATTATGTCATCAACCATAGTTATGCTAGTAATTGCAACATACACAAGAAGTCTGATAACCTTTTTTTTGTTTTTGGGTTCCGTCATGTCATTATACATATTTTGCGAATAGTAACAAACCCATTTTTTTTTTTACCATTTCTGTTTACAACAGGTGTTAAGCTTTCTAAGAAGAGGCAGCCATTTGTGCCATATGCTCTGCGCAACCATACTGGCTGTACCATGTGGTTTGCCACTCTTACTACGACACCTACAAGGTTGGTGGACCTATCCCCATGCATGTTATATGTTGTCATAGTCCTATGATGCACTTCTCAAGAATTTCAGCATAGATAAGCATTTTGACAAAATGTATGTGTTCAACTTTTGCAAATATTTACTGCACGGTATCTCGATTATTTGGCACATGGACTAAAAAGCAGGTTGATGGCCATGTTGTCTGTTGCTTGAAGTTTGCTATTGATTAGAAAGAAAGGGATAGAAATTCTAACAATGAAACGCTAAACTTTTTGTGACTGTTTTACTCTGTAAGTTTTTGTTTGAGCCCCAGTGTGTCCCAGGACCGCCACTGATGGAAGAACTTTTACCAACTTCTCTTCACCAGCTAAATGTCTTGAAATTTTCTTTCAGGGTGGCTCTCTCTCACAGCAGTAGTGCAGATTCTATTGGAGACATCCACAGTTCAGGCAATGATGATGGGCACAATGTCAGTCAGTGGAGAGAAGTGTTTCCTGGGGAGGAAATTCCGTTTGAGTTTGAAGCACGGGAGAAACTTCGCCATAGGTACAATTCTTAATAAACTAATATTACGTATTACCGAAAAATATAGCATTATGTTACTTTGTCTCCGGTTATTACGAACATTTCAGTGTCATAATAAACTCTTAAGACCAATGTGGCAGTGACGCAGTCGTTATATCTAATTTCAACATAAGCATACTATAGTCAAAGATAGTTATATATCTATGGTTGTTTTGTAAAATATTCATTTACAGATTGTCATCATTATTATCTTCTGCAGGCACACTCATGAGCTGAAGCTGCACCAGCTGCTTGTACGAGTGTGCGGATGGGAGCAAGTGAAGCCCGTGTCTGTGGACAAAGTAGGAATATTCTTCCGTTATGCAGCTCCGGATAGGAACAATGCATCCAATATTGTAAGCAAACATGATGGCCGCAAAGTCAAGTCTGTCTTGAAATTTGTTGAATTGGTAAATAATGCTATTCCTCCCACTAACCTGTGCTTCCACAGGTTGGCAGTCCTATCAGCAGGACAAACATAATTCATCCACATGTATATGTAAGTCCAATGTTCAGTCACTTGCATAATTGTAATGCTAATCCTGATCATAACTACACCTTCCGTACCAACAAGCTGCTTAACTGCATGAATAAAACTTGGCGCCTGGGATTGCTCTTAAAAGTTTCATGCCCTTGTTGCAAATATATAATTATTTGCTCTTGAGCGAGGCACTTAACTGGCCCAGCGGTTTCCTGGTGCTACTAATGTGTAAGCTTACTGTGTTCACTGTGATGACTTAAAATCAGAAGGAAAACAAAACTATATGTATGATATTTAAATGCATCTTTATCTCAATAATTATGTCATATTGTTATTATATGAGGCATAACTTGTAAAAATCTCTACTTTCACTCAGTTCTCAGCACTGCCTCCGGTCAGAGTGGTCTTCTCCATCACAATGGAGGGAAGCGCCAGGAAGGTTATAACTGTGCGCTCAGCCCTCATTTTGAAGAATCGCCTCGATGTTCCTATGGAGATCAGACTTGACAGCCCCTCAGCTCCTGACAGTACGTTACTCCTGCTCCATTCTTATTTACTGTACTACTTATGTACACGCAGCAGTATACAGGGAGTCCTCAGGTTAAGACGATCTCGATCTAAAACGTTTCGACTTTACAACGCCTGTCCCCCGTCCAATATTTTGTCTGGCTAATGCTTGTCCGTGTTTGTTCGCCGGGAGTATCTTCACATACATCCCCCCTCCTTTTTAAATGTTATCACCCCAAAAAAGAAAACTGTGTCTTTTAGCAATGCTTCTGCAGCCAAAAGAAAATCCACGACAGTGGAAACGAAGCTCAAGATCATAAAAAGATTGAAGAAAGGAGAGACACCAACACCACCAAGTCTTCATTCGGTCGACCGTGGTGACTTATTAAAGACAAAGCCTGTATTTTGCGCATGTGAAGGGTTCCGTTCCGTTGTCAGATACAATGATCACAAATCAAGGTTCTTTGATACTTGTTGAGATGGAGAGGATTGAGGTTCCTTCGCAATTGCTAAGCGCAGCCTCCCCTTCTTCTTCGCCATCCACTTCTCAGCAGTAATTCTAAGTACATCATCTTGTTTATTTCAATGTATTTGTTTTTTTATACAAAGTATTTTGATGTCAATTCTGACTTTAATGGTGGAATCCGACATAAGTCGAAATTCAATTTAAGTCGATACTGTAGGAATGGATCTCAGTCATAGACTGAGGACTCCCTGTACATATTTATTGCGCATCACGTAGAGAAGCAGGAAGCGATGTCAGGCTGACAGCAAAGGTAAGTGATACTGCAGCCCTGAGCTGAAACTGGTCGTGCCTTGGTCAGTGAAACCTGAACACTAGTCAGGATACAGACTCAGCTTTTTTGTATGAATGGGACTCGAACCTTGACCTTCTGTTGCGAAGCCTGTCCTTTCACTATTAATTATATACCCTCTAAATATGCAAAATCCAGTGGATCCCCACATTTGCAGTTCAGCACCCCCGGATTCACTCATTTGTGGGGCCCTTCTTCTTCCAACACGACTTGGGATGTTACAACTATTTTATAGAACAAACTTATGAAACAACCCTGGACAAAAATAATGATACCCATAATATTTTGTTCCACAGCCTTTTGAGGCAATCACTCCAATCAAATTGTTTTTGTAACCTTCAATTAGTAGTCTTCAGTAGCTCCACTTGACTCAGGTTTGAAGGGTGCTTTCTCAGACAAGATGTTTCAGCCCCTTCCCCAGACATTTATTATTATATAAGGGCAACGAGAAGGCCAATTCAAAAGAGTCCAATGTTTTGCTGTTAGCCATTCTTGCGTGTTTTTAGCTGTGCGTTTTGGATTATTTAGCCTGTTGCAAGACCTGCCACTGAGACCAAGTTTTCCAGCACTGGGCAGCACATTATTCTCAAGAATACCTTGTTAATCTTGACATTTCATTGAACCCTGGCGCAGCTTCAGGACACACTGTGCTAGATGTAGCAAAGCAGCCCCACAACATAACACACCGTCTTCTCGGTTTCCAGAGTTCTTTTATTCGTACGCTTCGTTTTTGTTTCTGTGAAAATAGAGCTGACTTTTGACCACTTTTGTCTCATCTCTCCATAGGACATTCTCCCATACGTTTTTTCAACATGCAGTCTGGCAAATTTCTGTCCCTCTTTTTTTTTAATAATTTATTTTCAACTGTGGTGTACTCTTTGGTAGTCTCTCATGAATTCCAATTTGGCTTGAACAATGACTGATTGCCCAGCCAATATGTCTTTTATGTATTGTAGCATCTACCTAGATTTTGAAACGAAGACAAGGAGGTGGTTGGACAAGGTCTCTTAATACACAGAGTGGGTCACTTTTGGCTAGAACTTTGCAAAAACAACAGCGAATTTAGCTGCCCACACAACCTTCTGCAATGCCTCTTCCTTCATTTGTGAGGAAGCCAAAAGGGCTGGCTTTCTCAACCAATCAGAAATCAGTACTCACCTCATTCAGGTCCAGTGCCTCTGAGAGACAGTCGGAAATTTTAGAACTCCTAAGAAAATTCATCGTGTGGGCCATTATGACCTGCAGGCTCTATGCTTGACTCCCATTGTGTAGATTCACGTTTTATTGTAAGATATTGTTTTTCTTGATTGTCTTTTTTCACTTTAAAGTATTGTGTTTTATGTGCTCCATTCCCTTATCAACTGTTTGCATATCTCAACAGAACCTGTGGTATTGGCTCCCATTTTGCCCAGTCAGGCCTTGGCAGTTCCACTCCATCTAACATCATGGCGACTTCAGGCGCGGCCCAAGGGCTTGGGCTTATTTTTTTGTAAAGTTCCAATTCACTGGACCAGCGTTGAGCGGCCCGGAGAGATCAGCAGCAGCAAGAGGGATTGCCAGTCAGCAGACTTTGATGCCACTCTCAAGCGTAACTTCAGGTAGGTTCATTGACTCTCACTTTTGCTGTGGTTTGTTTTTAGTCTGCCCACATTATTTACATTTTCCCGTCTTCATAAGGTTTTGTGTGGTCATAAAAAAAGAAAACTACCCAGACCAGCAACCTGCCAAAAGGGTCTCTAGTACAAATCAGATCTATCGACAGCCAGGTCACACCATTTATCTGTTGCCCACCATGGTGTTGGCCAACCTGTTACCCTGTGACCTCAACTACTACATGAAAGGGACGGCTATCAAAGGCTCACTAAAACCAGGAAAAGAAGCTGTGCTTCATGCTGTGGATACCTCACAAAACATGGAACTAGGTCAGAGAAGAGAGGGGAGAAAAAAAATGGCTGGTATTTATTTGCCGCACGTTTTTCCACTTTTATGCTTATTCTATTTTTATTCCAGGTATCCTATTAGAGAACTTCCCACTGTGTAAAGAGCTCCTCATTCCTTCAGGAACTCAGAATTATGTGGTACGGATGAGGCTATATGACACCAATAAGCGTCTGCTTTGCCTCACCATCCGTATCATCCTGCGGGCGCACGGGGCATTCAAGATCCTGGTTTCTTCCCCGTACTGGCTTATCAACAAGACAGGTTAAGCCGTTCATTAATTAAAACAAAACATAAATTTTACCGCAAGCAAACTTACTCATTTACCGAGTGTTTTCGTTTTTCAGGCTTGCCATTGATTTTCAGACAAGACAATGGAAAAGTGGATGCAGCAGGCCAGTTTGATGAGCATGAATTAGCACGAAGCCTCAGTCCATTATTGTTCTGCTACACTGACAAAGAACAGCCTGCTATGTAAGTTTGCATCAACATATGTATTATTTTAAGCATTTAATAAATACAGATGCAGTTTGCGTAACTAAAATTCTCCATAAAAGCTAGAACTGGTTGGTGAATGACTTTTCTTTTATTGACCATTTCTTCAAAGTGATCAAGCAATAGATTACTTATTGAGCAAAACATTTGATCTGAAATACTTTGAAAGTACTCTTTTGCACATATGTTTTCCTTTCTAATGCAATAAAACATACTGTTTCAATATTTCAAAATGTAGTTAATATTTTTGTGATGAATCAATGAACTGCTTTATTACGGTTATCACTAAATGGGGATAATGGGTCTTAAATGAGACCAAAAAAATTTTCTACATCTTTGATGTTTTTTTAATTCTCATCCAATTTTCCCCATCTTTCTTAAACCCAGGTGCACCATGCGGATTGGAAGGGGGATGCATCCAGATGGAGTTCCAGGTTGGTGCCAGGGTTTCTCCCTGGATGGAGGGAGTGGTGTCAGGGCGGTGAAGGTTATCCAACAGGGTAACAGGCCTGGGCTCATCTACAACATTGGCAAGTCATTTGTATCAATTGCCATCTTTGTATCAATTAGTAACTAATATAGCCGGAATTTAATGTCATAATATCTCATACACCAGTATCACCGGTGCAATATGCAGCTTTACACACTTTATGTACTTCACTAAAGGGTGTTCCTATCAGAGATGTAATTTATGGTCCATTTTTTTATCCCTTCCCAACTTAGGGATTAGTGTGCGCAATGGAAAAGGACGGTACCGAGACACTCACATTGTGACCTTTGCCCCCCGTTACTTACTTGATAACAGCTCCTCGCACAAGCTTGCCTTCGCCCAAAGAGAGTTTGCTCGAGGAAAGGTGAGGAATTACCCACTCTTGCTGTGGTCTTGAAGATCAGTGTCAATGATTTTTGGTGATCTAGTACTCCTATAGAAACCACTCGGTTCTTCAGTCTTGTCCAGTCCTGATGTTTTTGCTGATCACAACTTTAAAACCGTTTCAACTGTTTGCTTTAGATCAAGCACCGTGACCCTAAAGATTTTACCTAGCAACTAAAAAAACTCTTTTTAGACTCAGGTTTGAGGAGACACTCTTGATTAGATTTGTTTTTCTTGTTATGAATCATTCTGTTTTATTATCTCTTGATATTTCGTGATACTGTTTAATTTAAACACTTGGGAACTATATTACATATTGTAGTACCATGACTTACGAGTGCCTTAACCTTGGGGTTTTTCAGTTGCAAACTAGTTGCTTGGTCAATATTTTGCTTTTGTTGCGAGCCAAAATTGGAGTCGCGAGAGACCATCAGATTTGCTGATGCTGGAGTGAAGTGGGGAAAAAAAAGAGGAGCCAGAGTCTCTGATGCACTTTCTGCCATTGATTGAATGGGGAAAAACGGTTACACGCACAAATACAGAATGAAAACACTTGCAAGGAGCATGGAGAATATACTCACACTGAAGTGACCCAATGGCCAACCAGAGTTGGAGTCAGCTCCTGATGTCACTCATGAATTCACAACCCTTAAGTGACACCTCAACCTGTGAATTTTACAGTTTTTTGATGGAGCGTTCAGCTTTTTTTATCCTTTCCGGTCAGGGGTTGCAAATTTGCAACAGGTTTAATATCGAAAATTTTAAATCCAGAGTATCATTTTCTAAAAGTATCAGATTTTTCTCTCTGCAAAATTTTATTTGGTCCAGAGAGGGTTAATAAACATACCAAAAATGATATAGTTTTTTTGGGGTGCTAGAATGGATTAATGGTATTTCAGTTCATTTCAAGGAGGAACATGTATTTAAAAAAACAGTACTAATAAATTGAGTTACAAACTTGGTTACAAAAACTCGTAAAACAAGCTAGCAGTGTGTTTATAAATAAGCATGTTTTACTTATTCTCAGGGTACAGTCAACCCAGAGGGTTACATCTCCACTCTGCCAGGCTCCAGTGTTGTTTTCCACTGGCCCCGAAATGACTATGACCAACTGTTGTGTGTGCGCCTCATGGACACGCCGACATGCACCTGGTCAGGAGGCTTTGAAGTCAACAAACCCAAGTCCTTCCATGTCAATATGAGGTGAGAAATATTTTGTCTTCTCTTCCTTAATATTTGTTTAACTGCATCTGTTGCAGTACTCTCATAAATGTAGCAATATTTTGCTTTTGTTTGAAATTTTAGGAAGTGCATATTATGTTTGATCCTTAAATTGTTTGTGTTCCGAATAACACACGTTCATTAAGATGATTTCCATAGTGAATTAATGGTACCCTCTAGTTTAGAGACAGAAAAATAGAACGGTCACTAAAAAACTTGAAACTGATTCGTCTGGAATTTGTTAAAATGCATATTGAAAAGAACAAAGCTTTTTGAGAAAGTATTCTGGACAGATGAGACAAAACTAGAACAACATTTGGGTTTTCAGACAAAAAAAAAAGATCTGAAGCATAGCAACATTTGTGTCCAATGTGTGTGATCAAGTACTGTGAATAGAAATTGGTAATATTTGAATCTTCCTTTAAAGAGACACCATGGGGAATTGCTTCTTCCTCCGGACAGAGATAACCATCAAGGGAGCCACCTACCAGATCTCCTTTACCGACACTGACCAGCTGCCCCCACCTTTCCGCATCCACAACATTTCTGAAGTAACTTACTTCTTTGTTATATGATTTGTCGCACAATTTTAACATCTCTGAAACTTACTGTTGACTGAAAGGGAGCCATTGATAGTTGCATCACAAACAATAGGAACTGCAGGAAGTGCATATTTTATTTACTTACATAAGACTTTAAATAACTATGTAAGATTTTTAAATATGCTTCAGTTGACACTAATACTGGACTGTTATTCTCTCAAATGCTGTGCTAAGGGCATCTAGGCAAAATATAAAGACACAAAGACAAAAAAATAAATTTAATTCTCTTTTAAACTTCTTCAGGTTCCTATCCAGTTCTGGCAGCACGGCGTGGTTGACATCAAGCTGCAGACTGAGGTGAAGGCAGACTCCGAACTGGACTACGCCTGTGATGAGCAAACACTGCCACCTTACCTGACTCTGACTGTCAAGGGAGCCGGGTCATCAGAGGTCACGGCTGACATGAACTTCTTCAGAGAATACAACAAGCTCTACTATGAGAATTTCATCTACATTGCGGCCACGCACACCTTCTCAAAGTACTCTGCACTTACAATATGCATTTTTTTTATGTTAAAGGTCAAAGGCACAAGCAGGAATGTTTTTTTCTTGAATGCAGGAGTGGTGGAAGGAGACCTGTTGGAAAAAAACATCTGGTAACTTGTGCAGAGTTGGTTCTTGATGTGGACACAAAGACGCAGAGGGTCATCTTGAAAAAGAAGGTACAGTATTTTGTGTAGGCATAGGACTTCATCGGATTCTGACGATGTGATAGCCATGACCAGAAATACAGTTGTATGGATGACAGTATTTATACTACATGATTATTTTGGAAAATTTGAGTAAGTTAAACCAACTTTTTTTTTTGTTTTTTTTACATTGAACACTATTTTAATTTCGACAAAATATACAATCTTTGGTACATTAACAACGTGTCCCATGTTAAGTTTAAATAAATAAAGAAATCGCAATGTCGTCTCAATAGTGAGCTTTTTTTTTTTTAGAACAGACGGGGGTTTACTCGGGGATACCTGGTGTTTGCAGGCACCACGTTTGTATTATCTGCTCTTCCAGAGTACTGGTATATATTTATCTATACAGGTATATGTATGTAAAATGTCAGTATTTAAAATTACTTTGGGATCGCTCAAACCCACCAGCTCTCCCGATGCGTTACACATCTGAATGTTGCCACTTGGGAGCAAAAGATTGATTTGTGTGTGACTTGAACTGTGTTGTGCAAATCCAGTCTAAGAGTGTCCATTTTTTGTGGTCATAATGAATGTTTTGCACAACTTGTTTGGTCTGTTCCATTTAATTCACTTGATGTGATTTGGATGCAACACTTGAATTTATAAGGCCCCACACCTCATAAAGCATATCAGTGCAAAAAGCAAACTATGATCTTGAAGGAACTACCTGAAGAACTAAGTGACGGGATTATAGCCAGGTGCAAATCTGGATGAGACTACAAGTACTAGTGTGCAATAGAGTAACTCTTCCTCGACTGATCACTTTTCAATTTAGGACATTTGAGCTTGATAAAAGTTAGAGGATGATGTATAAAGATAATTTTCTGGTAGAACTAACAACGGACCCTTCATCGGCAGGAGCCTGGTAAGCGTTCCCAGTTGTGGAGGATGACAGGTACTGGTATGCTGTGTCATGAAGGCTCCTCCCCACCCCAGAGCAAGCCCGCCCAGCCACGTCCATTGGATTCATCTTTGGTTTTGGACATTGCTGGACTTGCAGCTGTTAGTGACAACAGGTTAGCTTGATATGCAACTGCAGTGTAGCTGAATACACAGCCGTATTCAAATAAAATGTTATTTATTTGTCTTCAACAGTTTTGAGCCATTGATGTTAAGGAGACCGGACCCTCGTCGCAGCACCACCCAGACCTGGTACTTCAGCTCATGCATGCTGACCTGTGGCCTGCCCCGGTTGGTTGTACAGGTGAATTGAAACTAATTTCTGTATTTTTTTTTTTGTTTAAGTTCAGATGACAAAAGATGTTCCTGGGTCGGATAAAATTAATATTTGCATTGTTTATATGTTATGTAATAATGCATGTAACTTCCAGCAAGTTTTCAACCACAATTTAGCTTAAAAAAAAAAAACAATTATGACACAAAATGACCACCCCCCCCCTTGTGGTTACACTATCCACTACAAGGGTTATCAGAACTGACATTGCAATTGCCAAACACAGCGCAATACACATTAAACACAATGGCAAGCAATGTTTTGGAATATGTGATGAAGGACGATTTCAACGTAGAAGAGCATCCAACTGAACTTGGCACTGTCAAAGCGTACTTTTGAGCCCATCAGAGAGTGACGACGGGGAGCAGTAAGGTACCAGCTGCACAACAGAAAAAGAGACTGGCTACTGGTTCTGTGAAAGAGTAATTGTTGATATTTTCCTGATTTATACCAAAATAAAAACTGAAATATCACACAGTTGTAAGTATTCAGACCCTTTGCTCAGTATTTAGTGGAAGCACCCTTTTGAGTTAATACAGCCAGGAGTCTTTTTGGGAGTTATAAAAAAAAAAAAAATTCACACCTGCATTTGTGGATCATCTCCAGTTCTGACAGGTTAGATACTGAACATTGGTGGACAGCCATTTTCGGATCCCTCCAGTGAATGGCCCAGCTCTGACTTAAACTCAATTAGTTTAAGTCATGGCTGGGCCATTCTTGAACAGTCACAGAGTTGTTCTGAAGCCAATCCTTCGTTATTTTAGCTATGCACATGGGCTCATTGTCTTGCTGGAAGGGTTCTGGTTATCCCAAACATCTTCCATTTAAGGATCATGAAGGCCACTGTGCTCTTAGTAACCTCGAGAATTTTTTTGATAACCTTGGCCAGATCTGTGCCTTTCAGCAATTCTGTCTCTGACCTCTTCAGATAGTTCCTTTAATATTATTATTCTTGTTTGCTCTGACATCCACCATGGGCATTAAGGTCTTATATAGACATGCAAGTGGCTTTCCTAATCTAGTCCAATTCACTTTGTGTTTTTTAATAAATGTACAGAAATTTCAACAATTTTGTTTTTTCTGTCAATAAGGGGGGTTACATGTACATTAATGTAGGAAAAAAATTAACTTAAAGCAAATGTTTTTAGCAATTGAGTGCAATATCTGTGCAATTCAGGTACGGGGTGGTATAGAAGGCCTGTACGACGGGTCTGAGGTGGTTTTGGGACCAGACTCGGGGATTCTGGAGCCTGGCCCTGAGCAGCAGTTTATCAACCAGAAGATGAGACCTGGTTCTGGCGTGCTGTCTGTTCAAGTGCTGCCAGATGGACCTACACGTGTTCTGCAGGTAAGAACCACACCAAGCATAACTGTTTTCCAAATCATTTGCTCATTATTTCACGTGTCAAAGTATTGGGTTAAATCCTGCATGTGTGTAATGTCAAATTATTTCTGTTGTAAGTTGTAGACCTAACCTTTAACAAAAATCTTAGACCCCTCTCTATTATGCTACCCTGAAAAGTGTGTCACCCAACAGGTGTGCAATTTGGTTGTTTGTACAAATAAGACATTCTTAGTGATCACATTACTCGAGCACAATAATTACCCCTAATAACCAGGGAAACAGTCAGAAGCGTTGTATGTACAATGCTTGAAGATTTATGTTTAGATTGTGTTGTTTCACCTTTATTCTCTCTTCATTAATAGATCAGTGACTTCAACCAAAGGAGAATGATCCACAAGTCCCCAAGTGCGGAGCCGGACAAGGGCAAAGAGGAGTTGATGAAGAAAGAGCCTGAACAGGAGCTTGAGGTACAAGTAATGAGACACCCTAAAAACATCTCAAAATGTCTGCTCTGTTTATAACACCTCAACCCAAATTGACAAGGATCGTGATATACATTCAAATTCGTTAATGAATGCATATTGCAAATATGATATTACCTCATTATTACATGTTATTATTACTCTGTATCATTACAAAACTTACCTCCCAATATTTATTATGGACCAAACTCCACAACCCCTTATCACACATCCAGGTAGAATTCACAGCATAAGACGTATACATTGTTATTTATTAAAGTCATGAATGAAAAAGTATTAAATCATTAAGTAGACATACATGTTTATTATCTGTTCATGTAGAGCGCTGCCGCTGGGGAATATTAAATGTGTGCAAGAAGCATATATTGGTATAAGAACCACAATTGAAAGACAAAACACATGAAATTTAACTCTACAAAACCAAGTCATCTTGAATTGTAATAGAAATGATTTGAATTGTCCAAATTAAAAAGAGGCTTGTCCTCTGATGTTACAGTATATTTCAAAATTAAAACAAAAGCAAAAATCTCGGAAAGTTGAAAAAGATTTGACAATCCATGATCTGAAAATAGACAATCTGCTACTAATAATGTACATCCATAAATACCGTAATTTTTCCGTTCGAGTGCCCCCTTCGACCTAACCCTTGAAAGCGTGTGGAAAAAAGTCGCAGCTGGTAGACCGGAAATTACGGTAACAATATCCATACATACATTGTGTTCACACAGAAAAAGCATTTGTCATTTTTGTCATTATTATTCAAGGGCTGCCACTATGACATTATCATTATCATGTGTGACTTGAATAAACATGTACCTATGCCATCATTTTTACTAGGTGTTAGTGAACTTGGATGAAGGTATCGGCGTGTCACTGGTTAACAAGGTTCCCGAGGAGCTCGTGTTCACCACACTGTCCGGTATAGACGTCCACTTCACACGCACTGCTGCCAGTGAGGTGTTGGAACTGAGCATTCACAACGTTCAGGTGAGCTCCAGATCGCTCACAGTCAAAACAGATTCTCGTCAGGAAGGGTGGAGAAAGCAGATCTATGGCGCTTCACATGACATCATCTTAATGTGCTCCGAAAAAGTACATCATGCAGACTAAAAATATAGTAACTGTGTTGCACTTTTAATCACTATTCTGGTTATTAGGTGGACAACCAACTCCTAGGGACCACTCAGCCAGTGATGCTCTGTGTGACTCCAAGTTTCAGTGATGGCACTGTGAGCGACAGTGGTCCAGCCTTGCAAGTGAACTCGGTCAAAATTCCCAGTAGTCTCATGCTCACTGACATCTTCAAGGTCGGTATCAGATTATTCGGGCTCTGTGGCTGTCATCACATTTCACTAAAGTCTTGTGATGATGTAACTTTGATGTGTCTGCAGCACCTCATGGTAACGGCTGGGCGCTTCACAGTCATCATTGAAGAGAAATTACTGCTCAAGCTGCTCAGCTTTTTGGGGTATGGGGAGACAGAAGCAGGTGAGTGAACTGTCAAATTTTGTGACTTTTTCACAAATTGATAGTGATGAAAAGGCTGAAATCTGTTGAAAATAAGACGCCAAAGCTTAAAGCTGTACATTTATTAATACTTTTATACAGTGATCGAGCCCTGTCACGAATAGTGAATACCCGAGTTATTAACAACCCCCTAAAAAGGTCTATAATTGATTATGTATTCCAATATGTGGCGATAGAACATCGCATGAATTGCCTTAACTAACTAATTTACTTCTAATTTAGCACAAGAAAGTGGGAAAGAACTGCCCAACTCATTACACGTTTCCTTGGTGCCAAAGCAATGTTTTTATGTTAGACAAGATTTTGCCCTGAGCAAAAGCAGGTAACCATTTTTCATCACATAAGGCAGGTGTCTCAAACTCGTGGCCCGTGGGCCAAGAGCGACCCCAAGATGATATTTTGTGGCCCCCACCTTACTATGAAAGTTAAATGATAGTGCGGCCCTGAAGTTTTATATGAATGGCACTTTTACAGTGTTGTGTGCGGAGCTGACAAACCTATAAATCACGGTGGGTTTGTGGCTCTCGGGGGTGTGACAGCGACCAGGCTTGATGCAACCAGAAAAACATTTTTAATTGAAAAGTTACAGTGGTGTTGCCATGGAGAGTTTCATGAGTAGTTTTGCACGCAACTTGTTTACACAAGCTTCCTTGCTTATCTTATTTTATGCTAAATAAATAAAAAGATGTTTATTAAAATTTCTCATTTCAATGGCCGAAGCTGCTTCCCAGCCTCAGCTAAAATGTGCCCACACCGCCCCCCGAGGTGAATTGAGTTTGAGACCACAGACATAACGAGTGATGGGTTAGCAAAAACAAAAGGAAAATGGGAAAATCTGTATCGAATCTTGAATACCCAGGGAAACACTGTAAATGTCTGTTCCATAACAAGAGTGTTCTTTTCATTTTCAATGTATTTTCTCTGACGTTCGAGTTGTCTCATTTAAACGGGTACAGGTATCAATCCTTTAATCCATAGAAAACAGGCTTTTTTTAGGGTATTGCTTGCCTGCAGAGTTAACTCGGCACCAAAACACAACTGGAGTGCAAAAATTCCCATCTTGTGTCAAAGGGGGTAAAGCCAAACATATTCTGCACAACATCTAATAAAGTCATCTATGTAACTGACGTAGAACTGGAGAAATTGGATGAAAACCTTCATGAGAGGCCCAATCAGGATGTCGGACCTCCCAAACGCTACTACTTTGAGAACCTCAAAATCAGCCTGCCTCAGGTCAAGCTCAGTGTCCTCACCTCTCATAAACTGCCTGCTGATCTGAAGGTAATTTTCAATTTTTGATCCTTCTAAAATCTCACCTACTACTTGCGTACAATAAATGATCTAACTTTAAAAAGGCTAGACTGTTGTTTTTGCGTGTGGATGATTTGGCTGGGTGGCACTAGTGACATCTCACCGATAAGTAAAGTAGTTTGAGGGTTGTTTTGATCAGAGCCACTTTCATATAACCCAGTATAATAACTTATCTGTACTCATAAAGGCTTAGGGTCTGTTGGAAGGAACGGCAAAACAGAGTCACTGTTCTGATCGCTGAGGCTACTTTTGAAAACACACAGGGCCTATTGTATATCGGGCCTCTTGAACACCAGTTAAATAGAGTCGTTTGTTCAGATTCAATATCATAATATTCTTTGTTCCTCCAGGCTTTGAAAGGTACCTTGGGATTTCCACTGGTTCGTTTTGAGGATGCTGTCGTCAACATGTACCCATTCACTCGAGTCCACCCCTATGAGACCCAAGAAATCATCATCAATGATATCCTCAAGCATTTCAGAGAGGTAGGAGCTAGTTCTATTTTGCAACAGTGTAGCTTTTATCTAATCATTTTACTTTATTTAATGACATGACAGAGTCAGAATATTAGGCACTGCACTGTCTCCAATTGGTGCAGTGCAGTTATACACTGCTGCAAACTACAACTACAATAGTAGTGTTAAATTCCATCTTTGCAAAAGCATTATTCTTTATACTGCTCTTGTCTTAGATCTCATTATATATGCAAGTGGTCAAAACAAGTGTGGTTGGTCACCGTAATACACTGTAATGTGTGTTGTCCTTTAAAGGAGCTTATCAGCCAGGCAGCTCAGATCCTGGGCTCTGTGGACTTTCTTGGAAATCCAATCGGACTCCTCAATGATGTCTCTGAGGGCGTATCAGAGCTCATCAAGTATGGCAATGTGGGTGGCCTCATACGAAATGTGACACATGGCGTGTCGAACTCTGCTGCCAAGGTACTGATTCACTGACCTTTTTGAGTTTTGGCTAGGGCTGCTCTTTCAGCATCGTCATCCTGTTGTACGTGAGCGCAAAAGTCACATCACAGTTCTGCTGCAATGTTGTTATATTATAATATTAAATGTGACCAGAAATGACATGGTAATAAGATTAGTAAATTTAAAGTAATTTCAAACACTTCACTTGCTCAGTGTGAAAGGCCCTTGCGTCAAAGCATTTGTCAGTATTTGTCACACACACACACACACACACACACACACACACACGTCCGTAATCGGGGTGAAGCCATCCCATATTTGCAAGGATAAGAATGCCTGTCAAACTGCGGACAGATTCCTATAAAATCAGCCTAGAAATCAGCTGGCCAAAGTAATTAAAAACAAGTTTACTACCAACGATTCTAAATCACTCTGCCAAAGGTTAATATCGCTGACCAATTACAAGCGACCATCCCCCGAAGCAGAGAACAAAACGACTTGAACACCTACTGCTGCAGATTTGGGGACACTTTCACACCTCACTAGACCTCTGCTGGACCCCTGCAGTTTGCCTGCTGAGCAAACAGGTCTTCAGATGACTCAGTCAACATGGAGCATCACTCCATCCTAGAATACTTTAACCAGCGCACAAGCCTACATGAGGATCCTGTTGGTGGACCTAAGGTCTGTGTTCAATACCATCATCCCCGAACTCCTCCACACTTCGCCAGCTCACTGTCTCGCCTGTCATCTGCCAATGTGTTTACATCTTTCTGTTGGGCAAGACACAGCAGGTGAGGCTGAGGGACATCACCTCATCATCACCAGGGCCCCCCAGGAATGTGTCCTCTTTCTGCTTCTCTTCTCTATCTACTTGAACTGCCATACATTAACACACTCAGCTGTCAAATTCCTGAAGTTTGCAAATGAGACCAGTCATCGGCCTCATCAAAAACGAAATTGGAGCGGCTGGAGATTTGGTGTGACTAACACAACCCGGAGCTGAACCCGCTCAAGACTGTAGAGATGTTTGTGGATTTCAGGAAGCATCCTTCAACACAGCTGCCCCTCACGCTGTTCAACTGCCCTGTGTCAGCCGTTGAGACCTTCAGGTTCCTGAGAATTACAGTCTTGAAGAACATAAAGTGGCAGACCAACATCAACTCCATCCCCAAAAAGGCCCACCAAAGGGCCTTGCTCCCTGCAGCTTCTAACAAAGTACTGTGGGCCACAGGAGCTGTTGAGACAGTCATCAAATCAAATCCTTTGTTCATCCATCACAGTCTCTTATGACGCTGCCATAAAAAAAGGACAAACTCCAAATGCAACAGACAATCAAGACAGCAACAAAAATGGGGTATCCTCCTACCCATGCTTGAAGACTTACACACTGCCAGAATGACAACAAGAGCATACAAAAATCCTCTTGTATCCTCCACATCCTGGTCACCACCTCTTCATCTTCCTTCCCTCTTGCCATTAATTTGCTTGAGGCTCAGTGACTCTCCGTAATGTGATTTTATGTCTCAAAGTATTTGTCAAAATCTCTGTCGTATGAGAGTGGCTTCAGCTACTGGAGACAAATCATTTGTTTTTTATATACTTAATACATAATGTGACAAACTAGTTATGTTTTAACAGTGGGAGCAATCACATTTTCCCCAGCGCCTTGTTTGGATTTTTTTCTCCCTTAACAATGAAAGTCTTCATTTAAAATCTGCATTTCTCATTTCCTTGTGTTGTCTTTGAGTAACATTTGAATATTTGACTGTTTAAATTTTGTAATATTTAAATATTTTATGCAGAACATTTAAGTGTGACAAGCATGCAAAAAAATAAATCAAGAAGGTCAGAAACTCTTTCAGGCCATTGTATTTAAAATCCTAATATATATATTTTCTTTAATCACTTCTAGTATCTTGCAGTGCTAGATTTGGTAGCCCCTTCTGTCTTTTATAGGTTGAGATCACATTACTGTGTGGCTGCTTCTATGTTGTTAAATTGTTCACTGTCTCACCCAATGAACAACATTGCACTGATAACGGAGGCCCCATATGCATCAATCAGTTTGCAGGAACTTTATCTGATGGTCTGGGGAAAACCATGGACAACCGGCACCAGACGGAGCGAGAGTACATCAGATACCACGGAGCCACCAGTGGCGAACACCTGGTCGCAGGCATCCATGGACTAGCTCATGGTACTACCTCCCTCTGTTACATATCAGTCATGGGATTGTCTCAGTTCACCCTGAACACACTTTTACAGCCGGTTTCACTGAACTGTCAAAAGCATTATATGAGCTTTTTAAGCTCGAGGCAAAGTCCTTTGCTGGAATTGAACTTTTAAGTTAAATTTCGGCATGACTTAATAGTAAAGCAGAAATATTGACACAATCAAAGACCCCCCACCCAAAAAAATGACTACAACTCATCAATTTTGATGGGAGTGTGCAACTGTTAAGTAGAAGCATGGAGGTTGTTTAATTTACATATAGCATTGCTTAAATTTTGACAAAAGATTACAGAGGAACTTGTAAGGTCAAACAAAATTCAGTGCGAGACACAATTCATTCATGCTTGCTCAGATTTGCAGTCACATTTTCCCATGGTCCTCTCCTGGGTGCAACTTTTATCATAAAGATGTTAGTAACTGAATCTGAATCTGAAAAGCTCCTATGATCTCGCAGGTATCATAGGGGGCATGACAAGTATCATAACCTCAACTGTGGAAGGAGTCAAGACGGAGGGTGGAGTCAGTGGGTTTTTCTCTGGCCTGGGTAAAGGTCTTGTCGGGACTGTGACCAAACCAGTAGCTGGAGCATTGGACTTCGCTTCAGAGACGGCACAGACTGTCCGTGATATGGCAAGCCTCAGTAACCATAGGTGGGTGGAACCCCTTGCCTGCATTATGTTCAGTTCCGTTGAATTTTTTGATATACAGTTGAAGCCAGAAATGTACATAAAATGTGCAAAAACACACGTTTCATTTTTTTTCTCAGTCTGAAGTCAAATCAGACTAAACATCTCCTGTGTCAGGTTAGGCAGGATCACCAAAATTATTTAATTTTGTTAAATACTAATGAGCGAGAGAACATGGTATCAATTTCAACTCTGTGACAGTCATTGTTGATGTGAATGGTTGTCCGTCTCTAGAATTAACTGGGGACCAATCCAGGATGTAGTCTGTCTACAGCCCAGGCTCCAGCTTCCCTGAGACTCTGAACAGGATAAGGTTTCAAAATGGATGAAGGGATAGTAGAAATAGGGACCTAACACCTCACCACCACATTCTCGAACATGATTTATTCATTTTTTATTTTGTTTTTATTTTATTTACAGTGCATTTGAAAAGTATTCTGAACCAATTACATTTTTCACTTTCACTGAAAATTATAAAAGCGGGCGGGGGCGTGTGAAAGCATCCCCCCCCCCCACCTTGTCAAGTGGTGGGGCTGAAACAATCCGCGAGCCCCCGATCATAACGGGGTGTACCCCCCCCAGTTGAAGTAAGCCAATCCTTTACAAAGTGTCCCACAACCGACCCTCAGTCTCCTTGTATGATTGCTTGCTTGATTGATTTCTTACTGTCATGTTTTGGTTTTTGGTCTGTGAAGAACATTTCAAGTGCCTCTGGGGGGGGGGGGGGGGTGATTAAACAGAACCATGTTTCAATACTTTGGGGTGCCCATCTGCCTTGACCAACTATTCTGGTCAAGATCAGATGAGAGTCCCATGTTTTTTTTGTTGTTGTTGTTGTTATCATTCTGCTGAAAACTCGGTCTGAACCCATTCATGTGCAGCGTCCCATTTTTGGGACATCATGATTTTCACGCATTATGTCCTTCAGTATATCAAAATATTTCAGTGTTTTAATCTGATTCTGATTCTGTTTTGTGGGACGATCAACTAAGAAAACCCAAGTACCCTCTCGCGGGCAGCGTCCCATTTTTGGGATGAGATTATAAATGAGTAAAGTTATCATATAATTTAACCATAGACAAAACAGAAGTGTTATTTCCTTGATTGTGGTCTGTTAGGAGACTTTTATCTCAATAAGGCAAAAAATTGCCACCCTGCCCATGAATGTGTTAATCACTTTCAGAAATACAAACCTGGCACTGATTTTAAATGGCCGCTTTGTCTCTGACATACTGTACTTCCAACTATGAGCCAATCTTTCGTTGAATTTCTTGTATGTCCAGGCTAAGCGTGCTCCGTGTCAGGAAACCTCGCTGCTGTAAAGGTCCTCAGGGTCTTCTGCCTCGTTACTCAGCCCTGCAGGCTGACGGCCAGGAGCAGCTCTTCCACCTCACAGACAACATTCAGTCTGAGTTGTAAGTCCGTCGTCTTCGCTGGACTTGTATGCACAGTGGCTTCAACGAACCATTCCGTCCCTTCACATTATTCCATCTCCCGACTGCAGCTTCATTGCGGTAGAGCCCATCGACAGCTACAGTGTGCTCATCTCCTCCAAAGTGGTCTACTTCCTAAAGCCTGGGGACCATCTGGACCGAGAAGCAATTTTCCTGGAGATCAAGTATGATGACCTCTACCACAGTCTGGTGTCTAAGGATCATGGGAAAGTGTATGTGCAGCTCACAAAAAAGGCTGAAAGCACCAGTAGTGGTGTGGCCATCCCTGGACCCTCCCACCAGAAGCCTATGGTAAGACTTCATATTCATACTGTTATACCAATTAATGGTCGCAAAACACTTTTAAAGCTGACGTTACAGTAGTACCATGACTTATGAGTGCCCCAGCTAATTTATTATTTATTCTTTTTGTATACACTATCAGATTTTTCATGTTACCAGGTGTTGCATGTTTGATATTTTGTGTTGCAAGCTAAAATTTGAGTGAGCAAGCTTCAATCCCAAGTGTCGTCCCTATAAACATTCTAAAATAGATATTGTAATGAAAAACACACATAACATTATTCACTTCAATGTCTATACGAAAAAATAAATATGAGCGGCGAGTGCCTCATCCATGCGCAAAGTTGCAGAAGTTTCATTCAACATCCAAGTGGTCGCCATGTTGGCTGCATCCCCTGTCTGTGACATCACACTGGGACATTCACCTTTGAAAACACGCTGTGCCACCTACTATGGGAGACGAACATGCCCCTTCTGGCACGGAAGCTCTTTTCGAAGAAGAGAACATCTCACAACCGAGTGAAGTGACCGGGGCAATAATACCCTATCGTTTCGAGCCATATTTGGCTCATATGCTGATCACGGCCAAACCGCGTGCAGCCAAACCACCTCCCTGTCCGATCCATCTGTGCGTGGCGATGAGAAAAACAACGCTGCCCGCGAGCGACAACAGCGCTGCGGCCAAACGGCCTCCCCGGCTAATCCACCTCCGTATCGGGGCCGACGCGGAAGCCTTCGCTGGCGAGCCCGACGCGGAAGCCGTCCGACACACACACATCGACACATTTAGTACCGCTGTCATACGAACACAAATCTTTTGTTACGTTATCAGAGACGGATTACGGAGACTGATTTTTTTTTTTGTAGCTGTATACACACCTACCTCTCATTTGGAACCCACAAAGCTCCTTTGTACCCGTGCAATCCATTTTACACAACAAACCAGGTCTTTTTGAAAAGTATGAAGAGTAAATCCATCCTCCCGAGTGTTCGAACAATATCCAGCAATACAACGAGCCGGCATTTTGGCTCACACGAAGGAACAACGAGCTACCTTCCAGCAGGTAAAACTAGTAGAAACATACGAGACCGCTTCAGTGGACCTCTACTACTAACATCACTTCCTGCTTCTTCTCAAAAACAAATCCCTCGAGAGGATTTTCATGGTGCGAGTGACAAAAAGCCATATATGTCAAAATCATGTTTTGTGGTGGGAAAAAAAACGGCTGGGTCCATACCGGCTGGCGTTTTTTCATTAATAACTTACTAAAAATCATGCATTTCATGACAGTGGCCCTTTAAATATTTTGCCATTGAGAATAACCTGGTTTTTATCCAACCCCAATTTCTATTCTTATTTGTGTTATAATCATCTATATCCTTGATCCAAAGGTCCATGTGAAGAGTGAAACTCTGGCTCTCAAAATTTCCCAAGAGATCAACTATGCCAAGAGTCTCTACTATGAACAACAGCTGATGCTGCCTAGCAGTAACAATGAGGACTGCTTATTGCTTGAGTCTTGATCAAATATGGATGAACCTCCCTCAAATGAAGACGTTTAATCTGCTATGCGATTGAGAGGCGCCGAGGCAATAGTGTACCTTGTATTATCTCAAGAGTGAGCTGGTAAAGGCTCCACCTCACTTGCTCCCCTAATGAGCACTGATGAATTTATAATACTTAATCAACCACAGAGAATAGGGGATATTCGGAGAGCTATCAACTTTTTTTCAGTCACATGCCCTCATATCATCCAGAGCACTTATGAATTACTAAGTTTTCATTTCAGTTGTGTATTTTTGTTTCTTTCATTGACTGTTTATAGCACGTGATGTAAATATCCTGCAGGTCTTCCACAATGTTTGTGAATAGGTATAAATGTAAATACAAAGATATGGAAAGAGATGTGAAATACAACAAGCTTTGTGTGTAATATTTTGTGTGTTGTTTGGAATCTAAATTGCAGTGACGCGTTTTAAAATGCGATACGCCCATCCCCGTTTCACTTTGGAGCTGCCTTCCACTCTCTATGCCATGTACCACTTGAAACGGTCAGTTTTGATGATTCAGTAGGATCATTGTTTGTTCCTCTTTGCTGCATCTATGATTTCCTCATTAACAAATGTCTAAGGTGTTTGCTTCATATCACTGAAGCGTCCTCAGGACTTTTAAATTTTGGGTTGGTGTCGAATAGGATTTTCTCAAGGTCAGTTTGAGTGCCTGAGCGGCCTATCGTGTGACGTTGAAGGTTTTTTGTAATGCTTTCACATGGACAAATGCAAATAAAGGGCCCCCGAGTTAACACTCTGTCTCCATTCTGTTACTGTACTCTATAGCAGATGGCACAATTAACTTTTGAATAATCACTTTAAAATACTCTATGCGTGTATACATTAAATAGCAGTGGTAGGAAGTTACTGTACTTTTGATTTTTACTTGTACTTTTATTTGCTGACGCCTTTTTACTTTTACCCCCTATATTAAAAAACTGATATCTGTATTTTGTATACCTTTTGTAAAATTGAACCGGTCACCTTTTCAACCATGTAGATGATGGTGTGACATAAAAGATTTAAACGCTCCTACCACGTGTACCTTTCGCACATGAATGCACATATATATATATATATATATATGTATATATATATATATATATATATATATATTTACAAGTTCTCCCACTTAAAATCATCATAGGTGCATGTCCACTGTGAGAGAGATAATCATAAGAATAATAATTTGCATGGTGGTGCAGCTGGTAAAGCGTTGGCCTCACAGTTCTGAGGACCCGGGTTCAATCCCGGCCCTGCATGTGTGGAGTTTCCATGTTCTGCATTCGTGGGTTTTCTCCGGGCACTCCGGTTCCTTCCCACATCCCAAAAACATGCAACATAAATTGGACACTAAATTGCCCCCAGGTGTGATTGTGAGTGAGACTGTTTGTGCCCTGCGATTGGCTGGCAACCAGTTCAGTGCGTACGCCTCCTCCTGCCCGTTGACAACTGGGATAGGCTCCAGTACTCCCTGCGACTTGTGAGGATAAGCGACAAAGAAAATGGATGTTTGGATAAAAAAAATCCAGAAATCACAATGTATGATTTTTTTAAATGATTTGTGTGATAACAGGAGGCCCCGTAGCTCAGTGGTTAGAGCATTGGTTTGGTAAACCAGAGGTTGTGGGTTCGTACCCCACTGGGGCCTCCACTCCCTGAGAAGTGTTGTGTCAGGAAGGGCATCCGGTGTAAAAATTCTGCCAGACAAATATGTGCGTTCATCTGAGATGACACGCTGTGGCGACCCCGAAAGGGACAAGCCGAAAAAAACTATTTGTGTGATAACAGCTGAAAATAAGTATTTGAACACCTGTCTATCAGGCTCGATTGACCATCCTGCACTTGCTATACAGAACCTAAATAATATCTTTTCAGCAAAAAATATGTGTGCTCTTGGGATCAGATCTGGTCTCTGTGCAATCATCTATTAAAAATATTAACTATAGCTCTTGAGGTGTTGTTGAACTTGGAAATAAGTATTTCTCGTGAGCCTTAAAAGAAGGTAGGAAATGAAAAGAACTACTCTATGTGCCTGCTTTTAAAACTATCTTATTTTTAAGTGATTTCCCTAAAATCTGTTGTTCATAATAGTCATTTCTGAAACATTTGAATTTGTTGAGAGATTTCTTGCAGGTGTCTAAATCACACAAACTGCTTTTCATTAAAAAAAAAAAAGAGGCAGCTCAAAATGCTTTATATACAATAGTAAAACTAGCTCCCTCCTGGCACTCAGACACAAACACAGTGCCCCGACTTAAAAATAATTGTGTATGGCTGGGTAGATAAGGTCCAAATGAGGGAACACCAGGAGGAGACAACAGAGCGCAGCCATGGGACAATGGCCCAATCCAGAGGACTCCCTCCAAGAAAACATCAAAAGATCATAAAATAATTATCGACAAATAGAAATGGATAAAAATCAGAGAAAACAAATGATTAAAAACATAACTGACCTCAAATGAAAGGAAATGGCATACAGATGAAAAAACAATCCATCCATCTTCTTAGTCAGTCATTGTCATAAGGATTCGCGCCAACCAATCGCAGGGCACATAAGCAACCACTCACACAGATTTATACCTACAACTGATGTAACTGGACAAAACTCACGCAGGCACGGGGAGAACATGTCAACTCCACACAGGCGGAGCCGGGATTTGAACCCCGGGTCCTCAGAACTCTGAGGCAATTCCGCTAACCAGTTGCCCTAAAAAATAATCATTTTAAAAAAGTTATCTTGTCATAGGTGTGTGGACTTTGCATGTTCCCCTGTGGCGGCTGCGTGGGTTTTCTCCGGGCACTCCGGTTTCCTCCCACCCAAAAAAAAAAACAAAACATGCATTGTTTGGAAACTCTAAATTGTCCTTAGGTGTGATTGTGAGTGCAACTGTTCTCTGTCTCCAGTTCAGGGTGTACCCTGCCCCCTGCCCGATGATAGCTGGGATGGAGGGGCTCCACCACTGACCCTTGTGAGGATAATTGGCTCAGAAAATGGATGGATAGTTTGTGGTGAGAGACTGAGTTCTGAGCTGTGTCTTGACCCACAGTCTGGCAATGAGAATTTTTTTAGGCCATCAATTAGGACTGTTATGCACTGACAAGGGGATAGAATGCTATTTGGTTATAGATTTTAGGTGTTTCCCAACTCCCAACACTTTTTGCACATCTCTTTCTTCATGTATGCAATAAACCCCCCCCCCCCCCCCGTGTCATTTCACAATACTCCGCACAAGTTTATTTCTGATCTTATTTCCTCTACTTTCTGAATTAGTTAAGTCGTTCCCAACTTCAGGTGAAAATTTCAGGTCAACAGCGCCATTGGAAATATTTTTAGTGACAAAAACGGAGACGCGTTAAAGACTTATTTCAACTGTTGATACGGAGCGATCGATGGAGCGATAGATAGATAGATAGATAGATGGATGGATCGATCGCTCGAGTGGGCATGCGCACAGTAACTGGTCGGCGTGAACGTGCGCAGACGGGCGCGCTCGTGCGTATCCATCGAGCGTGTAAGTGCGGCGTCGTCGACTACATGATATGATGGTGAGTGTGGGCAAGAGAGCACGTGACGCGGAAGCAGACTCCAGCTTCTTTTGTTCCCATCAATCAAAGCGGACACGGACGGAGAGCTGCAGAATCAGGAAATCGCTGGTACATGATTTATTTTCCACTCTGAAAATGACTAGTAACCTTTGTGGGCAACTCACACGCAACCGTTTCCTCTCCATCGCCAAACTATATCATCTCGAATATGTTTGTAAAGTTTTTTTGTTGTTTTTGTTTTCCCCCTTCGTCCCGGTATTGTTTTACGTACGTCTTTATGAAGTATGTGTTAGCTTAAAGCGGGGGGCAACGTTAGCTTCATTTATCCCCAAATGTTCGCGTGTATTCCAGCGGGGTGGACAAAGAGAAGTTTTTTCATTTATACTAGGCGCCAACTTTAGCCAGTTCCCTAATGTTTAGACAGTGGTGAAACTTGTCGAATTGGGGGGCTCTTGTTAGCTTGCTAGCCAATCTTCCGAGCCGAACAAAGAGCGCCGCTGCTTAGCTGCTCGAAGCTAGCGGCGACGCGAACACACGCTGTATGCTTTGTTACGTTTGGCGTCTTTAACATTCGTGCTACGGAACCGACTTTATTGGCATTGTTCGTCGCTTTAGCTTTTAGTCTATGAAGAAAGAGACCGCAGCGAAGTCAACTCGGCTAAAGTCCCAACTTTAAGTCTCACTTCTCTCCGCATGTCTGCCAAAATGTTGCAACGTTCAAATCGAGTCTTATCATCTTTTTTTTTTTTTTTTTTATCTGTCCGTTGCCTTTTAGCCCTGGTTGAAATTTGTGGGCATGTACAACGAGGTTTTTATTATTTCGTCCTTGTCAGTGGCCAATACTGTATTCTACACTCGAGCGTCAAACAAAAGTTTGAGGCAGAACACCATTAACCGATTAGTGTCAAACGAAATTTCTGTGCAACTACAGCCGGCATTTCAGTTAAGTCTCATAAACCACTTTTGTGGTGGGTATTTGTCATGATGCTGGATACGAGTCATAAACAAACGTCTGTCATGGTTCACTCCATGATAGTTGTATTCTGTTTACGACACAGTTCCCTAATGCGGCGGCGTAACCGTAGTCGGAGCGCACCATACTCTTTAGTTCCAGCATTTCCAGAGTACTTTTGCCGTAATTACTGTTATTTATATGAAAACATTTGGAGGCTTTAAATACAATCAATCAAATGTCAAAACAGTAACTAACTGACCATGCCCTTACAAACCAACTCACTGCATGCCGCTCATAACTTTGAAATGTCATTATTACAATATCTATGTGAATAACTTTTCCGCAATAACTGTAAAACAAATTGTGAATCAGTGAGCATGGTGGTAACCGAGGTTGCGTTTTCGTGCACTATCATGACATACAGTGCTGCAGAAAAGTATATGTCCCCCTCATGAGTTCTTATTTTATTTATTTTTTTTTTTTTTTGCATAACACACACAAAGGTTTTAAATCATCACACCAATTGTAATATCCCTCAGAGACAAACCAAGGAAATACAAAATGCAGTTTTCAAATGACAATGTGCCAAAAAAGTCCAAACCTTTCTGACCCTCTGTGGAAAACGTAACTTCTTGTTAAATCACAAAGTCACATTGACTAACCACAAATTTCATGCTAGATTGAAGTTGAAACAATTCTGTAAAGAAGAGTGGGAAAATTTTCCTCCAGAATGTTGTGAAAGACTCATCAGCAATTATCGATTTCAGTTATTGCTGCCAAGGGTGCCACAACCTGTTTTTACATTCAGAGGGCAATTAGTTTTTCACGGAGGGTTGGAAATGTTGGGATTTTTATTTTTTATTTTTTTTTGTGGCTTCATAAATTGAATTGTGAATTTGTATTTCGATGGGTTGTTTCTCGGTGATATTAAAATTGGTTTAATGATTTGAAAACTTAGTTTGATAATAAAAAAAGAAATCAGAAGGGGGCAAATACGTTTTTACATCACTTTACTTAGGCTGCTGTGTAACTTGGTTCATTGATCTGCATTCATAACCTCAACGTCATTATTACAGAAAACATTTGTTCAAAAAAAAAAAAAACAGCCAAGGCCATAAAAACATTTGGGCAACAAAAAAAAATTCAATACACCAGTAACTGAGTATACTTTCTACTGGCACAAATTAGTTAATTGTGTACTCTTCGAAACCTCAAATATCATTACTTGAGTAAATCTTTTAATAGGAAAATAAAATTTTTTAGGATGTATATATTTAAAAAAAAAAATCAAATAAACAACGAAGTGTAGCGGTAATTAAGGATGCAACATGACTTTGTAATCTTAGGCGACTGCGCAAATTAGTCCATTGTGCAACATTTGCAATATGGAAATGTGATAATTACAGTGATTATTTGTAAGTTTGTAATCAAATGTTCTTTTTATGGACAGTGTGCTAAAATATTCTTACACCACTGGGCAACCTACTTCATTGTATTCCATTCAAAACCTTCAAATGTCATGACAGTAAATGTTTGGATGAGAAACACTCCATGACCATAAATCTAAAAGTCAAAACGAAAAGCGTGTACGGCAGTTTGCGAGTGTGCCTTCTTGTGCCATTACCTCATATCGAAATGCTGTCTCTCGGGACTTGTCGTAAAACCAAAGGCCCGAACTTGCTGTGGTTCCATACCTTCACTTACTGAATCATAGAAAGGTTGCTCGTGACTTCTTTCCTGTAGCTCTTTTGACTGAAAATGCCACGTAAGAAGGTGACAGATGTCTCTGGAAATGGATCCCTGAAGAAGAAGAGAGCGAGCGGCAAAAGGAAAGAGAGGGACTTCAGCAGTGACGACGACTTTGATTATGAACAGGAGAACAACAAGAAGCCCGGCAAGCCCTCCACAAAGTCCACTCTGCAGCCCGTCACTGTGGCGGATGACGTGAAAGAGAAAATTGTGAGTTTGTCGCTGCCTTTCTCGTTTTTTTTGTTTTGTTATTAAAGAGGAAAAAAGTTGAGCTTGTTTATGAGATTGACACTCCATTTGCCATTCCACAGAAACTTGAATTCCCAAAAGTTAAAGGTCAGCTGGTCATATTTGGAGCAACTAACTGGGATTTGATTGGAAGAAAAGAAGTCCCCAAACAACAAGGTAGATCTTAAAGTGTGATTTGTTAATAATACGAAACAATCGTAAAAGCAAGCCGACCACTTTAATATTCATGCATTAAAACAACAAAATACGATACAGTAAAAAAACTCAACTTGCTGGACTAATGAGGACGGGGTCGTCCATTAAAGCTGTTTGTCTGTTAATCTGAAGCCCTTTTTTTTTGAACACCCTGTATACTATAAACAAAAATTAATGTAAAACAGTTTGAAAATGCTCATTAAAAATTAATGTTAAAAAAAAAACCTTAAAAATGCTCATTTTTTACAGACTTGTCTATACCCTAGTGAAGATATGGTGTATAAAATCAAGTTATCCACTAAAACAAATATTTGTAACAAGAGCAGTGTCGGAATGTCACAGGTTTTACTGGCATTGTCTAGTTTTGTTGATTGGCATTCATAACATTTTCATTTTACAATTGGAGTGACCAAAAGGTGCTTCTCAGTATTGTCAGAATGTTGCTAAAATTAGTAACATTACAAGTCTTATCTTGGTTATAAGTTTCTTGGGGGAAAAAAAAAACGGAATGAGGACTTCAAAGCCCTCTAAAATTGATTTATGAAAAACAATTAAACAACTAAATTACAGCACCTACGACTACAACTATTCTTGTCCACGTTGCACATATTACAAGTCATGTTGAATTTCCGGAATTGAAGTCACGTTTTCTAGTTCACGTTCTAGTTCACTGGTGTCAAACTCAAGGGCGAGGCGCCAGATGCGGCCCACCACATGACTTTGTGTGGCCCGCGAAGGCAAATCAAATATGTCAATTTCTGTGATTCTTGTTCGAATCGGTACCAAAATTTCAAATTGTCATGTCATATAAATCATAACATTGTGGTATTGCAAGCGTTTTTACATTACCAAACATCAACAATAGTTGAAAAACCCATTACCCTTGATTTCGGATTCCAAAACTAATTCATAAATTTCATGTCAATATGATGAGGCGAAAAACGATTTTTATGGTTTCACAGTCATAACGGCCTCCGACGGAAACCAGAAGTACAATGTGGCCCGTGCCAAAAAGGAGTTTGACACCCCTGTTCTAGTTGATCGTAATTTTCAGGGATCGGTTTACTGAACACTTTAGAACTTTAGCCCTTACGTTATTCTTGGATGTTTCCTTTAACTTAAACTTCTCAGATAATTTGAGGAGGAGTTCAGCATGTTGAAGATAAAAGGTAGAGCTTGGTTTTAGTTTTGGAAATCTGTGCCAGGATGCCAAAGATGTGTAGATTAAAAAAAAAAAACTTCCTAGTAAGTACTGATATTCCTTTGAAGATTAGTATATTCATTAGACTCTTAGCAACTGTTAATATCTGAAAAGTAATGAATCTTTTAAGCTTCCATGTCTGTGATTGATCAAAGAAATGAGTAATTTTTGCAAGCGGATGTGTGTGCCGCATATACTTGTAGGTGATAGTATGACATCATTAAACCTGTGGCGATGTCAGCCCACCAGCGACTTGTATTCAAATAAATTGGTGTGCGCAGTAAGTCTAGGGTGTTAAACTTCACATTTTGGTTGCGGTGGGTGAGATTTAGCCTCAGTTTCACAGTCTCAAGATAGCAAGTACCATCTTGACCTTAGAATATCATTTTAGTCAACTTCACACTTTTGCAACTCTGGGAGTATTCAACTCCCTGTAAATTTAAGCACAGCTGAACCACCAGTTGGTAAGGGAGAGAGACTGGAATGATGAGATTTCTGAATTTTGAGTTTACATAGACCGTACAGCTAGTCCTGAACCAGTGAGTGATCGTTGAATTGTGAGACGCTCTATTCATACGTATGCTTATATTGTGGACTTAAACACACACACACAAGCCGTTTTGTAGGCGCACAGCAATAAATGTTCTTTGTTGCAAGGGGATTTGTGATTTTTGTGTGTGGGAGGTGGGGGTCAGCTTTAGTTCTAGCAGCTGCTTAGACAAAGTCCTTGTTCGCAGGATTTCGTATGCTGCACATACTATATATTTGTGCTTGCACATATGTCAAATTATATGCTCACTATGTGGTGATGCTTTTCAAAAAAAAAAATTCTCAACACGGATAAATATCTTCCACCAGGGGTTGTATCCTGTCATGCAGTCAGAATAGTTCTTGTTTTAACCTACATTTTGCAAACTTAAAAAAGTTTAGTGGGAGATTACTAAAATTTAGTGGGTAATGTCTGATAAACAATGACAAAGGTTACACTGAGCAGATTGCGTTTTTGATAAATATAATTTGAGAATGTTATGATGCTTAAATGGAAAATGGAGAGGCCAAATCTCAGATTGCGCATTGTCTGTAAAAATGATGATAAATGAGGGAGTCCAACAAGTAGTCTGGTTGTAACCTGCAAAACATACTAGTTATATCATTAGAATTTAAAAAGTACGTACCTGTTTACAGGGATTGGCGCTCCATTAAAACAAACCATAGCAAGCAGTAAGCTAATTACTGTATTTTCACGACCATAAGACGCAATTTATTAAAAGCTGAAGTCTCATTTAAGGGTACTATTTTTCGATTTAACGTGTACATAAGGCACACCATATTATTTGGCGCAGCCCTGGTAAAACATACGCGCACCTAAAATATTACTTTGGTGCTCTCGAGACTACACGGATGAATTGCACTTTGCGTTTTTGTACGCAGAAGAACAAGCTTACATTTCCCGCGCAATGACAAGTGTTGCCAAGTCATTAGTCAGCGGGTCATACACATTCACGGTGTCATATTGAGACTGAAATTATCACATGATAGCAAGCAGAATATCATAACTAGCAAGTAATAAAACAAAACAATGACTGAAGAAATAATTGCCACAAAACATGCACTTTAAACACTATTTACATCCTTAGTGGTACAAAAGCATGCTGGGAGGGCTACAATGCAATACTGTCGCGTTGCTGGAAGGTGACATACGATATATACACGTATAATGCGGGTCATGTTATAAAGCGGCTTGTTAATTATGGAGAAAATGTAATGTTTCTTTTTTTTTTTTTTTTCGTGTGTGTGCCTTATGGTTGTGAAAATATGGTACTCCTCCATGTAGGAGAGTTTTGGGCGAATTAAATGGTCTGCCAAATCTGACATCGCTGCATCTGTGCAACATTTCTAGCTAATTCACTCATTTTCATGTAGTCCTGTACTGGTGGGGCAAGGCGATCGCGGTAAAATATTTGTAGCCTTGAAGCAGATATTTGGGGTGAAAATTTTCCAATGTGCATATATGACATCTTTTAGAATGCATAAATGAGTACCACAACCGTCGTTGCAATGTTCAATGCGATTGACTCCGCGATTGCCTTCTTCCATTCTCCTTCTTGTCATATCAAAAACAATGACTGCACATATCTTCTTGGGAATGAAACAAATGACCAGCAAGGGGTCATAGAAATTGATTTCACTTTAATTTGAAAGTTGAATTTGAGTTTTTTTCTTTTTTTTCCCAATTAAACAGGTCATTGATGAAAAAAAAAAACAAATGCCGATGGGATTTATGTGAGCACGTCGTACTTACGTGTATGTTTAATTGGGGTTAGGATTATGAGGGCTCCTTGGAAAAATGTCTGCCCTGTTTATGAAGTTGGTGGCCAAACCATTTTGAGAACCTCTGACAAAGGTGTTTTTATAGCTCTTGCCAGAATAAATACAGTTTCCGCTAGGTTTTAAAAGGAATATAAAAAAAAATCAAATCTAAATATGAAACACAAAATCAACAGAATACTTAACTAAACAATTATATCTATAAAACCAGCATGTAGTTTGTATCACGAAGTAAAAGTTGTTCACCCCCTCTATTGTGTTGCTTTGCATTGTGTTCATGTCACAGAAAGAGGTCGGAAATCCGCTGGGTGTAAATTTCATTTTTTTTTTTCCCTTCCCCCTTCTTCCAGCTGCTTTCCGCAACCTGGGCCAGAATTTATGGGGACCGCATCGCTATGGCTGTCTAAATGATGTCCTGGTCAGCTGTGTGATTTCTGGCCCGTGCGCGGCTCACAGCCTTCTCATCACCACTGAGGGCAAGCTGTGGAGCTGGGGTAAAGCCCACGCAGATAAAAAAAAAAATACACATCATTCAATTTTTCAATACATCTTAGTTTTTAGTAATCCTTATTTCAGATCCATTTTACTTCTACCAAATAATATGCACGTATCTGATGACATTATTCGGGCAGGTCGGAATGACAAAGGTCAGCTGGGCCACGGTGACACCAAACGTCTGGACGCTCCCAAATTGATTGAGGCTCTGGCAGATCTTGTGATTGTCGCTGCAGCCTGCGGACGGAATCACACCCTGGCACTCACAGGTGTGCGTGTGTCTTGTGAAGTCTTCGTATTTGTCATACACTTCCCGTAACTTTGGCTTTTGTCTTTTTCTTTAGAGGACGGCATTGCACACTCATTTGGTGAAAACAAGCTGGGTCAGCTTGGCCAAGGCAGCCAGACTGATGCCGTCCTCAGCCCAGCGCCTGTAAGCACCAGCGGCACACATGACAATATAATGCCTTCTTCCTTTCCTTTCGGCTTGTCCCATTAGATGTCCGCACAGCATGTCATCTTTTTCCATCCAAGCCTATCTCGTGCATCCTCTTCTCAAACACCCAAACTGTCCTCATGTCCTCCCTCACAACATCCATCAACCTTTTCTTTGGTCTTCCTCTCGGTCTTTTGCCTGGCAGCTCCATCCTCAGCATCCTTCTACCAATATACTCACTCTCTCGCCTCTGGACATGTCTAAACCATCGAAGTCTGCTCTCTCTCACCTTGTCTCCAAAACATCCAATTTTGGCTCTCCCTCTAATGAGCTCATTTGTAATCCTATCCAACCTGCTCGCTCCGACCGAGCACCTCAACATCTTCGTTTCTGCCACCTCCACTTCTGCTTCCTGTTGTCTCTTCAGTGCCACCATCTCTCATCCGTACATCATGGCCGGCCTCACCTCTGCTTTATAAACTTTGCCCTTCATCCTAGCGGAGACTCTTCTGTCACATAGAACACCAGACACCTTCCGCCAACTGTTCCACCTCGCTTGGACACATTTCTTCACTTCCTGACCACACTCACCATTGCTCTGTATTGTTGACCCCAAGTATTTGAAGTCGTCCACCCTCGCTATCTCTTCTCCCTGCAGCCTCACACTTCCCCCTCGGCTCTCTAATTCATGCACATATATTCTCTTTTACTTTACGGCTAATCTTTATTTCTCTCCTTTTCAGTGCGTGGTTCCATCTTTCTAATTGTTCCTCCTCCTGCTCCCTGCTTTCACTGCATATCACAATATCATCTGCGAACATCATGCTCCCAGGGGATTCCAATCTAACCTCATCTGTCAGCCTATGCATTACTGCTGCAAACAGGAAGGGGCTCAGAGCGGATCCGTGATGCAGGAACCACCACCACCTTAAATTCGTCTGACACACCTATGGCACATCTCACCGCTGTTCTGCTGTTCTCATACATGTCCTGTACTATTCTAACATATTTCTCCTCCACACCAGACTTGCGCATGCAGTACCACAGCTCCACTCTCGGTACTCTGTCATAGGCCTTCTCTCGATCCACAAAGGCACAATGTAGCTCGTTTTCACCTTCTCTGTACTTTTCCACTAGCATCCTCAAGGCAAATAATGTATCTGTGGTACTCTTTCTAGGCGTGAAACCATACCGTTGCACGCAGATACTAACTTCTGTCCTGAATCTCCCCTCCACTACGCTTTCCCATAACTTCATTGTGTGGCTCATCACAACAATGACAATACAAGTCAAAGGTTGTTCTATTTTCTGTCACCAGATTTCCTACAATGGCCAACCCTTGGTGAAGCTGTCATGTGGGGCAGAGTTCAGCATGGTGGTGGACTGCAAAGGGAACCTCTATTCCTTCGGCTGCCCTGAGTATGGACAGCTCGGTAAAATGAAAGCACCCGAACATTGAGCCTTTATTTTATTTTTTTTTTTTTTTTTCACACATTGTTTATTTTACCTTCAGGGGACTAACCGTCCATCTGAGCTTGCAGCACTGTAGACACGCCCAGTACACAAATATGGAAAGTCTGACTGACTGGCGACCAGTTAGTTGGCATAGGCTCGAGCACTTCCATGACCCTTATAAGGATAAGTGGCTGAGAAAATGGTTGGATGTATGCTCCTCAAAATCAGAAGTCAAGAAACCGTTTGGATTAAATGCCCTCAACGACCGGTTATCTCAATTCAATTTATGCAAATTAGTTGATATTCAACACACAATAATTACATGACGCTGGTTGAACTAAAAGTCCGTCCATCCATTCTCTTTGCCGCTGATCCTCATGAGGGTCGCGGGGAGTGCCGGAGCCTATCCCAGCAGTCAACGGGCAGGAGGCGGGGTACACCCTGAACTGGTTGCCAGCCAATCGCGGGGCACATTGAGACTGTTGCATTCATAATCACACCGAAGGGCAATTTAGAGTCTCCAATTAATGTTGAATGTTTTTTGGCATGTGGGAGGAAACCGGAGTGCCCGGAGAGAAGCCACGCAGGCACGGGGAGAACATGCACACTCCACACAGGCGAGTCCGGGATTGAACCCGGGACCTCAGAACTGTGAAGCCGACCCTTCACCAGCTGCTCCACCGTCCTGCCGAACTAAAAGTCGCGTTATTTCAATCTGTTTTATTTCCCATTACATGAAGTGAATTTATTTGTTTCGAGCTTAGAATGTCCAATCCTGAACTCTCCAGATGTACAGGTGGTGTTTTAAATAACATTGTAAACAAATAAGAACTAAAAAGAAATTGAACCCTCCATGCTGAAACAAACTATGGAGTGACTGGTCAGTGTCGCCCTGAAATTCTCATCTTTGGTTGTGGTTGTGGTGGGGGAAAAAAAAAAAAAAAGACAAATGGCAATGGCTTATTCAAAACAAATGAACCTTTTAGCTTTTCTCTGAATTGAAGTGTTACAAGATTTCCTGGCATCCCCTGTCATGGTGTTCAACCTTCAAGTTTTAATTTTTTGGCGCATGGCAACCGGTACCACTTTTTGAGGGGCCGCCTTCAGCTGTCGAGCAAACTTGTCATCGGGTCTCTGATTTCACCGCAGGGCACAACAGCGACGGCAAGTTCATCGCTCGCGCCCAGCGCATCGAGTACGATTGCGAACTCATCCCTCGCCGCGTTGCCATCTTCATTGAGAAGTCCAAAGACGGGCAGGTCATGCCCGTGCCCAACGTGGTGGTCCGAGATGTGGCCTGTGGCGCCAACCATACGGTGAGAGTTCCCAACGCAGAAACGGATTTCTTCTCCTGTACGCACGGCAATTGAAGCTTAACGTGCGTCTAACGTGTGCGCGCGCGCACCCGACAGCTGGTGTTGGACTCTCAGAAGCGAGTATTCAGCTGGGGGTTCGGAGGTTACGGGCGCCTGGGCCACACTGAGCAGAAGGATGAGATGGTTCCTCGCCTGGTAAAGCTCTTTGATTTCCCGGGTCGAGGAGCCAGTCACATTCATACGGGCTACCAGTGTTCCTTCGCCATCAGCGAGATGGGTAAGAGGCAGTCATGCCACTTCTTCGCTTTTGCAAATAAAGATGGTGACTCTCGCTGGGGTCACGGGTGTGCTGGAGCCTATCCCGGGTTTTGTTGGCTCGAGGCGGGGTACGCCCTGGACTCGACAGCCATGCGCAGGCCACGTAGAAACTGACAAGCGTTCACAGTCGGATTCACACGTGCAGGCAATTTGTAGTCTTTAAGTAACCCACCATGCATGTTTTTGGGACGTAAACTGATGCGAGCACGGAGAGAAGTTGCAAAGTCCACATTAGGCAAGGCGGTGTTTGAACCAGCCACCTCAGAACTGTGACAGATGTGCTAAGCAGTTTTCCACTGTGCAGCCAAACATTTTTGCTATATGCGTTTCCACTGTTGACATTTTGGGTCTTGTTTTCTCTACTAGACTTAGTTAAGTGGATGTGTGCAGTGTGTACCGATGTTACTTTTATTTTTATTATTGTTATTGTTATAAGTAGTAATTATGATGGCGCCTTCAGCTACAAGTGTCCCAACTTGCTATTGTTTGCAGGGAGTCTCTTCTTCTGGGGGGTGACCAACACCTCCAGAGAGTCGACAATGTACCCCAAAGCTGTGCAGGATCTATGCGGCTGGAAAATTCGGAGTCTGTCATGCGGGTACGTCGTCGGCAGTTGACGCTTTACCGGAAAGCGCGATGGGAAAGTGTTGCATTTCAACTAGAGTAGCGAGGAAATTTTAAACCGACCGAGACCCTCGAGTTTGTGATTTAGAGGCCAAAATGTGTCTGACAGGATCTTGCTGGTATGGTGACAGATCCGCCATGTCTTTTTATTAATTATTGTCTTTGGACAGAGCTTAAAGCTGAATTAAGGGACATTAAAAGATTATAGGGGGAGGGGGGAGGGGTGAAAGGCATGTGGCATGACATTGATGTCATAAAAATGAGACAAATTGTACAAGAAACTGTTTTTGGACCAGATACTGTGGCTGACTTGTATCTTGCGTGTGCTTGAGATAGAAGTGGCTAAGCATGTGTGAGACAATGAGCAAGTTAAGCGAGTTTGTACCGTGACTTAATTTATTATTATTATAATTTTTTTTAATGTGAGTGACTATTTTGATGTGTGTGTGTGAAACAGGAAGAGCAGCATCATCATTGCTGCAGACGAAACCACCATCAGCTGGGGCCCTTCCCCCACTTTTGGGGAGCTGGTAAGAGGAAATTCTCTTGATTTCTTTTTCCGATTGCGGGGAACCCGAGCGGGATCAAACGTATGCTGTTGTTTCGCGTTAGGGTTACGGAGACAACAAGCCGAAATCCTCCACCATCCCCCAGGAAGTCAAGACCCTGGACGGCATTTATAACGAACAGGTGCACTGAATGACTGGCGGGCAGGCCTCGCGCAATTCTTATGAAGTTTTAAGGTTCGGCGGGACCCTCCTCGGCCGTACGCTCCGATTGGGTTTTTGCGTCCCGCAGGAAAAGGCGCCGCTGCGGGCTGAGCGCTTTGCTTTTGGTCTGTTTTTTGCAGGTCGCCATGGGTTACGCTCACTCCATGATCGTCGCCAGGCAGGACACGCCGGCCGAGCGGGAGAGGCTGCAAAAGCTGCCGGAGTACAATCCCCGAACAATCTGATCAGGTTTTTTATTTTTATTTTTTTTTTTGAGGGAAAGGTCAGAGTTGGCCTGGGAGGGAGGCGCAGCCTTTTCGCAAAAGGTCTCGTCTTCGGCGAGGCTCCCTTTTCCGCCAATTTGGGACGCTACGATCACAAGGAACTTTTTTGAGACCATGTCACTTATTGAGTGAAACCTAGTTTACGTCAAGCACTTCTTTTTCTTCCAGGGATGTGCCCCCCCCCCCACACTTTTGTTACACTCACTCATTATGTTTTTCATCGTCTTGCGTTGCAGTATTTGAGAAATTGTCAAAATTTACGGGTGCTTCAGCATGACCCCTCCTCCCCCCCGCCCAACCTCTGCAGGGACAGATGCTCCATACGAGTGCCTCCGGTTTTCCACGGCCCCCGTTATGGAAGTTGTACGTTTTCGCCACATTGCCAGCGTTGTTACATTCCTTTTAGTTATTCTTCGCACTATAGATCAATGTCGGGACTTGTTTTGGGTGAGTGTGAGGGGCCAATGATGCACTGTCAAAAGTATTTGAGCCGGGGAAGGTTGGGACTTTTGGTGTTTGAAATGGGTAAAGGTTTTTGTTTTGTTTTGTTTTGTTTCCCCCCCTCCCACCTTTTACAGATCTTGTGTGTCTGTGTGTGTGTGCGCGCGCGCGCATCCTTCTGGTTACATTTTCATTTCCAATAAAGTGGTTGTAGAGAACCAGTATTGCTACAATATGTGCAACTCACACCGAGCCACAATTATTTAGACACAAGAGAAGTACAGGACATGACTGAAAACATTTATTTCAATGTACAAAACAGGCTTGACTTTAATCTTCGTCCTCCTCCTCCTCTTCATCCTGGTTGATCTGGAAGTAGCGCAACTCGTAGCTCTCCTTGGTGTTGGCCACCACACGCAACCAGTCTCGAAGATTGTTCTTTTTCAGGTACTTCTTGGTCAAATACTTTAAATACCTAAACGACGACACAAATATGATCACTTACTTACGCGACCGGTTTAAAAGGTGAAGCAAAAGCATGGAAATACATTTTTATTAATGGTGCGTGTGTGACCAAAAGTCCCATGAAACCATTGTGCTGCGAAAAGCCACCTGAGTGAATAAAGTTTGCATTGCTCATTTATTTCCCCACATCATCATTGAATGCTCATTTCAAGCCATTTCATTTTCACTCCCAAGTTGAACTTTCCCGTTCTATGGAAGTAAATTTGCGCCGCCAGCATTTCAATTGGAAATATAAAGTGATCACATTCTCAATAGTTGTTAAAGATTTGCTGTCTAAAATTCACCGTCTGTGCCACCGGGCGGGGTTACTTCAGGTCAGAACCGAATGCACAGCCAATCGCAGTTATACTTTCTTAGTCACGTGTCATCACATACTAAGAAAGCGTCATTGGATTGGCTGGGTGTTTGGATCTGACCTGAAGTAACCCAGCCAAGTGGCACAGACGGTGAATTTTAGACAGTGAATTGTTAACATTGAAAAGATACACCAAAATACAACTTTTCAAAATGTCATCACTGTACATTTGAACTTCAAATCCTGGTGGCACATATTTACTTCCACACTGTTCAAACTAACACCAACGCCATACGTGCAAATGAGTCAACTTTTGGGAAAATCCCCCATCCTGCACTCAAAATAGGACATTTACACGAAAGATCTGATGAAAGCTTACTCCCACGCTATCCTGAGAACGTCAGATCTTGGAAGCTAAGCGGTTTTGGCCCTGGTTAGTACTTGGAAGTCGAAAGGAAAAGAAAGAAGATATAGTTCTGATGAGTTTTCCTTTGGGGGTCCACCCGCTGATGTCACAGCCTCCTCGAATGCTGGCAGCGAGATCCACAATACGTACGGAATAAAGTCTTCCGTTGGGCTTCCGGGCATCGCTATTACTACTAGACAAGCCGGCCAGATTGCCGTGCCAAAGTGGTGTTCATGTTGGGAAGGTCGCCACCGCTACAAAGGCGACGGCTCGCGGCTCGATTCCATTTCGAGAAAAAAAAAAACAAACAGCAGCTTTCATGTGGTGTGGAATTTTACTGTCACGATCTGCCCAAACGTGCCTATTTCAGCTCACTTAGGACAAATCACCGTGTAACAAATTGCGCACATCACATGAGTTTGTATTTTTAAAACTGATGGTCATGCTTTAGCTGAAAAACCAAAAAAAAAAAATCTCAAGTTACTATATACTCGGTACTTCAGCAATTATTTCACTGTGTACTTTTACAAGTAATTATTTTGGAGGACTACTTTTTACTTTGAGTTCAGTCACATTAATGTCAAGTAACATTTGGCTACTCTCCCCGCTTCTGTTGCAATATTTTTGCTTACGATATCCAGAGATAAGAATGCCAAATGAGGAAAAAACACACAATGAACTCACTTCAAATTCACAAATGGCCAATAAAAGCCAAAAAGTGTTTAGTTTGCCTTATTTTTGTACTATTCGGTCTTTTATTTGAAATGATTAGATTTTTTTAAAAAAATCCTCTGCTTGCATCCCGAGTGGGTCCAAATACTTTTTCGAGGCACTGCATGTGGGGGAGCGTGACGCGTTACCTTTTGGAGAAGGGCACCTCCGAGGAGACTGTAATCTTACTCTTGCTCCTCTCAATGGACACCACACCTCCACCGAGGTTGCCCGCTTTGCCGTTGACCTTGATGCGCTCCTGGAGGAATTGCTCCTGCAACCACATTCCCGCACGGAATTACACGCTGGAACATACACACACCTACACACAGACAGCTACACGCCGCGACTTCTTTCACATGTTTTCAACCCTGCGGTTTATGCGGTGATGCGGCTAATTCCTGCATTGATGGCGGCCAGGGGGCACTCGAGCGGAAAAGGTAAGAGTCAGACTGGAATATATGTGCCGAGGAAGTGACTTTTACCAGCCATGTCAGTGCTGCGCTAGCACTTTGCTAGCGTGTTGCTGCTGTGTTACTGGCGTGTCTATAGTGATATTTACCAGTAAGTTTTATTTTAACCGGCCCTGTTAGCATTAGCACTAGCGTTAAACACTTTCTGTTTACCGTCTTTCTCGTATTTCAATGTGGGCAAGTGCGGCTTGTGTATGAACCAAATGGTATTTCCTTTACAAATGTACTTGGTGAGAATCGGTGTGCTCAGTAGGCCGGGAATTACAGTATATATATTTTTTTCTCTCCAAATAAATCAAACTTACGGGCCAGGTCAAGTTACAATGTGGATGTAAAAGATGGACTTATTTCAATAATTTTCGTGTCTAAATGTGTATTCTCGGTGCAATTAAGAAAAAAAAAAAAATTCATTTATTTTGTGCAGTTTTGTTAGTTTACCAAATAAACATTGAAGCAGATTAAAATGTTACACGATTTTGCTAATATTTTTATTTCAATATTTACAATGAATAAATGCGCTCACATATTACTCCGCTGCGGAGTAATATTCAGAAATTCCACCTGTGTGTGGATTGTGGACGTGTGAGCCCCACCCTGTAGTCGCATACATGCAGGCTAGCTATGTAACCAGCATGTTTGATTGTACATGAATGAAGACGCCACACAAAAAATATTGACAGAATTTGGTGCACACACAAGGTGCACTGTCCGTTTCGGAAGAAAATTTAAGCCATTTAAGTGCATTTTATGGTCACGAAAATACGATACATATCATAGGCGTTTTAACACTGTGTCTGTTATTTGTGGACTTTCGGGATTCTCGGGGAGGGGAGTGACGAATGTACTGAGGGAACTCTGTATACGCCGTTTCTGTGAAGGGATTCCAATTCATAGAGCTCGTGCACCTACGTCAAAACCACGTGACCGGCCATATTGACGGTCAAGCAAAGCATCGCTTAATGCTAGGTCGGTTGGAGACGACGCAAAAATACGTCCTATAGCACGACGCCCAGAGCTTTATCCGAAACCGTTAAAACGTTTAGAAGCCGGTGATGACTGAAGGTACGTGGAAAAATGAGAGACACTTGGCATAGAGGACCCATATTTAATGCCGAAGTCGATGTTTTTGCCGATAAAAATTGGACTGTTAACTCGCTTCCGCTCGTCTTGGACAACTGGATCGACACATGGATCTGGTGAGTAAGTCGTCGAGATTTACGCGCAACTGTTTGAAATCATAGAAAAGTCCTGACGCGTACAAATACTTCATTGCTATATCTGTTCTCAATCAAGAATAAAACCCATGTAGTGATGGAGCCACTCAGATTTCCACCCATCCGTTTTCTGAGCCACTCATCCTCACGAGGGTCACGGGGAGTGTTGGAGCCTATCCCAGCTGTCAACGGGCAGGAGGCGGGGCACACCCTAAACTGGTTGTTAGCCAATCGCCGGGCACATGGAGACAAACAGACGCACTCATAATCACACCTAGGGGCAATTTAGAGTGTCCAATTCATGTTGCATGTTTTTGGAATGTGGGACGAAACCGGAGTGCCTGGAGAACATGCAAACTCCACACAGGCAGGTCTGAACCCGAGACCTCAGAACTGTGAGGCTTTACCAGCTGACCATGCCGCCACCACACAGATTTTTCAATACAAATACCAACATTTAAATAAATGACCCCTGGTTTTACACTTTTAAACTCTCATTCGTTAACTATGATTGGGGAAAAAAATGAGGCCAGGGTGTCGTCTCCCCCATACACGGAAGCGTATTGCGGCCAAACGTTAACCTGCGTAAACCTCTCTGTGACAGACGTTTTATTTTATTTTTTTCAATACGCATTGTTCTCAAATGAGTCAACTTGGCATGATAAATACTTGTTGATAATTTGAGATTGAGAAATATAATGCCTACCTGAAGTGTGTTTGGTTGGGCACCATCCATCACCTTTAATTGCCAAAATCCATCAATTTTTTCTGGTCTTTTCAGCTGGTGTTCCATAGAATGACCTCTTTGAACATCTGTCTCGTCTGTTGTGACAACCAACAGCACAACAAGTCTCGGGCACTGTGAATATTCTGCTCCGGTTCAATGCCCCTGAGCCCGCCCAAACGCTGTCGAGCAGCTCTTTTTCACCGGCAATATGGCGGCGTGAAAATGGTGACGTCACATGCACAAGCTCTAACCTGTCGTGGATTTTAGATCATTATCACCCACCCCAAGCGACGCAGCTCAGGGGCGTTTTATAAACGGCGCACTTCCATCTTGGTAGTCTGGTTCTTGTCCATGACGTGATTTCCGCCTGTGTTCTCCAATCACGTAGCTTGGGGTTCTGCAATTTCATTTTTTTTTTTTTTTTTTTTAAGCCTTAGCCTTGCTTCCTACTCTATATTTGAATAATTGAACTCGGATTAGCGATAGCCACAATTTTGCTCACTTGGGTCGGAATGCTCAGTTTAGAAAGGTCGTGCGGCGTGGCCCGGACGGCAACCTTTGCACACGCCTGCTGTAACAAGTCGCACAAACTTACAAAGTTGGCGGCGTCCATGATGCCATCTTCAACGGGATGAGTACAGTCCAGTGTGAACTTCAGGACCTGCTTCTTCTTCTTACCGCCTTTCCCAGTGTTCTGCTTCTTCTGCTTCAATGAAGAAGAAAACAAAACAAAACCATAAATAATATAAATGGACATTTATTGACAGCGTTTCAGAACGACACCTCTTCTCCATTTTGTAAAGTTGTTCTTAAAGGTACAGCAACAGATTGCACAAGAATATTCTATGGGAACATTTTAACAACGAATAACTTTTAAGTTACACCCAGGCTGTAAACAAGAGAATGGGCCTCGTGTCATTCATAGAACTCATTTTGTACGTGCACATTTTTGTAAGGGGTGCTTCCTGCAAATAGGCATTACATTAACCCATTCATGGGCAGCGTCCCATTTTTGATTTTCACGCATTATATCCTCCATTTTTTCCATTGAAAAATACATCCTTTCATGAGCAAGATCCTATTTTTGTAACGCTTTACTAGGAAAACCTAACTACCCTCTCGCAGGCAGCGTCCCATTTTTGGGACAAGATTATAAATTAGTAAAGTTAACATATAACCTAACCATAAACGCAAAGAGACTTATCTCAATAAGGCAAAAAATTGCCACCTTGCCCATGAATGGGTTAATGAAAAAAATTAAACGAAATCTGGACCCCATTAAAACACTGTTCATTTTTTGCGCATTTGCTATTTGGAGGATTTTTAAGCGATCGTTGACATGGTTTTTATCCATTATAATTAAGACTTTACGCAGATTTGATCAGGTAAATCAGTACCGGCCGATAGTAATCATTTTATGCTAATCGGTTGATCGGCTTTAATGTCATAATACGCCGATCTGATCGACGACTTCATTGATTGGCTCCGCAAAAGACATTAACTCCACGTTCGTGCCCAGTGCATTTCATAACAAAAGCGAGTTTATTTTTGCTTTCGCTCATTTTTTGACGTAGCACTGTAAACCCAATAAAGTTATGGAAAAAAAATATTTGGGCAGTACAGGAAAGACAGACAACCTAATGCTCCGTATCAGACTACAAGACAAATTTGCTCTTTCATGATTCCACGATGCCAGACAACTGCAATCAAATCTTGTATTCCGATACCACCGCATCCCCCCCCCCTTTTTTTTTTTTTACCATCATTGGGCTCAATCTTGTCAACTGAATATACTAGTTAATCTGCGGATTACAACTCAAGTGGATCGTGGAGACTGCATTATAAGAAGAAAACTGAGGAGAAAATTAGTACTTGAGGTATATTCACGTACTTTTAACGCGATACAGCTCGTAAGCAGGCAACAAAACGTTACGTCGCCGAGCAAGCTAGCGCTATCGCTAGTGCTCGTATGTAAACATGCTCCCGTTTTGTTGAACACATGTTCTGACCACAGCAGTGAATTCCAAACTTTTTTTTGGAGCCAAGGGACAAAAATCTCACAACACACCACCTACCAAAAAGTAGACATTAATAAGTGTATGAACCCTGACCGGTGGCTGAAATAAGTTTTGAACAAGTCACCATTTTGCTTATTAAATATACTTCCAAAAAGTGCTATTGACCTGAAAATTTCACCAGATGTTGGGAAAATTTGAGAGAACACGGGGATTTATTTTTTTTTTAACCTGAATAAAGGGAGGTACAAAATGGCACAAAACACAATCAATAATCAAAGAGCAATCCAACCCATTGTCAGGGAAAATGAACATAAGATGGTTGCGTCCAAATTGATGGCTTACCAAAAGGTCTTATTGGCAGGGTGTGAATCAAAACATCTCATGATGGGTAAGAGTAGAACGCTGTCTCTGGACCATCACAAACTAATTGTCGCAAAACATAACGATAGCATCGTTACAGATGCATATCTAAGATTCTGAGAGAACGTGATGGTGTTATTGGTTTTATAGCAAACGGTACTGGTATATTTCACATTATCGAAAGAAGGATAAATGGGAAAATGTACCGAGAGTGTGTTGAATACTTTCCACCTGTGTCATTTCACATTATAACAACTTAATTTCTTCATTGTATGCATGGATCAGTTGGCTTGTTCATAACATCTGGTGAAAAGTTTCACTTCAATAGTACCTCTGCAAATATATTCGGAGAAAAATAGTTACGCTAAATTGTACTAGCTTGTTATCCTCCATAATATTTTGTTGCCGCCGTTGTGACCCGTATCATATTAAAAATACAGGAACATACCTCAAGTACGCCTTATACAACGTCCTCTCCTGTCCTGAACACCAACACACATTTTCCACCCAATTTTTCCCCCTCATAACACAGTTGGGCGCGATCCACTCTCATTGTTGTCGCCATGGTAAGGGGTGGATCCGGTCACATTTGAGTTGGCATGCTAAATCTCAATAATCGTAAAAAACAGGATGCAGGATTTTATTGCAGTAGTCTGGGTCAGCGTAAATGTGAAAGAACAGGTTTGTCTTGTGGTCTGGTCCAGGCATTAAAAAACTGTCCCACACTACCACCGTTTAAAATAAATAAATAAATAACGTTACTGGCTGTCAGATAGTTGCAGTACTCCATCAAAAGACACGCAACAAGGCTAAAAAATACACTATATTTTGGATTGAAACATAATCCGCACGACGGTGACCTGGAGTAGATGTTTTTTGAGGACCTGATCAATGACATCACTGAACGGATCAGCAAATGACGACATTAGAGGTAACCAGCATACAATTCTCTATTGGCTGACACGGTGTAAAGTCTATAATTTAAGTACTGCATTCATGTTCAAACTGTGTTGTACTGGCTTAATATACTTTTTAGGAATGTAACCTCTGTTATTGATCAACACCTAGGCCTACTTCGCTACTATATTAATTCTAATGTTATGATGGGGCGGGGGACCTCGATGGTTAGAGAGCCACTTACGATATTTTACTTACGCAGATATTTACATTTAAAATTTGATTTTTTTGCATTTTGGAAAAACTGCAGGTGCTCTAACTTGGTTAGTAAAAACGTCACATCGTCAAACTAATACAGTATAACATTTAGGACAAGTGAAGACGGCGCACCCTTATCGGATGCAACTACAGTACTCGTTTAGAAGTAGCCCACAGTTAGCTCAACGGCGTGAGGCGACTCAAGGGACTCTGGGATGACACTAACAATGTTTTACAAAAATCTCAGTCATTAAGGGCCATTGCAGCGCCGTTTCGGAGCGCGTTTAGAAAATCCGGTCGTTGATAATTAAAGGCCAAAACGGGACAGTCGAGTCCAAAACGTGGTGAGCTTAGCAAGGAGAAGCTAACATTTGCTAGAGGCCGCAAAAATAACTCAGCTACTTTATAAACCCGCGAACGGCCCTCCTCAAAGCCTCTGCATCGACACTGTACAGTGCTACGCAACAACGACAACGCCCTCGTGGTCATTTTCCAGTTCGACACGGGACACGCAACAGTTTGAGTAGATTGTTGACACGCGTTTCTACTCACAATGGGCGCCATGGCGAAGAAGCTCGCAGAGAGACCGAGCGGGGACTGCGCATGCGTTACAATGCCAACAAGTCAATCGTCGAATCATTGATTCCACCCACGATCCCTGAGAGGTTGCCGGGTCCTTCTTTTTGTCTCCACTTATTATCCATTTTTTTTTTCACTTTCAGAATTCCCAGAAAGGACGTAAAAAGGCGTAGGCGTACATGAGATATAATTAAAAGTGTGATGAATCTGACATAGCTTGACATTACTTCGTGAAATGAATGCGAACAAACTCCCAAATGATTCAAACACTATTGATCAGAAGGAAAATAAAACGCAATTATATAAATACACCGTTGTAGAACACAAAAAACAAAAATAATCAATCACACAAATGGTTACCGCATTTAGCTTACACTATTGCTTTATTTATTGACATCTAGAGTGGCCCCCAACTCATGGAATTCAACCATCAATTTTCCAAAGTGCTTATCCTCACCTATCCCAGCTCACTTTGGGCGAGAGGCAAGGTTCACTCCGAACTGGTCGCCAGACATCCATGCATCCATTTTCTTAGCCGCTTATCCTCACATGGCTCGCAGGAGTGCTGGCGCCAATCCCAGCTGTCAACGGGCAGGAGGCGGGGTACACCCTGAACTGGTCACCAGCCCATCGGCAGGGCACATAGAGACAAACAGCCGCCACTCACAATCACGCCTCGGGGGAAATTTCGTGTCCAAGTTTTTGGGATGTGGAAGGAAACCGGAGTAACTGGAGAAAAACCCCACGGGTCCAGTCTTTGTACCCAGAACCTCGCCGCTTTGGAAAATTCAGATGCTCTTAAAGTTTCAACATCAAATACCACTATGCGAATGTCAAAATCATTTTATTAACTCATCTATGCAAACATAGTATTGCTTCATTACTGGAAGCTCTAAATAAATAGCGTGAAGTCAACACTTTCTGAAAGCTCAAATAATTTAATACATTACACAGAAATAAAACCATACAAATGAGAAGAACCCTTTGTAGGAATGAGGCCTACTCATAAAAAGCCAAAGATGTTTATTACAACCAATGATGTGACTGTGTGATGGTTTTTAGCCTGAGTGAAGGTCATAAAATGCATTACACACACACACAGGACAGTTTTCAACGCAACTTTACCGTCAAGTCAGTCTTTGACCACCTGACTGTTCTGAATTCAGTGCTACCAACATTTATTTCAAGTGTTGCAACGTCGCTCTGGATGGGATGAAATTGACAAAACGGGTGTAGGCAATCAGTTCAAAAAAAACAAAAAAAAGTTGTCAACTCCGATATTTTTTTTTTTCCAAATGTCGCTACATATGATAAGTCTGTAAAAAAATATTCCAAATAAATAGGGCAGTGCTTAGGATCATCCGTGCAGAGCACGAAGACGTCGGACTGGACCTGCCGCTTTGAAGCCTTTCTTTGTTGTAATGTTCTCAAGTTCTCGTCATCGCGTGGCTTTGCGCTCAGTGCTCCTGATTTGTTAAGTAGTGGCTGACTGAATGCCGTCCGTGTATGCTAGCGTGAATGAATTGTCATCTTCCTACGTAGCCCTAGTGCCCTTCCAGGCTGGAAATGTCACAATTCACAAATATAAATGGCAAAAAAAAAAGAAATAAAAAAAAAAAATGCACAGAAGAGAGCATAAAAAGTGGGTGGGAAAAGCCAGCTACAGAGGTAGTAACAGCATCAGATCCAGTTCTGCGGAAACAAGACATTCAGTACCGGCAAAATTAAATTAAAAAAAAAAAAAAAGGCATGTCAGGCGCATCTAACAGCAATCTGACTTGACATGCTGGGATGACAAGTGTAAGAAACCAATGATATTTGAATAAAATCCCTTTTTTTTTTGCAAGCTAACAATTGTAATGCTTGTAATTCCTCTGAACAGACACCATCCACTCTTCATTGACACCTGGTTGTTGTTTAACAGCTCGCATGGTCAAAGCATGCAAACAAAACTGCTAACAAGTGCTACCAGAGTACACGCAAAGGTGGTGAAAGCTTTTGGACTTTCTCACTGGATTGTAGATTTTGGTCAAGTAAAAACAGTCCACTTGCTTGCCGGACTGCTCTCGCTAGTGGGTCAGCTCGCAAAATTCTTTGCGACCGCGCAGACGACAGTCTGGCTTGCTTTTTTTTTGAGTCAAGTACACTCCCCCAGAGTTGTGGTCCGACTAGTTGACACGGATGCCTGAGATGAAGGGTAGTCCGGTGGGAACCCGCTTCTTATAATCCACATATTCCTCGGCAAAGAAATTGATGAGGGAAATCTCCTCCTCCTCGATCCGCTCCCGAAAGAACCTCCAGCTGGCAATGGTGTAGCCCAGTGTACATACTGGGTTGCACAGCACCACCTACAGTGAACAGTGATACAACACGTTAACCACCATTTTGCTTGACGAGGCGTGACCCCCCCCTGCTAGGCATGCCTGCCTGCGTTGTGCCGGGGTGCCAGTCCTGGTACTTAGGATGGGTGATCGCGGCAAAAAAAAAAATGCGTAAAGGTGCCCAGTAATTAGGGAAAAAAAAACTTTGGCAACGTGAAAGCACACATGAAACTCTCTCAGCATGAGAAAAACATGCACTGTAAAATGAAAAAAACATATCCTGGAAATGAAAAACATCCATCCATCCATTTTCTTCACCGCGTATCCTCACGAGGGACGCGGGGAGTGCTGGAGCTGTCAACGGGCAGGAGGCAGGGGTACACCCTGAACTGGTTGCCAGCCAATCGCCGGGCACATCGTGACAAACAGCCGCACTCACAATCCCACCTAGGGGCAATTTTGAATGTCCAATTAACGTTGCATGTTTTTGGGATGTGGGAGGAAATCAGAGCACCTGGAGGAAACCCACGCAGGCACGGGGAGAATATACAAACTCCACACAGGCGGGTACGGGATTGAACCCGGGACCTCAGAACTGTGAGGCCAACGGTTTACCAGTTTAATCACCGTGCCGCCCAAATGAAAACATAATGAATGAAAAAAACAAATGTCAACAACACAGATGTCACTTAACGCGGGTATTTTTGGGTAGGTAACCCTCACGCTAAACGAGGGAACACTGTCTTTGAATTACCGTAATTTCCGGCCTTTTATCCGCGACTTTTGTCACACGCTTTCAACCCTGCGGTTTACGAGGTGATGTGGCTAATTTGTGCATTTTTTTTCCTAACGGCCGCAAGGGGGCACTCGAGCGGAAAAGGTGAGACCGGTGGAATATATGTGCCGAGAGAATTGACTTTTATCGGTCCAGCCCTGTTAGCGCTGTGCTAGTGTGTTACTGCCGTGTCTCAGTGATTTTTAGCGGTATGTTTTTTTTTTTTTTTAAACCAGCCCTGTTACCACGGCCCTAGCGTTAGCACGGTGGCACTAGCGTTAAACTCTTTGTGTACCGTCTTTCTTTGTAAATATCTCATGTTTTAATGTGGGCACTTGCGGCTTTTACACAGTTGTTGCGGCGTATGTATGTACCAAACGGTATAACCAGGTGCGGTCTGTAGGCCGGGAATTACGGTAATTCAAACACTGAGTATAAACTCTAAATACACACATCTATGACAGCAGCTCCATTATTGCTAACGTGAGAATTTCTATTGATCTTACCTGTGTTCCAATGCTCCAGTAGAACCAGCCCACATAGGACGGGTGTCGAAAAAAAGCGTAGACCCCGCTGGTGACCAGCACGTGAGTGTGAGCCTTTTCGTTCTGGACGATGTGGTTGAAGTTCGAGCCGGCCGTCAACATTGCTGCCTTGCGGAGGGCTTCGCCACACAGCACCATGAGTAGACCCAGGAAGCTCAACCAGCTCAGCTGCTTCAGCTCTGAAAGACGAGTCCAACAGGAATTCGGAACATGTTTAATCACAGTTCTTTGAGACTGAAAACATTTCCTCTTTGACCAAATTATGATTGACCAAATACTCTCTCGGTTATTGGAATGTATGAAACAAAATCCATGACTATGAATTAAGTTTGTCTTTTGAATAACACAAAGCTGTCAATGTCATTTCGTAAATTTCCCCTATATGCACAGTGTAGGATTATTGTGCAAGGATATTTTATAGCAGACAGCGATTGGTGTTTTTTTTTTTTTTGTATGCGGTCACATTCCAGATGGCTCTTAGCAAGTCCACATTGTGTCACTTAATGCAGTGTACATGCCATTACACACAAATGCACAAATTACCAACGAGGCTAGTTTAAGAAGTACCAAGTTTACGGTTATTCTGACTTTGGACCGAAAGTTCAATAGCAATAGACAAGATTATATGCGTCTAAGAAAAATAGTCAAAATGTACGGAAGTAGGTTAGTGCCACCAGGATTTGAATTTGAAATGTAAAGTGATCATTCTCTCAATAGTTTTATTTCAGTGTAACTTTTCAGTGTTGCTAATTCAACTGGCTACAATTTGCTGTCTAAAATTCACTGTCTGTGCCACCAGGCAGGGTTACTTCAGGTCAGAACTGAACACCCAGCCAATACAATTCCGTTTTCTTAGTATGTGACATCACGTGACTAAGAAAGCGTAACTGCGACTGGCTGGGTGAATTTTAGACGGTGAATTGTAGCAACTATTGAAAATGTGATCACTTTACATTTCAAATTTAAATCCTGGTGGCACTAATCTACTTCCATAAAATGTGTCCCAAATGAGGACGAGCAGGATAGAAATGGATCATAAATAGCGAAAAGCCAATACAAGCAGAACTGAAAGACATTTTGAGCAAATGATTTTGTCATTGGCAGCACAGTGATGAAGCTGGAGAGTACTGGCCTCAGAGTTCTGAGGACCAGGCTTCAAATCCTGGCCCCGCCTGTGTAGAGTTTGCATGTTCTCCTCGTGCCTGTGTGGGTTTTTTCCGGGCACTCCGGTTTTCTCCCAGATCCCCCAAACTAGCATTAATTGGACACTCTAAATTGCCCGTAGGTGTGATTGTGAGTGGGGCTGTTGTCTGTCTCCATGTGCCCTGCGATTGGCTGGCAACCAGTTCAGGGTGTACCCCGCTTTCTGCCCGATGACAAGCGGGATTGGCTCCAGCACTTCCGCGATACTCGTGAGGATGAGCGGCTTAGAAAATGGATGGATTTTGTAATTTTATTTAACAATGTATTGTTTTTATTGTTCGATTTAGTGAAGTAATATGCAATCTGTAATGTGTTTCAGGTGCTTGCATCCATTTGCATGAATTACAAGTGCATTAGAAAGTCAATTCATAATTCTGCCATTATATTAATGAAAGTAACGCATGACCTTTCAGAGAGAGATATCGTACTATCACAAATTACTAGTAGTAGTAATGGAAAACTACTACAAGCAACAACTAATATTTTACATTCAGGACCTACGTGGCTAATGTACACTGACCTGGAAATGTTAGTTTTTCTACGGTGAACTCAAGCCATGATGAGACAGCAGCCAGCGTATACTCCACACTGTGGTTAAGCAGGAACGAGTCCAATGACAGGCTGCGAGGGTTAATGATAGCCGTCACCAAGTACTCGGAGTAATGGAAAAATGCCAGCGAGCACATATACCTGCAAAGAGGTGAAAACACGACACGAATTTAAGCTCGAACAACCAAACACATAACACAGAGTCTTAAAATAAGGAGAACCTGCTGATAACACTCAAACTAAGGGATTTAATTTAAAAGGGGACATAAGTAAATATTTTCATACTTGTCTGTTAATATAGATCAGTGCGTTACGGTTCATTTGACTAATCTTCTTCTTCTTCTTCCGATAGGCAGGGTGAAGAATCAGAGCCACTTTCAAGCAACACTGTCTAAAAACTCTGATACAAAATCCTCCACATTCACAATGCAATGCGCTTGCTATGATGTGAAATCAATTTGGTAACTATATCTGCATTGCATTTTCACAACTACACTCATTAGTGTTTTCTAAGAAAGCTATCTTCTGATAAATGGCGCAGAATTAATTGTTCTGTGAAAGTTGTGTGGCACATTTGTGTTCGGGAACCATGCATGCAGGCACAGGAGCGCCGCAGTATATTTTTAAACAAGCATTACATAATCAAATATAAAGTGCTCCTAAACTTGACATGTTTATTTACATACCAGCCAAAATGCGTCCAAGTGGTTTCAGTACAGCTTATAATTAGACCACAACCAAAAATGACTCCAAGAAAGCAGGCTCTTACAGCAACCTAAAACAGACAAAGATTCACTTTTACTTTGGTTTTTCTGTGAGGTTTGAAGTAATTCTGATGAACTGCTTCCTCTCAGTTTCACGAAAATGTGACAAAGAGATTTCAATTGGGGGGAAAAATGAAAATGGCCTTATTATTTTTACATCCGACACGTCAGGGTTAACCTCTTAAACGTCTAAAGACACTGAAATATTTGTCAAGGGCCTCAAATTAAAATAAATCGTAACCCCTGTATCTCGAAACGCCACCTTGCACATAACACCAGCTATCTCGTTCTACTTGAGCTAATAGGATTACCAACGTGGACAGCTATTGCAGTACTTAGCTGGCGGTGTAAAATGTGCCATGCAACACAAAATCATATCCAAAGGTACTTGAATTTTTCATTCCTTATAAAACATAACTAGCATGAAAGTTGGCCAGGTAGCCTTGACGCTTACCTTGTACAGAGGTCCCCTGCATATGACTAACAGGAGGCCATTGATAACTGCAATGTGCAAACAAATCGCTATTTTTCCAGGAGTTTCCGTCAAGTAATCGAAGACCCAGTCAAAGTGACCAAAGCAGGACCTCACTAAAGGTATAATGACAACGCTGAGACCTAGAATAAAGCTCTTAATACTTACAGCTCCCTCAAGTACCAACTTACTCCCTGCCATGATGGAAATGGATTCCACCACAAAGTGTCGCGAGATTTCACCATGCTGCACTCACGGAACAAACCGGAGTGGGAATTTCTGATGCTTCGTCTTGTTGACGTGAGATCCAGGAATTTTCAATGTCCCATTAGAAAAAAGCAACTGGAACACAAAGTTGCTAAGACTTTCGGGTTCCCTATGGTATTGTCACCAAGTTCTAAATTAGTGCGCAGATTCCATGGCTGTCTTTTGTGCCGTCATCGTCAAAAACGTCCCATTATCAATTTCGTCCAATACAGAAGAAATAAAAAGGTAAACACTGCATTATTTTAGTGCACACAAAATGTATTCACAGCTCTTTACTTTGTCCAAACTTAGCATTCACAACCTTATTAAAAAACGGAAAATAATTCCCACCTTGACAACACCTCATTAGTTAATAAATACAACAACAAATTGACATAACTCCTTTTGAAATCAGAACCCAATGAAAATTGTTTCTTCAACTACTGTTCAATTTGTTTTAAAAGGGTGATTGACAAAGGAAATGGTTGCAATACCTCATAATATTATCATTGCACGTGATTTGCTTTTGTGGCACACATAAAATGATGTGGTGTGCCAGATCTATCGGGCCTTAAGCTTGACACCTGTGGTCTGAACAATTATTATTGCTCTTGATAAATTTGCATTTTTTTTTCCCCCATTATGGATCGAAACCCTAATTTGATCCATAATGGAATAAGAAAAAAATGTGGAATAAGTACCATGAATACATTCTGGATGCACGTTGAAGTGGGTGGATGACTTAAATACAAGTTATTACAAGTGTTGATTCACCAAGACACAACAGTCTGTTTGAAATATAAATATGTTCACTTTATTTATGTAAAAAAAAAACAGAATTATTCAGCAAACATATTTTGAAGTAAAATCATGCGCTTGATTGTCTTTCCTCAGTTTTTGTCTCATCTGCTTGTGCAGGGACAGTGTCAGCACCCTGACCCATCAACGCTCTCAACATCTCTTTGTACTGCCTCTTATGATGACGGCGAATGATATTTTCAAATCCTTCAGAAGAGAAAAATAAATGTTAGCAGGGGGGAAAAATGACTTAAACGTGATGAAATTACTTACTGAGTAAAAGGCTGAAGTTTTCATCTTTCTCTGTGAACAAGGCCACGGCCGCAGTCACCATATTTTCATAGTTATCCGTCTTCTTGTACGCATTAACAGCTTGATAGAGTTGAGCTGATCCCTCTGGACCGAGAGCTTTTTTCACATCAGCCAGAAAGGCAGCTTGGACTTGACTCTTTGGATCAGTGCCTGGTAAAAATGGAGGAGTCTGGACTTTCATCTTCAATAAGAATACGACCTAATAGCCAAGACTGTGATTCCAAAAGCAAAGGCCAAAAACAGCAGCATTTACAATTTTATTTTTCTTAAAACACATCGCTGCCATTGCGTTGCATGACCGACATTTAATGCTCATGTTTAAGACTTGCGCTTCATTAGAATTTTTACAGACTGTGCTGTTAAATTTCCTCTGTAAGTATGACGTACCGGTCTGAGTTTCTTGAGGACCTTGCTGCTCTCCACGTTTGAATTGATCTACATTCAGTTGCGTACTTGGTGTAAAACTGGAACTGGACGATGAAAGCCCACCGGGTTGTTCATCTGTTGGACGGGAAAATAAAAGAATAATATGGAAGTAAATAAGTGCCACGAGGATTTGAATTTGAAATGCAAAGTGACCACATTTTCAATAGTTTTACTTCAGTGTAACTTTTCAATGTTAACAATTCAACTGGTTATAATTCGCTGTCTGAAATTCACCGTCTGTGCCGCCAGGCAGCGTTACGGACACAAGTCGAATATTTCACTGTGTAGGAGGTTCTCAATTTATGATAAAGTTCCACATCGACAGCTGTGATGTTACAATTTGTACAACACATGCCAGTCTGACATACCTAATCATAATTATAGTAAATATTTGAATAAAAAACAGAGCTCGGCTCTTACAGTACTATAATACAAGTCAATTGTAGAACAAACCTAACAGAACTATAAAAGAAAATGACAGACCAGCAATCATGACACTCAGGCATGGCAGAAACAAAGTGCAACTATCCAATCTTGACCTACCACTTTGCGGCATCTTTTTTCTCTTCTCATCTTTGCACAGCGAGTCTTCCGGTTTGTATCCACAGCCAGTACCAGTCAGCTCCAGGCATTTCTTGTCAAATGTCTCCTTGTGATGTGCTCGTATAAATGGGTATAAACCTGTGGCACATTTGGTGACTTTTAATCACGAGTAACTCAGTAATACATTTAACACTGTAATGCATCGGTATCAAACTCAAGGTCCGGGGGACAGATCTGGCCCGCCGCATGATTTTAAGTGGCCCGCAGAGCCAAATCATGCGTATCAACTTCCCTGAATTTTTTGTTCAAATCTGTACCAAAATTTCAAATTGTGCTATCATAAATAATAACATTGAGCTATTACAAGCACATTTGTGTTACCAAACAACAATAGTTGGAAAAACCCACTATCCTTGATTTGTGATTCCAAAACCAGTTCATAAATTTCATGTATAAATATGATGAGGCGGTTAAAGATTATCGTTTCACAGCCATAACGGCCCTTTGAGGGAAACCGCAAGTACAATGTGGCCCGTGACAAAAATGAGTTTGACACCCCTGCGCAAATGCATACAAAACATTTCATTCTTTTAGACTGTTGCAACCCAGGCCTCAGTTTTTTTCCCCTTGGGTATCTGCAAAGTTTACAATTTAAAAATGTCATAAGGTACTGAGAATTGGAATAGAATATTATAACAGCAGTGTTCTACCTCCAGAATAGTGCAAATGGTATCAGCTCAGCACCTTTGGAACCCAGACTGAACAGATACTTGAAGTAAAATTGTTTAGTACTAGTAACTCAATTATCTAATGAAAATAATTCTCTGGTGAGCAGAGGATAAATATTCAGTCACCGGGAATTAATGTTCACAACTTTACGCTTCTGTATACACAAGGAGACACAAAAAGACTTGAGCAACGTAATGTGTCGATTTAAAAATGGCCACTGAAAGAACAGAGAAAAGTGAAACTACTTTATAATCCAATTCACTCACCCCGGTAAAGTCTGTAAGTATGAGGGTCATGGGTTAATAAAGACGTGTCTAGCAGCAGATTGTCCAGGTTGTCATTTTTCTTGTATAAATACAGAGCCTGGCGAATTTGCTCAAAGTTGACCTGGCTGAGCGATGATTTCATTTCTTCCAGGAAGGTCCTAGCGTAGTTTTTCCCATCACCAGGAACAACCCCAGAAACACTTGGCTTCTTTGGAAAAATTAAAGATGAGGACAAATTGTTCATAGCTGTTAACACATAATGGCAGTGACATACACAGACAGCTGTATAAAATAGATCTCCGTTTCAAGTAGGACGCTTATAATAAGCAAAATCTCCCATTAAAATCTAAAAAGGTTGTTTGATATCAGGCCAATGAACAAGGCTTTTCCTCGGGTTGAATAATAATTGGTAGGGTGTGGATACATGGAAGAGGCGGATCCAAATCATACTTGATTCCCACACAGCCAGGCTTCACTTGGGAGGAACAAAAACCCTTTATGAGATAATGACATTAAGATACATAATTTTACAACATTTAAAATGGGTCATTACAGATTAGTCATTCATTAATTTTCCATACAGATTATCTTTACTGCCAAACTAGACATTAAAATTAAGTCGTTCTACTTTTAGTGTATTTACTAACGCAGCTGAGAAATCCAAAAACGGCAACTATAGCAATTCAAACAATCACCTTTTGCTGTTATTATCTTATTAACGCAATAACACTTGAGATGATTAACAGCAAGTTCTGCCAGTGTTTATCACATATGGCTCCCTCAACTCGGTCATATTTGTTGCACATTTTCTGCTGTCAATTAATTAACAGATGTTTCATAAGAGTAACTGACTTTACAACTATCGAGGGACCTGTGGAATAAAAACAGTTTCGTTTTTAAAAAAAATATTGTCAGTTAGGCTCTGCTAAATAGTTGGAGTGTCAAGCTCATTTTTGTCATGGACTTGCAGTTTCCTTCAGAGCAAATGGGAAACCGGATGAAAGTTCAACTCCCTCATATTATTACATGGCAAAACAATTTGGATAACTAGTTTTGAAATCAGAAGTCAAGGATAATAGTTCGTTCAACTATTGATCAAATTATTGTAAAAAGTGGTTTAGAAAAAATGTTTGTTTTTGCAATATATAATAAAATTATCTCTTACATATGACATTAATTCGGGTACAGTTTTACACAAAATCCATGGAAGGTGACGGATATGATTTGCTCATAAAATGATGTGGCGGGCCAGATTCAGCCAGTGGGGTTTGTGTTTGTCACCTGTTGATTTCTCATTTTACTGGAAATTATAAATACCTTTTCTTGGACCAATTTTATTTTGCGTTTCCCTCCATGCATCATCTCATCCATCGTCTTGTCGTATTGAAGTGACAGTGTGGACAAATGGTTTTGCTAGAAAAGAAATGGGCAATTAAAATAAATAAATATATAAAAATAAAAGGAAGCCCAGACTTTCCTGTCCCCAGCCACTTCCTCGAGCTCTTCCGAGGGGATCCTAAGGCGTTCCCAGACAAGCAGAGAGATGTAGCATGTCCTGGATGGTTATTGGGGTCTCCTCCTGGTGCGATGTCCCAGGAATATCTCATCAGGAAGCTGTCCAGTAGGCATCCTAAACAGATGCCCAAGCCACCTCATCAGGCTCCTGAATGTGGAGTAGCAGCAGCTCGAATCTGAGCCCCTTGCGAATGACTAAGCTTCTCAACTTATCTCTAAGGTGGAGCCTGCGGAGGAAACTCACTTCGGGCACTTGTATCCAGGATCTTGTTCTTTCAGTCACAACCCACAGGTCATGACGATAAGTGAAGTTAGGAATTTAGATTGACTGGTGAATGGAGAGCATCGCCTTCTGGCTTAGCCCCTTCCTCATCACAATGGACCGATAGAACGTCCGCATCACTACAGACGTGTGCGCCGATCCGCGTGTCGATTCTCCCGTTCCATTCTTCACTAACTCTTGAAGAAGATCCCAAGATATTTGAACTCATCCTCCACTTGGGGCAGGATCTCATCCCCGACCTGGAGTGAGCACGAGACCCTTTTCCGACTGAGGATCATGGTCTCATATTTGGAGGTGCTGATTCTCATTCTAGCCGCTTAAGACTTGGCTGTAAACTGCTCCAGGGAGAGTTTGAAATCATGCCTTGATGAAGCCAACAGAACTGAATCATTTGCAAAAAGCAGAGATGCAATGCTGAGGCCACCAAACCGGACTACCTCCCAGCCTCAGCTGCACTGAGAAATTCCTTAAAAGGTATGAACAGAAACTCCAACCCTCACTCAAAAGTTCGACTTACTGCCAGCAATACGGCCTAAACTCTGATACTGGATGGACAGAGACTGAACGCTTGGTATCAAGGGGTTCAGCAAACCACAGTCCTGAAGCACCCCTTATAGGACTCCCCAAGGGATAGGTTTGAATGCCTTCTCCAAGTCAACAAAACACATGCAGACTGGTTAGATGAACAACCATGCACCCTCGAGGACCCTGCCGAGGTTGTAGAGCTGGTGCACGGCCAGGACAAAAATCACACTGCCCCTCCTGAATCTGAGACCCGACTTCCCGATGGACCCTCCTTCCAGCACCCCTGGATAGCAGAGAGGCTGAGAAGTGTGATGCCCCTGGAGTTGGAACAGACCCTCCGGTGAACCCTCCTTAAGAGAGGGCCCCACCATTCCACTCTGCTAATCCGGGGGCACGGTCCCCGATGTCCATGCATTGTTGTTGAGGGGTGTCATCCAGGACAGCCCCACAACATCCAGAGCCTTGAACAACTCTGGAGGAATCTCATCAACCCCTGGGGCCTTGCCTCAGAGGAGCTTTATATCTACCTCGGTGACCTCAATCCCAGAGATAGGGGAGCCTGATTCAGACTCTGTTATCTTATCGGAAAATGTGTTGTGGAACTGAGCAGGCCGAAGCTACATTCTGCTTGGCCAGCCGGTACTCAGGTACCTCACGGGTCTCACAAGCCTAAAAGCCCTGAGAGGACACCTTTATGTTTAAGGCATCCCTCACCCCTGGTGCCCACCAACATGTTTGGGGATTGCCGCTACGACAGACACAGACTACCTTACAGCCACAGCTCTGGTCAGCTGCCTTGGCAGTGGAAGTGTGGAACGTGACTCACCATACTGTCACATAAAATCATGTGGAAAACAAAATAATATACAATATGCATGAGATCTTTTCTTTATATCACAATGTCAAAATCAGCCTTATCATCAACAAAGGTCAGACTTAATAACCATAAAACAATGATTACGCATTATACCGAAGATGCTAACATGTTGCAAGTGGATGGATAATTTAGGGTGAAAGATTTGTGTTAACTGTGGGGCTTTTTGTCAGCGATAGAGATACATATGGCTAGTCAAGACAATTGTGCCATTATGAAAGCATGGTTTTGTGACGCTGAGGCCAGGATGTTCGGCTCTTTTCAGGTGTATTTGTGTTAGTTTTCATGTTCTGTTACATCAAGGAAGGATGCTTTCTCTCTTAAAGGCCTTATATTTTGGGTACTGTATATAGACCATAGAGTGACTCTAAAATGGACTAAGTATAAAAGTGTCATATTAAACAAACGGGAGTGCATGTAGCTGTGTAGGCTGTTTAACAAATATTTTTCATTACAGTTTCTCAAGACAAAAAAAAATAAAAAAGGTATAAAAGCAAAGCAAACCCCGCCCCCCCAAAAAACAAAACAAAAAATAATGTAATTTTAAAAATGAACCTACCGTCACTGTTCCCAAAGTCCCATTGGCTCCTATTTGGTGCTCCATTCGCTCAAGTGCATCAAACAGGTTACCTGGTTTAATTTTACTCTTTTCAGTCTGAGACTCATACTGCTTAAACATACTCGCATATCCAGCATCTTCATCTACAAGGAAACAGGATAAACAAAGTCAAAGTAATATATGAAGGAGGTTAACCGCAAAGTGTTTACAAACACAAATAAACACTCACCCCTCCTTCTTTTTAGAGTGGATGTGTGCATATCCAGCATTTTGGCTTTCTGAGTGCATGGTTTCTGGGATGGTGTGTAAGAAGAAGAACCAGAGCACTGAGGGACTGACGACAGAGAACTGCTGGCAGCAAACGCTGAGGGATCAGAGGCAGGGTTCTTCTCCACCACGGGCCTCTGGTTAGTCATTCCAAAAGAAAAAGTAGAATGGTAAAAATTATTTAAAGTCTTCACAACTCTTGAACCCCGTCAGGATTATATAACACCTTTTTACTATAACCAGAAATACTACCCAAGTATAGCATATATTATATACTTTAAAAATTACAAAACACGTTGTAAATTTGTAGGAGTCAAGAACAAATGCCATACCATTTTCTGTGCTACCCTGAAGAAATGGCAGACATCACGGACAATGTTCCCAAAGTTGTCATAAAAACGCACAGAAGGCTGCACCCATGATGGAAGGTAGGATTGTGCTTCTCTGTTTTTAAACCTGCGAAAATCACATTTCCTAAATTGGGTTTTCGTTACCCATCTTGTAATGTCACAGTTTATCTTTTCACTGTGGTGAATTGTTACAGTTGAAGTTACAGGGGTGTATCTGATCCAGAAGTAAAAAAGAATGAAAAAGAAAGAAATAAAGAAAAAGAAAAGAAAAGCAACCATTGTACAAAAACTCCCAAGTCAATCAGACTTCAGTAAAATAATTTGATGATAAACCTTCTGTAATTCTTTCAATAATTACACAAAGTGATCCTGAGCCATCTTATCATGGTGGAGGGGTGGTGGGTGTCCCGATGAGCCTAGGAGCAACAGTATGTTGATTGGCGCTTTACGCCCTTGGCAGTCACCTATAGCAAACATGTCCGAGGTGAGACACCAAAATAAATATGGCTCAAATGACACCCTAATCAGGAGGCAAGCAAGTGTGGGCATACTTATTGCCCCCTTGGCTCAGTGTCTGTATATTGGGGTTCACACCCCTGTAAATGACTATTGGGGAATTTGTACCGGCATTTTATAATCAGAAACTTGGTTAAGCACTGTATCTTACCTCTGATCACACAAGAAGATAGCTCCATAGTCATCCTTGTGGCGAATGACTCTGCCAATTGCCTGGTTGACCGCTCTGTAAGCCTGCTCTTTGTACCACTCCTTCCCTGTAAGGAACTGCACCAGATACATACACACCCTAAACAAGGAACATGTCACAGAAAGACTAGAATAATGTCATAATCCATCCATTTTCCATTTTCTAATCCTTTATTTTACCGAGTAGGATTTCGAGAATGGTCTTGGACTGCTAGACCTCAATTTACAATCATTGTATACAGTCATAACATGACATTAAGGGCTTTTAATTAATAAATAAGTCTCAAAGAATTTTGTGATCTGGGTAAATTCCCGAGTAGGAGTTCGTCAAAATACGAGGCCCCAAATTCTTGCCTTCTCCATAGCAAAAAGGGTGGCAAACTGTTCAACGTTGGCACATGTACTTAACTTTTGTTTGTCCCATTGTGATTGACGTGAAATTGGTGATCAATAGGTTTGCATGATATATAATTTTTATTAAATTTATAATACATAATGAGATGTGAAATAATATAGGCTCAGCTCAGTTCTACGATAACGAGCTCAAAATTTTGTTCATTCTTCCAAAAATGTACCAGTTAGGTTCATTAGTTGAAAAAAAAAAAAAAAAAGTTGAGAACTTTTCACCAGGACAAAAATGAACTACAACATAGTAACAAACCCCACTCACCCCAATTTTTTGCTTAGAAGCTATTACCCACAAAATATTGGCATTTCATTTTGGCATTGTTTCCCCCCCGTTCAGTCCATACTAGTAACCGGTTTATTTAGAGACTCTAAATTGCCCATGACAAAGTTCAAACACAATATCGTGCAGCCCTGGTGTCAAGTCAAATGTTTCCCAACTTCTTAAGGTGCACTACTTGCTACTGGATCATTTTTGGGGGATTGTGTTCAGGTCCCTTATATATATATATAAAATTACACCAGGATACGGGCACTTGCAAAGATTGAAATTCGAATTTTTGAGCATGGTCAGCCCCACCCCATTTAAAAAGGCCATAGTGACATTTTAAAGTAGTAAGTACATTCATTTTGCATGTTCTAAATAAAGAAATATATATAATTCATCTTACCTTCTGGCCGGGCAATTTTTTTTGGCTCATTTCATCTAAGAATTGCGTCTTCAAAATGATTCGAGGGTCTAACTTGGGTGGAAAGGGGAGTCCAGTGATGATAACACCCCGTCCAAATGTGTCAGTAAAATCCAAACCCTCGCTTGCCTACAAAAGATTGAGAGATACTGTGACCCAAAAACAGTCATGCATTCCACTCCAATAAAGTATGATACCTTAACATACAATTATAGTAATAGTGTGATCTTTACACCACCTCTGCTCTAAACAAAGGCTAGGTTCCCCTACTAGGGTCTCCCTCGGCAAGGACAAATCCATGATTGGAACATAGAATGACAATCCCAGATCAGGGGTCGGAAACCCACAGCTACCGAGCTGCATGCGGCTCTTTAGCACCGCCCTTGTGACTCCCTAGAACTTTTTCAAAAATGAATGAAAATGGGGGGAGGAGAAAATTCTATTTTCCTTTTAATATGGTTTTTGTATGAGGAAAAACATGGCATGAACATTAATGTTTTTCCAATGCTAAAATGTGGAAAAAAATATTAAAATTCAACATTTCTCTCCATGAAGATTCGCGTCATAGCCTGCGACACATGAAAATTTGAGCTCAGCATGGAAGGTGGCTATTGTAAACAAATGGGCAGGAGTGTGATGGGCCATGGAATGCGAAGGGACAAAAAGAAAGATAGCTGAGGTGAAAACCGGATTCAAAAGTTCTTGGACCGAATCATTTGATTTTATTGCCAAAGTGGAAGAAAGGCCAACAAGTCCTTCTTTGGAATCAGAAGTTGTCCAATAAAAAAAAAAACTAGTAATGTGGAGAGATATTTCAAGGAAAGGCATGCTCCATCTGCAGCAGGGTAACCAGTTGGGAGTGAAAAAGTCACTCGCCAGAAAGCCCAGCTTGCCCAAAGACGCAAATGGAGTGAAACTGAAAGCATCGTAACACCCGAGAAACTGGTTTGAAACATGGAATGCTCTTCCTGATGGTTATAGGAACATGAGGAAATATGTATTTGGAATATTGCATTAGCAATCATTGGATCAACATGGCTGTCCGATCAGATATTCTCAACATGAACTACTGGAACATTAAACCCAAATATCGCAACAGACTCCCAGATAAGTGCTTGCAGTCATGTTATAATATTAAAATTACATCCGATGTGCCCAATGCTGAGACGCTGTCTGTTGATGTCCGAACACAGAAGCCCCGTTCACCGGGTAAGAACACAATTCTGTATTGTGCGTGACAAAACAGAAGATCAAGCTGCTTTTTACCTTGCACTGACTTACTTAGCATTTGTCAAAAACTAAAGATGATCATGCACAGAAATCAAACTTAAACATTATTTTAATTTTATATACTTTTCTGTTTCAAAAGGATGCTGTTTTATTAAGCAGGTTACGTTATAGTGAGTTAAGATTTTAGCTTATACATTTGTGTCTGTTGCTGGCAGTGGGAGAAACAGAAGACTGTGCATTATTTCATTAATTGAAATTAAACTGGCTTATTTTTGTAGGACTCACATTTTTAAAAGGCTGCTGTTTTATTTTTTTAATTGCAGTGTCTCTTTTCCAGATAAAGGGAAAAGAAGACTGCATTTTATTTCCATAGGAAGTTCTGAAATGACAGGACGGAGGTAAAAAAAAAAATGTTGAAATTGTTTTCTTCATATTTCAATAATTTTACCAATGCAAAAAAACATAACTTCAATAATGGAAGTTAAATTTAAAACACCACCATCCAGCAGAGTTGTTGCAAGGTGTGTCATTCTCTCCAGGGTGCAGGAAAAATAAACATACACCCATTTTCTGAGCCACTTATCCTCATAAGGGCTGCTGGGTTCCCTATCCCAGCTATCATCGAACAGGAGCCTGGGTACACCCTGAACTGGTTGCCAGCCAATTGCAGGGCAGATAGAGACAGACAACAGTCACACTCACAGTCATACCTAGGGGGAATTTAGAATTTTGGGGATGTGGTAGGAAACTGGAAGCCCGGAGATAACGCACACAGGCATGGGGAGAAAATTATATTGTTGTTCAGCGAACCTACTATTTTTCTGCCTTGTGCCATGTTAGGACACTCACTCACATACTGCTGGACCAATCAGGATTAGTATTAGTAATATATTTTGTAGACTATTGCACGTTTCGTCACTTTAAAATACTCCCTTTGCACCAAGTATTTAAAGTCCTCCACCCTTGCTCTTTCTTCTCCCTGCAACCTCAATGTTTCTTCTTCCACCCCTGTCATTCGTGCACATATTTTATGTCCTCAGTAATTTTCATTCCTCTCCTTTCCAATGCATGCCTCCATCCTTCTAACTGTTCCCCCACCTGCTCCTTGCTCTCACTGCAGATCACAATGTCATCGTGACATCTTTTTTTTTTTTTTTTTTTTTTTGGTGGCGGGGCGTTTGGATTTGACCATAACTGCCTCAGAGATTGACTGGTTGATCGCGATTGACCCATTGGCCACTCCTGCTATAGCACATTCTATCAGTATATAATCCTGCTCGAGTGACCTTGTCTCACAGCTGCCTTCAAGGACATAACCTCGGATAAGCGGAAGAAAACGTATTAGAGGATTGACACTGTGTATTTAATGTATGTGTGAAACCTAGCTATATGTATAAAAAAAAAAAAAAAAAAAAAAAAAAAAAATCTACGGAAAAAATGAAAATCACATTTTAAGTACAACCAGGATCGTTACCCATGAACATTCACCTTTCCTCGACACACTGCAGAAAAGAGTCCGCCTCGAGATTGGGGGTCGCTGACTTTGTCGTAATAACTCCTAATAGTCTAAAAATGGAAACACATAAAATAGCTTCCTTTGTTACTTGTTCAATATTATTGCAGGACTGTGTAAGAATTTGTTGAGCAAAAAGAATTTGGGATACATTAGGGATGCACAATAACTTTTTTCCATGGACACCGATAGATAACTCATTGATTTTCGAAACCGGTAACAATATAGATAGCCAATAAAATGTTTTTAATGGTTTATATCAATGGTTCTCAACAATTTTCAGGCCAAGGATCCCCAATATGATGGGAAGCTGGAGGAGGGGAACCCCCCCACCCCCCCCCCCACTAAAGAAAAACATTGTATACAATTGTATTTTATGTCAAACTTGTCATATAATAAAATGGCTCTTTATTGTTTAAGATGGTTATTGCCACTGGGGTCATGGTATGCTGGTACCTATCTCAGCTGTCTCAGAAATAGAGGTCAGGTACTCCCAGAACTGGTCGGCAGTCAATCGACGGCCACATATAGACAAACACCCACTCACATCTACATATACACTTTCTTCAACCAACCTTCCATGCAAGGTTTGGGAATGTGGCAGGAAACCTGAGTACACAGAAAATACCCACGAAGCCACAGGGAGAATATACAAGCTCCATACAGGGGAGCCTTACAGTTGAATTATACTAATATCATACTTAGTCACGTGTGTAACATATAATGTAAGAATAAATGAATACCTTCTTACTGTACTTATAAACGGGTGCAATGAGACTGAGATGAGATGTGATGTAAATGTACTCTCTCGTGATGCATTCAATACTCCAGTGCTGTGAAAAAGAACTGGCCCCCTTGTCTAGTTCTTATATTTTTGCAGTTTCCTTACATAAATGTTTTTTACTAAACAAATGTCAAAAGACAAATACAACCAAAGTAAACTCAAAATGTTGTTTTTAAATGGTAATTTTTTATATTATGGGGGAAAAAAATACCCAAAATTATCTGACCCTGTATGAAAAAGTAAAGGCCCCCTAAACCTCATAACTGGTTGTGCCAGCTACAGCAGCAACTACTGAAATCAAATCAACTGAAATTTTGACAAACTGGTAATGAATCTTACAGATCTTTGTGGCGATATCTTTCCTCACTCTTCCTTGCAGTAAAGTGTTAAGCAAAAATCGAGCACAAATGTTTTTTTAAAGGTTATAACACTGCATTTCAAACACATTCATCCTTATTATATATATTTTTAGGCCATTCAGAAGCTGCTTCGTAGGCCACTGGGTCTTGCCGCGAGCGTAATTAAAAAGTCAAAGGGACAAAGAATTTAGGTTATAATATCCATGATGATATGGAGCCAATACAACAGGCAGGGAAGTGGTGACCAGCGTGGCGTTGAATGATGCGGCTCTTGTTATCAGTCCAGTTTTTTGGGGTATTGAACTGATGAGTGTGACGCCAGCTCCCTTCCTCCACTTCGGCTCAATTGCTATCTGTTATTGTGCATCTTTGTATGAGGTTTTATAAAAATGGTGGTTTGTATTAAATGCAGAGGGATGTTGCAGAAACCAGAGCACATTTACCTCTGTAAATGCTTCCTTCCCTTTAGTTTCGACAAACATTGGCTTCACACTTTCAATGCGATCGGCATGTCCATTGTCCTGGTGGGAATTATTATAATTTTACAGTGGAAATGCACAAAATTTCCCAACGCATTCACTCACCTGCCTTGACTCATATCATTTTACGTGATGTCCCGCTCTAAAGCCATATGGTTTAATATGATGTTGGTCTTTTCTTTATACGTCTAACAGCTTCAACTCTTGTAAAAAGGCTTTCAACAAAGTTTAGGAGTGAGTTTACGGGAATTTTTGCCCATTCTTCCAGAAGGATATTTATGAGGTCATACACTGATGGTGGACGAGAAGGTCTGTCTCACTGTTCACTCGAAATCAACCAAAATATGTTCCAAGAATTTAGGGAAGGACTTGTGCAGGCCAGTCAAGTTCATCCATATCAAATTCTGTCACCCATCCCTTGAATGACCTCACTTCAAACGGACTGTCCAAAATCTTTTGGTGTGCTGAAGCATTTAGAATTTTTTTCAGTGGAGCTCACAAGCTAATATTTTGGAGATGGTGCCTTCCTATTCCAAAATGATTGTACATCAGCACGTAAATGAAGTTTCATGAAAACATGGATGACAGCATTTGATGTGAACTAATTTGACAAGCTTGCACAATCCTGACCTCAACAGTTTAGAACATATTTGGATGAATTAGACGAGGGACAGAGAGCCAGGCCTTCTCTTCCAACATCTATATGTAACCTCACAAATCTCAAATCTTGAATGACCATAAACACACTTCTAAACTTTATGAAAAACCTTCCCAGGAAGCGTTTTAAATGTGATAACTGCAGAGGGTGGTTTAATGTCATATAAACCCTAATGGTATGTCAAACAAATTCATATCTAAATCAAGGTAGGTCAGCAAATAACCTGTACCAGTGTATTTTGAGTCTAAAGGATAAAACATTTAAAACACAAAATAGAATAAGTTAATTCAATTTTCACTCACTCTCCAGAACTCCAAAGTTTTTTCCATTAAGTAGAAGGAGGGAAAAAACAATAGAAGACCGTGGGGTACAATTCGGGAAAGGTTTACTGAGAACACAGCAAAAGTAAAAAAAAAAAAAAATTAAGCGAATAATGCCATTCTCTAAGATAATCAATGTCAGAGTTCGTGAATATAGTCTTGAAACTTTGGTATGGAGTTTTTACTTACCAACAGTGTTTCCTAAAGAAGACATATTTTCAGGAACAAACCTTGAAGGAAAAAAAACATTGATCACTATAAAAGGTCCGTGCAGCAGTGCACAACGACGGCGGCACCACAGTGCAGTCAATGCCGACCATGTCAATATTTGGAAATGCTGACGTAGCATCCTATGAGGAAGTTATGAGCCTTTCCCTGCTGGTGGCTGTGTACACCACATTTTGGTAATGTAAGTGGTTCAAAAGAGAGTCCTCAGAGTAGGATACAAGCACCAGCAAAAATAGAAAAGGGGAAATGGATACATCCCATATTCATTTCAAAGCAAAATCTCTGAGTTTAACATCATTCATGAATTACACTTCGATGGAGAGCGAATCAGGGTGTATTTCAGGTTGAGCAGGGAACAGTTTGAAATCCTCCTCCAGAATGTTCTCGTGATATCTTTTTACATTTTTTTTTTAATTATGTAATGTATCCACTGTCCCAAACCTTGCGATAGTCAGACAGTACATTTGGAAGATGCAAATTACACAACGAAAAAACTGAAATATGGCTGCTAAAACTTGTTTTGGAGGACGGGCAAAAACATGCAGTGATCATGCAGTAAGTGCATGATCAGTGCATGTAGGCAGGCAGACTCAACCAGGAGCAGAAACGTGGCAGTAGAGTGGATGAGAGACCGACAGCACCATAGTGGCAGAATCTGTGCTCAGTCTGAAAATGTAAATACAATTCAACCTGCCAAAGTGGCTAGTGGGAGTGCCTGTGCTACAATGCCACGGTTGAAACGGATCTGTAAATGTCGCCTTGGGGGGCATCAAGCTATATGTGTACTTAGGACATATCTGTATGTACTGTACATACTGACCTTCTATCAAAAGCTGAGCTCAATGGTACTCTGTCTGGACCCTGTTCAATGACGCTTACAAAGATCTGATCCCGCTCAATCACATGACTGTTTTCCAAGAACACTTCAAACTTTCTGCACATGAAGCAAGAAAAATGTACACGTATAAGTAGTTCACTGGTCAATTTTCAAACAAATGTGTTCTTTGAAGCTGTAATGGGTAAGACTTTAAAAAAAAAAAAAAAAAAACATACATTCCGAACTCTGAGGCAAAGGAGTTCAGTGGAGAAAGGGTACCACTGGTCAGAATGATGGAGCGAATATGTTGATTACTTAGGTCCTTCATGGTGAAGCTTGGAGAGAAACACCAATAACTCAGAATGTTTCCTGGAAGATACAAAACATAAAAATGTGAATAAATAACAGAATATGTCAATGTATGGTTGAATATTACATACAGTACTTTGAGCACATTTGTAAAGAAGATATTTCAGCAGCACAATAAAAGTCAAGGGTCATAAGAATGTCTGCAGTTTGGAACACTTTGACAGTAATATCCTACAGCAAGCTCTCTGTTATCATATAAAATATATATATCATATCATATAAAACAGTTCTGACTCAATAAAAGCACTTTGGACAAGGAAAGACCGTATTTTCCGCACTTTTAGGCACACCTAAAACCCTTTAATTTTCTCAAAAGCCGACAGTGGGCCTTATAATCCAGTGCGCCTTGTATATGGATCAATATTGAGCCTTTAGTGCAGCGCCATCTAATGGATGCATAATGTAACCCCCGCCTCTACTGTAGCGTCAATTCTATGTGCCTTATAATGCAGTGCACCGTATAGTGCGGAAAATACAGTAATTGCACAATTAAGAAGATACTTATCTATCCACAACTTCAAAATGCAGTATGCCCCATTCGCGGCCCTGCATATTCGTGGATTTTGTTCTCCAAGTTTTATTTATTTATTTTTTTTATTTACCATATTTTTACAATCGGAGAGGTCTTAAATTCTCTTCTAACTAGACGAGGCGCCGCATTAGACATGAATTAGACATGGCGCCTTACAATGTGGTGCACATTGAGTTCCAACATACACACTAAAACAGATGCAAGCATGCATGCTAACAGCGTAACCACTATGTTCAAGTGTACTTAATTGGACAGGTCACACAACTGTACACAGGGTATGCTGTCCATTTTGGAGAAAATTTAAGACTTTTAAGTGCATCTCATGTTTGCAAAAATGTGGTATATATTACACAAGGAAATTAATACTGCATCCATTATTCACAGATTTTCATTATCTGCGAGGGTGTAAGGAACATAACCCCCGGGAATAACAGGGGAACGAACACTGTACGAAATGAGGTTATTTACAATCCACTTATCGTTTTATATTCATCACCACTAACTCCTGCGATTGGCACTGGCGACCAGTCCAGGATGTACCCTGACTCTAACCTAAATCAGCTAAGGAAAAACTTCAGTCCACCCGTGACCTTCATGAGGATTAACTGGCACAGACAATGGCTGTATCTCATAAGACTTGTGTGTGCATGTGTCGGATATCTGAAGTGCTATCAAGAAGTATAGAATGAGTTGTGATTGAATAAGACTGTGGTAATACTTTTTTGGCAGATCGGTACAAGTATAGAGCAGTCGTAGCCCTGTTAACGAAGGAAAGGCATTAGAAATTATGGTATCTAAATTAATTTAGTATTCAATATCTCCAAAAATTTCAACAGTGATATTTGGAGAGTGGTTTGGCAATGCAGTAAAATGAAAAAAAATGGGCAGGTAATTTGTTTTATCACCTTAATCACTACATACTCAACTCATTTACCTGCTTTCTTGGTTGATGTAGCCCATGGGTCATTTTTTTGTTTTTTCTGAGCACTCGTGTCTTGATGGATGTGAACCTGCAGCCAGTACATAAATACAATGGGTGATGTCCTGTGCCAAATTTTGACGTCAGTACAAAAAAGAACTCTGTCGCAGACTATACATGTGTATTCAACTTTGTCATCTGCTTGTTATTATTTAGGAAAATCCAAAAATGGTAAAGAAAATTTTGAGAAATAAGAACAAAAGAATGAAGGGGAAGGAAGAACAGAAAGTAACTTGTGTGGTTCCAGTGGGTAAGTTCAAGTTTAGAAATTGAATTATTAGGGGTGTTATGATTTGTTTCAGCAATGATTTGATCTGTAATTCCCGATTCAAATTAGGTACCATATGGGTTCATTTAAAATAACCCAAAAGGATTCTTTTTGGGTGGAATGCAATTCAGCAACTCTTTAGGGGGAAAAAAAATCCACCATCTATCCTCCTTTCAGATGGGGGGATAAGTCCGGACTTGTGCCTGTGCACCAAATAATAGTTCAGAGTACCCAACCTTTCTGTAGTCCCTGAAGGGGGTGCTAGAGAGCGCTCCCGCTGGGGACTCCCAGTTCCACTCAGGGACTTCAATGCTCACGACGATTGAAATTGTGGTCGTGTCATTGGATATATAAAGCATATAAAGGCATATAAAGCCTGTTGTGTTTGAATTCACTATGTTACTTCCACAATCGAAACATCCATCCATCCATTTTCTTTGCCGCTTATCCTTACGAGGGTCGCGGGAGTGCTGGACCCAATCCCAGCTCTCATCGGGCAGGAGGCAGGGTACACCCTAAACTGGTTGCCAGCCAATCCTATGCCACATGAAGACAGACAACACTAGCACTCACAATCACACCTAATGACAATTTATAGTGTCCAATTAATGCATGTTTTGGGGATCTGGGACGAAAGCGGACTACCCGGAGAAAACCCACACAGGCATGGGGAGAACATGCAAACTCTACACAGACAGGGCTGAGATTGAACTGCAGTCCTCAGAACTGTAAGGCCAACAGCTGCACCACTGTGGCCCAAAATCAAAGCAATTGATTTAATTTATATTAGGAATGCTGATTTGTTGAGCACAGGTCATGCCACTTGAATTGTCTGAATAAATCGATAAATTGATATGAATAAATTGTTACACTACTAAAAATCTTTTAGAAAATTAAGAGCTTTACTGTGACCCCGTCCCCTCCAAAAAACAACACACCTTAAAAAAGGCTGTATTAGCTTCCATTTCCTCTTTCCGCTTCATCGATGATGATACGTCACCACGGAACACCATCTGTAAGAGAAAAAGTTACAGTACAGCACTACAGTAGACTGTAAGGTAATGGTTCTTGCTGCTGCTATTATAAATATATTTTCTTATAAAAATATTTTTTTAAATCATGTCTGTTGTATTCAATGGGTTTGTACTTGTACAATTTTCCCGTGTGTAGGTCTATAATACATGTTGAGAATTTCAAGAGTTTGTTTTCCATGAATGGAGCCTTTTTCCACAGCTCCCCTTAATAGTGAAGTGATATTAAATTGGTTAATCATGATGTGAAATTACATTTGTGGATATACAGCATACATGCACAAGTATTTTTAACAGCGGCAGCACGGGACCGTTTAAAACATCTATCTATTCCTCCTACATTCCCCAAAAATATATAAAAAGACTATAAAGTTACAGTAAATGATAGTTAACATGTTGCAATTGGCTGACGATTTGTTCAAGATGTAGGCCGTCTCACCCAGAGCTACCTGAGATTTGCATCATGACGCTCGTGACAGTGAGGATAAGCGGTCCGGAAAATGGATGGATAGATATTTTTAACAGCTGTTACAGACTGTTTAATGAAATGTTGTCCAAAGACAATCCTATCCATACAGTACTACATATATTAAATATTTATTCTTTCATTTTCCGTTCAGTTTATCCTACCTAGCGTTGAGAGCGTACTGGAACCTGTCCCACTAATTTCCACGTGAGCGACTTGCAGGGCACAAACAACGATTCACAATCACATTCACACTTAGGTGCAATTTAGAGTCTTCATTGAACATGTGCATGTTTTGGTGATGTGGGAGGAAACCGGAGTACGCGGAGAGAACCCAACCAGAGAAGGAAGGGACATGAACATGGAAATTACACACAGGTGCGGCCAGGATTTAAACACCGGTCCTTAGAACTGTGAGGCAGATGTGCTAACCAGTTGTTCAACATGCCGACTATTAAATAATTTACTAAAATATTTATGGTAACACTGTATCATCCCATGACATACCTGTATGATTTCCAAGAGCTTCTGCAATCCACTTGTATTGATAAATATGCCCGGCTCTGAGAAAAACATGTCATACAACTCATTTCTTACAGTGGCAAGAACATATCCATCAAGATGAAGTTTGAACTTATATGTAGTGATGGCCAAAAATATTATACAGAAAAAATATTTTTGTAACAGTACGTTACAAGTAAGTTACAAAATACAGTATGTATTAGACAAGATAGTGAGCCATACTTACTTCCTGTTAGGTCTCCAATGATCTCCTCCAGTGCTTTAAACACATCTTCTTTGTTGTCGTACGTCAATTGGGCTCTCGCTAACAGCTCATATATGAAGCTAAATACATGACAAGGATAAAATAAAAAAAATCTATTTAAGGGCATGATGAAGTAGCTATTACAAATGCAGCTATACCCAAAGAATAAGTTTGCTCTCTTTTTTTTTTCCCTTATGTGATTTAATCCGTATCATTGGTGGCTGCACTTGAATACTGCAGTCAAATCCTGAAATTTACGTTTAGTCTCATATAGACACTTACGATCCAGGTTTGGTGATGCCTTTATCGCCCACATCGAAGGAATCAATAGCAGCCTCCAATTTTAGCAGAATCTCTGTAAATAACAACAGTTTTGGTATTTCCTAAATGCCAGTACCTATTCACAAGCATAAATGGTCACCATTAAGATGACTGAATCTGTATTCATTCATTATAATTTTACTTACCTTTGAGATTAGCAACAACCTTTATTTTTGTTTTTAAATCTGAAAAAAAAGTGAAAATACTTTATAGTAATTCATGTATACATTTACTCTACTTTTTCCAGTCATATTCTGGTGAAATGTTAGTGAATGTTCTAACATTGAGACGTTCTAACATGTGCGCGTAAACTTTACAGTTGAGACTGAACCATTTTGGCAATAAAAGTGGTACCTCCACTTACAAAAATTAGTTTTCCGGAAGTCGTTTTGCAAAATTAATTTTCTGTAAGTAGAAGCGCTTTTTAAAATTAAATAGCTTAATCCATTCCGAAGTCCCCAACCCACACACCCACCCAGTGCTAAATATAAGCCTTCAAAGTAAATAACGTAAATAATAATACAAATTATGTTAATTTACCTTTGGGGTTAGGTGACTGCGAAGAGAAGGGTGAATGACAAGCAAAAGGCGTCGTGGGGGATGGAGGAGGAGGAGGCAAACGTTTGACAGCTGAGAGAAAACATATGTACGAATGGATGCACGGACACATCTTAATCCCACTAAATTTCCTTGGGGCCAATAGTGAATACAGACGAATAAAAAAGTTGTACTTTACCAATGTGTGGATGGGTAAATCTTGATGTCCCTCCTATTCAATGGGATGCCAAGACGATGCTACGGCAACAGCCAATGGGAGGGAAGCTATATCACGGCACACAAACCAAGATACAAGATGTGCATCATGGGTAAAGATTGACTCCCCTCCTTGCCAACTGGATGACAGGAAGATGTTACGGCGATAGCCGATGGGAGAGCAGCTTTATCACGCCACAACAACCAAGATACAGGATGTTTACGTTTAATGGAATTTGGGGGCTGTGAATCCAGCACCTATTTTTTCCTTTTGTCTCCTGAATTTCTTTCGTAACTAAAGACAATATTTTTCCAAGGAGGCGTTTCGTAACCAGAATTTTTTGTTACTAGAGATATTTGTAAGTAGAGGTACCACTGTATTCTATACTACAAACCTTGAGAAGAAGGATCACCAAACTTGGCTTCTTGAGCAAGGTCACTCAGCAATTTGGTAAGCGTATCAATGGCTGAGGCTAAATCATATGGAGTCATGTCAAATGATGTTGACTCTTCACACGTCCTTTCCTGAATACAAATAAACATAATTTGGGACTGACGAGTATGATGTGTAAACGAAAGCCATTTAGAGATCCTGTACGTTGCTCAAACATGGAAGGTGAGACCACACAAATGCTAGAAAGATCTCAGAGCACATAACACTGATTAGCAAGTCTCATAGGAAGTAACCCTCACAGGGTTTTTACTGTGAGCACAATAAAACTACAGTTACAGATAAGACTTGCAGCTATACAGTTAATTGAGAGTAATAATTCAGTCATACTATATTATGGGCCTCATCAAAGATTATAACAGATCCAGTCAACTCGATGTTGTGAGCTTTGCGGCTCTGTGGAAAGACAGGAAGCAGAAGAACACATTGCATTTGGTTACCAAAGGAAAGAACAACTATTCATCAGTTTTTCCTGTGGACCATAAAGCCCAAGATGTGCAAATAAGCGAAGGAGACAAATTTTCTCGTGCTTGTGTCACATCAAACCTGTCACCAAGCACACATATACACACACCCACGCACACACACGTACAGACACACACACATGCACCCATGCAGACACAATATGAATGGTCCAATTAGCATCTGGTGTGAACGCAGCATACTAACATCATTGCTTACCTTTGGATCCAGCAGATAGTTGTAAGGCATAAAAATCACATCAGCCTGCTGTTTTAAAGAATGTGAGAGAAAATAAGGGCAAGCCCTGAGGGAAAAAAAAATAAATTCCCAAATTAAATTTTTACATGACAAGGCAATTTATGACGGACATTGTGTTGTCGTACTGAAATTATGTTCTAAGTGTATTACAGGTTTCTGCCAGGTGTTGGCTAAAATGCTTAAAACCTTGCAAACAACAACAAAATAATATTAATCACTTTTTTTTGTTGCCAAATTTGACCAAGTCTTCCACATCCACAATAGCATTCACCAATTCTTTGTCAGTGCTGTTCTCTGGAAAAAAAAAAAAGAAAATGCCACAAGAAGTTAACTAATACATAGTTGGGATGAACAAACATTTCAAACCACCTTCAACCCAAATAGACTGTATTATCATAATATATCATAAACCAACATACTAACTGACAATGTGATTTTTGACAATGGATATCTGCTTCTCACAAAAACAATACAGAAAAGCAATGGTCAAAACTTGTGTTGTGTCTACTGGAATTTAGTGGGCTACTGTAGATATAAAACTATTACCTTCGACCTTGTTGTAGAAGAAACATGACCTTAAGGAGACCTTTGCTCGACACATATGGACCTTAAAAGAAGGTAGTTGCACAGGAATTAGGGCTACACGATATGACAAAAATGACACTGGATTTTTTTTTTTTAAACCTGCAATATACTGTGATAAGAAATAATATGGGGCCAGTGTTGGCAAAGTTCATTTTCATTTTTTAGTAGTTCAGAGATCAGTTCATCGGTCAAAAATTAAACAAGCTCATTTCACTGAGTTCACTCGTCCAAAACCTAACTAATTCTTTTTTTTTTTGGCCTCAAATGTTGCTGAGACTATTACGACAAAATATTGGCATTTAGTATCCTAATTGTTGTCAGTCTACACTAGTAGTCAGCTGCAGCTTTAACACAACAATATGAAAATAATAAATAATCATTATGTGCTGTATTCCAAAACATCACATTCACTCCCGTTTATGCACATCCATGAATAAACCTCACACACATACGCAGATGCTGTGTGCCTGCTCAGTTTCATTCTGAAAAGCAAGCGTAAATGCAACAGCAGGTGTAAAATGTTTCAGCCGCTGACCATGTCCAAACACCTCTCTCTGCTGGACACTTCCAACATTACAGTTGATTCGCATTACAGACCACTAGGGATCGCAAAAAAACGCTTAAATTCATAACCGGTTTTAACCGAACAGCTCTAGAAAAAAAAAAAACATTAACCATTGTGGTGTTTACATAATTCACCTGCGGGACCTCGAGTTGGGGTGTGGGGTTCCGCACGGACTGTTTTTGTTGTTGCTCTTCCGGAGTGACGAGTTCACAGAGTTCCCCCCGTTATGCGAGTAGTGTTTTGATGTCTGCCAATAAAACATAAAACCCCCTCAGACCCTTTTCTTCGGCGCTACACCATCGATCGTTAATTTACTCCGCGGTAATGGGGTAGTTTGTATACAATATTGACAAACAAGCTTGTTGAATGTGGCTTTCAACAACGCACTCGTGTAAGTTAAATTTTTATTTTTTTTGTAAAATGTTTTAATGTTAACATTCTTCTTTCGGACTTTCAGAAAGGGCATGAAATTATACCGAGCGTTTCCTCGATGCCATGTTTGATGTTTCTTTGATTTAACTGAATGTTCTTTTGAGTCCAACTTTACTCTAAAAGCGAAACTTGAAAAAAGTGGAAACGATGTTGAAAAAATAGCGCAATGTGGAGTACTGGAACCGGAAGAAATGATTGGAAATTTTAACCGATTTCGAAAGTCCGATTATACGGTTTTGGTTTTAAAAAAATCGAACACCGGTTATAACCGGTTATTTGTAACCGGTTGCGATCCCTATAGACTACCATAACATTGCTCAGATGTACATCACGGCGCTCAACACAATATTAATAATAATTTAAACAGATAGTTAAAATATATATGTTCTAACTTTGTAGCCAACATCTGATCTCAGGAACATCTGATTGGGATATTACAGTACAGTAAAAGAATGAGGACTTTCTTAAAAATGGTAAATTATAATTTGCTTGTCTTCATATCAACAACACAAACACAAATTGCTGTTACCTTGGCATGATTGCTTTCCTGGCGCATTACTTCTGGATTGATACACAACTGCTCTCTTGACCCCAACACAGAAACCTTAGGTCTGAAACACAGATTAAAGGACTTGAGGTTAATTCATATACAAGCAAAAATTGTCAACTTGTGTTTAATATGAAGGGCAGGTTACATAAATCTTTTTGAAGCAGATCCAAGATAGTGTCGTCGAACCAATCTCTGTTACTGGTAGTTATACAGTGCAACGTATAAGTATTTCCCCCCTCCTGATTTCTTTTTCTGCATATCTATCACACTAAGGTTTCAAATCATCAAACCAATTTTAATATCACTCAGAGACAACTTGAGGAAATACAAAATGCAGTTTTCAAAACGTATTAACAATCCATTCCAGAAAGCGGTTCGCGAAGCAATTTGTTCGAAAACCGAATCGATATTTCCCATTACAATGAATGGGAAAAGAAATTATGAGTCCAAGTCTAAAAATTTAGGCTTTTTAAAGCATTTTTTTTAGCTTTTCCTGATAATGAAATTCATTGTAGGAATATATGTATAGTTTAAATACTTTATATAATACAATAATTTCAGAAATCTATTTATTTTTTGCTTAAAATGTTTGCTTTAGTAGTAGAGTAGGCTAGGCTGGGAGTGCATTGCTATATCTGCAGCGACTTGCCCCCCCCTTACTAACAAAAGTGCAGAATAACTTTAAACAAGCAATAATGAGGGGGGAAAAAAAACCCAATTATTTTTATTTTTTATAAAAAGTAACATAAAAACAACTCAGAACTCGAGTTAACGAAATCTTTGAAACAAAACAAAAATGCAGAAATGCTAAAGGAACACTATTATTATATTAGCATTATTAAAGTTCACAAGAAAAAAAAACTATGCAAAACTATCACGCCCCCTTTTCACAAGAACGAATCTAGTGTCACTTGTTTCTTTTCTCAATTTTCAGCACTTTTCTGAAGTGGCTCAGCAAAACATAATTAAAATTTTGCAATGCTCTGCTACATTGGGCTTTATTGGGGTGACGAAGTTTTACAAAATTATGGATTTTAGATTGTGGTTGAGAACCGAGGCTGTAATTGCATAGATCCAAACTCTCCACAGCCAAGGCCAGACTGAACTCAGAACTGAGAGGCAGATGTGCTGTCTACCATGCCACCCGGGTTGATTTTTTTGATGCCTCAAAATCAACATTGATGCAAAAAAGATAGCTTACTTGTATGATGTGTTCTTTAACTCTTTAACAACCTGGGTAAGCTGTGAGTGTGTCCGGGATGCATATATGATCTTTGGAACATCACTGTAGAAACCTGGAAAACAATGACAAAAATAAATGAGCTACTGAAAGCATAACTACTATCCTGACTGTTTTCAATTGTTGTTTTTCGAGACTAGGTGCTTTTTAGGGCAAAAATTATTTTTGTTTTTGTATGTGGGTTTTTCGTGAATAAGAACTTTTTTAATTGACTCAAATATCTTCTCTTTGCAATGTTAATTTTTTTAGTCTGAGTTTTTGTTGCATTGTGAGATTTTTATTGTATGTGGATTTTTTTGAAAGTGGCTTTTTGCAGTTTTTTTTTGCTAGGGGGTGTGAGAGGCTTTTGTGTTAGAGTTTTTTACAAGTAGTGTGATTTTTTTTTTTGGGGGGGGGGCTCACTGCAGTGGTTTAGGAATCTTCACGATAAATGACATTCATACTAAACACTAACTTTTCATCTAAAATGCCAAAGAACTGTCTGGAAATATTGTGTTATGTGCACACTTAGTGTTGAATTATCTTCTGTTGAATGATCTTCTGAGACTGTCCCACTCGATGAGAGAGTATCATCAGACTTCTTTTTAGAGAATTGCTCCCTCCAAGCCAAGGTGGCACAAAGGAGACACAAAGTTTTCCCAGTGCCTGTAGGACTCTCCAGGACGCCATTAACCTCCTGAAAACAAAACAAAAAAAGTGTATACTACTAGTTTTCCTGCATGAAAACGAAAGAACAAAATAAAATACAAATTGAAACTCAAGAGAAAGGTTCAAATATGGTCGATATGATGGTTCGACTGAGTTTGTCATTTAATGACACAGAAAAGTGAGCAAAAGACGTTCAGCCTCGCTTATTTCTCTGTTGTAGACTCACCTTCTGAAGACATTCGATCACTTTAGTCATGTACTTCTTCTGACAGTCATACGGTGTGAAAGGAAATCTTACTTCCACTCCGTTCAATGTTATTGAAGTCATGATACGTCTCGAAGTGTTATAAACAGCTCTGCTGTTTAAAACGGTAGAAAACTCGAGTAAACAATTCCTTAGTCATTGGAAGTCGCTGAGAAGAGCGAGGGGGAAAAAAACGCAATTGGCGCCGGCAGAGCACTTCCGCCTTACCCCAACTGCACATGCGCATTGCAACGTCTGACGATAGCCTATGTGAGGTTTTAAAATGTACATTATTGTATTTAAATTTGAAGCTTTTTCGTCTCTGCATAACCACGTGTAGCCCTTGTAAAGAACTAACTATTTATATTTGTACATTTTCATTTCTATTTTTTCCATACAGTATTTTATATTATAGATATGCATGTCACTCCCTTCATCGCATTGGCTATATATTTTTTGTGGTTCTATACTTAATATTTCACGTTCATGAACGTTTCGCTTTGCATTTACCTCGTCAGACCGCCATGGACTCACTCAGCCGCCAGTTAACCCTTCTTAAACAACATGAATTCTGTAGATATAATATACGTGTGCACCCCTCTCAAAAGTAAAACGATGAGGGCAATCATTTTATTTTTGTTCGTAATCAATATCCCACATATTGCCAGTGTGTGTTTGCAATTGATGGGTTTCCAATTACCCGTCAAGCCTTGCGATGTCCGCCATCTTGTGTGTCATAGAGGTCGGAGAACACAGGTGATAGGTGAAGCCTGAAGTTTTTTTTCTATCGTTAATTTATCCGATTCATCTAAGAGTTATGACATCATAGGAAAAGGGAATCCTGGGACTGTGGTGACATTATCACAAACCTACCTTGGGTGGGAGCACCGGCTCAAAATAAATCTTCCAAAGAGTAAGGGGTTTTGTGAGCATATACACAATACTGCCATCTGCCGACATCTCTCCACGCATTTCTTTAGTGTGTGTTTTCATGGGACTTTTTATTTTAAAACCATTCTTTCAGAAGAACATTTGCGAGGTCACACACTGAGGTTGGATGAGAGGACCTGGCTCGCAGTCTCTGCCCCACACTTCATACCAAAGGTGTTCAGGATTCAAAATAATTTTGTTTGATTCACTTTGAGAAGCACGGCCTATGCATTTTATTTACAGAATCCAACAGTTTACATTTTATTTTCTAATAGTGAAATACAAGATTTGTGAAATGCAGTAAGTTCACTCTACTCCTCTCCAGGATTGGGAAGAACAATTTTTTGGGGGTCGTAGTAGTTTTCATCAATCAGAGGCAAACCCTCCTTTTCCCTCTGGAGGATCAGACGTTCTGCTTCCCTTCTGGCCCACTGCCGCATCCTGTAACACAAATATTGAGAAAATGAATAAGAGAATGAGTGGGATAAAATGAAGGACACATCCATTTTAATATCCCAAATACTGCTCCTAACCACACACACAAAAAAAAATGGAATATGGCCAAAATAAAACGGGAATCTGTGATCCTACGTTAGGGTAAACATTTGCGGTGCAATGGATAATCTTTGAGCCACGATCTTCAAACACGTGGTCCACAGACTGGTTCAAGAGTATATGCGCACGGTGTGGCGTCACCTTCATACCTTTCTGGTTGATGCCTCGGAGGCATTCGTGTCAAAAGATCCCACAAGTAGCTTATGTTAGCTATTATGAGCTAATGTCTACATTTGCAGAACTACTCCTGAATAATGCGAATTACCCATGTTGCTATTTTCCATCCATCCATTTAGTTAGCCACTTATCCTCACAAGGGTCGCGGGAGTGCTGGGGCATATCCCAGCTCTCAACGGGCAGGAGACAAATAACGGTCGCACTCACAATCAAACCTTGGGGCAAGTTAGAGTGTCTGATTAATGTTGCATGTTTTTGGGATGTCGGAGGAAACTGAAGAGCCTGGAGAAGGCACAGGGAGAACATGTAAACTACACACAGGCGGGGCCGGGATTTAAACCTGGCTCCTCAGAACTGTGAGTTTGTGTCAAACCGTGAGTCATTTATTTACATATTGGTATTTGTATTGAGGTGAAAAGATTGATGGATTCCAGCAAAGGTTAACGTGTTGCCGAACACACTTCCACGTTCACGAGCCGTCGAAACCGTCACTATTTGGGATTTATTCCTGATGAGAACAGATCCAGCAACAAAGTATGCGTCCAAACTTTTAGACACTTTCAAACTTTTCTGTGTAAATCTCGACGACTTAACTCACCAGATCCATGTGTAGATCCAGTTGTCCAAGAAAAGCGGAAGCGAATTAACAGTCCAATTTCTTATCGGCGAAAATATCGACTTCGGCATTAAGTATGGGTCCTCTATGCCAGGTGTCTCTCATTTTTCGTTCGTTCCTTCGTTTATTATCACAACGGTACCGGAGAAAACTCTGGGCGTTGTGCTATAAGACGTATTTTCACGTAGACTCCAATTGACTTAGCATTGAGCAATGCTTAGCTTGACCAGCAATATGGCGAGGTAAACAAAAGTCACGTTATTTTATGACATAGATGCACAAGCTCTATACTAGAAAGACAACCCCAAAGTGAAAGCCTCTCTTTCCCAATTGAGTGTGACGGCTTGTCATGGCTGCTCAGCTCCCCACATGAAGGGGTCACTGTGCCTGTTGGCTGAGCCCACAGTGACTGTCAGTTTCTCTTTGCTCGGAGGAAAAACTCAGTAGTAGAATGTTCCAATTCTTGACCTTTTGAAGCCTAATAATCATAATATTACCTGAGAAATAGCAAAAAAATACAATAAAAGGAACCTACCCATGGTCTGGTAAGTAATGAACGAAGGTTCCTCCAATGACAAGACAAACAGAAATGCCAAAGAAGAAGCCCACTCTCATGTTCCATACATCAACCACCGGGTCACTGGAAAAGCCATGGTAATCTGGATTCTGTAAAAACAATAATTCAGAATCTATTAAGACATTTGTCAAGAAACCTGTCTCACTCTCAGTAAATCCCACAGTAAGTACATCACAATTTGAACACAAAACTGCAGTACACCAACAACGAGATGTTTTCCAAAATGACTATAGTCATTGATTCCCAACTGGTGTACCATGAAAGATCATCAAGGGTGGTTTGTGAAAATGATCAAATTTTATTTCATTTGTCCAAAAATGATTATTTATTAAAAATACATCAGTGTAAACCAGCAACGTACGGTACAATTGCAGCAGTAACAAGCAGTGTGAAAGTTCTCAAGGGTGGGTAGGAGGCAACCAACAATGTTTTTGCAGTGGACAGAGGACCAAACCTTGGGGCGCCCTATGGATGGTGTTGCATGTGGATGAGGTGGTGTCCCCCAGCCTGACCCTCTGTAAATCCACTGAGAGATGGTAGGCAAGACATTGAACTGGAGAAGCTTGGTGGAGAGGACTTCAGGGATGATAGTGTTAAACACAGAGCTTGAAGTACACAAATGGCATTCTCGCGTAGGTCTCTGTCCCGTCAAGGTGTTCTAGAATGAAGTGCAGTCCAAATGGTGGCTGTCATACATAGACCTGTTTACTTGGTAGACAAACTGTGCAGGGATTCTTGCAGGGGTCCTGTGACGCTCTTGAGGTGGTCCAGCACGTGCCATTCAAGGGGCATCATGAACATAGATGTCAGGGCGACAGGCCTGTAGTCATTCAGACCCCAGGTTGCTTGGGGACTAAGATTGTGGAGTGTTTGAAAGAGGATTGTACTTGACGCAGTTCCAGTGATTCGTTAAAGATATGTTTGAACACTTGAGAAAGCAGACTTTGAGGAAGGATGGGGACACGAGGTCTGGCCCTGACGCTTTGTTGACCTTTTGTCGTTTGAAGAGAGCATCTCACATCCTGTTCAATGCAAAAGTCAGAGGTGGGGTGGTGCTTGGTGATATGGCTGGGTGGGTGTGAAAGTGTTCCTTTTCAAATCAGCGATAGTTGTATAAGTTGTCATCTAGTCCTTTATAGTTCTCTGACGGGAGGGGGTTTGCTTGTAGTTAGTTAGCTATTGTGATCTACCCCAGATCGACCTGGATTTGTTTGCCGTGAACAGTTTTTCAAACTTTTCTGCATAGCTTCTCTTTGCGACGTTAAATTCTTTAGTTAGCTGGTTTCTGACGCAATAGACTGTTTTCGAGTGCCATCACACACCTTCCGAGTTAGAATGTGAGCGCCATCTTGGTTTGGTGAATTCACGTAAACACACGTAACTAACCAGGAATCGTTTCAGAAAGCCATATGAATGGGGTGCACTGCTATGTTATCTGTTGCTCAAACGTGCATTGAAAAGCATCTTTCTTTCGACTGCCAGCTGTGATCAAGAACCAGTGCGAGAAAACGGTGCAATTAGCAACCAAACGGCGACAACTGTGGCTGTCTCATATTAGTAGAGCCGATGTAGCAGCCAAGCACAATACTCGTGTGTAAATCCACTGCATGTCTCCAAAATCAGTATTTTCTGTTTCATTAGAATAAGTTTGCAAAAACGGGTTACCGCACCGCTAGCTGTTTCGTGAGTCGAGTTAAAAATGTAGCTGTGGAAGTGGAGAAAAAGGTGCGGGCTCCACTTGGGACTTGTCCCGGTCGAACCTCTCTCTCTCCCTCTTGGTAACAACGGGGAAAATAATAATCCACACCTCTTTCGTTGGTATAATCAACATAATTTAACACAACGCTGACTATAATCCCGCAGTACATATTTAAATTGCATTGTGTGGTAAACTAACTTTAGCAGTGTGGAGACATGGGTTGCTTACAATGGATACCGCTGAATCACAAACCTAGCCTAGCCGTTGATGAATTGGTTGTAGGCCTCCAGACTTTTGTAATTCTTTAGTTGGTCCACGGTATAAGCGCTCGTCAAGAAGGGGAAATAGTTGACGACGTCTGGATAGGTTACCGACGTCCACAGTTGTGTGCTCCATTTGTGTTTCTCCAAGGCATATGGATCTATTGTTGATCAAAGCACACTTCTTGTTGTAATAGTTTCTTGAAACAACATCTAATGAGCACCTACAACTTTCCAAAGTCTTTTTAGCCAACATGCGTCACTTTTAACAGTCGTCCGAACATTTCTGTAACTCTGGTCTATATGCAAAGGCATTGGAGTGAACAGCGCGTCAGTAGAGTGGACCCATCCAACACGGCCAGGTGCCCCGGATGTAGTCACGTGGTCGAAAACAGTATTATAAAACTTCGATCGCTGTCGTCTTTAGCTTGGCAGTGAACCACAATTTGTTGTAATTGAACGTGCAAAATATCGTTGCTGGTTCACAGAAACCGATACACTATACTGATACTGTGTAACGGTCTGTGTATTCAACTAGGCTGGCAGATGAAGTTTCAATGACACTCCAATCTGTGAATTCTAAATAGTCTTGAAGTTCTAACTTTGGTTCATTTGTCCACTTCTTCACCAGGCTTAAAGCAGCCTACGGTTTGCACTGGTGAATGTGGAATGATTTGTGACATTAACATTATCTACAGCAACAAGACAATCGATTGTAACATATAGAAATCTTGTTGTTTGTGCAGTAAGCGTGAATGAAGACGAAGTGCGTAAAATGAGAGAAACTCACCTTGACAAAACGGCTGACCTCGCCATGGCTGCCACTCGGTGCAGCCTGCGGCATCTCGGTCACAGCGGTCGCACCGGCAGCGCCGCTCTGCTTCGATTGAGATACGCACCGAATCGGCATACGAGTGCTTAAGGGTGTCAAAACTGGCCCGAGACGTGCCAGCCGGGTCAACATTTTGCCTTGTTTGTGAGAGACAGGTCTGGCCCGGAAGAAGAAACAACAAAGTCGGCCTTGCCGGGCCACCTTCTTCTCGGTGAACTATGGCTGCTCATACGTTACCAATGTCGCATTACCGCCCCCTCTGGAGTCACACGCTCCCTGCAATTCATTTCCCCTCGCTGTCCCCCTAGATCAGCAGTCGGCAACCCGCGGCTCCGGAGCCTCATGCGGCTCTTTCATCCTTATAATGCGGCTCTGATTGGCTTGGGAAAATAAATTACTAAAAAAATTTTTTTGTATTTAATTGAAGTGCGTTTTATTTGTGTTAGTTTTTATATTATTTTAGTTCTAAATTTGAAGATTGTGATCTTGAAATATTAAAATATTAATTAAATTATTTGATATTATTTTTTCGTCGCTCAAAATAGACGTCACACTGCGGAAGCGGGTATACCCGCTGAAACGCCGTCTATTTTGAGCGACTTTCAAGCCCGGCAAAGCCAATGGAGAAACATGCTGCGGTAAAGTAGTAGAAGTTTTTTTTTTTCTTCATTTTAGATGTGCGGCTCCCAGTGTTTTCTTTTCCGTGGAAACCGGGTTCAAATGGCTCTTTCGGTGTCAAAGGTTGCCGACCGCTGCCCTAGATATTGCTGTTTATCTAGCAATGTTTAATTTGATTTGAAAAATTGGCTCATTAATTATAACTATCCATCCATCCGTTTTTCGAGCCACTTATCCTCACTCGGGTCCCAGGAGTGCAGGAGCCTATCCCAGCTCTCATTGGGCAGGAGGCAGGTTACACCCTGAACCGGTTGCCAGCCAACGGGGCACATAGAAACAACCACTCCCACTCACAATCACATTTAAGGGCAATTTGGAGTCTCTAATTAATGCATATTTTTGGGCAGGGCTGGGATTTTACCTCGGTCCTCAGAACTGTGAGGTCAACGCTCTAACAAGCTGCTCAACTGTTGCACCTACTGATAACTGATTTATTAAAAACAAGAAAGTTTTAAAATTGTAATGCATTACTTTCTCAAAATAAACGATTTTACTCATTTTCCCTACTATTTATCATTTATAGTATTTTGCTATTTTCTTATCATTTCAAAACAAAAGAATCTGTTGAGCACAAATGTTTATCCGCCTCTTTGTTCGAAGCTGACCAGACCTCTGTTCATAAAGCTCGGTCAAGAAGACAAAAACTTACTTTTACATTTCCAAAAATCACAGCAACAATACCCAATATTACCACAATAAGGATAAAAGGCAAAAACTGAATACATTATAACAGAAATGAGATTCAGATAGGACACAAGGAAGGCAAGGAGCTGATTTGCTGACAAGACGAAAAATTAAGTATAGGCCTAGGAAGCACTTGAAATTTTTTTTTAACAAAGAAATGATATACATCTTTTACTAAGTCACGCTTAAGATGATAGCAAAATTTTATTGAACTTTGCCAAAATGTGGAAACAAACAGAGTTGTAGAGAATATTTATTTGTGCCCATTATACAATCATATTGTAAATACAATTAAAAAGTGTAACTGCATTGCAATTCTTGACTGCAATCATTTATATTACAAATTCACATTGGCTCACTGTCTAGCCAGGTACTTTGTAAAATATTAAATAGGATCTGCAAACAAGGAGGGTTGGAAGGCAAGAGCAAATTTTAGAGTAATAAATACAAAATAAATCATATTACACAATAAAATAAAGGCCTCTCAAAAAAATTTACAAAAAAAGCACACTTCTGAAATATGCATTAATTCAAGTAGTTCAATCATTGTGGTAAAAAAAAAGGCCCCTTAGACCTTAATATTGTGTTCAAAAGTATATCTTGTTTTGGGCAACAGCATGGGGGGTGTGGTGGTGGTGGGGGGATTATTGGCATACAATCACCGAAATTAAATCAAGTCTTTTCCATTTTATATGCATGAAAAGTGTACAACAGGCCTGACTCAATGAGCACGTTCATAACCCAAAAAAGAAAAAATACAAGCAATATTGTGGTCCAACCATGATACAATAGCATGTTATACTCTCTTCCTTTTGACACCATTAGAGACAAGTAAAAAGTTGACAACAATGGAATTCAGTATGATAACCTCGCAAATTTGTGTTGCTTCGTTTTAATGGTAGTTTGTCTTAATTGTAATGTAATTTTTTAAAATCCTAATCAACTGGGCGAAAACAGCATTTCACAAATACGGATGGCTCATTTGTTCATGGCACCAACTGACCAGTTAATTAAAATGTTGCTAAAACACAGCAGGTAATGTTTTATTATTATTTTTTTTTAATCCACCAGAAGGGCCGCACTACCTACACAACAGCGAGAGATATTTGCAGCGCGGATGGAAATCCACTTGAAGGCCTCGGAATCCCCAGATTATTAGGCACTTCTAATAATCCAGCATCATGTGCTATTACACTTTATACTGCAGTCTGAATCTCAGAGAAGCAACGGCAAAAACATTGGCTGTAGAGCAGGAACTCATTAGCAGCTTTCAGAAACTATAGATCAACATACTGAGATGTTTAAGTGGTTCTTTTGTTCAATTCAACTAAACAGGGAAAAAAAAAAAAACAATGTGCAAAATTGATCCATCTCTTGAAATAGTGACCAGTCCATATAATTACATGGATTGTTGTCAATTAATTTTAGCTTTATTATATAATAATTCAATGGGAATTGAATTACTAATATTAGTTTGCTTGAAATCACATCATATCATAAAGGACTTTCAAGAAAATCAAGAAAAATTGATATATTATACAGGGTCTCATCACATTCGTTATGGGCTTTCATATTGGAATCCAAGACTTTTTGTGTCATTGCGAATTTAGAGAATATCTCAATATATAAGTTTAGAAATTGCTGCCAGACCCAATTGGGTTTAGTCATGTCTGTGTAGCTCAGAGAGAAAACAAGAACCCAAATATTTTGTAAACGCAAGTATGTGCGTTCATATACATGAGAACTTGAGAAAACAATCTTGGAAGTCCAGTGACTACAAATGAAAATAATACTTCATAGGAGGACAGATTATGAAAAAGACCAAACTAAGGTAACCAAGTCAAAATGACAGAAGACAGGGGATTTCCATATTCCTAAATTCATGCCTCCATTTTCCATACGGTTTATTCTCACTGGGGATCTGGGTATGCTGGTGCCTATCTCAGCTGACTCTTGGCAAGAGGCTTGGTACACCCTTGACTGGTCGCCAGTCAATCACAGGGCATATAAAAACAACCAACCATTTCCACTCACATTCACACCTATAGACAATTTAGCATTTAATGAATCTATCATACGTGATTTTGTAATGTGGAAGGAAACCAGAGCACCCAGGGAAAACCCATGCAGACGCGGGGAGAACATGCAAACTCCAAAGAGGTGACGCCGGGTTAGAACCCGGGTCGTCAAAACTGTGAGGCAGATGTTTTAACCAGTCATGTACCGTGGTCCCACTTTGCTAAATTATTTTCCTAAATGCACGGGAAGCTATTCATTATAGGCAGTGTCATCTTTGTCTAATTTCAGAGTAATGTTGTATTTTGTTTGTCTTAAGAGTCTGACATAACTTGATTTTATACAAAAAATGAAATAAATAGAACATAATGGGTGCAATCCATTAAGCAGCCAGAGTTATGTTATTCCGACTAGATTATCTAGTCTCACTCTTAAAATCTGTGTGTCGGGGTGGAGAGCGATTACTGTGCATGAAGTCATCTAGGAAGGTACAGTAAAAGCTTTATCAAATTTGTTGATAACTCCAAGTGACAGCAGCACAAATAACATGTGATCAGTACTGGAATAAATATTTTATGCAATTACCCTTATAGATATTGCCCAATTCAACGTGGAAAGTGTTCTAAAATAGTCCACAGCAATGGTGGGCCACCTTACTGAGGCGCTAGTAAGAATGGCAAGTCAAGGGTACTTTTGCAAGTCACGACATATGCGAAAGGGAGACTTGAGCTATTGGCGAAGGAATGGTCGTTGTCAGGTTATAGGTTGAGTTCCGAGAAGAAGACTGAGGGGATGATAGAGGGCTATAAATGGGTCGAGAAGATATGGTTAAAGATGGGGAGTATTGAGCAGCAGTGGTTGATGTTGGAGAGTCTGAGCTAACCTCATCCCCCTCCTCCGAGTCCCACACTTCACTCTGCAAGTAGTCTGCAAATAACGCCTTGGCTCGCTGTAGAATCCTGCCCAGGTTGTGCCGCCGGACAAGGCGATCAAAGTGCATGGCGAGCTCATTGTAATCCAAACTGTTCTTGATTATGTGGTCCCGGTGTTCCAGCAAGATAGACAAGCACAAAAAAAGCATGAAGGGGTTGCCTTTTCCAAACTCTTGGGGAGGTGGAAGAGAACATGGTTTGATGCCGGTCTCCAGTTTGGGGGAATTGTCCATGTTTGTAGAGGTGGTGCTTGAGGGTCTGTTGCTAGGAGAAGGAAGGTTGTTAGCAGATGACTTGGAGCCAGATTGTGATGGACCCCTCCCAAAAGGCAAAATTGGTGATGAGAGAAAGGAACGATTTTGAGCATGGGTGTGAGATGTAGCACATGTTTTTACAGTAGGGTTTGTCAAATTCAACCCAGTACCCCTGAGCAATTGTGCAGAAGATGTGATTACTTTTGGGACAGTTCTTGATAAGGCCTCTCTTCCACTGGTTGTGAATCCAAATGTAGTTTGTGAGGGAGAGTCGGGAGTTCCAACTGCCCAACCAGATGGTAAGGCTGAAGAGGAATGAGATAGGGTGTCACTCTTCCAGACTGGCACTAGGGGAGGTGATGATTCCGGTGAGAATCCATTGTTGTGGCATTTTATGAGCGGTGTTCTTTCTCCGGGATCCTCTTCGCTATCAGTGGTAGACTGACGAACTGGAATCCGTGATATTGACTGTGAATTGCTCAAACTCTGTTGCTGCTTAGTGTCCTTGATATCAAAGGAATCTTCATGTTGCGCAGTATAGTATTTAAACTTGCCAAAACTCTCCTCCAAAGAAGGACCCACCATACCTGCCCTCCCCACAATTGGTTGAGCAATACCTCGATCAATTCGAGGTCCAACTTTCTGACAGTCCTCTGTGACAGTATTCCAACCGACATCGGATTCTTCTCTTGATGGTCGAAGCATATGCTGTCTGCGCTGCTTATCTTTTAAATCCCAGTCGGGCCCAAGGCGACTGCCCGTGGTCATGTCTCTGTCTGTGAAACGCGTTCCATTGGTCTGTAGCAGTGGTCCAAGGAGTTCCACTTCAGTTTCAGGAGGGTCTGGGGGCAAGGAACTCCAAGTGACCTCAAGCATCCGTAGAGCATCATCGAAGGCAAACTCTCGCTTGAGTTCCAGAAGTAACCAACGATAACAGAAGAAAAGGTCATCAGCTCCGCAAGAAACCAAATATGAGTAAAATTCATAATCCGAGTACTGGAGAAGCAATTTTAGATGCTGGAACTTAATTGACATAAGATGTCCATCAGGCCGGAAGTTCCCCTCCAAACGTTTCATAATGCCGCAAAAGCAAATGTAGGCATGTGCTTCATTATCCATCACAGCTAATATAGGGGAAGCGATATCACTCATTCCTTGACAGTACGAGATCTGAAAAGGAAGCAATACACAAAGATCAAAACACACGTCTTTCATTCTTGACAATTAAGAGAAACCACCAATAACCAATTTTGTTCACGTATAAACTTATTTCTAGTTGAATGTGTATGCCAAAACAAGGTTCGTCCAAATCTTATCGGGATGCAAAATTGACAGCAATTTTAAATGTAACGTAGGACATCGCCAAAAGTTTTTTTCTCTCAGAAGAAAATTTCTTGTGCTTAGAAATTGCCCCTGTTGAAACATTCTATTGAATTTGCAGGTGAGTCTTGGTCAAGCCTTAGAGGAAAATGTGTTTTTACAATGCTATGCTGTCTTTTTGTTGTGTATGAACTGTTCGTCTCTTTCTTGAAGACAATGAATAAGAGGAAGAAGCCATGTTGTTGTGGCAGTACCTAAAAGTGGTTCGGGTTTCAAACCCCAACTCAAGTATATTCAGTATTCTTGACAACACTGTCTTGCCACACATTATCAGACAAAAATGTTTCTAAAATAAGTCAAATGGACATATTCAATGCCAAATTCATAGCCAAAAAAATTGAGCTATAAACACCTGTGGATGCGTGATGGCAAAGGTAGTAAGCAAATCTGTGAGAGCAGTCAAATGTGGGCTGTCTTCTGAGCCTGCGTAGTAGGGATGGGCACGGTCTGTCCTTAAAACATCTTTGAGTACATTCCCCCTGATAAATTCAATGTCTTCGTGACTGACGTGGGTCGTCCATTCTTTCTTCAACTGGTCATATTCTCTCGTCTTTCGCTTCATGTAGTCCATTCTTTCCTGTCCACTCAATCCATCTGGGTAGACATTAAGGAGGTAGCGCCAAACAACCTGAAGACAACCCAAAAAAATGTCATCCAGAATAATCCAACAACATCCTTTGAAAAAACTTTTAGCCCCCTGTTGTCAAGTCCGTGGAGGCTCTTACTGACCTAAATGTAACATCAACAAGGAAAGGCAAAACAACCACACATGTCCCGATTTCATGCTATCTACGTAAATCTCATCCACAACAGGCACCTTGCCGCAGAGAAGTTTGTTAACTATGTCAATGGAGGCTGTCATTAGTCTTCTACTACTGGATTGTACTACTGATGTCCGGGTCGGGTTCCCCTTCCCAAGTGGCCTTGACAGTTTACAGAGTCCTTTTTGAAGACACCTGAAGGTTATGTGCCAATACAGGCCCTCTCACAGCCCTGTGATTGCTACCTGTAGTTTCTGAAGACCACTGGGGTAGTCAAACCCAAATCCCTTGGAAACCTAGCAATAAGCTTTGAGGGGAAATTCCGATCAGCCGTGTCCATATCAGTAGATCTGAAGATGAACAGTCAATGTTAACTGTACTAGAAAAGGAAAAGCAGTTCCACCAAAATACCCATAAGTTTGTAATTGATGGTTTTTTTGACACCGGTATGTATCTGTGCAGTGGACCAATTGGGGGTTATTTTCAAGAAATTCCTTACAAAAATGAGCACTGGGAATTCTTTGCCAATGTATTTTAGCGGATTAGTATTTAATGGACCAACCGCACCTTGCGTAGTGAAGGCTCAACGCCCCCATGGTATATCCGCAGCCTTAATTCCTCCGGTCGTGTCAACTGTCCTTGACCATTGAGATAACTATGAAACTCGGTGTCACTCAGAGGGGGTTTGAAAGGCTTGATCTCCTCCCCGTAAGACCAGCTGAACGCCTGTTGGACTCGTGTCAGTGTGCGACCAACCTAAACAGAAATGTCACAACCGCATGAGTACAGAGACATATGTCAATTACAGGAGAATGGGTAAGGTTATAAACCTGGGACATTAAAGACTGGGTGAAGGGAAGAGCAGCAGATGCCAACGACTTCGTCCTCTCTGCCAGAAGCTGCTCAGAGCCAATCACATCTTTGGGGCTGATGATGTCCCAGTCCTCCATTACAGGACCTAAAATTGAACAAAGAATGACACTGTAAAAGTATTACCAACAAACAATGATTAAGCAGCTACCATTTTTTTTTGCTATACAAGGCTCTTTAATACTTCATAAATATGGATATGGAACACCTTTGTAAATCAACAAGCAGAGAGCCGCCCACGCAGTCTTTTTTTTTTCCTTTCCAATGTGACTTCCAGTTGGACATCATTCCCTTCTCCCTTGTTATCCTAAACTTCTATCGTTCCATTATCCAAGACACTTATCCTCACAAGGGTCACAGGTGAACTTCAGGGGAAAGGCGAACTACACCCTGAACTGGTCGCCAGTCAGTCGCAGGGCAGAATCAATACAATCACTGAGCAGGAATCGATCCCACGCTGCCTGCACTAAAGTCTGCTGTGTGTACCACTACACCATCAGCGACTTTTGTCCTAAACTTGCTCTACCTTATTAAATGTTTTGATAGAATGCATCATGGATTTGGCAGACTCGCTCATAATTCTGCTTCTCTTGTACCACTGCATTAAATGTGTACGTATCAAATAACAACAGAGAAGCATGAGACTCTTGTCAGTATGAACACCAAATTCGAGTGCATTATGCTGCACATTATGAGCTAAGGCACAGCAACAAGGTGAGGATTTGTTAGCATAAAGGTCACCCCCCCACCCCCACCAGCATTGGTCCTTACCACGGTTCAATTAAAACACGTATCAAACTGAAGGCCTGGGGGCCAGATCCAGCCCGCCACATGATTTTATGTGGGCTGCCAAGGCAAATCATGTGTGTCAACTTTCATGATTCTTGTTCAAATCTGAACCAAAATTCCAAATTGTCATATCATAAATGATAATGTTGAGATATTGCAATCATTTTTGTTACCAAACATGAACAATAGTTGAAAAACGCATTAACCTTGATTTCTGATTCCAAAACTAGTTCACCAATTTCATGTGCAGTAATGATGAGGGGGTTAAAATTTTTTCTGTCTCTCAGCTGGGCTGGGAACACCTTGGGATACCCCCAGAAGAGTTTGATGAAGTGGCTAATTTACACACCCAATTATTCTGACAAAGGATGCATGCTGTATGATTATTCGGGTCAAGAAAATCATCTGATGGAAAAACATCAACGTACAATATTGCCATGACATTCATCTGCCGGATGAGTGTGTGGAAAAACTTATGACTCTTCTTAGTAAGCCTGATGCGAATTCAAGATGCCCGCAGATGTCCCGACACATTTGTATGAGTTTATCCTTCTGGTCATTGTTTAGCAGTTTCAGCGCCGTCTTTGTGCAAACTTTCTTCTTTAGTGACTTCAGGATGTTAACCCAGATCCTGCCCAACTACTTTGCGATGATTTATGGATGGCCACGGATCATGACATGCTCGATCCCTGCCTCAGTCCAGCTCATTGAAGGCTGTGCCTGCGTGGATTTTCTCCGGGCCCTCCGGTTTGCTCCCACATCCCAAAAACATCCAACATTAATTGGACACTAAATTGCCCCTAGGTGTGACTGTGAGTGCGGCTGTTTGTCTAGATGTGCCCTGCCATTGGCTGGCAACCAGTTCAGGGTGTACCCCGCTTTTATCCTGTTGACAGCTGGGATAATCTCCAGCACTCCCCGCGACCCTTGTGAGGATAAGCGGCTAAGAAGATGGATGGATGAAAAGTTGTGCTGTTCTGTTTGCTGTGGTGTAATGACTTTGATTTGGTGTGAGGATGGCGTGTGGACAGGGGACTTGCTTAAACCCGTTGCAGTGGGGAAAAAAAGTATCAGCTTGTTCTTCTGCTTACAAAAATAAAAGGTACAATTGTGTTTCATTGTCTCGTGAGCGCCACCGTGCCTGCGCCCAATAGTGCGGTGCGCCTTATATATGTGTTAAATACTGAAATTGCACCCACAACTGAGACTGCGCCTTTTAATACAATGCGCCTTATGGTTGCGAAATACGGTAGTTGTATTTTATTTATTTATTTATTTAAACATCAATCCTGGAAGTTGTCTGACACGTCATAACACCAGCCTCCTGCTTACCTCCTAAGGATAACATAACTATACAATAGCAGTGTACGTCATTTTGAAACATAAGAAATTTCCCCCCAAAAAAGCCAGATCTGGCTGTGCTACATTTAACCCCCCAAAAACATTTCTGACCTCAGTATGGTGTCCACACCAATGTGTGTGCGTGTAGCATGTTGTTATTTGCATTCTTACTGTCTTCTGAAGGTTTCACGTCCATCTTGAGTTGCAGATAGGGTATGGCTGCACTAGCGAATGCAGCATTTAAATCCCCATCAGATGTTAAAGACAGGTACATCTCTGCAACACTTCCACCTCGAGACATGTAACTGATGTCAAAATTTCGCCGTCTAGATTGCAAACAAAAACAAAATTTGACACGTCGCGAACAGATTTACTCGTTATTGTCACGTCAAAATAAGTTTAATCATGGGAACCAGACTTACCCATTCAAATCAAAAGCTTTGATTAGAATATGCTGCAACACTTCCAGTGATGTAATTTGAGGGTCAACAGCAAAGGACCGAAACTCCACCGGAAGTGCTCCATCACATTTCTAAAATGCATTACAGTACAGTAGATTACAATCTAGAGCCAAAACATCACTCAAACCTATCCATCCATTCATTTTCTGAGCTGCTTATCCTCACGAGGGTCGCGGGTGTGCTGGAGCCAATCCCAACTGTCATCAGGCAGGAGGCGGGGTACACCCTGAACTGGTTGCCAGCCAATCGCAGGGCATGTGGGGACAGACAACAGTCGCACTCACAATCACACCTCGAGGCAATCTAGTTTCCAATGAATGCATGTTTTTGGGATGTAGGAGGAAACCAGAGTGCCTGGAGAAAGCCCACGCAGGCACGTGGAGAACATGCAAACTCCACACAGGTGGGCCAGGATTTGATCAACAGTGTGAGGCCAACACTCTACAGCTGTTCCACCGTGCCACCCACTCGAATCTATACGTATGAATATCCATTCTGTGATACATTACCCTAAAAATAGCCTGTCGAAAATGTAATTGTAGACTTTATTTTTAAACAACATAAGCAATGTTTGTTTTGCTTTAAATAGTCTTAGAGACAAAGCATGCTGTGTAGAACAGAGTGTACTCTATCATTGTACGGGTGAGTATAAAGAAAATCAAGCATGCTTTTGTAAAGATTTATTTGGTAAATAGATTGCATTTATAAAGCCACCATCACAGTACCTAAGTGCTTTATAAACACTCACATTAACCCATTCATACACCAATGGGCGACTGTTGCCATGCAAGGCACTGCCAAGCAACTGGGAACAAAGTAGGGTTCAGTGTTTTGTCCAAAAACAGTTGTCACACCGGCATGTGAACCAGTGAGCCTCCATTCTCTGGACAACTGAGCCGCAGCCGCTATTTATATAAACTGTGCAGATGTTACTGGACAAAACTGCCTGGCACGTCCGTCGTCGTTAAAATGTCTGCTTAATGTTTAGTTGGGATCCAGAACGCAAAATAAATATGAGTAATACAAACGCCATGATAGCAATGACCATATTAATGCTACTTGTCCATTTGACTGTAACAATATGACGCACCCGCGTGGTGGCGTTCGAACCAGGTGACGTCATCCCGAAGCCCTTTGACGTTAGTGTTCAAGTAGGTTTGTCATTCTTGCCGTGTGTTAGCTCAATGTTTGCCAGTTATGTCAAACACGTTAAGGTAATAAATACTACATGGTCGATCAAAACAGCATGACGTCAACGCACGCTGACTACGCAACAATGGTGACCATTAAAAATCTCAATCTCGCAGGTAGCACGATCCGAGCTGACCCTTACATGTAATTGAAATGATGGAGTGCATCTTACATGTAGTCGCACATGAATATATCCATACAAAGTAGATAACATGGGCCAAAATTATTCTGGGGAGGGCAACAAGACTGCGGGCTAACTGGCCGACATACCTTCACTTTGACTCGAACCACCCCCCGCTCTTCGTCGCTTGCCATTTTACCAACTTCGTTTTAGATCAAAGTGGCTCCGTAAAAAAATCCCTTCTTCCATCTACACCAACGAAGTGATCAATAACATAGTTAGCCGAGTCGCTTGACTACGCTAATGGCCTTCTTCGGGTTTTTTCCTTTCATAAAAGACCTGCACATTTTATTACTGCCATCTATTGACCATCTCCTATGTTGTATACGTGTACTGTACAATAGTTCTGAACGCTTCTTGAAGTGCTTCTAAAATGAAGAATCTATTTTTAAATTTAGTTTCACGTGATCCATAACTACTCTCTGATGTAAAGGTGTATTTTTTTTAATAATTTGAATTAAAAAAAAGATTCTATACCATGCAATCATTCCCTAAATCATGTCATGAGACAGTAATCTTGATGTACGACGGGAATTGTAGTCATATTTCCATGTGGTTGCATATTTATTCGGGTGAAAATACTTCATTTCCCATAAACCCATCTGTTAAGCGTTTGTATATTTATTTTTTTTTCATTTGTCTGCCTTTACAGTCGGACAGAATTGTAAATTTGAGTCTTTAGCAGGAGCAGATTGGATTAGGTTGTGTATGATTTATTCGCCTGGTTTGATTTGGACAAGAGAAGTAACTTTTGAGAGCTGAGTTTCTGCTCACGAATAAGTAGCTAAATGCTAGCCGACTGAAGCTTGTCCTCCTGCAGTTTTGCCACAATGGGGAAGCCACAATCTGCCCATTGACTCATTAGTCCAAAAAGCTGAAGGCTTCGATGCGCTGCTTGTTTCCTGCGCGTTGATTCAAACGCCCGACATGGAGGAAGTTGACAAAATCTTGATACACGCCCTAAAACAAGTCGGCACGTAAGTATTTGGTTCCGTTAGGGTTCTAAACTTTGACAGAGATACCTTTTTCATCCACAAGGGAAACAGTTCCAGTAGTCAAGGAAAGTTAAGCATTTAGTATTCAAATGAAGAACAGTATAAAACATGACATCAGTACAAGTCTTTTAACAAGAATCAGGAGTCGAATAATGTGCTTGCTGATCATAAGAAATGTGTTAAATTTAGGTGCTTGGTGACGGATGAATAGGGTGTTTATTCACCCCCATGGTTGGCAACATTGCTAGCACAACATTTATTTTGCATTGTAGGTCAATCAGCTAAATATGTACAGGCCATCATATGATCCAGTAAGACAGTCATCTTTCAGTTAAAACAACAACAACACACATTCCAATACATTTGTTCTGCTTCTTGTAGAGAGCTGAGTGAAGAGGTTGGTAGCCTCAAAGACTTCACCAGTGAGCTGATAGTGGAGGCTGTGGTGAAATGTATCAGGGTGATCGATCCTGGCCTGGGTGGCGCGCTGCCAACCTCCCTCCCGCCTGGCATGTCTGCCCGCTTCAGGGTCGGCACGAGCCTGGCACAGGCCTGCCAGGTAAGACATATATAAGACATATTGGCATGTGGAGCAGCTGTTTTTATTTGAGTGAGGCAAAGAAGCCCTTTGGATGGAAAAACAAAAACCTGCTTTAGCTGAGAAATTTGCATTGTTACTATGTTACATTATTATACTTGTTCAACATCATCCTTCTGTGTGAAGTTTGTGCGTTCTCCCGGTTTATGCTCCAACCTTTATCACATCTGGATTGAACTTACTTTGGCTTTACACCCTTGGAGCCCACATACAACTTTAGACAAAGAAAACTCTAAAACAGATGAATAATTAAGCTCAGTCACTGATGGCTGTAGTGGAACACTCACCCGACTTGGTTGTGTGCAGCGTGGTTTCAGTTCCCATTCAGTGACAATGGGAATGTGAGTGTGAATGGTTGATCGTGTCTATATGTGGCCTACTTCTGACTGGTCACCAGTTCAGGGTGTAGTCTGCCTTTCAATCCAAAATCACCGTCCCATTACCCTAACCAGTATTAATGGTGTTTGAAAATGGATGGATGGATAATTTAGCTGATTATAGGGATAGATTTATTTAACGCTGTGCATTTCAATGTACTCTCTCCCCAAAAATTGTATGTCATTTATTTAAAAAACTGGTACTAGTTGCAAAGAGACAAACCAAACTTTTGTTGCTTTTCAGTGTTCCTGGAATAAAACTTTCTCATTTAAATTTATTTATATAAAGGATACTACAAGCAGTTAAAATTGAGCTTTATTTCTTGAATTTTCATGAAAAGAAATGACAAAAACACGCCTGACCTAACAATGAAATGTAAAATTTATTTGTAGGACATTGGTTATAAAGGCGAGATAGGTTATCAAACCTTCCTGTACAGCAGCGAAACGGAGATTCGCTCCCTACTCATGTTCCTTGTGGAGAAACTGCCCAGAGAAAATGCTGAGGCCTCCGACCAGCCAACAGGTATGCAATCACCTCCATCATTAGAAATGAATTGATCTGGGTTAAATAAGATAGGAATAAAATAAAACTACTCACCCTGTGACAAAAAATAAATACAGTACATTATAGTGCAGTACAGTACTTCTTTCCCTTTTGACTTGTCCCATTAGGATCACCACAGCGTGTCGTCTTTTTCCATGTAAGCCTATGTCCTGCATTTTCCTCTTTTACACCAACTGCCCTCATGTCTTCCCTCACGACATTCATCAACTTCCTCTTTGGTCTTCTTCTCGCTCTCCCGTTCTACCGATATACTCACTCTCCTCTGGACATGTCCAAACCATCAAAGTCGGCCCTCTTTAACTTTACCTCCAAAACATCTAACCTTGGCCCCTCATTTCTAATTTCATCCAAACTTGTCACTCACAGGGAGAACCTCAGCATCTTCATTTCTGCCACCTCCAGTTCTGCTTCGTGTTGTCTCTTCAGTGCACTGTCTCTACTCCGTACATCATGGCCGGCCTCACCACTGTTTTATAAACTCTGCCCTTCATTTATCTGTCATATAACTTACCTGGCACCCATCCTACACCCATTCCAACCTGCTTTGACTAATTTCTTCACTTGATGACCGCGCTCACCATCGCTTTGGACTGATATATTTAGTCTTCCACCCTTCACTACCGCTGCCCTCGTACATGTTCTGTATATTATTTCTGCCAATCCAGAGCTTCGCATGGAGTATCACAGTTCCACTCACGATACTTTCCCATAGGCTTTCTCTTGATTCACAAAAACACAATGTAGCTCCTTCTCACCTTCTCTGTACTTCTCCATCAATATCCTCAAGGCAAATAATGGTTCTATGGTACTCTTTCTGGGCATGAAACCATAGTGTTGCTCACAAATACTCACTTCTGCTCTGAGTCTAGCCTCCAATACACATTTCCATAATTTCATTGTGTGGTTCATCAACTTTATTCCTCTATATTTCCCACACCTCTGCACATTACCTTTATTCTTGAAAAATGGGCACGAGCGTACGTTTCCTCCATTCCTAAGCCATCTTCTCACTCGCTAGAATTCAGTTGAGAAAGAAAATGGTCAAAAACTCCACAGCCACCTTTCCAAATTGGTTGTATACCTCTAATGGTATGTCATCAAGACCAACTGCCTTTCCATTTTTCTTCCTCTTTAATGGTTTTCTACTTTCCCCATTCCTAATCACATCTCAATGTATTCTTTTTGCCTCTCTTTAGTCCTCAAGTGTCCGACTTCTTTTAAATATCTTCCCTTTACACAACATATTACGCAAACAGACATTAGGCTCCTGGTCCACATTCTTCCCATAATGAGTACCATTTTAATACTGGATTGACTATTTTGAGGGGTAAGACAAATTTCTTTTTTCCCCCCTGTAGGAAAATCAACTATTCTTCAGAGAACTATTGCTGCTGCTATTAAAGCCCAGCTTGTTGCACCTTGGGTCCCTCCAAACTGCAGACTGCCACTGCATGGTGAAACACAAGTAAACTCTTAAAATTGCACTTTACTCTCGGTTTTGTAGTAAAAATATTGGAAAGGGAGAAAATCAGTACCCACTGATCCTGTGGGTACTGTCTTCTTGCTACTATAGGTTCACCGCTGTGGAGGTTACAGATAATGTTATCACTTTAAAAGCTCTTTAAGCACATTTAAAAGAACTTATATGCTTATTTTGTTCTCTGACATGTTCTTTTCTGTCCATAGAATTTTGTGGCCTTGCACAGCTTCCATGTGCGGCCCCTCAGTTTGCCTCATTGTTTTAAAGAACCAAGGAAGAAATCACTTGAAGGTAAGCGTAGGTTAACAGTAATGGCTGATGATTAATCATCTCAGTGAAGTCTACGTAGTGATCTGAAAATGTGTTTGCCCTGTCTTGAATGTTTTTTTTGTGTCTGTGTGTTTTTGTCACACTTAAATGTTTCCCTTCAAACAAATTTAATTATTAAAGAAAGACTACACAAGTAAACACAAAACGCACTTGTAAAATGTTTTTTTTTTTTTTGTCATTATTAAAGTAGGAAAAAAAAGTCTAAACCTACATAGCTCTTGTGTGAAAGTGATTGCCCTCCCTGTGAGGTGTTCCGGGCATGTCTCACCAGAAAGAGACCCCGGGGACGACCCAGGAGAGGCTGGAGAGACTAAGTCTGTTGGCTGGCTTGGGAACACCTCTGGATCCCTCTGGAAGAGCGGGAAGAAGTGGCTGGGGAAAGGGAAGTCTGGGTATCCCTGCTGAAGTTACTTACCCCACGACCCGACCCGCGAAAGCCGTAGAAAATGGATGGATGGATGGATGGATGGATAGATGGATGGACGACATACCTGACAAAGTGAAGTAAACTAAAAATTGTCAAAAGCTAGACATCATGCTGAAGAAAATAGAAATTCAGGAAGAAATGAGAAAAGATGCAATTGAGATCAATCAGTGTGGAAAAGGTTATAAACCTATTTCTAAAGCTTTGGAATTCCAGTGGACCACAGTGAGAGCCATTATGCACAAATGGTGAAAAATATGAACCATGGTGAACCTTCCCAGGAGTGGCAGGCTGACCAAAATGACCCCAACAGTGCAGTGACGAATCTTTCAAGAGATCATGAAACATCAAGGTCTAAAGAACCGCAGGCTTGATTTGCTTCATTTAAGGTCAGTGTTAGTGACTGCAAAAATGGTCTGTATGGCAGAGTTGGAAGACGAAAAACAGTCAAGTCAAAATACTGTAACTAAGACCTGTCTCAATTATGCCAGAAGACACCTTTATGATCACTTTTGGGAAAATGTACTGTGGTCTTACGAAACAAAAGTAAAACATTTGGGAAGGTGCTGCGTTACATCTGGTGTAAAAGAAACACCACATGATACCAAAAGTAAAACATGGTGGTGGTAGTATGTTGTTCCAGGGGCTGTTTCCTTACTTCAGGACCTGGAAGACTTGCTCTGATAAATGGAACCAAAAATTCTACTGTCTACCAAGCAATCCTGAAGGAGAATGTCCGGCCATCTGTTCGTGACCACAAATTGAAGCAAACTTGGTTTCTGCAGCAGGACTGTGATCCAAAACACACCAAGCAAGTCTACCTCTGAATGGCTCAAGAAAAACAAAATGAAGCCAAGACACAGTCCTATTTAGATGCTGTGGTGTGACCTTGAAAAGGCAGTTCATGCTCCAAAAGCCTCCAATGTGGCTGAATTATAACAATTCTGCAAAGATTAGTGGTCCAAAATGCCTCCACGGTGCCCCCACAGGCTCATTGCAAGTTATCGTAATGCTTGATTGTAGTTGCTGCTGTTAAGGACAACCCAACCAGTTATCATAGGCTATATTTATATATATATTATAGGGTTGGTTTCCCCCCTTAATAATGAAAACCTTAATTTGAATATTGAATTTTGTGTTCACTTGTGTTTTCTTTGACTGATATTTACATTTGTTAGACGATGGGAAATAATTGACCAAAAAAAAAAAAAAAATCAGGAGAGGAGAAACACTTTTTCACACCTCTGTAATTCTACTAGGACTATTTACAATGGTGACTGCTCGTTCATCTGACATTTGCTGATGTTTGTAATGTAGTTCACAAGATATTGCAATTGAATTGCACTGTGTGACATAATTTCAGAGATCAGAGACTACCAGCGAGATTTTCTTCCCCTTGTCACTGTTCAGCTCCCCCATAATACCTCTGTGGCGGCGTCCTTACTGGAGCAGCACACATCTGAGCTCAGTGCGGCACAGGAATGGGAAAATGAGTGGAATAGTCAGGGACTCCTGTCTCGTCTTACTCCGGAGGTAAATACATTTGGCTTGCCACTGAAATATGTCAAAACAGAAATCTATACAAACATATGATTCCAAAGGCTTTACAGTTATGCATGTGTGTAATGGCTAGTCAGTACAACCTCGGTTCTTGACCACAATCCATTCCAGAAGGCAGTTCGAGAAGTGATTTGTTCGAAAACCCCATTTTTTTTTTTTAGCTTTTCCTGATAATAAACTGCATAGTAGAAATACATGTATAGTTTAAATACTTTGTATAATAAAATGATTTAAGAAATACATTTATTTTTTTGCTTTAAATTTATGCTTTGGTTGTAGAGTAGGCTAGGCTGGGAGTGCATTGCCGTATCTGTTGCGACTCGGCCCCCAGCCATGTAGACTTTTTTTAATTGACAAAAGTGTAGAATAAGTTTAAACAACAATAATGAGGGGGGAAAAAAAGCGATTTTTTTTTTTTTTTTCCTCATTTGTTCAATAAGTAACATACTGGGTTTTTTCAACGGCGTGGAAATTCACAACAAAGCGCGTTGTGGGTCAGCTGGTCGGGCCGCGCGCATTATGTTATTTCCGGGTTTTGTCGGGGGCGTTCGAGTACCGATTTTCATTTGAAAACAGAAGCAAAGAAATCTTGAAATTTGCATTCGAAAACCGATATGTTTGAGACCGGAGTATTCACTGTACTTAAATCATAATTTTTGTATATAAATTAAGTGATGCAAGAGTATTTTCGCGTAGTATAAGTTGATTGAATACCACTGACTTCAATTGAAAATGATGACAAAAACTTTTCTATGGGGTTGTGCCGCCAGATATAGACATTTCACGTTTTATAAATAGGCACTGAGATGACTTCGATTGGCATAACGTGAGTGACTACCCCTGACCTGGACTGAGAATGAGGACAAATGTTTGGGATTGTACTGCTAGATATATCTCGATGTTTTATTTATTTATTTATTACATTGGAAAAAATCAATCAATCAGAAATGTGTGTGAGGATAAATCGAGTGGACTTTATAAATAGTCCTACAGAGAAGAGTACTGAACATACAAGGTACAAAAAAAGATTTACATTTATAAAAAGGCTTGAATTTTATCCAGAATGGACAGCGTAGCTTATTTGCACAATTGTTGTGTGACTTGTCAACGAAAGTACGCCTGAACACACTGGTCACATTGCTAGCATGTATGCTACCACGTGTTTTAGTGTTTATGTAAGCTGCCAAAAGATGGCACTCACAATGCAGAGAGGAATAATTTCTTTTTACATCTGTAAGCACAAGAAACTTACATTGCCCCACACACTGCCTGTGTAGGCAGGTCATTAAAGACGATGTTGTTCACACTCTCAGTGTCATAAAATTACTAGACCACACCAAAGAAAATAGCATAACTAGCAAATAACAAAAGAATGACTCAAAAAATAATCGAGACAAAACATGAACTTTAAACGCTATTTACATTCTTGCAGCATGCTTTGCAGCACTAAGGACCTTTTCAACTTGAGGCGTTTGCTCACCTGCAAGTGTATGCAACATTGTGAAAAGAGCTATGTATTAACGTTTGCTGTACATGTTCAGATTAGTTGTACAACCTATGCTTAACAATTGTCTCCTTTCACACAGGACTACAAGGCCCGAAAACTGACTCGGCTACATAAACGTATTGAGGAGCAGTTGCGTTCTGCTGCTCTTCCCCCAATGGAAAGTGCCTTTGGTGGTCTTGGCGCCACCTCTGATTTGTCTGACATACTGCAATCCTTCAGGGGGTCTGCTTCTTCTGGTCAAAACCTACCAAAGGGCTCTCACTTTACCCACTCCCAGAAGTTCACTTTTGCACAGGTGCATACTCCTGGTGGTGCAGAATGAATCCAATGAATTGTTTCAAATTATTCACTGCTCTCTGTTTTTGTGTGCATTGGATCAGGAAGTAGAAGCAGCGCCATCCCCTGGGTGGCAGACAGCTGGTGACAACCATCAGAGTCAGCAGGAGGAGCTGGCATCTTTGCAGCAACAATTTCAGCAGCTTTGCAATGATGTGGACCAACTAACTATGGAAGTAAAGCACCTGAGTGTCACTAATGCTCAGGTAACATCGACTCATTCACTCTCTCATCTGCACAGACATGATATTTCTTTATTTTCTAATGGCATCATACACCCTGTTATAACAGAAAATGTGTGCCTCATAATCATCCCTTGTGTTTTTTTCTTTAATCTTGACAGGTTATTTTAAGTAAAGTCTGTTAAAGGTCCCATATTTTTGCTATTTATAGCTCTATGGAGTGACTCACCAACATAGACTTATAAAAAAAAACTCCTTGGTTTTGTCTAATGCTTAGCAACAACTGCTATTAATGTTATCTCACTAGAGCCCACTTATTCTTTGGTCAAAACTAGGAGATGAAAATAATTTACATTTTACTAAGCTCTTTAACCGAAACAAATTTTATATACTTATGTCGTACTTAGGTGACTTGATAGAATGACTCAACTGCTGGCTGGCAAATGATCCGACTTGAAGCAAATATCACTACTGTGGTGGGCATTTTTAGGCATGGTTGAAACGTATTATTGGACTTTGGGAGATGGTTAATTCTGTGATGCTGTGTTTTGGAGCATGAAATCCATTTGCGGTTCATCGGACAAAATATCTTGTGTGGATTTGTCCAACGCCCGTCTGTGTAGATGCTTGACGAGTACAAGCAACGAGAGCTACAGAACATTGAGCAGGAGGAAAAGATCCAGCTGAAGAAGAAAACCATTGACCTATTACCAGATGCTGAAAACAACATAGTAAAACTTCAGGTTGGAGAGATGAGTGGACTTGGATTTCTTTAAGTGCCGCAAGACCACAAAGTTCATCGCTGCCTTCTCCTGCAGGCTCAGGTGGAGGCCAGTGCCAAACGCGTGTTGAACTTGGCCTCCCAGTGGGAGAAACACCGTGCGCCACTCATCGACGAACACCGCAGACTTAAAGAAATCTGCAGCAATCAGGATGTAAATATGCACGAGAAAATGATGATTCATTTAAATTTGTTCTGTACAATTTTTAGTTTACCTCCCTTTTTTCTCAGATGGAATCGTCCAAAAAGCTCTCAGAAATAAAAGTTCTACAAGACAAAATCCGTGTATCAACAGACGAGGCCAAGAAGAAGGAGGAAATATACAAGCAGCTGGTACCAGAGTTTCTAAATAATATCTGTGCATTTTTCCCTCCAACTACATTCCCATCCATCACTTTTTCCTGTACCACTTATCCTCACTAGTGTCTTGGGCCTGCTGGACCCTATCCAAGCTATCTTTGGGCGAGAGATGGGATACACGGCGAACCGCTCGCAAACCAATTCATTATATAAACAAGCAACCATTTGCACTTTCAGTCACACCTATGGGCAATTTAAAGTCTTCAAAACAACCTACCACGCATGTTTTTGGTATGTGTGTGGAAACCGGAGTACCCCGAAAAACCCCATGTAGGCCCAGGGAGAACACTCAAACTCCACACAAGCGAACCCTTATTTGAACCCAGCTCCTCTCAACTGTGAGGCAGAAGGGCTAACCAGGCATCCAGTGTGCTGCTACAAACACATGTATTATATAAAATAACACTTCATATGGTCCAATATTTTTGTAATACTAAATGCAAGTGAATTTGCATTATCGGTTACATGCTTTTTTTTGTCTATAATTCTGCCTTTTCTCTTTCAATACAGTTAACAGAGTTGGAAAGGCTTCCCCAGGATGTGTCTCGGGCATCATATACACAGAGAATTCTCGAGATTGTGAACAATATCAAGAAACAGAAGGAAGAAATCACCAAGGTAAGACTTGTACCGAGACTTCGCCAGCAACATTTATTTTATTAGTTTTTTGAAAGAAAAATGTAATAAAGATTCCATTCCTTGGGTAACTTTTTACAAACCCCTCAAATGCTATTAAGTGTGCGCTTCAGTTGTTTGTCGAATTAAAATGATGTGACGCTAGTAGTTCTCATCTGTCCAAGTACCTTTAACTGTTGGTTGAGTCTCGACTAGGAAGAGTAACAATACCTTAGTGCTCAAACAACCTTGGTCTGTAGTGATGCAGTTTTAGGAACGCAGTAATGCTTGCCTTGTCTGTGCATCCATTTTACCACCTATTTCTTTCTTTCTTTAACAGATTTTGTCCGACACTAAAGAACTACAAAAAGAGATCAACAACCTCACGGGAAAACTGGACAGGACATTTGCTGTGACAGATGAGCTTGTTTTTAAGGTCCTTAAAACACAAGTGTCTTTTCCTTAGTTACAATTTCATTCTATTAACTTTTAGCAAATTGTCAAACTCCTGTATCTAGCAGTTTTGAATTGTTCTATTATTTTGTGTGTGTGTTTAAGGCTTTAGAACGTCTCTGTGAACTTGCAAGATGTACCTAAAGTTCTTTTGCTACCATTCATGTGTGGACAAAATCTAATGCTTTATTTTGTGATCATTGCCAGGACGCCAAAAAAGACGAGTCTGTCCGCAAATCCTACAAGTTTCTGGCTGCACTACATGAAGTACAATCAGACATTCATCCTTTTCTCTACTACAATTATTTTCCCTCCTCTTTGCAATATTCTATTTCACTGTCTCCTCTTCTATAGAACTGCAGTCAATTGATCCAAACCATTGAAGACATTGGTACAATTCTGAGAGAGATACGAGATCTTGAAGAGCAGGTAAGATTTGTTGTAGGCTATTTTGTTTTTTAGATAGGGAATTTTCGAGTTAATTTCGTAAAATGTGAAGCTTTGCAGCGGTTCCTTTACATATTTTATCCTCGGCGGAATGGTGGCGGTAAAGCGTCGACCTCACAGTTCTGAGGACCTGGGTTCAAATCCCGGTGCGACCGTCTGAGCGCTCCCGGTGCTGAAAAGTCTTCTTGTGATTAATGCGCATGCGCGTATATTTTGTAAACTTCCAGCCAGTCGGAAACATCCTCATCCATGCTTCAACATGTGCCATTCGACAACTTGTCGCCGAGTGTTCATGTTCGCTATGGACTTCTCAGAAAGATGAACACAGCAAACGTACATATATATGTATATCTTTTTATCAACTTTTGTTTTAAGGTTAGGTTAGGGTTAGGATATAAGATATGTTAGCTCCCTCTATGTAGAAGAAGGGGAACTATGACACCGGGGGATTTCCCAGGAAGCTTCTGCTACATACACAGCATTCCCCTGTTAGTAACGCATGCGCATTAATCACAAGGAGACTTTTCAGCACAGGGGAGCACTTAAACCGTCACACCGGCCCCACTTGTGTGGAGTTTGCATGTTCTCCCCGTGCCTGCGTAGGTTTTCTCCGGGCACTCCCGTTTCCTCCTCCTCTCAAAAACTCATTGGAGACTCTAAATTGCCTCTATGTGTGGTTGTGAGTGTGAATGCTGGTTTGTTTCTATGTACCCTGCGATTGGCTGGCAACCAGTTCAGGGTGTACCCTGCCTCCTGCCTGATGACAGCTGGGATAGGCTCCAGCAATGCCGCGACCTTCGTGAGGATAACCGGCTCAGAAAATGGATGGATTTAAGTTCTATTCCAATTCAGTGAAGAAGATATCTGATGATTTATCCTACCGTCAGTATTTAAAGCACAGTGTGAACGCAAGACTTGGAGGAGGTGACCTACAATGAATAAAACTCACAAAAGTGACAATTATTTAACAACCCCCCCCACCCCCGCTTCCGCACTGAACAAAAATTACATACTGTCCATTCAAGGTAGTTATGTAATGAATAACACTAATGGAATCATTTTCAAAAAAGTCATCTCTAGAAAAGAACAATCCATGAAGACTCAAATAATTTACCTAGTGACAACTTAACAGTTGCAAACGCCTCACTGGTATGTGTCAAGCCCTCATGCCAAAAAAAAAACCCCTAAAAGAAAAGCATACAACAGCGCTGGGCAAAAATTGTGTGCTTCTCGTGTTCCATTTAATTTTAAAGGAGCAGGTTTAAAGGCAGGGTAGTTTAATTCTCCCATCACCTCTCGTTGTTAACTGGCTTGTATCCTGGTAGCGCCATGTTTTTTATGTCGTGCAGAGAGTGTGTAGATTATGCCTTAGTATCTGAATTGCTTTTATTCCAGTAATTAACATTTATTTGAATTGTCCACAGATTGACACAGAAACTAGTAACAAAACAGTGGCTAATCTGGAAAGGATTCTAGAAGACTACAAGGCCATTCGACAAGAGAATTCTGCACTTGCTGCCAAGGTCAAAGAGGGCTGACTCTGTACGTGACTGAAATAGGTCTGAGACCAACGCCATCGCTGTTCATTAATGCCGCCTCATATTGCCACTGGGAGCCGCTTTTGTGAAGAAGCTGAAATATTTGTACTACCGTGAGTGAACTAGAATTTTTTTTTTTTTTTTTTTTTTTTTTCCATATGTAAGTATGAATCCCGATACCTGATTTTTGGTGTTAAACATTTCTGTGGCTACACATCCTATGACTACAGATATGGACAAACTTGTCAGTTTACTTTGATTAAAGAATGTTGATCACGGAAATAATTTAAACTGAGAAAAATAATAATAGATAAAATAACACTGAAAATGAAGTGAATGAAGTTGGCACCGACAGTTATGACCACGTTCGAGCTGCCATTCCATACCTAAATTGAAATCAGCAGCGAATGGTGCTTCCAAACCTGCCTTCTTTGGTCATGGGCCATTGTCGTTATTGTTTGAAAAAGTGTTTGTATAGGTATGTGTGTCCACGCGTGTGTGGGTGGTATGTATTATTTCTGTTTTTCTTTAATACAATAACCATCCTTGTAATTTTCTGAATTAACCATATAAGAACTAAATGTTCAGTGAATGGTAGTTGAATGTGTCATCCAGATCATTTATTAAAATATTGTTTATCAAAGTGTTTGACTTTGAAATGTTTATTGCCAGGTGTCACTTTCAAATTGTGTAATAATTCACTGCCACATTCTTAATCGTAAACGTGATCAGTTATTGTGCATTATCCCGTTACAAACGAAATGTGATTCATGGTTCTCCAAGTCAGGTCATCACTGACGGAGTTAGCATGACATCACAGTGACGTACAGTTTTTTGAAATACTAATGTGGGTAGCTGAGATTAACAATAGTGTTAATTATTTTAGAGCAATATATGGATTACGGAGTCGCACCAAGTAAACACTTTGGTAATAATGAGATGTCCTCATACCCTTGTTGTCAGGCCAATCTTACAGATCAAGGGCCTCTTATTACAAGTCAAAGCGATCCCGTTTAGTAAACACAATCACTTTTTCGTCATTGTGTTCATGTTTCAAAGCACATTATTTCTCACCAAAATTATTTGGACTTCTTTCCCCACCACTATTTTTTGTGCATACCTTTATTTGCCTTTGACCAGTAAAGATGCCAGACTCTACTGTATAGGATGAAGGATTTTATGACAGAATAAAGCAAGCGTTCAAATGCAAGTACACCTTGACGGTACAGGTAGCTACGCAAGGTTCCTGTTTCTTTAGGTCTACATTCAACACCATCATCTCTGAATTATATTCCTCTCCCACAAGCTTCTCCACCTCAGTTTCTTGCCTGACATCCGGCAGTGGGTCTATAGCTCCTCGATGGCCAGGAAAAGGAGGTGTGACTGAGGCGAAACCACCTCATCCACATGCATATTCAAGATCTGTCCTCTCTTATTAGCTCTTCTCTCTTGCGACATGAATGACTGCACCCACCTGTCGCACTCCCAAAGTGTGCAGAGCACACCACATTCATCGGGGTCCTCAAAGACAGTGACGAGTCTGCTCATCAACAGGAAGTGGAGCTTTGTTGCGGCACGGACAACCTGGAGCTAAACACACTCAAGACTGTAGAAATGATTTTGGACTTCAGGAAACATCCTTCGCCACAGCTTCCCCTCATGCTGGCCTACTGCCCTCTGTCTATTCTTGAGACTATGTCCCAGTGAATTAAATTCTTTCAGGACCTGAAGTGGGAGACAAACATCAACTTCACCCTCAAAAAGACCAAGCAGAGGATGTACTTCCTGTGTCTTCTGAAGAAGCCTGCTCTTGGGGCAGTTCAATGCAACGGTCTTTGAATTGTTTCAATTTCAAGTTCGGTGCCGCTATAAAGAAGGACGCAATCAGATCGGAACGTACGGTCCAGGCTCCCGAAAAAATTACCGGGACCCACCTACCAACTCTTGAGGAACCGCGTCCTGCCACGACGAAGACAAGGGCATGCAAAATTCGTTTGGACCCCTCACATCCAGGTCACCACCTTTTTCAGCTCCTTACCTCATGATGGCGCTCTCGTACAATGCACACAAAAGCAGCAGACGTTCCAATGCTGCCTTCCCTCTTTCCATTACCCTCTTAAACAGTTGACTTCCAATTTCATTGCAGCATGTTGGGACACTTGTATGTTATTCATGCACTTAATGTTTTGACACAGCACTATTTGCACGACTTGTTGACTTCTACCACCCACTTAAAGTATGTGCTTGAGATCTCACTGTAAGATTAAAGTTGATTCTCATCCAACAAGAAAGCTCTGAAGAAGATTGTCAGGGTTTCATTGGTCGGGGAAATGTTGGGCTGTTTCAAGTAGTCGGTCTGAGGTCTCAGCTTCGGTACTTGACCCTCACGTGGCAGCGCTCGAGCCACTCGACTAAGGCAGCTGCAGCTGAGACACAAGATACTTCCAGGACTATAGTGCAGTTCGGAACAAGAATTTGATCCCCAGATGACTACAGCTCAGGCTCTGGAACCTCCTGTGCAGCCTCAAGCCCAGCACAAACACAAGTGGAAACTGAGAACAGGTTCTTGTGCCAGGAGAGGGAGCCGGAGCCAGAATCTTGGGTTGCTGCGCTGTACAAATGGGAGCAAGGGGGGCCAGTGGTGTGACTGTGGGCCAGAGTGCTAGAGATTTAGAACTAGACAGGAAGCTCTGAAAACAGCCCTATCAGATTAAAGATTGGAAGGTTGGAGTGGAGGGCTGTCAGAAAATTGGCAGAGATAAACATTTTCTATTTTGAGGTAAAAGGAGTCGCTAGTATTGCTGATGTGGCACGTCGGCAAAAGCGCTTTCTTCTGCAGTCCAAAATTTGACACTGCTTTCCATTTTTATATTTGGTTGGCTTGCTTCTTAAAAACACTGCCTCAACTTTATGGTAGGATCCTTCTGTCGGAGTTTGTGTAGGAGCGGTGAAAGGTCAATACTCAAAATACAGGCAAAGGAGACAAATGTAAATCTGGTGACAACACGTGAACACAAAACGTATAATCACAAATGGCAACGGTTGAACAGACCATAAAAAGCCCGTTTATCCTTTTTCTTGAAGGGAGCGGGTGAGGTGGAGCTCATCCCAGCAGACTTTGGGCTAGAGGCGGTGTACACCCTGGACTGATCGTGAATTACCAAATCACAGAGGACCTACAGTAAAAAAATATTCTGACCTCTTAACATGCCAACTTTTTGTGATGTACAAAACTGAGACCAAGACAAACTTTCATCACTTTTTTTCACCATTAATTTGAGATCTAACCTGTACAACAAGTGTTTTAAAGATTTAAAACTTTGAGAGGAACTAAAAAAAAAAAAAGAACTGAGATAACGTTGTTGCATAAGTGTTCAAACCCGCTCATATCTTAAGGAATGGCCCATGTTCAGAATAACAACTGAGCTGAATGTGTTGGTTAATATTGGGAAGAGTTTTGATTTATCTCATTGTCTTTTTTTTTTTTTTTTACTTACATCACAAAATCTTGGCATTTAAGCAAAAGCATTTTGAGATTGGATTCACTTGGAGGCCTATCGACAGTGAACCTAACGCGTAGGCTTTTGGAATGTGGGAGGAACTCTGTGTCCCCAGTGAAATTCCCTCAAGCAGAGAGACAATGCAATTTCCACTGCGGGATGCCAGAATGGAACATTTAAACTCTAAATTTCAGATTTCTTTGGCAGGCATGGCTACTGTGCAGCCACAAAATGAAGTACGGGAAACTAAGGCGACCTAATCTGATTAATCTGGCCTCCCAGACACAAATTAGAGAATTATTTTATCTGGCCTTGGAAAAATCAGTAGTTTTTTTAGACCACAAATACTGAGCGAGACTGCAACAGGTAGAAATGCAGTATTGTGATTGTGTTGTGTACAATATGTCAGAATAGGGCTTACATCTTGCCTTCATGCCTCTCCACTCATTTTTCGCACACAACAAACAGGCTTTACATGCTATTTATCAAAAGCAAGCACAGAAATATTATTTTGACCATATTTATTGAACTATATTTCATGTCCACAATAAAATTTAGACAACCAAGATAATCGGTTATACCAAATTAATCGGTTCACAGTATAGCCATCCAATACCAGCCTTTTTGACTGAAGTTAACAATTCGTTTTCAGTTTGTGAAGTACTGCTCTGCAGTATTACAAAGTACAACACATTCTAATGACCTCAAACGCCCCCCCCACCCCACCCCAAAGTCTTTGGCCTTGTCGATATCATTATTCTGCTCCATTTGAAAAAAAGCTCTGTTCAAACAAATCTTTTGCACGTAGACATCAATTTTCTTCTTAGCGTCGCCCTCCACAATTTAGTGACTTAGTGACGATGAACAATTGCAATTATGGTGGCTTCCATTGTCAACGTGAGCGGGCCGGCACTACCTGTGCCCTTGCGTGGTTTGCGGGACACACTTTGCTATTGTCGAAGCCGCAGAGGAACAGCGTGTCCTCTCATAATTAACGAGCGCGACCGGCTCAAAAACCATCCAACAGAAAGTTGAGGACTGTTAGAACAAGTGAGGATGCTGTGTCTGTAAAGCGCGGAAGCACTTTAATGCCCACCCAGATTTCGTTTTTCCCCGCTCGTCCAATCGAGTCCAATGAAAGTCAGACTCATGGTCATAAATAGAAAGCCGAGTGCCGTGAAACACGCAGCCTGAAAACAGAAACAAAAAGAGGAGACATCAGTACGGGACGCTCTTTCCTAAAGGTCGAAAGCAGTGAGCTGACCTGGATCTTTGGTCTGGAGTTCATGGGCTCCTGCTCAGTGGGGATGATGCGGATGTAAAAGAGTCCAGGAAGGATGAAGATCAGACTGGGAGCAGTCGTTGCCCCTGGTTACAAGAGACTCCAGGTCAGCGTTTTACTTAAAGAACAAGAAGTGAACATAGAGTCCTTGTATGTAGTAAATGAATGCTGAAAATCAATAGATGTAAGGCAGAAATATGTAGGGAGCTTCACAACTACAAGCATACACAACGGACCGTGTTCGATGCCATTTTAGCTCATGAAGACAATTGGTGGAAAATGTGTCTCACAGTACAGAGATTGTATCTTTGTCATCGAACACAAAGTTTTGTCTACTTTTTTTAACACAAAAATACACATTATGATTACATTTCACAAACATTTTGGCTGGAACTTATAACGAGATGTCATATGTCCCTAATTGGCTGATTTTTATATTTGAGGTAGTTTAACCCATCCAGAAAAATATACATTTTTTATTTAACAAAAATACACCCATAATTTTTATTTTAATGGAAATACTGCAATTACTTGATTCCCTATTGTATTGCAGATGACATTTCTGCATCCTTGAGGTTTTTTTTTGATCTTGTGGACATATATTTCTAAATTAATTTAGCCAACCTATTCTTAGTGCTATCTTTATCATTTTGACTATGGTCTGCCCAATTACTTACCAGTAATGCCGAAGATGTCTCGAATGTTGGGCACGAGGATGACCAGCAGGTTGACAACAAACAGCAGACACAGAGCAATAACAATATGGCGCACCCACTGGAAAGGCTTCCCAGGGAACAGAAGCTGCTGCAGGGCACGGCGGATCTGATCGAAACACACGCAGTACTTTAAAGGAAGCACCTCACGCCATAGCATTCATTTATTTATGACTCCAGCATGCCCTTTTGTCTGAAGATTATTGAAAATTCATCTGAGCGTGCTCTCACCGAGCCCTTTTAAAGTGAGAGAAATACAAAAAGCACAGCCAATTCTCTCATATAATGTCCAAATTGTCACGAGATATGTAAAATTTGCTTTGTTTAAAATGAAGTGAGAAAATCCAAATAAGGTGTACTGGTTGCCAATATTATTTCGCTCTCTGGTTAAAATTCAAGCAAAATTACTGGAATTTAATTTTTTTAACATTAGGCTTATTTAAATTTCTTAACAGATCAGATATTTGAAATGTCATTGTGGGGGTACAATTCTGGTGCATTTGGAGCAAAGTACTAAAAGTATTCCATCCATTTTCTTAGCTGCTTATCCTCACAAGGCTCACGGGAGTGCTGGATTCTATCCCATTGGGCAGGACGCGGGGTACACCCTGAACTGGTTGCCAGCCAATCGCAGGGCACATAGAGACAAACAGCCGCACTGACAATCACACCTAGGGTCAATTTAGAGTGTCCAATTAATGTTGCATGTTTTGGGGATGTGGGAGAAAACCCACGCAGGCACGGGGAGAACATGCAAACTCCACAAAAAATATATATTTTTTGTATTTAAGTGCTGTGGTGAATGCCCTATGATGAGTTAATAGATTTTTCCCTTTTTTAATTTGCTTTTATTTTTAATGATGTCATTCAAATCTTGGTTTTGAAAGAGAATACACAGTATACGGCGGAATGGTGAGTCAGCTGGTAAAGCATTGGCCTCACAGTACTGAGGTCCCGGGTTCAATCCCGGACCCGCCTGTGTGGACTTTGCATGTTCTCTCCGTGCCTGCGTGGATTTCCTCCGGGCACTCCGGTTTCCTCGCACATCCCAACAAACATGCATCACTAATTGGACACTCGAAATTGCCCATCGGTGTGATTGTGAGTGGGACTGTCTCAGTGTGCCCTGTGATTGACTGGCAACCAGTTCAGGGTGTACCCCGCCTCCTGCCCGTTGACAGCTGGCATAGGGTCCAGCACTCTCCATGACCCTTGTGAGGATAAGCGGTAAGGTAAATGGATGGATGGATAGACAATATACATAATAAACAACAGGCCTGGTAAGATGTGAATTTAGGGTGTGCGCTGCCGTACAGGGAAGAGGACCACAGGGACTGTGAGCGTGACGGCGACCAGGACAGCCAATCGCACGCAGAGGATCAGCGTGTCCAGAGGGTCCACCTTACTGTAGGTATGGAGGAGCTCCGCTTCTGTATTTTCTGCGGCAAAAAAAAACCCAACTCACAACCTAATATTGAAGTTGAAATGACGAAATCTCCGGTCAACCTGCGAGAAGGCCGTTACTCACCATAAAAGGTTAGATAGCCAAATGTCGCAGTGAGGAAGTACATAATGAACATGCCGAGGATAGAAACATTGCCAACGTTCTGCATTCTTCTCTTTGTTGGGCTTGAGGGAATATGATTTTGAAAAAAAAAAATAGGATTGATGTCCAACAATGGCAGAAAAAAAATTATTTATACATTTTTTGTGCTTTACTTTCTTAGTTCTGTGTAGATGGGAAGAACTTCTGGGTGACATACAAAGGCAAATGCCAGAATTGGGATTGCGTATGCCGTCTGCACAAACAAAGCGGGGAAACTAGTCATCCAGTCATTTGTTGTGTATGCAGTCCACTAAGAAGCACTGCAGGCTCTTGACGTCTGCGCTTACTCACCTCCTGGTTGATGGTGAAAAATGCAGTGGTACACACGTCTCCTGAATGTTCTGTGCTGACAGAGTAGTTGCCAAACGCCTCCAAGGGACACATAATATGGAATCTCTTGTAGATGACCTGATGTGACAGAAGAAACGAGTTTCAGGATGTTACACTTTTTGTTTTACATTAAAAAGTGAAAATGCATGGCATTAACTTGAGTTTCAAGGGCTTTATATAGCACAACTGTTCATTAGAGCAGAGGTGTCAGACTCGAGGCCCGGGGGCCAGATCTGGCCCACCTCATGTCTTTCTGTGCTCCGCAAAGGCAAATCATGTGTGTCAACTTTCTTGATTCTTGTTAAAATCTCGATTAAAAAAAATTCAAATAGTCATATCATATATTAAAACAGTAGGATATTGCAGCTATTTTTGTGTGACTAAACATCAACAGTAGTTTGAATAATCCATTCCGCTTGATTTCTGATTCCAAAATGTGTTCATAAATTTTAATGTGTAAATATGATGAGGCGATTTTTATGGTTTCAGTCATAACGCCCCTCTGAGGGGAACCGTAACCACATTGTGGCCCATGTTGAAAATTTAGTTTGACGCCCCTGACTTTGAGGTTGAGATGATCAAAGTCAACTTTGTTTATGTTCGGTTTGCGTTTTTCTAATGGTACACTCTCCTGACTTTGGTGCTGGCAGCGTGGGTTCACGTCCTATTTACTAACGGATTAAATGTTTATCCATCCATTAAATGGTTATCCATGTCGAAATGTGCACTGGGGCTGGCTGCCGACCAGTTCAGGGTGTAGTTTTTGCCATTTTGCCCGAATCCAGCTGGGATAGGCTCCAGCACCCCGCAACCCTGACCAGGATATGCAGTGTTCAGAGTGAATGGATGGAAAATTGCTCTTTTTCTGAGAAATATTTTTAATGCAGTTCATTGTGGCATAGCTTCAAACCAATGATCTGTTTCAATTTTCTAGTTCTTTCTACAGTCGTTTTGTGTTATCAAAGATCATTTGTTAAAGCCAAGAGCATGTTCAGGCTGCAGGGGAGGCAAATGGTTTCCAGCCTACCTTAAGGCATGCGTGCATTCTAACATGAAGAAAGTTTGGGATAAATTGGTAGAAATTGAAAATGTTTTATCCATCTACCTATTTGTTTATTTAATACTTGTCATGTGCAAGGGTTGGCCACTGCCAAGAGGGGCGTGGTCACGCCACTGCTCTGGGGGGGTGACACATTTCACCGCTCACAGCTGTTTCACATTGGGACTGTAATGAGACGGGCATTTAAGTTGGAGTTTTTGTCACTGGCATTTGCCAGTTCGTTGCCTTGCGTTAGTGAGTTGCATTCACTGCCTGTGGGACTCTCTGCTCTACGCGTAAGTTAGTGTAACCCTAGTCACAGCGATTCTGTGCCCTTTGGTTTGATCCTGTCCTGTTGAGTTAGTTAGTTTGCCCCCATAGTCATTGGAGCTTGCTGCGTGTGTTTTGGATCCCCCTAGCCTAGAATTTCTGTAACTCTGCCTTGTCGGACTGCTACCGTGTGTGACCCAGTTTCCGGAACAAACTACATTGAACATTATGCCTCTGACTCGAAGTCCTGGATTTGTGTCCACACCTGTACTGGAGGTTCTTGACAGTACTTGTCCTCATTAAGGTCAGGGGTGATCTCCAGCTTTTACTGACATTAGATAAGGAGTGGGCTACATCCTGGACTAGTTCTTTTTTTTTTTGTCTTTTAATTCAGAAAATCTGCTTTGTTATTATTTAGTATTTCACTTCTTTGTGCTAGAGGAGAGGAATTTTATTCTACAGACTGGGAAGCTTTTCTGAATTAGATTATCACAGACATGCCGGATGAAGTGGTTGTCAACTCCTACACTAAATTTGTGGGGATTAGGTCATAGTTCAATTTCCATCTGCTGTATTTGTTGGAAAAGAAATCTGTGTGGTGTGAGACACAAATTTACACCTGAGTGTGAGTGATGTCCCCTGAGTGATGACACTGAGCATATATAATCTAGAACTGAAATACCCTACATTTCTGTGGTCCACAATCATAATTTTTCTTTCATTTTGTTTTGTCAGTGTCCGCATTAATGCAGTTAATCTGTCAAAGCGAAATGCATCTGAATATCAACACAACTTTTCAACGTGTAAGTGGTCTGAACAGTAACTTTTCATTGTGTATTTCCAGTACACTTACCGCAGAGAGGAAGAACACCATACAGGAGAGAGAGAAGCCACTTGTGTAACCCAAATATCCTGAGGAGCACAGGACAATCAAATTGATTCAAGAACATCTGGTTATGATGGTAGTTATGAAAAATTACAGTGTTTCGGTGACATCATCCATCCAAAGACAGAAATCGACAATTACCAAGGTGCTTCATGAGGGCCAAAGGAAGGATGATACAGATAGTGACGATGATGATGAGGTAATTTCCATTCATGAACCAATCACTAGGTGAGGAAGAGAAAGAAAGACTGTCATATCCGAATTGATTCGAATGCTTTTCTCGACCGGGATCTTCCGAAATGGCGACAACTTGTCCAGCAAGCTCGGGGACTTGCCATCTCAAAGGGTGGCCAAAGTATGAATAATTTTTAATGTAACTTCACACGACCACTTACTTCGACCCAGACGTTTGGCCGAGAAAAGCCTGGATGACCAGCGGTAATTCGGACTTCACGATGAACAGGTAGCTGGACATCGCTGCAGAAAAAGACAAAGATTTATAGGCATGGCCTTCGTCGTCGGAGCGCAGGTGTCATGGCTTTTGCGTCTAAAGTTACATCCCATTCATAGTTACAAATGACCTCCGATATTATGTAGCGTTATGATGACAGCCGCTATAATCTTCCCCGGGTGTCCAAATGCTCTCATGCCCAGGTGCTCATAAGCGCGGATCCCTGAAAAAACAAAAATCAATCAAATTAAATGAAAAATTAATAACCCCGATCGAAGTTGAGAGAAACAGACATTGTCTTGGCTCAAGATTTTCTGCTGTATTTTCTAAATGGTTTGGAGTCTTACCTACGACACCTGCACTACGTAGCAGCAGATGGATGGAATACGAGGACAGACACGCAATACATATCAGCAGGAGCCTGTCGCACACACAGAGTAACAAGAGAAATGTGGTTGGGGGGGTAGGGAGGTCAAAACAAAGCCACGGTGAAAATTCCCTTCAATGCTGCTTTTAGAAAGGGAAAATGAAGGGGAAACCAAGCATTAACTGAGAAAACTGTAGCACTGGCTGATAGTGTCAGAAATACCTTCTACAATAATTTCTAGGCGCAGTCTCTGTACAGGGAGTCCTCGGTCTAAGACTGAGATCCATTCCTACAACAGTGACTTAACTCGAGTTTCGACTTAAGTCGGATTAAACCATTAAAGTCAGAATGCAAAGGAACATGGTCCTCAATCATCTCCATCTCGACAAGTACCAAGGAACCTTGTTTTGTGATCATTGTATCCAACATAGGAACAGAACCTTTCACACGCACTAAAATATGGGCTTTGTCTTTAACAATTGTCACCACGGTCGACCAACTGTTGCCTTGGTGGTGTTGATGTCTCTCATTTCTCCAATCTTTTTATGATCTCAAGCTTCATTTCCATGGTCACGGATTTTCTTTTGGCTGCAGAAGCATTGCTAAAAGACAGCTTTCTTTTTTGGGGCGATAATGTCTAAATAGGTGAGCGAAAAATGCAAAGATACTCCCGGCGCACAATCTCGGACAAGCATTAGCCAGACAATATGGCGGACAGGCGATGGGTGGTGTAAAGTCGAAACGTCTTAACCTGAGGACTCCCTGCATCAGATGAGACAGTCATTTGTTATTCACCACCATCAAAAAAGAGGTTGATCCTTTTTCCTCATCACATCACACATTTGCAGAGCCACTTACTTGTTTCCAGGCAGAATTTATAGGGCACAATCGTAATAATCGCACCATGGGCAATTGGGAAAAAAGAAAAGAAAAGTCGTATGCTCCCCTAATACATCAGGCCGTTGTGTGACGAACGAGGCTGACAGTGGCATACAACGTAAGGGATGACGCTCAACAGCGTTCCGAGGATTATGAAACAAGCGCTCACATGAAAAGGATGATGCCCGTGTTGGACATGGCGTACGAAAGACCCAGAATTCCGCTGCCCATGATGGCGTTGCTGAGGTTGAAGACTGACATTCCCAAGGAGGTTTTACCCTCAAACTAGGAGAAACAATTATTGGAGGGGGAAAAAAACAGCAAAGAACTCAAAACACAAACGCGATTTCACATGAAATAACAGAACACTTAGCAATATTCATTCCTCTTTTTAACTATACATGAAATACATTTTGCCAGTTGAAATGAACTGAAATACCCTTTACATTTCTAATAAAAGAAAAATAGTACAGTATTTAAAAATAATAATAAAAGAGAATCGAAAGAAATAAACTGTTTATATGCAGCGTAGTTACTTAGAGCAAGGTGCGTCAACAGCATCTGCGGTGTTGTACGTGTGCCTTTAAGGGCCCATACTTACGTCTGTAAACTGGGGTGCCTTTGTGGGCCCACTCTTGTGCTGTGGAAACAGCTGCTCCTCTTGTGGGACCCTGGTAGTAGAACATTATGCATTAAACGTGAACAATATCAAGGTGCTACAGTCAGTGGTCATCTGCAACAACAAGCATACTCGTCATCCATTGGCACAGCCGCTCCATGCCCATTTGACAGTTTCTCCATTTCCATGTTGGGCGGAAGCTTGTCACTTAAACGAGGTCAAATCAAAGCTGAAATCTGAAAAAGGAGTGTAAAATACAAATATTGAATAATAGTTTGTTCATTTGGAAAAAAAAAAATCTTTCATAAAAAGGCGGCACACTGGAGCAAGTGATTAGAGCGTTGGCCCCCGCAGTTCTGAGGACCGGGGTTGGAATCCCGCCCCCCCTGTGTGGAGTTTGCATGTTCTCCCTGTGCCTGCGTGGTTTTCCTCCAGACACTCCGGTTTCCTCCCACATCCCAAAAACATGCAACATTAATTGGACACTCTGAATTGCCCCTAGGTGTGAACGTGAGTACAAATGGTTGGTTATTTATATGTCCCTTGTGATTGGTTGGTGACCAGTTCAGGGTGAACCCCGCCTCTCGTCTGAAGATGGCTGGGCTAGGCTTCACCACACCCATGACCCTAGTGGGGATAAGCGGTAAAGCGGTAAAAAAAAAGAAAAAAATTAATTCTTTGAAAACTGGCCTGTTTTATATGATGTACTGGGTTTGGAACAATCTTTTCTTTGGAGTAAGTGTTACTGGTAATTTCCCTCGCCACATGACAATGGTAATGTTTGAGTCATTAAAGTCCAGGTTTAAGTCCTGTATTAAAGTCCCCCAGTTCAACTTTTTTCTGTATCGCCTATCCTTACTAGGGGTTGCGGGCACATTGGAGCTTATCCTAGGTGACTCTGGGCCAGAAGCGGGTTACGCCCTGAACTGGTCGCTACCCAGTCACAGAGCACATTTAGACAAACAATCATTTACATTCATGTTCACACCTATGAACAATTTAGTCTTCAATTACTGCCAGGGATGTTTTTGGAATGTGGGAGGAAGCCAGAGTAATCGAGGAAGATTTTAACCAGGATCCACAGTACAGCGAAGCAGATGTCCTAACCATTAGCTCACTGTGCCACTGAAAATGATGTTTGCCATAGAATAAATGCATAGATTAGATTTTGTTGATCAGATTAACTAAAGAGTTTAAACTTCCACTGACATCGTCGTTCGTTTTTTTTTTTCTAGAAATGAGACACTGGCACACCTTGTCTAGGATTACTGGAACGGTCTACCGCCACAAAACAAATCCTTAATATTTTATTTATTTACTTTACAAGTATTTCTTAAGAAGCATTTTATTTCATTAAATAGTGGTCTGAATCAACTTAATTCAAGTAATAATTATATAATCAGAAAGCTCCTTTATTTTATGATTAAAAAAGTAATGCAGTGTATTACATTTAACCTTTTATTTTTGAGCAGGCCCATCGGTCCTTTTTAGAAATCAAACATTTGCCCAACCCTGGTCGAGGCTGCACGTTCACTAACAATGTTTACGAATGACCTGACATTCCATCATAGGCTAGTGCATGGTACAGTTGCCAGGAAAAGAAGAAAAAAAAACCCCAGCTCTAGTGTAAATAAATTTGCGGCCTAACTAAAAGTACACAGTGTACAGCGCGATCCATCAACAGGCTTGTAGTTTATCGCGTTTTGTATCTCTACATTTCTTTCTTCTGTGAGTATAGTTCCACAGTTTTTGGCGCAAGTTGGCAGAGCACCAGGGGCGAGGCGAGCGCAAGGCCGAGCCTTTGGCTGCAATAGCGAATATCTGCACTTTGCGGGCTTCTGTAATGACAGACAACATGATAAAAGCTGAGAATGACCTCCCTGTTCAAACACGACACAGCCGCTTTCTCAGATACTGACACAAGCACTCACGTAACTCTTTCTAATACGGTCCCTACACAAATAGACATCATAAATATCTATAGTGCCATACACTTCAGCATAAAGGTTTACTGACCATGGTCCAAAAATGAACACGCCAGAATATAAAAACAAACATACCGAAATAGCGAAGGTGACGATCCACCCTCTCTAATAACATACATCCATCCATTTTCTTTCGCCACTTATCCTCACGAGGGTCACGGGGAGTGCTGGAGCCTATCCCAGCTGTCAACGAGCAGTCGGTGGGGTACACCCTGAACTGGTTGCCAGCCAATCGCAGGGCACATGGAGACAAACACCCGCACTCACAATCACACTGAGGGACAATTTAAAGTGTCCAATTAATGTCGCATGTTTTTGCGATGTGGGAGGAAACCAGAGAGTCCGGAGAAAACCCACGCATTTATTTTCTGAAACATCTCATGCAAGGGTTCGATCCCGGCCCTGCCTTTGGGGAGTTTGCATGTTCTCCCCGTGCCTGCGTAGGTTTTCTCCAGGCAATCCGGGTTCCTCCCACATCCCAAAAACATGCAACATTAATTGGACACTCTAAATTGCCTCTAGGTGTGCAGCTGTTTGTCTCTATCTGCTCTGCGATTGGCTGGCAACCAGGTCAGGGTGTACCCCGCTTCCTGCCTGAGGACAGCTGGGATAGGCTCCAGCACTCCCGTGACCCTCGTGAGGATAAGCAGCAAAGAAAATGGATGGATCTCATCCAAGATCAAAGGTCAAATATGAACAGAAGCTGTAAAACATAAAGTACATGTCCATCCTACTATGTAGAGATTTTACAAGTCAGCTGTAGTAGCTAGCCTCAGACTGTCACATGACCAAAATAGAATTGCATTGACCGGGATTTGTGTGTCTATTTGTTAACTTTATAGACTTTATCCCACGATGCTAAGACAGATTCTCATTGACAGACATGTATCTGAATGCAAAAATATGTATTGATAAATATCCCACCAAAAATGGACTGTGTAATTAACACATTTCGGGTAAAACAGTTTCAACCTTTACTTAGCTGTTAGCACGGAAATTAATCGTCACATCCAACAAATATATCAATCAGAAAATTCAAAATGTTTTGTTAACCAGTTTTATTCCTATTTCCCAACAAAAACTTCTCCCTTCCATACTTTGGTTCCAGGACAAATCCTCAACTCCATCAAATAACTTCAAACAATGTCTTACTACATCCTCTTCACCTCTCGTATACTTTTTCATGATTAGGAAACATCTTTCACAATAGAAAGTGTAATGGCTTCCTTTTCCCGTCCTCCTTCCCCAGCCCACAATCAAACCGGATGCCTCCCTGCTGTGAGGCGACAGTTCTAACCAACGAAGTACTGCGCCGCCACCTTTGCAAATATGCACTCAAGTCTTTCCGTAGCGCCTACAGCCTCCGTTAAAATGTCAAAATCCACAGAGACATAGTGTGTTTTTATTTTTAAAATTGTATTAAAATGAGATTCAGTTTTCATGGCCACTCTTTGAGCAATCACCTTATCATGGGGTAGGGGTTTGTGTGTCCCAATAATCCTAGGAGCCAAGATGCCTAGGGCTTTATATGCCCCCTAGCAGGGTCACCCATGGCAAACAGGTCCTTAGTGATGGACCAGACAAAGCACGGCTCGAAAGACCCCTATGATGATAAAATGACTGTACTGTATCGTGCTTTCCCTTTCAGGAACACCAGTCACTAGGACCACCCTCCGGAGCCAGGCCTGGAGGTGGGGCTTTAAGGTGACCACCTCGTGGCCAAGCCTCCTCCCACAGCCCGAAAGGGCTCTTCACATACTCTCACCACCCATGGGAGAGGCCCTCGGGGTCAGGTGGAATGTGAGCTCGGCAGTGGCCAAAGGCAGGGACCTTGTCGATCCAAACCCCGGCTACATAAGCTGGCTCTAGGGACGTGGAATGTCACAGTTTAAAGGTCGATTTTGTGGTCAAGTCATTGGAGTTGGGGCCACATGTCTTGGACACTTGGGTGAAGAGAGGTGTGGAGATGTCAACAGATCGCCACCTGGTGGTTTCTTGGCTCGTATGGTGAGGGAAGAGGGTGGCAGGTCTCAACGTATTGTGAGGGTCTGATAGGGACGTCTTGTAGGCTAGGTAGGAACATCTTGTCCACTGTCTGAAGGAGTTTCAACTCCCACCTCTGGCAGAACTTCAACCATCTCTTGGGGAAACCGGGGGACATCAAACACAAGTGGGCAATATTTTACGTCTACAATGGGGAGGCATGCCGACCAGAGCTGTTGCCATAAGTTACTTGGCGCCAGTCGTGACAGAAACTCCCAAACCCGTTGGTGGACACCAGCAGTAAGGGATTCCATCAAGCTAAATGATGAGTCCTATTGGGCCATTCTGCCTTGTGGGACTTTTGGGGCAGCGGATGGGTACTTGGGGTTGAGATCACTGAGGTTGCTTCTCTGGTTGATACACCTCTGCAAGATCGCAAGGACATCAGGAACAGTGCCTCTGAATTGGCAGACTGGGGTGGTGGTCCGCCTTTTTAAGAAGGGGGACCGGAGGGTGTCTTCCAACTACAGGGGAATCCTACTCCTCTGCTTCCCGGGTAATGTCCATTCACGGGTGCTGGAGAGAAGGGCCTGTCGAGAAGTTGAATTTCATGTTCAAGAGGTCGGGGATGAGATCCTGCCCCAAGTTGAGGAGTTTCATTATCTTGGGATCTTGTTCACCAGTGATGCAAGAATGGAACAGGAAATTGACAGGCAGATCGGGGCAGCGTCTGCAGTGATGCAGACTTTGTAAGGTCTCAATTTACCAGTGGATCTACGTTCCTACCCTCACCTATGGTCATGAGTTGAGGGTCCCGACCGAAAGAACAAGATCTCGTGTACATCCATCCATCCATTTTCTTAGCCGCTTATTCTCAGAAGGGTTACGGGGAGTGCTGGAGCCTATCCCAGCTGTCAACAGGCAGGAGGCACGGTACACCCTGAACTGGTTGCCAGCCAATTGGAGGGGACATCGAGACAAACAGCCAGACTCACAATCACACCTAGGGGCAATTTAGAGTGTCCAATTAATGTTGCATGTTTTTGGGATGTGTGAGGAAACCGGAGTGCCCGGAGGAAACCCACCCAGGCGTGGTGAGAACATGCAAAACCGGGACCTCAGAACTTTGAGGCCAATGCTTTCCAGCTGAGCCACCGTGCCGCCCTCCCGGGTACAAGTGACCAAAAATGAGTTTCCTTCGCAGGATGTCTGGGATTTCCTTGAGAGACAGGTTGAGAACTTCGGTCATCCGGGAAGTGCTCAGAGTAGAGGCGCTGCTCCTCCGTATTGAGAGGAGCTAGTTGAGTTGGGAATCTGATTAGGATTCCACCCAGATGTCTCCCTGGTAAAGTTTTCTGGGGACGCTTCACCAAATGAGACCCCAGGGATGACCCAGGACATGCTGGAGAGAGTATGAGTCCCAGCTGGCCTGGAAACGCCTCGGGATCCCCCGGAAGAGTCGGGGGAAGTGTGCGGGGACAGGGAAATCGGAAGAAAATGGAAGGATAAATAGATCAATGGGTAGATGGATATTTTAATTCTGAACACAAAATGTGAGCACTTGTGCACGCTGATGGAATTTTGAGTGTTTACAATGTGACCACGCCAAAGGTCAAACGTTAGCTCGGATCCATCCTGTCACGCTTAGATTCTGTCGTAATTGACCCCCATCTATGTATTTGATGGCGCAGCACAGGAGCAGGAACAACACTGCTGTTTGAATGTCCCTGGTATGATATATATAACAGCACAAACCACACACTGCTTCG